>NW_026778984.1:0-674295 GCF_030144855.1 Hypanus sabinus
GTGTCATTAAAGGCACGAACCAGGGTCGATCCCCCGTGGCAGAGGAGAGACAGACGTTTGGTTTCGATTGCCATTGAATATGAAACATCAGCACGTCGAATTGACGGATTGATATCTCGGATGGATGTCTCTTGATGATCATCAAGTTGGATACTTGTCAAGCGGTCAACTGGTTAACACACACACACACACACAGAAATACCAAACATGCATTGCTCTGCTCACTCACCAGGAACTCCAATGACGGCGATGAACATGTACAATATTTTCTCCACACTCTCGTACCTGGCCAAAATTGCAGGCATTTTCTCTGTTCAGTGATCTGTCCTCCTGTGCTGCAGCCGATCTCTCGGAATGAAATGTTAAGGCAGCGTAAGCCTAGGGCTTTAATACCATTTAGAGACTCCACTGGGACAGACTTCAACATGTTTAGAAATAAACATTTTGTAATTATTTCCAAACTGATTACGTCAGGCACGCGCAATCCCCACGGTGACAGATAGCGATTAATTTAGTGAATTGATTGTGAAACGGCAAACAGTTTATAATGCGATGGTAATAAGGGCTGTAAATTGGGAGTGACATTCATTCAGTAAAGTACAGACTCTTTCAAATACTATCAGGCCCAGATTATCACCTCTTGTTTGTGTCGCTGTGACTTTCGTCCAGCCATTGAAGAACTGGTGAAGCAGACCGACTGAGAGAAAAACGAACGCTCACTTTGATGCTCCATCAGTTCCGATCGCACGTCAGCTGAATCCGACCTTAATCACCAACAAATTGTAACAAGTCTGAAGATGCTGGGAATCAAATCAAAACATGCATTTCATTTCTACTTCCCATTCCTTTTTCCGACACGTCAGTCCAGGGCCTCCTCTGCTGCCCGCTGAGGCCCACTCAGGCTGGAGGGGTTACACCTCATGATCCGACTGGGCGGGACCAACCTGATGCCCTGAACATTGATCACTCGAACCTCCGTTAATGCGCCCCCGGACCCTTCACCGTTCCCCCATTCCTGTGTCCCTCTTTCGCCTTGTCTCCTTTCCTGCCAACAACTCCCTCTGGTTCTCCTCCACCTTCCCTTTCTGCTATGATCATCTTACTCTCTCTTCTATCAGTAATATTCTTTCTCCAACCATTTATCCCTTTTGCGAATTAACTTCCCGGTTTTTAACCCCCGCTCCATTCCCGATTTCACCTCTCTCCTACCACATTGTACACCTTCTGCATTCTCCACCCACTCAACCCCTCCCCTGCCTTCTTGCTCTGAATTCTCATCTCAAGTCTTGATTAAAGATTTCGACTCGAAATGTCGGCAATACCCTTCCTTAGAAGTTCCCTGGTCTGCTGAGTTCCTCCGGTATTTTGTGCGTGTTGCTTTGAATGTAACCTCATCCCTCATTCCTAACCATCCCCAGCGTAGCAGAGGTTGACCAAACTTTGTCCTGGGTCAAAAATACGCTTGCACAGAGAAGGCGAAAGTTGTTGCCTTCCATATGGGTTACGTCTTCATGGAACAGCAAAAGGTAAAGCACATGAACCGTCCCTTCGGCCACAGTGTCTGGGCCAACCATGACGCCTTATCAAAAGGATACTAACTACATCTACACGATCGGTCTCCCCACATTCCCTGCCTGTCCGTGTGTCAGACCTCACAACAGTAACCGTGGGCATTGAGTTTCTCTGTTCTCAGAAGTAGTTCAACATTTGTGTTAATTAGTTGCCCCAAAATAGGTGTCTGACCAGTCGGATCTGTCGGATCAATTATCTGTGATCCCACTGTAACTATATACGTCAAAGGAGTCAATTGTAAGACCGGAAATATTGAAGTCAATTTTGTCTTTGTAGCTTGTGAATTGTATTGAGTCACCTACTGTTACCAATGTCCTTCTAATTATAAACTCTTCATGTAGTTTGTGTCTGGAGGCCTCTACAGAGAGGGTCCCCAAGAAAATATCTGTTTGTGGTGATGAATGAATACTTTTACCGTCAGCCTCACCGGGACCCACCCCGAACCCGACTCCAGAGCTTGTAAACTTAGCTGTCTAAGCCGGAGGGTGAGTATGTAGTAACCATAACACCCTGCAACCTCCCCAGGACACGCCCTCCCCGAGCCCTACTCTCTGGCTTCAAACTCACCAGGACCCTCCCCGAACCCGACTCCAGAGCTTGTAAACTCAGCTGTCTAAGCTGGAGGGTGTGTATGTAGTAACCATAACACCCTGCAACCTCACCAGGACACGCCCTCCCCGAGCCCTGCTCAATGGCTTCAAACTCACCAGGACCCTCCCCGAATCCGACTCAATAGCGTGCATACTCAACAGCCTAAACTGGGGATGATTACTTATTAATAGTAACACCCCGTAAGTGCCATAGAACACGACGGAGATGGGGAGATTCGGAAAAAAAAAGTTTAGTTGTCAATGTGTGTACATCCGTTGGTGAATGCCTGTGTTTTCATGCCTTTGAATCTATGTGTGCGTATATCTTTAGTTGTGGATGTATGTGTATGTGCGTCTGCTTTTTATAAGTGTGATAATGTGTGTGTTTACTACAGTGTGCATGCGTGTGTGTTTGTTATATCTGTCTGTATGTGTGTCTGCCTGTGTGTGGCATTATCTGTTTTTGTGTTTCTTGTGTTGGCCGTGTACGAGCCTTCGTCAGTCTTTGTCTGTCAGTGTGGGTATCTACCTGTATGTGCCTGTGAGTTTGTATGTGTGCATGTGTGAGTGTCTGTGTGTGGTGTGTGTCGGTGTGGGTATGTTTGTGTGTTACTGTGCCTGTCGGTGTATATGCTTCTGCCCGTTGTGTCTGTGAATATGTGTGTGACGTTGTATGTGTCTGCCTTGGAGTGTTTGAATATGACTGTTGGTGTCTGAGACTGTGTGACTATATGTCAGTGTCGGTGTCTGAAAGTCTATGAGTACTTGTCTGTGAACGAGCGTCAGCGGTGTGTAGCTCATGTCGCTGTGTGTCTCTGTGCGCATGCGTGTCTGTGTGTGTTCGTGCGTTTGTGTCGGCGTCTGTGTGCGTGTGTTGCGTATGTCTGTATCTGTTCTTGCTGCGTATCTGGTCCTGTCTGTCTGTCTTTTTGGTTTCTGTGTCTCCATTTCTCTCTGTTTTCTGTGACTGTTTGTGAGTGGGTTTCAGTGTGCGTTACTCTTTGTGTGTTAATCACAGTGCATGCGTCTCTCTGATGTGTATATGTGTGTGTGTGTGCGTATCTCTGCGTGCATCTCAATTTGGCTGTTTATGTCTGTGTCTGTGTGAATGTGTATGCGCCTCTGCCTATGTGTAAGAGTCCGTGTTTGCGCGCCTCAGTGATTGTCTGTGCCCCGGTCTCCGATTCCAAAGTCGGTGTTCATATGTGATAGTGAGCCTCCGTCTGTGTGTGTGTGTGTGTGGGTGTGTGTGTGTGTGTGTGTGTGTGTGTGTGTGTGAGAGAGAGAGAGAGAGAGAGAGAGAGAGAGAGAGAGAACGACTCCCTATGCATGACTGATTGTGTCTGTGTTTGTGTTTCAATGAAATATGAAATTAACTATATTATTAAAGGGTGTACACGCCACCATATACTACTCTCAGATTCATGGTCTTGCAGACATTCCCAGTCGGACAGAGAAATGCAATAAAATCAGCGAGAACCTACAGACAGAGAGTCAAAAACTTACGATATAGACAAGAATTTGAGGGTACAAATTGATTTGCGGCGGATACCACACGGATTTGGACATACAAATGAATTTGCGGTGGGTTGGTCAATAAGGAGTTGAGCACGGATCTGGGGGTATAAATAGTTTTTGTGGTGGAGGGACTTTAATAAAGGGTTGTACACCGATTTGGACATACAAATGAATTTGCGGTGGGTTGGTCAATAAGGAGTTGAGCACGGATCTGTGGGTATAAATAGTTTTTGTGGTGGAGGGACTTTAATAAAGGGTTGTACACGGATTTGGACATACAAATGAATTTGCGGTGGGTTGGTCAATAAGGAGATGCTCACAGATCTGGGGGTACAAGTGGATTTGCAGTGGGTTGGTTAATAAGGTGTTGCTCACAGATTTAGGAGTACAGATGAATTTTAGTGGACGTGTGACGATCTCAAATTTGTTTCTTTTATAGATATGTTAATTTAAAAAAAGTGAACGACCTCAGCTCGTGTTTTTAATGGTTCAGTTTGTGAACTGTTTGATATGTTCTTACTCTGGGATAATCTGTTGTGCATTTGGGGGTGTCAGTGGGTTTGGTGTGCACACGGCTTTTAGGGTGCGCTCTTATTTGACGATTGGCCCATATTTGGGAGTGCACATGCGGGGATGCGCAAGGTGGGTTGTCAAATATGGGGGTGGACACGAATATGGTGATGTGTGCAGATTAATGGGTGAGTTGTCAAACATGGGTTGCACACGGATTTGGGATGCGCAGATTTGTGTGCCTCGGCGTATAAAACTGGTAGACGAATTTTGGGCTGCATACTGATTTTTAATGTCGATGCCGGCATTTTCCGATCTGTTTGAAATGATTCCTGATCAGGGATAATCTCATGTGTATGCGGGGATGTCAGCGAGATGGGGTGTGCACTGTTTTAGGGATGCGCGCAGATTTAGCGGTATGTTCCTTATTATGGGGTGTGCGCAGATTTGTTGGTCTGTCCGAATACGGTGCAAAAGGATTTGGGATTACACACACCTTCTGGATGTATCAGCGAATTTGGAATTGCACACGAATTTCGCGTGTTTTAATGACCAGACGGCTATTTTGAGAACTGCTGGATTATTTGAGATAATCTAATGAGGTGTTGTCAGCGGTTTGGGGGTACACATGGAAATTGGGGTACACTCTTATCTGAGAGTGTGTGCAGATTTACGTGTGTGGCTCCTAATATGTGCCTGCAGTGTGCATTTGGAGGATTGACGAGGTTGTTTCATTTACAGATATTTTACTAATAAATCTATAAATGAACTTTAAAATGAACTTTGTTCCGGCTATTTTTAAAGGTATTTTTGAAACTGATTGTAAAGAGTTTTCCTTTGCGGTAACGAATTGTGAACATGGAGGTGTGCAGATGTACAGAGGTTTGGAGATGCGCGCAGATTCAGGGGGTGTGAGGGTGCACAGGCAGAAGTGATGTACACGCATTTGGGGCTGTCGGTGGATGTGGGGTCGTTACAATTCTCAAAGATTGTTTCTTTAATGAAAACTTTATTAATAAATGAACTTTAATTTTTCTACCTTTCTCTTACTGACTTTCATAAGGTGGAGGCTGCTATTTGCTGGAATGTTTGAAATTATTTTTGCTCAATGACATTCTAATGTGCATGTGGGATTGTCAGCCGGTTTCAGGCTGCGCACAGATTTCAGGATGCACACGGATTTGGGATTGCTCAAAGATTTGGGGCGCATGAGGTTTTGGGGTCGTTCACAGATTTCCAGATGCAGCCGGATTTCAGTCTGTCGGTGGATGAGTGGGGGTGGGTGGGAGGCGGTTAACGAATCTCAAGGTTGTCACATTTTAAAGGAAATAAATGGAAATATAAGGATGGAAGTAAAGAGAAACAGAGAATAAGAAATGTTAAGAAAGACAACAGAATTGACGGGGCCGAAAGCTCAGGAAGGGATCGGAGAGTATGGCCAAGTGCATGACGGACCGATTTGAGAAGCGAGAGGAGTAATGGATTAAAAGTATTATATTTGAATGCACGAAGTTGAAGAAATAAAGAAGATGAGTTTGAAACTCAGTTGGAAGTTGGTAAGTATGATGTTGTAGGAATAACAGAGACATGGCTGCAAGAGGACCAGGGCTGGGAAATGAACATTCAACCATATACATCCTATCGAAAGGACAGACAGGTGGGCAGAGGGGGTGAGGTGGCCCTGCTGCTGAGGAATAAAATTCAGTCCTATAAGAGGGGAGACGTAGAATCAGGAGATGTAGAGTCAGTATGGATAGAACTGAGGTTGTAAGGGCAAAAAGGCCCTAATGGGAGTTATCTACAGGCCCCCAATTAGTAGCCTGGATATAGGGTGCAAGTTGAATCAAGAGCTAAAATTAGCACGTCACAAAGGTATTACGACGGTTGAAATCAGGGAATTTCAACATGCAGGTAGACTGGGAAAATTAGGTTGGTACTGGACCTCAAGAAAGGGCGTCTGTGGAATGCCTCCGAGATGGATTCTTAGAGCAGCTTGTACTGGAGCCGACCAGGGAGAAGGCGATTCTGGATTTAGTGCTGTGTAATGAACCGGATGTGATAAGAGAACTCAAATTAAAGCAGCCATTTGGAGGTAGTGACCATAATATGCCAAGTTTTAACCTACAATTTGAGAGGGAGAAGGGAAATCGGACGTGTCAGTATTACACTTGAACAAAGGGCACTATTGTGCCATGAGGGAGGAGTTGGCCAAAGTTGACTGGAATGATACCCTCGCAGGATGACAACGACGGCAGGAATTTCTGGGAATAATTCAGAAGGTGCAGGATCAGGATCATTCCAAAGAGGAAGAAATATTCTAATGGGAGTAGGGGGCGACCGTGGATGACAAGAGAGGTCAGGGACAGTATTAAAATAAAAGAGAAGAAGAATACCATAGCAAAGATGAGCGGGAAGCCAGAGGATTGCGAAACTTTTAAAGAGCAACAAAACATTACTAAAAAGGCAATACGGGGAGAAAGGATGAGGTACGAAGAATATAAAGGAGGATAGTAAACACTTCTTTAGGTGTGTGAAGAGGGAAAACATAGTTAAGACCGAAGCTGGGCCTATGAAGGCAGAAACGGGTGAATTTATGCTGGGGAACAAGGAAATGGCAGACGACTCGAACAGGTACTTTGGATCTGTCTTCACTAGAGAAGACACAGACAATCTCCCAGCTGTAATAGTGTCCAGAGGGCCGAGGGTAACGGAGAAACTAAAGGAAATTCACATTCATATGGTGTTGGGTAGACCGATGGGACTGACGGCTGATAAATCCCCAGGGCCTGATGGTCTGCATCCCAAAGACTTTCATCGCCAGCACCCAGCTCCACCGGCCGTGACGCCCGGAGGTGTCCGTAGTGTGTGTGTGGCGGGGGCGGGGGTACTGTCAACACCTCCAGTTGAACTCTGTATTTTTGTGTGTTTCCTCCAGCTGTCAGTCTGTGGTTTCCATTGCCATGTGCTCTTGTCCCCGCTCCTGCTCGACTCCGGCCCCTGTATTACCTCCTCTCTCTGATCTGTTTCTCATTATTACCTGTATTGCTGCCAGCTGTGTCTCATTGTGCTCCACCTATCACCTGCTACTCTGTTTACTGCTCAGTGTATTTCAGTCCGGTGCTTTCACCGGTTTGTTGCCAGATCGTGCCAGTGAATTTTCCTGAGCGTTTCCAGCATTCGTATCTGTACCCTGTCCGTCTGAATATCGACTCTGCCTGTTTCCCGATTCTGGTGTTTGGATTTCTCTGGATGTTTTGATCTCTACCTGAACTTTGACGCTGACTTTGTTTGTACCTCGGGATTTGTGACCCAGTATATATCACTGTGTGCATTGTACTGGGTCTGTGATTGGATCACTGCTTCAGGGCCTTCACAGAATTAGCAAACATGAATTGCTCTGTTCACTCACCAGGAACTCCTGTGACCGCAATGAACACGAACAATATTTTTCCCACACTCAAGTACTAATCCAACATTGCAGACATTTCCTCTATTCAGTGGTTTGTACTCCTGTGCCACAGACGATTTCTCGGAATGAGATGTTGAGATTACACATGCCTGAGGTTTTCAATATCAGTTAGCGACTCCACGGAGACAGATTTCAACAGATTTAAATGTAAAGATTTTTAATTTACTTACAAACCATTAACATCAAGCAGGTGCAATTCTCGCTGTGACAGATTCTGAATAAACTGATGAATTTATATTTAGACCACTTGTGGGAGATTTTATCCCAATAATGGTGGCTGAAACTTCCGATGTGTCTTAACAGCTAAAGGTGTTTCCAGTGTACATATGCACCATTTGTCAGACACAGTATATGGAAGTAAATTATGGCATAGTAGCTTGTGAAACTGTATTGAAACACTGAAACTTCCCAATCTCCCCAAGAGCATAAACTCTTGATGAAGTTTATGTTTAGGGGTCTCTACCGAGGGGGTTTCCAAAATAATGACTGTCAGTGGTGATGAGTAAACACTTTCCTATCCATGAAACGCTCCAACGACTTCAGTGACTCAGTCATACACAGAACATTTGGGGGCTCGTCCAGGACCCACCCCTAACGCTGACATATTGCCATCAAACTCACCAGTCTAGTGTGGGTTTAATTATGTCACTCCGTATGTGTCAAGGAATTCGGCTGAGAGCTGCAATGGCGGATAAGGATGTGCAGTTTTGAGTGTGTGTGTGTGTGTGTGTGTGTGTGTGTGTGTGTGTGTGTGTGCGTGTGTGTGTGTGTGTGTGTGTGTGTGTGTGTGTGTGTGTGTGTGTGTGTGTGCGCGAGTGTGTAGACAGATTGTCTCTAACTGACCTTGGATGATTCCACACTTCTCCGTCTCCAATTCGGTTTATCCCCATTGGATTATGCGCCTAATTTCATCTCCCTAAGCATTTGATAAGGTATCCCTTGCAAGGCTTACTGAGAAATTAAGGAGGCATGGGATCCAAGGGGCATTGCTTTGTGGATCCAGAACTGGCTTGCCCACAGTAGGCAAAGAGTGGTTGTGGGCGGATCATATTCTGCATGGACGCCGGTGACCAGTGCTGTGCCTCAGGAATCTGTTATAAGACCATAAAACCAAAAGATTTAGCAGCAGAAGTAGGCCATTCGGCCCAATAATCAAGAATAGAGGGCAAAATTCAAATTTCAGTTATTATTATTTTATGTACAAATGAAGCAGCCTTGAGACTCGTCACCTGTCCGGATCAGCAGACACCCCCACATGGACAGAGCAAGAATAATTACAAATAGTTCACAAATCGGCTGTCTCCATTTAACAAAAGCAAGAACAGAGGTCAAAGTTCATATTGCATTTATTATTGAAGTCTGTATAAACGGGACAACCTTGAGATTCGACACTCCTCGAAATCCAACGGCTCCAACAAGTCAGTGTGCACCCCCGAATCCGCCAACACACCCAACTCTGTGTAAATCAGTGTGAGCCCACAAATCTGTGCTCACTGGTGAACGCGAATTCAACCCTTAAATCATAGTGCACTCCGAAAGCAACGGACACCTCAAAATCCCTGTGCACCCACCAATTCACTTCTTACCCCTACATCCGTAAAGACAGACCAGCCGCCGAATTACTCCTGCCTCCCCAGGTCTCCACTGTGTCCCGTTCCGTGTGCATTCAATATTCGACAGCTTTCAAACTGATTTCCCCCTCATTTTTCGCCCAGAACCATCAAACGCTCTTTCATTCCCTGTTCAACCTCCTCAGATTTAAGTCCATTATATTGCTGTATCCCTTACAAACAATTCAATGCGTTATAGTTCCCCGAACCAGTGTACACAGATCCCTCTGTTGTCCCAGCCAAGTGTTCTCAGTAGCCAAGCCGACACGACAGTGCGCCAGCTTTGTCTGTTAGCTACTCCCTGACACAAACACACACACGGGAACTCATATAGACACTCAGAGATGCAGACACACAAAGATACTTTAATAATGTACACATTATGAACTTTAAACTTTTAAAGAAAGTGGCAATTAGTTCAGTACTGAAATGAGTTTTGCTCTCTGAAACTGCAATGTGTCTGTGGCGATGCCAGCGGGTTTGGGGGTACACATGGAAGTGGGGCTGTGCATTGATTTGCTGATGTACAGACGTTTCAGGGTATGTTGGCGAATACTGGTGTGCACACCGATTTCGGAGTGTCAGTGAATTTCGGGGTGCACGCAGCTTTGAACGTGCAAGGGTTCACAGGGTTTTGGGAGTGCAAATCTGAGGCACCGCACAGAATTGGGTGTGTCGGCGGATTTGAGGATTCACACAGATTGGGAGCGAACACAGTTTGTGGTTTCCATGCGGCTTTGCGGGTGCGCACAGTTTTGGGAGAACACACAGATGTAACTTGCATGTGGCGGAGTCTGCAGGTTTGGGGTGTGCACAGTTCTGCGTATGTCGGTGGATTTGCGGGTTCGGCGTGGGCACGGATTTGGGGGTGCACACAGATTTGAGGATTGCTCTGACAGGGATGTATTGGTGAATATGGGGGTGCACGTGGATTTGTGATTGTGGGCAGACATAGGGTTTAGTTAGCGAATATGGGGGTCGGTGGATTTGGGACACCCACTGATGAGGGGATAAAGATGGGTTTGGTGAGGTGCGAAGATTTAGGGGGATGTCAATGATTATACAAAGAATATGCAAGTGGGCATGTGTTTGAATTTAAACTTTGTTATTGCTATTATTGCTTTGTTATTGAATCAGCTATTTTGCAAAGTAGTTGAAGTGAATCCTGCTCTGTGAGTGTGTAATGTGTTAGTGTGCTCACGGATTTGGGATCCGCACGGATTTGTGGATGTGCGTATATTTCAGGACATGTCGGTGAATCTGGGAGTGCATACGGATTTGGCGGCGAATGTTGCTTTCGGGATGTGCACAGATTTAGGGGTCTGTCACAAAATGTGTAATTGCACTGGATTTTGCGGGTGTCGGTTGCTTTTGGGGTGAACGCTGATTTGAGGGCTGAATGAAGTTTTGCCAGTGAGCACAGATGTGTGGCTTCACACAGATTTGCACAGAGTTGGGGATGCTGGCGGATTCTGGGGTGAGCATTGGCTTGGGGGAGCCGGTGCATTTGGAGGTGTGTCAAAACTCAGGGTTGTTCCATTTTTCATGCAATAATAATCAGTTCAATATGAACTTTTACCTCTGTTCCCGGTGGTGTGTTTTTTAAATGGAGACAGCTATTTCGTGAACTGTTTCAACTGATTCTTGCTCCGCGATAATCTAATGTGCATGTGGGAGTGGCTGCTGAAATGGAGCTGTGACGAGTCTCAAGGTTGTTTTATTTCTACAGACATTAATAACAAATGTGAAATTTGTTCTAGCTTTATTATGGTTGAGCAGCCGTTTTGTGAAGCGTTTGAAATGAGAATTCGAGAACATCTGCATTGCGGAGACAGATGGGAAGGGACTGAACCAAGGGGGATAAACTGAATTGGAGGTGTACGGGCACATGTATCGTCAGGCAGGGACAAGCAGAGACACAGACGCAGAAACACACTGACGTACACCAACACTCATAGACAGACAGAAAGATACACGCGCGCGCACACCCACCCACCCACCCACACACACACACACACACACATACACACACACACTCAAAACTGCACTTTCTTATACGCCTCCACAGATCTTTGACACATACGGAGTGACATGATTAAAACATAGCCCCCCCCCCCCCACCACTAGACTGCTCAATTTCATGGTATATGTTCGGGTTAAGGATGTGTCCTGGATGAGCCCCCAAATGATCTGTGTGACTACGTCACTCAAGCAATTGGAGGATTTGGTGGATATGAAATTGTGTTTATTCATCAACGCAAACAGACATTTTCTTCGACGCCCTCTCAGTAGAGTCCCACAAGCGCAGACTACATCAAAAGTTTAAACTCTTGAGGAGAATGGTGATTCAGTACAATTTCACAAAATACAATGACATAATTTACTTCAATATTCTGTACCAGCCAACTGGTTCCTTTGAAGTAGATATTTACAGTGGAACCACATTTAATTGATCAGACACCTGCAACGGTCCAGTCGCCTTTGTTGCAATAAACTAACTACCAAAAATGATCGAAATATTATTTATTAATTTAATCACAATCTGTCATCTCACCTGTCTGACGTAATTGGTTTATAAATAATTTTAAATACTTTATTTTTGAAATCTGTTGAAATCTTTCCCTCTGGATTTGCTAAATGACGTTAAAACCCCATGGCATCTGCTGCTATAACATTTAATTCCGAGAGATCGCCTGTCGCACAACGAGACAAATCATTGGTCAGAGAAAATGTCTGCAATGTTCGATAGGTATATCGCTGTGGACAAAATATTGTACATGTCCATTGCCGTCACTGGAGTTCCTGGTGAGTGAGCAGAGCATTTCATTTTCGTTATTTCTGTGTTTTAACCGGTGTGAACCTGTTTAAGATAATGTTACAAGCTTACAAACTGATCGCCATTGCACAAATATCCATCAGAGGTATCGATCTTGTCAATTTCACATTCAGAATTTTCACATTTAACAACAA
Source organism: Hypanus sabinus (assembly GCF_030144855.1). Taxonomy (NCBI): domain Eukaryota; kingdom Metazoa; phylum Chordata; class Chondrichthyes; order Myliobatiformes; family Dasyatidae; genus Hypanus; species Hypanus sabinus. The sequence continues at coordinate 12,240 of NW_026778984.1, forward strand.
TTGGAACTAAGCCTATTTTTCTCCACTAACTCACGGGATCGAATAGAACGCTGTTCCTGCCTTGAATGACGCTTTGTCCAGCGAAGTCCCAGTTCTGGGGCCAGGGATCTCTCCTGGAAGTTGTGTCTGGCAGATGTTTGCATTCTGGAGCACACTTCTCCTAAGTTATTAATCAGAGGGAAACCCTAGACCTGCGCTTCATGTCTCCCTCTAGAATCTGTCACAGTCGGATCCCTGTGTCTGTTGGGCACTAATTGTGTCTGATCACCTGAAACAGTGTTCACGGATCTGCTGCCGTGTGTCATCGAATTGAACTGCGCTGCAGAATTATTCCATTAACGGGACAACTCAGCCACAGGTCACTAAGTTGTTCCTTCTTTCCCTCTGAAACCCGTCATAAATCCGGGCAGAGCTTCGTCCTGAAGGAGGATCTCGACATGAAATGAAAGATTATTCAATTCCATGGAGGCTGCTTGACCTGCTGAGTTCCTGCAGTTTTGTGTGTGTTTCTACTCTCTGTGTCCCTTCGCGTTTCCATCAAATGCTGATTTTCCAGAGACCTGGTCAGTCACAGTTAATTCAGTGTAACCGGCCCCATCAGCGACTGGAATCGGGAGCAGCACCGATCGTTGTTGTTCATGCTGCTCGCTTTCATCGTCAACGATTCCCCACACATCGTATTACCTCTACACTGAAGAAGACAGGTCAGAGACAGTGCGACCCATTTCTGGTGTTAGATTAGCTGCCGTTTACAGACTCCAACACTCCCGAGTTTTAGCTAACATGTTAATTCCCGGAGAATGTTTTCAGTAATGCCTAGTGTCTGTTCCCTCTCTCCAGTGAATTTAGTGGCGATTGTGATCCTGTCCCGGGGAAAGTGCGGCCTCTCTACCTGCACCACTCGCTACCTGGTGGCCATGGCAGCGGCGGATCTACTGACCATTGTCACCTGGGTCATTTTGAATCGAATCAGAGTGTATTACTTCCCTCGGAGTTTTCTGGACATCACGCCTATGTGCACGGTTATCGGTGTTCTGATGTTCACGGCCACGCACTGTTCCGTTTGGTTCACCGTCACTTTCACCTTTGACCGATTTATCGCCATTTGCTGCCAGAAACTGAAAACAAAATATTGCACCGGGAAAACTGCCGCTGTGGTTCTGACAACAACCGGTGTAATGTCGTGTCTGAGAAACGTTCCCCGATTCTTCATATGGGAACCCCAGATGATCATCGACAATGTACCATGGTTCTGTATTCCCAAGAACTATTATTTCACTAACCCCTGGTGGGTCGGATATGACTGGCTCGATACGTTCCTCCCTTTCGCTGGGATCCTGCTGCTCAACGCTCTGACAGTCAGACACATTTTAGTGACCAGTCGGGTCCGTAAGGGGCTGAAGGGTCAGAGCAAGGGGGAGAACCGCAGTGACCCGGAGATGGAGAGCAGGAGGAGGTCTGTGGTTTTACTCTTCACCCTCTCCGGCAGCTTCATCTTCCTGTGGATGACGGCGGTTGTAAATTTCATATATTATCAGGTCTCAGGAAAAGGATTCGAATTCAATGATTCTGAATTGATCTTTCAGTACGTCGGGTATTTCCTGATGAATTGCAGCTGCTGCACGAACACATTTATTTACGCGGTGACTCAGTCGAAATTCAGGGAGCAGGCGATCAGCGCGGTGAAATATCCCGTCACTTCGATGCTTCAGTTGATTAATGGCGCCGCATCCTGAGTAGTCGCCAAAGGCGGTGGCAGAGTCTCCTGTCCGAGCTCCGGATCCTCAGAGTCACCGCCTGATCTCCCAGTTGTTATTCCCGGGCGGATTGTCCCATTGACCGGCAGTCCGGGATGTTAAGATAGTCTGCGTGTCGGGAGGGGCAAAGCACCGTCCAAGAATCAGAACCTCATTCTTCCCGCCAGATGCCAGACAAAGAACTACTCCGCACATCCGTCTGTGGATCTGTCCATCTGTTCCCATTCCGCTCACCAAATTCACTGTCAGACATTCCCACAAGAAGGCGGGGGTCGAGTCAGATGCTCATTTACTAACCCAGTGTGAATCACTCCAGTCTCCGCCATCTCGTTTAATGATTGGCAAAATTAATACATTCCTTCTTAAAGGCGCATTCCCGTTATCAACTGGACCGGACAATGGTGCAGAGAATGGAAATAAAATCCTCACTGTTTCTGTATTCTAATGAAAAGTATATTACCCCCAACAAATCCTATCGAATTTACGTAATGAAACACAGTACTGCAAATTACATTAAAGTCACGCCATGACTTAAGAAAGCGGTTAAATGTAATCATTTAAGCCCCGAAATTTTCAGTGAAGCCTGCATGATTTCTTTCCTGATATGCTTCACCCTGAAATAGCAATGAAAGAAACCTACACGATTCAGAAGCATGACGTTCAATATGGCATGAGGAATAATTAACCATAGTAAGTCATGGGGATATAATTCCTTCTCTCCTTGTTTCTCCCATAAACCCAGCACTTTCATGTTCCCATTCCAGTTCATGTCAATATAATTCCATCCGTTCTTGTTTTACGCATTCCTCCTCATACACCCAACACGTTTATGTATTCTGTAAAGGTGTACCCATTTTCCCATCAGCCTTTCCACAAGCTCCTAATTCTCAACAAACATAACTCTGAACTTCTGATTTGTTAAGTGAACGGTCTTTATCCACAGTTCAATTTTTGTAACTTACAGTCAACCCACTCATTCCCCTCAATACCTCCTTCAGGGACCTATAAGAAGGAAATATATAAACAAGTACTTGAATATGAATTAATTATTGGTGAGTTTCCAACAGTAAAACTGACCGACTGCTGTAATAACGTTTTTAAGGGTCATCAAAACATAAAAGTAATCTAAACAATTATAATGTTATGTGTGAAGAAATTTCTCCACCAACCTTCATTTTAAAATGATGGCAACCAATTCAACTGTATATACTGATAAATGGTTGCAAAGTAATTTCTCTGTCATTGTCTATACTTCAGGCACAAAAATGGGCTACTGCAACATTCCCAGTTAAATTATCTTTCGTTCCATCTGTAAAAATGTTAAAAAATTGAAATGGTTAGTGCAACGCTTAGGGCTATCGGATTGTATTTGTCCAGGGGAAAATCCCTCCTCCCGCCAAACCGCGTCTCCCGTGTGTGTAGATGCTGTGTAATGCACACTGGTACAAACCAGCACACACAATATCAGACAGCACACAATGCACGTTTACAGAGTTCACTTTATAAATCTTACTGGAACTAGGTAATTCACAAAGATACAATATAAAAAGAAAGAAAAGGGGCTAAAACGTTTTTAGAGTTCAATGAGTTTCTACACAACCGTTGGAGCTCAGTTATCGAAGCCTTCTGTTCACCATTCGATCTTCTCCGACCTCCTCGACCCGCTGCCTGGGACCAACCTGGGACCAAAGGGTCCAGCACGTCCTTCCCCTTCGGTTCTCCTCCCGAAAAACCCGCGCACTGACTCCAGGCTCCCACACATACAAACAGAACAACATTGCTTCCAGTGGTTAGTTCCTCCGTTATCAATAATTATAACCCAAATATTTCAACTAAACAGAGCATTACCAAATCCGTTACCCACAAAGAAGTAATTTCATTATAATGTGACAGAGAAGCCATTTTATTTAAGCAGTTAACAATTAACATTACAGTTAATAATCTGAGAACCCTGCATTCTTCTCCCATCGAATTAAGTCATGCCCTCATGACGTTCAGATAATTCGCCTACCCCTCCTGCAGAACACACCGCCCAATCCAAGTGCAGAAAGCAGTGGCATAACTCCCCAAAACAGTGGAGATCCACATAGTGCCAGGTGCCACGTAGGCCAACCTGTCTAGGGGGTGCCTACTTCTCTGAGGCCTGCGCACTCCCTCCTCTAACTCTTCCACCTCGGACAATACAGGAGACCCATTGTGACTACGAGGCGAACCCTCCCGCGAACGGTCACACAAACCCTTCTGCACCTCGGAACCGTGTATCTCTTGCTTGGGCCCTACATCCTTGATTCCAACACCCTGTGGTACCCCCGACTACCCATCACTGGCCCCCCTTACCCCGTCTAACCCAGTGGGGGAAGGGCCAGGAGCCTCCCCCTCCATCACGGGAGCGTCAGCGAACGGCAGCATGTACCGATCGTCCGAGTCAATATCCCTCCCAGGGACTGGGCCCAGGCGCGACTCTCCCGCAGAGTCCTGCTATAGGTGCATCCGGCACCTCGGGCTCCCGCTGTACCTGTACATCTCGCCCCAGGGGCAACAGGGGAATCAGATGGAGAATCTTGACGGGCCCCCTCCCATCCTTGAGCCTCACCCGGAAAACCGGGAGATTTGGCATCTGACTCTCTATTACACAGGCCGTGCTGGACCAGCCATCAGCCAGCTTGTGTTTCCCAGGTTGTCCCAAATTCCTTATGAGGACTCGATCTCCCGTCAGCAGTTGGGAGAACTTCAGCTTCTTGTCAAACCTTCTCTTATTTCCCCGACTCTGCTCGGCGGCCGCCTCCCTGAACTCTTTGTACATCTTTCTTCATATCAGACACATACTTCAAGTAGGGCTTCGGCGTCCGATTACACCTATACGGCTGGGGAACGCCCTGCGGATGACAGGGTGTAGCCTTCGATTTCTCAACCCCCTTCATACCCAGTAGGTCGCAGATGAGCTTAATCACAAAGTCTCGGACCTGGTCACAACGTATCCGCCGGAGAAGGCCATAATGCACTTAATAGCATTTTCGCCACCTCAATCGCCCTTTGCTCCTTGGTGGGAATCGCTTGAGCATACCTGGTGTAGTGGTCTTTGGTGACTAAGACATTCGCCGTATTGCTGACATCGGGTTCTTTGGCTGAGAAATCCATACACACCAGGTCCAACAGCCCCTCACTTTGCAAGTGTGAAAACGGAGCAACTTGCACAGGCAGCGTCTTCCGGCGATGCAGCGAATGCACGACTTGCAATACACTACCACCTCCGCCTTCATTCGGGCCAGTAAAACCTGTCTTTGAGCGATCCATAGATCTACTCCACCCCCGAATGTCCAAAATCTTCTCAGACCACGCCACATCCCTCTTTTCCACCGCGCACGAAACAGGGCCAATTACAGGGTCATCTCGCTGAGCATCAGCCACTTACCGTGGACTGAATTAGGACCACTGTTTCGTCTTCAGGTCACAGTAAACTGGGGGTAGGTCATCATCAGAAGCTCCCAATTGGTTCACTGCACGTTCCGGCTTCCCCTTTTCCTCGACCTTCACGGTGATAGCAAACTGACACATGGGTTCCACCCCAGGGGCAGGAATGCTCTACCACTACTCGTCCGTCTCCTGTTCCTCAGTTCCTGTCGTGACAAAGCATCCGCATCGAGATTCCTGCTACCCGGCCAGTACGTCAGGCTAAGATCATATACCGACAAGGTCAGCAATCACCGAAGGGCCTGTAGCATCCAGTTTCGCCGAAGTCAGGATATAAGTAAGTGGGTTGTTGTCCGTCCTGACCTCAAACCTGGCTCCGGAGAGACAGTCACTCAGCTTATCCACCACTGCCCACTTGAACGCCAGGAACTCCAACTTATGGGTGGGATAGTTCCTCTCGGAGGGCGACAAGCTCCGGATGACAAACGGGACAGGTCTCAACCCAGCGATCTGATCTTGATACAAGACGGCCCCGAACCCCTCCCGGCTGGCATCGGGTGTCGCAAAAGCCAGCACTGTTGTCTGGGTCAGTAATTCTTTCAGCAATTTAAAAGCCTCCTCACATTTTGCATCACACCTCAGTAGGAAGGGCTCCAAAGTGTTGAAATATTCTCCAACCTGCCGTCTCCATTTTCCTTTCTTCCCCAAGGGAGGGTAACGACGCAGAAACTGGTTCAAGAGGGACTCACTTTGGCGTAGACCTTCACAAATCTCCGATAATAACTACAGAACCCCGAGAAGGAGCGCAGAGCGCTCACAGTCCGGGGCCTCGGCCACGTGGCCACCGCTTCTATCTTATCCGGGTCAGTAGCTACTCCATCCCGCGAGATTATGTGTCCAAATTAGCTAACAGACGTCTTGCCGAACTGTCTCTTCTCCTCCCTCACCCGACATAACACCTTCAGTAGCCTCGCTTCGTGTTCTTCCAAGATGGCTCCAAACACTACCAAATCATCCAAATACACCAACACTTCAAGCAAATTCATATCACCCGGCGTCTTCTCCATGACCCTCTGGAAAGTGACAGGGGCTCCCGATATGCCCTGGGGTATCAGTTTGAACTGAAAAAAAAAAACAGGTTTTCTCTTTGTCGGCGTCACTCATCGGGATCTGGTAATATCCACTCCTCAGGTCCAGCACACTGAACCACTTCGCTCCACTCAGACAGACCAACGCGTCTCCGATCCTCGGGACAGTGCGCCGGTTCAGGGTCCTATAGTCCACACACACGCGTATCTTTCCGTTCTTCAGGGCCACTACTATTGGCCTCTTACCTTCGACCCTCGGAACCGTATACTGGTCAGGAAGGGTGCGCCTGCTCAGTGTCCTATAGTCCACACACACGCGTATCTTTCCGTTCTTTAGGGCCACTACTATTGGCCTCTTACCTTCGACCCTCGGAACCGTATACTGGTCAGGAAGGGTGCGCCTGCTCAGTGTCCTATAGTCCACAAACACCCGTAAGCTCACTTTCCGCTTCCTGCCCACTACTAATGGTAACGCATCGAGGCTTCGGAACCCAGCGATAATCCCCGTTTCCTTCAAATCACACACGTGGAGTGTTCGTCCCGGATTGAATTTGTGGATGCTGGTGACCCCTCTGCGTAAATACAATACGGTTGGGGTGGCGGCAGCTGCTTTTCGGCGATGGTGTGCGGCTGCGAAGGGGGCAGAGAGCAATGCGTGCGTGTTGAGGGGGGGCGGGGGGGTGGAGACTACCGTACCGGATGAAGTGTTACGTCGAGGTTTGAGTGCAGTTAAAACCTATTGCAAAGTGGAGATTGTATCGCGGAACTTTGTTTTTGAGGCAGGTACAGCTGCAGTGTTAGTGTAGACAAGTGAGGACAAGAGCTGTCAGATTTGGAAAAGTTGGTCAGTTCCCGTTCCACCGTGAAAGGCGAGAGCTCTGAGTTGGCCTCTGCACTTACCTCCTTAGCGAGAAGGGCAGAGGGGCCCCGCCAGAAGATAAGAGTTTTCTCGGAGATATCGCCCGTTCCCGAAGGTGAGGAAGATTATGAGACATGGGTTGAGCAAACGTCACAGTTGTTGAGGGAGTGTCAGTGCTCGGATGAGGAAAAGCGACAGAGATTAGTTGAAAGTTTGCGGGGAGAGGCGGCTGGGGTAGTGCGAGCTGTGAAGGTTAACCAGCCTTTGGCCACACTGAAGGACGATATGGAGGCCTTGGAAAGAGCTTTTGGGTTGACTGGGAGCTCCTCGGGGAGTTTCAAAGCATTTATCAGGAGGAGGGTGAGAAGCTCTCTGCGGACCTTTTATCGGCTAGAGAGACAGCTTAATGGATTGCGGCGCCGGGGGGTCATTCGGGCTGAACAGGTGGGTCAGTTCAGGATGGATCCGGTATTTCGGGGAGCCCAGTCCGAGGACAAGATTGCTTGTAGTCTCCGGCTCTTATAAAACGCGTCCTTCTCCGACGTTCGTTCAACTGATCAGAGATGAGAGGGGGGATGAGCGCGGGTTGAGGCCGCGGGAGGACTCTGTAAGCTGGGTGAGATCGTCAGACCGCTGGTGGGGATGGGAGAGGAGCCGGGTCCACCCGGCAACTGATAAAGGCGGTGGTGGCCAAGCTGAGAGTTGAGGGGGGTCGGTAGGGAGGGTTTCGCCCCCCCAGAGGATGGTCAACGCAGGATGCTGCAAGTGGCGGAAGGTCTGCGAGAAGAGGCGCGGCTAGTAGCGTGTGCTATTACTTTGGGAAAGAGGGGCACTTCCCGAGAGACTGTGAGAGGCATGGTTTGCTATTACTGTGGGAAAGAGAGGCATTTCCGGAGAGACTGTGAGAGATAGTGAGGTGTGTTATAACCAAGGGTATCCAAGAAGGGAGAGCTGTCGGGGAACTCAGAGGGGGCCCAGTGAGGGAAAGGCCTTGCGTCTCTCGGGGAACTCGTTCCTGGCAATGTACCAAGGAACCCCCGAAATCAAAAGACACGGTTCTGGAGGGATTAGTGGGACTCCCTTCTACCGCGTCGCTACGGATAGAGGGAATCTCTGCTAAAGCCATACTTGACACCGGGTCGCAGGTCTCGCTACTGTACCGTTCGTTTCACAGTCAGTACTTAAAGAATTTTCTATTGACCCCATTCAGGGCACTGGATATTTGGGGCGTCAATACCATGGATTATAGACGTGTATTTGTCAGTGAAACTGTAGTTTTCAGAAGCCAATGTGGGAGAGTCCGAAGTTTTGGAGACATTAACGCTGGTTCATTCGCACCCAGTTGAAGCAGGGGCTGCTTCAATACTGGTGGAGACCAACACCCCTGTGGTGCAGAGTTTCATGGGGTCCTGCCAGGAGAGGAAAAATGAGTACTGCTTGGGGGCCCATGTCGGGCACCCAGCGTTTCATGCTGCTTTCAAGGAAGTGCGGCATATCCCTGGGCCAGAAATTGATTTTAAGCGAGGGACTGTGTGCTGCACCCAGTCGAGCCTGTGATAATAAGGCCCGGGGAAGTAGCAAGAAAAATGGTAAGCCCCAGATTTCACGAAGTGCCTGATGGCGAGGCCCTTTTAGTGGAAGATCTCTAGGGGGAGTCACGATTTCCGGCTGGGGTGCTGGTGAGGCCCGAAGTGCAGAGGCCCTCGGTGGTACAGGCGGGGCGGATAACTGAGTGTCAGGAACACTACGAAGAGAGACATCACCTTTCAGAGAGGGATACCACTGGCGCATTTGTTCCCGGTGATGGTAATATCTAGCGCCCCTGTGAGGCCCACTAAGGGGGAAGGATTGGAAAACAGAGGAAACCTGACCGCTGAGGCCTTTAACTTTGGGGACTCTCCTCGGACACCCCGTTCAGGGAGAGGTCGCGGCGACTGGCCTCTGCAGATGTGGAGGACGTGCGGAAGCACTTGTGCAAGTTGAAGGAAGCTGCAATCATCACTGAGTCCCGAAGGCCCTATGCGTCCCCAATAGTGATGGCCCAGAAGAACGGAAGAGTACGCAGGTGTGTGGACGATAGGACCCTGAACCGGTACACTGTCCCTGACTAGTAGACTGTCTCGAGGGTCGGAGACGCGTTGGCCTGTCTGAGTGGAGCGAATTGGTTTAGTGTGCTGAACTTGAGGAGTGGATATTACCAGATCCCTATAAGTGAGGCCGACAAAGAGAAAATGGCAACACACACAAGATGCTGGGGGAACACAGCAGGCCAGGCCGAGACCTTTCGTCAGTACGAAGACGACATTTCAGGACAGAAAGAGAAGGCGGCATTTATATGCCCTATGGGGTTTTTCCAGTTCGCAAGGATGCCCGAGGGTATATCGGGGCCCCCTGCCACCTTCCAGAAGGTCAAGGTGGGGGATATGAATTTACTTGAAGTGTTGGTGTATTTGGATGATTTGGTAGTGTTTGGAGCCACCTTGGAAGAACGGGAAGCGAGGCTGCTGAAGGTGCTAAGTCGACTGAAGGAGGAAGGGTTCAAACACTCCCTGGACAAGTGTCTGTTCTGCAAGACGACTGTTAGCTATGTTGGACACATATTCTCGTGGGATGGAGTAGCTACGGACCCGGCTAAGATTGAAGCGGCCGAGGCCACGGACTGTAAGCGCTTTGCGCTCGTTCTTGGGGTTCTGTGGTTATTATCGGTGATTCGTGAAGGGCTACGCCAAAGTGAGTCACCCTTGAACCAGCTTCTGCGTGGTGACCCTCCCATGGGGAAGAAATGAAAAGAAGGGACGGGAGGTTGGAGAATATCTCGAACCGTCGGAGCCCTTCGGACAGAGATGGGAAGCAAACCGTTAGGAGGCTGTTAAAATGCTGAAAGAGTTGCTGACCCAGGCACCGGTGCTGGCTTTTGCTGATCCCCGATTACCCTATGTACACACAAGACGCCAGCCGAGAGGGATTATGGGTTGTCTTGTATCAAGATCAGGGCACCGGGTTGAGACCTGATGCGTTTGTCAGCCGGAGTTTGTCGCTCTCCGAGATAAACTCCCCCACCCATAAGCTGGGGTTCCTGGCGTTGAAGTGGGCAGTGGTGGATAAGCTGAGAGACGATCTCTCCGGAGCAAGGTTTGAGCCGAGAACGGACTACAACCCACTTACTTATATCCTGACTTCGGCGAAAGTGGATGCTGCAGGACTTCAGTGGTTGGCAGCCTTGTCGGTATCTGATTTCAGTCTGAAGAACCGGCCGGGGAGCAGGAATGGCCATGCGGATGCCTTCTCGCGACGGGAGCACGGGGAACAGGAGACGGACGAGGAGTGGGACAGCGTTCTTGGCCCTGGGGTGAAAGCCATGTGTCAGTTTGCTATCACCGTGAAGGCCGAGAAAAAGGGGAAGCCGGAACGAGCAGTGGACCCACTGGAGGCTTCTGTTGACGCTCTACCCCCAGTTTACTGTGCCCTGACTGCACTGAAGACTAAGCAGATGCCAGAATTAAGTCCGGGGGAAGTGGCTGCTCTTCTGCGGGATGACCCGGGAATTGGCGCTGTTTGGTGCGCGGTGGAAAAGGGGGATGTGGTGTGGGCGGGGAAGATGAAACAGGCTTCAGTGCCTCCGTTATTGAGGGAATGGCCTCGATTGAAGTCGGGGGAACAAGTTTTATATCGGGTAACGTCACCCCCGGACCAACCCCCGGACCGTGAAGTATCGGAAGATTGTGTTGAAGTCACTGCACGATGAGTCTGGACATTCGGGGGTGGAGTAGTTGGCGCGCGGTGTAAAAAGGGTGATCTGGGCGGAGAAGACAAAATACGCTTCAGTGCCTCCGTTATTGAGAGAATGGCCTCAGCTGAATTTGGGGAAATAATTTTTGTACCGGGTCACGTCACCCCCGGACCGAGAAGTATCGGAATATTGTGTTGACGTCCTTGAACGATGATTTTGGACAGTCGGGGGTGGAGTAGATCTATGGATTTCTCAAATACAGGTTTTAGTGACCCGAATGAAGGCGGTGGTGGATAAAGTCGTGCATTTGTTGCATACGCCGGAAGACGCGGCCTGTGCAGGCTGCTCCGTTGTCACACTGGCAAAGTGAGGGGCCGCTGGACCTGGTGTGAGTGGATTTCTCAGCCATGGAACCCGATACCAGCAATACGGCGAACGTCTTAGTCACCACAGACCACTACACCAGGTATGCTCAAGCGTTCCCTGCAAAGATCAAATGGCGACTCCCGTGGCGGAAGTCCTATATTGTGCATTATGGCCTTCCCCGGTGGATACATAGTGACCAGGGTCGAGACTTTGAGAGTAAGCGCATCTACGAGATACTGGGTATGTTGGGGGTTCAGTAATCGAGGACTATGCCCTATCAACCGCAGGGCGATCCCCAGCCGGAGGGGTTTAATCGGACGCTGCCAGACATGCTGGGAACTCTGTAGATCAGCAAAAAGAGTTGATAGAGTCAACATATTGGACATCTAGTTCACTGTTACAACTGTACTCGAAATGAAGCTACTGGATATTCGTCCAACTATTTGATGTTTGGGCGAGATGCAAGGTTGCCCATTGATCTCTGTTTTTGGGACAGATGCAGTTAAAGTATCGCCGAAACCCACTTGAAGTATGTGTCTGATATGAAGAAAGAACTACAAATAGCTTATGAGCTGGGGAGGGAGGCGGCCGCCGAGCAGAGTCGGAGAAGTAAAAGGAGGTTTGACCAGAAGGTGAAGTTCTCCCAACTACTGCCGGGAGATTGAGTCCTCATAAGGAATTTGGGACTACCTGGGAAACACAAGCAGGCTGATCGCTGGTCTTGCATGCCCTGTGTAGTAGAGACTCAGATGCCAAATCTCCCGGTTTTCCGGGTGAGGCTCAAGGATGGGAGGGGGCCCGTCAAGATTCTCCATCGGAATCACCTGTTACCCCTGCGGCGAGATGCACAGGTACAGCGGGAGCCTGAGGTGCCTGTTGCATCTTGTACCAGGACTCTGCGTCCACGCAGGGTGGAGGAAGAGCCCACACCGGGAGAGTCGGGACCGGGCCCAGTCCCTGTGAGGGACACTGACTCGGAGGATGATGAATCCGACGATCGGTACATGCTGCCGTTCGCTGACGCCCCCTTGATGGAGCGGGAAGCTCCCGGTCCTTCTCCCACTAGGTTAGACGGGGTAAGGGGGCTAGTGATGGGCAGTCGGGGGTACCATAGGGCGTTGGAATAAAGGATGTGCCGCCCAAGCAAGAGATAGAGGGTTCCGAGGTGCAGAGGGGTTTGGGTGACCGCTCGCGGGAGGGTTCGACTCGTAGGCACTATTGGTCTCCCGTATTGTCCGAGGTGGAAGATTTAGAGGACAGAGTGCTCAGGGCTGAAAGTACTAGGCATCCCCCAGACAGGTTGACCTATGTGGCACCTGGGGAGCAGGGTGTGATCTCCACTGTTTTGGGGAGTGATGCCACTGCTTTCTGCACTTGGATTGGGCGGTGTGTTCTGCAGGAGGGGTTGGCGAATTACCTGAACGTCATGACGGCATGACTTAATTTGGTGGGGGAGGTGGGAGAATACAGGGTCCTCAGATTATTAACTCTAATGTTAACTGTTAACTGCATATATAAAATGGCTTCTCTGTAACGTTATAGATAAATGGCGTCTTCGTGGGTAGCTGATTTGGTAATGCTCTGTTTAGTTGAAATGTTTGGGTTATAATTATTGATAACAGAGGAACTAACCACTGGAAGCGATGTTGTTCTGTTTGCATGTGTGGGAGCCTGGAGTCAGTGCGCGGGTTCGGGAGGAGAACCGAAGAGGAAGGACGTGCTGGACCCTTTGGTCCCAGGTTGGTCCCAGGCGGCGGGTCGAGGAGGTTCGAGAAGATCGAATGGTGGACAGAAGGTTTCGATAACTGAGCTCCAACGGTTGTGCACGAACTGATTGAACTCTAAAAAAAAAGTTCTGGCGCCCTTTTCTTTCTTTTTATATTGTAACTCTATTACTTACCTAGTTCCTGTAAAATTTATAAAGAGTAATCTATAAAACGTACATTCTGTGCTGTCTGATATTGAATGTGCGAGTTTGTACCAGTGTGCATTACACAGCATCTACACAAACGGGAGATACGGTTTGGCGGGAGGACGGATTTTCCCCGAGACAAATGCAAGCCGATAGCCCTAAGCGTTACACTAATCATGTCAAGTTTTTAACATTTTTTACAGGTGGAACGAAAGATAATTTAACTGGGAATGTTGGAGTAGCCCATTTTTGTGCCTGAAGTGTAGACAATGACAGAGAAATTACTTTGCAGCCATTTATCAGCATATAGCGCAGAATTAGTTGCCATCATTTTAGGCTGAACGTTGGCGGAGAAATTTCTTCCCACGTAACGTTATAATTGTTCAGATACTTTGATGTTTTGATGACTTTTGAACACGATATTCTAGCAGTCGGTCAGATTTACTGTTGGAAACCCAGCAGGCATTAATTCATATTCAAGTACTTGTTTATATATTTTCTTCTTATAGGTCCCTGCACACAAAGGTATTGAGGGGAATGAGTGGGTTGACTGTGAGTTACAAAAGTTCGACTGTGGATAAAGACCCTTCATTTAAAAAAATCAGAAGTTCAGAGTTATGTTTGTTGATAATTAGGAGCTTATGGAAAGACTGATGGGAAAATGAGTACTCCTTTACAGACTACATAAACGTGTTGGGTGTATGGGGAGAAAGGGTTAAAACAAGAACGGACGGAATTATATTGACATGAACTGGAATGGGAGCATGAAAGTCGTGGGATTATGGGAGAAACAAGGAGGGAAGGAATTATATCACCATGACTTACTATGCTTAATTATACATTTGTCATGTAGCAAAACATGCTTCCGGATCGTGTAGGTTTTTTCATTAAGAAACGTCTGAACACAGGTGAAGCAAATCTGGAAAGTAATCATGCAGGCTTGAGTGCAATCTGGGGGGGGGGGGGGGGCTTGATTGATTTCATTTAGCCGCTCTCTTAAGTCATAGGTGTGTCTTTAATTAAATTCGCCGTATTGTGTTTCATTACCTATAATTGATAGGATTTGTTGGCAATAATTTAGCTTTCGTTAGAAGACAGAAGCAGTGAGGATTTTATTTCGCAGTTCTCTACACCACAGTCCCGCCCAGCTGATAACGGGAATGCGCCTTTATGTTGGAGTGTCACCCGACGTAAATCCAAAGCCTGACCTACTTCTTAACTTAGCCAATCATTCAAGGAGATGGCAGGGACTGGTGTGATTCATATTAGGTTAGTAAATGTGCATCTGACTCGACCCGCGCCGTCTTGTGGGAATGTCTGACAGTGAAGTTGGTGAGCGGAATGGGAATAGATGGACATATCCGCAGACGGATGTGCGGGCGGCATTCCGGAGAAGTTCTTTGTCCGGCATCTGGCGGGAAGAATGAGGTTCTGACTCTCTTGGACGGTGCTTTGCCCCTCCCGACACACACACTAACTTAACGTCCCGGACTGCCGGTCAATGAGTAAAACTACAGACCTCCTCCTGCTCTCCATCTCAGGGTCACTGCGGTTCACCCCCTTGGTCTGACCCTTCAGCCCCTTACGGTCCCGACTTGCCACTAAAAGGTATCTGACTGTCAGAGCGTTGAGCAGCAGGATCCCAGCGAAAGGGAGGAGCGGAGTTGAAACCGTAACGAGCCAGTCATATCCCACCCACCAGGGGTCATTGAAATAACGGTCCTTGATAATGCAGAGCCTCGGTACATTGTCGATGATAATCCGGGGTTCCCATATGAAGAATCGGGAACGTTTCTCAGACAAGACAGTACGCCGGTTGTTGTGAGAACCACAGCCGCAGTTTTCCCCGGTGCAATATTTTGTTTTCAGTTTTTGGCAGCAAATGGCGACAAAGCGGTGAAAGTGACGGTGAACCAAACGGAACAATGTATGGCCGTGACAATCAGTACACCGATAACAGTGCTCACAGGGGTGATGTCCAGAAAACTCCAACGAAGTAACACAATCTGATTCGATACAAAATGACCCCGGTGACAATGGTCAGTAGATCAGCCGCTGCCATGGCCACCAGGTAGCGAGTGGTGCAGGCCGCACTTTCCCCGGGACAGGATCACAATCGCCACTACATGCAAGAGAGAGAGAGAGAGAGAGAGAGAGAGAGAGAGAGAGAGAGAGAGAGAGAGAGAGAGAGAAGAGCGAGAGAGAGAGAGAGAGAGAGAGAGAGAGAGAGAGAGAGAGAGAGAGAGAGAGAGAGAGAGAGAGAGAGAGAGAGAGAGAGAGAGAGAGAGAGAGAGAGAGAGAGAGAGAGAGAGAGAGAGAGAGAGAGAGAGAGAGCAGAAAAGATGCGTTAGTGAGCCTTCAGCAGAGCGGCACTTGTACTCAGGAGATACAGATGGAGAGAGAGAGAGAGAGAGAGAGAGAGAGAGAGAGAGAGAGAGAGAGAGAGAGAGTGAGAGAGAGAGAGAGAGAGAGAGAGAGAGAGAGAGAGAGAGAGGAGAGAGAGAGAGGAGAGAGAGAGAGAGAGAGAGAGAGAGAGAGAGAGAGAGAGAGAGAGAAACCAGAAAAGATGCGTTAGTGAGCCCTCAGCAGAGCGGCACTTGTACTCAGGAGATACAGATGGAAAGATGCGATTCAGTTTTGTTTTTGAATAATGCATCACCTTGTACTGGATTAACCTGTAGTGTAAATTAATAGAACAACAGTGCAACAGTGAACCCGGGACATTGCCTCCTCCCAAAGTTCAGCTGGTATCTCTGAGTTCAAGTCCCCAGCCCAGGCTTCCCTAATAAAATCTTTAGAAACCAAAGGAGTAAAGCAAGTCACAAATCTTGATGTTAACTATTTGGAGTCTGGAGGAAGCAGGACGTTTTCAAGAAAGGGATGAGTTGTGGAAATATCCGTCTGGGGAGGCCAGAATGAGCATAAAAGTTTGGCCACGGACGGTGCCCTCTGACCTTTGTATGAAGGTTTGAGGACATCGGTGTAGTGTTCAGTAATAACGAAGATTGTCGCCGTGTTGCTGCAACAGACTCTATTGATAGGAATCCATACACACCACAACAAGTGGCCCCACTCTCTGCAAATGAGATAACGGAATGGGGCCTTGTCGGCAGCGTCTTCCTCCGAACACATCGAATGCGCGGTTTACAGTTCTCTTCGACCACAGTTTTCATGGGGGTCAGTAGAAACGATCCAATCCATAGATCTTTTCAACCCCCAAATGACCTGAATTATCATCAAATGACTTCAACACAATTCTCCGATACTTCTCAGACAGAACCAACTGGGAACGCGGAGACCTGTTTGGAGCAGACCTGACCCGGTATGGAATCTGGTTCCTCAGCTGCCGTTTCGGCCAGTCTCTCCGCAGTAGAGATACGGCAGGGTGTTTCATCATTTCAGCTTGTGTCATATCCGCTTCCGCAGCAGCCGACCAAACGGTGATTACACAAGGGTCATCTCGCTGAGCGGAGGTCACTCCCTCTGGAAGCAGCTCAGAGAACTGCTTTGCATCCAGAGTGGTCAGGCTTGTGGAATGGCGCAGCCAGAAGTTCCCAAATGACCAAACCGCTCAAACCTGCCCCGTGATGGAAAACAGGCACATTGATTTAGATCCCGGCTCGGGAACGCTCTTCCACTCTCAGTACATTTCCAGACCTTCACGCTCACGTGGGACAAAGCAACTGGATCAATGTTCCGGCCGTCCGGCCGGTACTTCAGGCTGAAATCATAGGCAGACAACGCGACGAACCAACGATGAACTTTGGCATCCAACTTTGCCAAGGTCAGGATGTAAGTCAATAGATCGGCTTCACAGACTATCTCATTGTTAGAAACTCTAATTTTTGCGTGAAGCGCCCCCTTTCTGCCCGGGCGTCTCAGGAAACATCTCGCTGGCAGAGCCCAGTTCAGGACGTGCATGTAAATGAATTTAGGGGTGTCGGTAGATTTGGTTGAGTAACGAATATAAAGGTTGTTTTCTGTACGTTGATAATGAATGTACACAGCTTTTTGAAGGTGGTGGAAGCTATTCTGAGAACTGCTTGAAACCATTCTGATGTGCGTGTCAGATTTTTAGCGGGTTTGTGTGCCCTCTTGGTGATGTGCACATATTTGAGGGTGCGCACCCAAATGTTCGCAGATTTAGTGTGCGTTGTCGAACATTCGACACACGCGGATTTAGTGATGTCCGCTTGCAAATATCGGGGTGCATACGTGGCAGCACGTGAAGTTCTTGCACATCAAGATTTCCACACGGATTTTGGACTGGGTTCGGAGTTTTTACGTCGAGGCAGATTTTCAATGCGACTCATTTTTTGTTCTGAGATAATCTCATGCACATATGGGGTTGTGCGCACTGATTTGGAACGACCATCGTGGTCCTTGGTGGTGCGCATGCGTTTAGGGTTGCACACGAATTCATGGCTGTCTTCCCGAACATGTGGGGGCGCACTTACCTGGGGACCAGATTTAGCGGTTTGTCGGCAACTATGGAGTGCACACGGCTTTGGGTGGGGGGATTTGGATTTGGGGGTGCACGCAGATTTAGGATTGTGCTGTCGGAGGTAGGACTGCACACAGATTTAAGGTTGCATCCAGATTTGGGGTTTCGGCCGATCGGAAGGTGCAAACAAACAACTGGTTGGCTGGGGACTTTTTTAATGTTGATACAGCCATTTTCTAAACTGTTTGAAATGATTCTTGCTCTGAGACAAGCTATTATGCATGTGAGGTGTTTGGGGTGCGCACTGATTTGGGGCTGGCACAGATTTTCATTGCTTTCGGGCTTTCTGGCGATGTTTACTGAGTTCGGTGTTCTCACAGATTTTTTGGAGACTGCGGATTTGGAGTTGTGACGGGTTTTAATTTCCGATACTTTTATAACCCCTGTGCTTTGTCCTTTCAACGGGTGCACATAGATTTTGTGGTGCTCTCTTATTTCTGTGTTGTCGAATATGGGATCAGCGTACGCCAGCGGATTTGGATTTACACAAGAATTGTGGGTTGCGTGCGAGTGCTTAATATCGAGTCAGCCGTTTTGTGTACTGTTTGAAAATTATGCTTTGGGATTAGATGAACTGCATGTGGAGCTTTCACCTGGTTGGTGTGCAAAATGATTATGGAGTGCGCTCCTGTTTCAGAATGTGCGCAGATTTGTGGGTGCACACGGATTTGGGTGTACACACTGATTTGCGGGTTGCTTGCGGATTTGGAGGGGCGCCCCGATTTGGGGTTGAACATGGATTTGGGGTGTACACAGATTACGGAATGCGTCGGCCAATATGGGATGCACAGTAATTTGCTGATGTAATTTGCCATATACGGGGTACACACCGATTTGCGGATGTGAGCAATTGTGGTTCATTTGTCGAATATTGTGGTTCACTTGGAATGGGCGTCCATTCAGAATTGGGTGTTAATGAACGGGTTGACTATTTCGCTGCAAAAGCTGTTGAAGATTCAACTGTAGATAAAGACCTTCCACTTTGCAAATCAGAAGCTGGTTCAGAGTTTGCAGGGTTAAGAATTAGGGGCTTATGGTAAATCTAGTGGGATACTGGGCACAAGGGGAGCACCTTTAGAGAACACCTGTGTTCGGTTCATGGGAGAACCGGGTAAAAACAAGAAGGGAAGGAATTATATTGATACGACCTGAATTAGCCCGACTATAACGAATTATTCCTTATGTCGTGTTGGAAAACTCCATACTGGGTCATGTAGTTCTTGTCATTATGAAGCACTTGAACACACACTATTTCAGGGTGAAGGTGATCAGGTAGACAGAAATGAAATACAGATTTCATTACAATCGTTGGGGGCGGATATCTTTCATTTCAGTCGTGGGAATGAGTTTAATTTGATTCTCTCTATTGGGCTTCACGTGGGTACAATCTGTAGGATTTTTGGAGTGTAATTCAGTTTTCATTAGAACAAAGAAGCAGCAAGGGTTTTATTTCCCAATCCTCTACACCATATTCCAGTCCAGTTAGTGGCGGGAACGTGCATTAATTTGGAGTACCAACCACCATGTATCCAAAACCCGCCCTATTTATATGCACGTTAGCCAATCATTCAAGCGGAAGGCGGAAACTGGTGTGCTTGACATTTGATTATCCTACCAGCATCAGACTAGAACACCAGCTGTCTTGTGGGAAAGTCGGTCTGTGAGGTTGGTGGGTGGGAATAGGAGTAGATGGACATATTCCCAGACCAATGGATGGCTGGCATTTCAGAGTAGTTCGTTGACTGACATCTGGCGAGTCCAGGACAGTGCTTTGCCCCTCCCCAGAAACACACTATCCTAATGTCCCAGACCTACTGGTCAATGGGACAGTCGGCCCCGGAATAACAACTGCGAGATCAGGCGGTGAATGTGAGGAGTTGGCCTCCGGACTGGAGAAATTGTGGCCGCGTCCGGCTTGTGCTCAGGACGCAGCTTTATTAATGTAATGAACCACCGAGGGGACAGAATATTTCACCGACCTAATTATCTGTTCCCTGAATTTTGACTGAGTCACCGCGTAAATAAACGTGTTGGTGCAGCAGCTGAAATCACTCAGCAAAACCCCGACGTAGATAAAGATCCATTCAGAATCATTGAAACTGAATCCTTTCCCTGAGACCTGATAATATATGAAATTTACAACCAGTGTCATCCACAGGAGGATGAAGCTGCCGGAGAGGATGAAGAGTAAAACCACAGACCTCCTCCTGCTCTCCATCTCCGGGTCACTGCGGTTCTCCCCCTTGCTCTGACCCTTCAGCCCCTTTCGGACCCGACTGGCCACTAAAATGTGTCTGACTGTCAGAGCGTTGAGCAGCAGGATCCCAGCGAAAGGGAGGAACGGAGTTAAAACCGTATCGAACCAGTCATACCCTACCCACCCGGGGTCAGTGAAATAACTGTCCATCACTTTACAGAACCAAGGTACATTGTCGATGATCACCCTGGGTTGCCGTGTGAAGTATCGGGGAACATTTTTCAGACAGAATAGTGCGCCGATTGTTGTTAGAACCACAGCTGCAGTTTTCCCGGTGCAATATTTTGTTTTCAGCTTCTGGCAGCAAATGGCGACAAACCGGTCAAAGGTGAAAGCGACGGTGAACCAGACAGAACAGTTTGTGGCTGTGCATCTCAGTACATCGATAACACTACACACAGGGGTGATGTCCAGAAAACTCCACGGGAAGTAATAGGATTTGATTCGCCACAAAATGACCGCGGTGACAATGGTCAGTAGATCAGCCGCTGCCATGGCAACCAGGTAGCGAGTGGTGCAGGTAGAGAGGCCGCACTTTCCCCGAGACAGGATCACAATTGCCAATAAATTCACTGCGTGTGGGAAAGGGGGAGAAGAGGAGGGAGAGGGGGAGGGAGACAGGGAGAGGGAAGGGAGGTGGGAGGGCGAGGAAGCAGAGAGAGTGAGGGAGAGAGAGATAACAGACAGAGGGCATTACTGAACGCATTCCTCAAGGGATCGGTTTTCAGCTGAAGACCAGGCGTTGCGGAGTCAGTGCACGGCTGCTAACCTAACATGGGACACTGGTCACACTGTCTCTGACCTGCCTTCTTCAATGTGGAGATAAGACAATGTGTGGACAACCGTCGGCGATAAAAGCGATCTGCATGAACAATCGGTCGGTGCTGAACCCGATTCATTGATTTAACCGTGACTGACTTGGCCCCTGGAAACTCGAAAATGATGGGGCCGATAAGGCATGCAGAGGAGAGGAACAGACACAAAACACTGGAGGGACTCAGTAGGCCAGGCAGCATTCCGTACATGGAATTGAACAAACTTTGGTATTGGGCCGAGACTATTCTCCAGGACGAAGAGGTGTCCTGGAGAAAATTTACGACGCGTCTCAGAGGGAAAGCAGGAACAACTTTGTATCTTGAGGCTAAGCGGCTCCGTTAATGGATTAATTCCACAGCGCAGTTCAATTCGATAACTCTCGTCAGCAGATCCGCGGACACCGGTTCAGGTGATCAGACCCGATAATTGACCGGCAGGCAGTGGGATCCGACTGTGACATACTCCACAGGGAGTTATGAAACACAGGACCAGGGGTTCTCTCTGATCGATAACTCAGAAACAGTGAACTTTACAATGTAAACCCCTCCCAGTCACAGCTTGCGGGAGAGCTGCCTGTCCCCACACTGGGACAACTCCGGACAAGGTGTCATTGAAGGCAAGAACAACGTTCGAGTCGATCCCGTGAGTTAGATGAAAGACAGGAGTTTAGCTCCGCTTGTCCTTAAATATGAAAAATCAGAGTGTTGAACTGCCAGGATCAATATCTCTGACGGATATTTGTACAATGATCATCAAGTTAGAAGCTTGTCAAATGATCATGAACAGATTTACATGGTTAACACGCAGAAATAACGAACATGAATTGCTCTGCTTACTCACCAGGAACTCCAATGACGGCGATGAACACGTACAATATTTTCTCCACACTACTGTACCTATCGAACAATGCAGGCATTTTCTCTGTCCAGTGACAAGTCCCCCCAGTGCTACAGGCGATCTCTTGGAATGAAATGTTAAGGCAGCACATGCCTGCGGTTTTTAATACCATTTAGAGAATCCACAGGGACACATTTTAACAAGTTTAAAAATAACTGTTTTAAAATTATTCACAAACCAATTATGTCAGGCAGGTGCAGTCTCCGTGGTGACAGAATGCGATTAAATAGTTAACTAGTGCAATGTTTGGACTGTTTGTGTGAATTAGTTTGTCCCAACAAAGGTGACCGAACCTTCAGTGGTTTCTTATCAATTCAATGTGATCCCACTGTAAATATGTACTTCAATGGAGCCAATTGAGAGACACAGAATATTGAAGTAATTTATGTCATTGTAGCTTGTAAATTAGTATTGAATCACCGATTGTTACCATTCTCCTCGAGAGTATAAACATTTGGATTAGTTTATGTTTGGGGGACTCTAACGAGGGCGTCGCCAAGAAAAGATCTGCTTATGATGGTGAATAAACACTTTCATATCCACAGAACCCTTCAACATCTTCAGTGACTTCGTCACAGTTAGAACATTTCAGATCTCGGCCAGGGCCCAACCTTAAGCCTAATACATCATCAGAAAGTCTAGTAGGGGGTTGAGTCTGTTTCAATCATATCTCCACGTATGTGTTAAAGAAAACGGCGGAGTGCCGGAGAGGCGGATAAGAAAGTGTGTAGCATGTTTCTGTGTATCCGTGTGGATCGACCCATTGTCTCTTCCTGACCCTGCCTGACCATACACGTAGCCATAGACCTCGAGTTCAATTTATCCCCTCGGTTCGGTCCCTTCCCATCTGTCCCCGCAAACTGCGCATGCTCTCGAACTCTCATTTCAAACACTTCACAAATTGGCTGCCTGAACCATATAAATCAAGAGCAGAGGTCAAAATCTAAATTGCATTCAAGATTAATCTATGTACATATGAAACAACCCTGAGATTCGGCAGAGCTCCAAATCAGCAGACACACTTGCACATTGGATCATCTCAGAGCAAAATCATTTCAAAGAGTTCACAAAACGGCTGCCTCCGCCTTAGAAAATAGCAAGAACAAACTTCAACGATCAAAAATGCATTTATTATTAAATTATCTCTAAGTAAAACAAATCTGATAGTCGTCATACCTCCAAATCCTCAGAACTCTGAAATATATACATACCCCCAATGTGTGCTCCAGAACCAACGAACCACTAAAATCCGCATGCACCCTTAAGTCCGCCAACAGTCCTAAATCCCTGCACGCACTCAAATTTGCACTGGCACACAAATACGTGTTGGCCCCGAAATCCGTCTGCATCTAAGCTCATGTGTGCCCTCAATCCTCATTCCTGTCCACATTCCCCAATCCTTGTGCTCCCCCCATATTCCCCAAAGCACTCCTAATTGATCGCATATTCCCAAATCCGTCTGCACTCCCGAATCCGTTGGACACCCGAACCCGATTCTCCCACATGCACATTAGATTATCCCAGCGCATGAATTATTTTGAATACTTCACAGAATGGCCGCTTCCACTTAAAAAAATACAGAGTTTAAAGTTCATATCGCGTTTATCTATAAACGAAACAACCCTGAGGTTCGACACACCAGCAAATCTAATAGCTCCTCAAAGTCAGTGTTCCCCCCGAATCCGCCAACACACCCAACTCTGAATACATCTGAAAATCAGTGTACACCCATAAATCTCTGCTCACCGGCAAACCATCATTCAAACCTCAAATCACTGTGCAACCCCAAAGCAACTGAAACCCAAATGATATCCCCGTATAATCACACATTCGCTGAGAGACTCCGAAATATTCGCACATCCCCAAATCTTAGTGCACTCCAAATCCGTGGTACACCTACACGTTAGTCTCTCCCAGAGCAGGAAGCATTTCAAACGCTTCACAAAATAATTACCTCCACCGTAAAACTAGCAATAACAAAGTTCAAAACCAAACACACATCCACGTGCGTGTTCACTGCCTCATTCGTTGACAACGATTACGGAGTCCATAGATCCCTGAAAGTTGCCTCACAGGTAGATAGCGTAGGAAGTTTACAGGGTGTAAGCTTTCATAAATCGGGGGACAGAGGTTAAGAGTCATGGGGTAATGATGCAGTTCTATAAAACTCTGGTGAGGCCACACCTGGAGTACTCTGTCCAGTTCTGGTCGCCTCACTATAGGGAGGATGTGGAAGCATTGGAAAGGGTGCAGAGGAGATTTACCAGGATGCTGCCTACTTTTCATTATACATTATGTATACATTATGAGTATACATTATGATCAGAGATCAAGGGAGCTGGGCTTTACTCTTTGGAGAGAAGGAGGATGAGAGGATACATGATAGAGTTAACAAGATATTGAGAGGAATAGATACAGTGGACAAAACGCAGCTCTTCCCCAGGGCACCACTGCTCAATCCGAGAGGACATGGCTTTAAGGTAAGCGATGGAAGTTCAAGGGAAATATTAGAAAAAGGTTTTTTTTACTCAGATGGTTTTTGGTGCGTGGAATGCACTGTCTGAGTCTGTGGTGGAGGCAGATGCACTAGTGAAATTTAATAGCCTACTAGACAGGTATATAGAGGAACTTAAGGTGAGGAGTTATATGGGAGCCAGGGTTTAAGGGTCGGCACAGCATTGTGGGCCGAAGGGCCTATATAGTGCTGTACTGTACTATGTTTAAAATAGAAGCTGGTGCGGATACCGGACCACTGGAAAATGATGTTGGAGAGGTAGGACGAAGGTAATGTCGAGCGAACTGAGTAAGTATTTTTAATCAGTAATTTGGATAGGTACATGGATAGGAGGCTGTGGTCCTGGTGCAGGTCCATGCGACCAGGCCAGAAAATTGGAAGTGCCAGAGGGTAATTTAAGATAATTGGAACAGTTTATTGTTGTGGGTTTCAATGAGTCTGTCGTTCAGAATCCTCTGCAGTAACTTGTCTACCGCAGACATGAGACTCACCAATCTACATTTATCCCACATTATCCATTCCAGTTCTTAACTAAGAGAATAACATGTATTGCCGATCTCCAGGTATCTCCATTGCGGCTAGATACAACACACACATGTTGGTAAAGTCCACTGTAATTCATTTCCTGCCTCTCCCAATAATCTGAATTATAACCCGCCATGCTGTGAGGAAATATCCTGTGCTGTGACTGACTAAACATGACTTGTACAAATTTACGAGACATTGTGGACGCGAAAGGTTTAGTCATTGACACTCAGAGCAGGGAAAGGATCCTTCAGCCCATGTGGTAGCGACGTACATTCAAGCTAATTCCTGTCCCGTAGGAGATGGGTCAAACGCCGGCAGGTGGAATTAGTTCAGGTGGGCACCAGGTAGGCATGGAAGAGCTGGGCCTAAGGGCATATGTCAATTCTGAAAGGGAAAGGAGTTGTTCATTTCTGGTTAGGGTTATATACAAAATGATATTTCACCCTTGAAAACTGCATAAGAGATTCACTGTTTGCTGGGAGAGTTTGAGGGTCTTGTGCCATGGGACGAGATTGTTCTCTGGATATACAAATGGATCTTGGGATCCTAATTTATAACTCACTGAAATATGTACACACGATGGTGGGTTGTTCAAGGCGATGTTGGGCCTCCTTGTCTTTTGTAGTGAAAGCACATAGTTCCAGTATCGGGTAATTATTTTACAGTTTTATACATCTCTAGTTGAACAGCTTCTGGAGTATTGCATCCCACGGTTGGGAAAATGTGGAGGTTTTGAACGGTGATTAGAAGAGGTTTACGAGGACACGGCAGGGTAATGAGAGATTGGGCAATCTAGAGATATTTTCTCGGCAATGGTAAGGGCTGAGGGAGGCGGGCCGAGGTTTACAGGAAAATGAGAGGCACAAAGAGCGTAGACAGCCTGAGGAGCAAATGTCTAACGCTAGAGGGCGTAGATTTAAGGTGAACAGAGGAACACGGGCTCATTAGTCCTTGTTTATGTACTATTTATTTAATTTGTAATTTCCTGAACTTGTCTACCTTTTCCCGACACTGCTACTGGAGATCAATTCACTTATGCAATGCTAGACATGCCTCAGAATGGTTCAAGATGTGTGTTGCAACTTTAGTAAAACATGAAACGCTAGTGCAATTGGATCAGAACAGCGCAGTGAGCGGAAGGATGTGATTAACCAGGAAAGGAGCAGTAAGGATTAACGACGTTTCTTTCCTGGACTGGAGGACTTGCATCCGAAGGAGACTGGATAGAGACGGAGGGTGATGAAACTCTGATTCCCCCCTCCGACAGCACAGGTCCCACTTTCGAATGTGAGTGGAACGTATGTGGGATCTGTAGCAGAATTAATTCATTCAATGTGTAGGGGCATTAAAGTGTTTAATTTTCTGCACATATATGAGATGTTAACGATATAGCTTTCCCCGATCCTTCTAGTTAACATCTCATTTAAGTGAATTTATGGAACGTTTGTTAATCTCGCATTATATTTTGGAAGAGGGAGGTGATGTGTCGTTTTATCAGAGTGGGTTTAGGAAGGGTAGCATGACATTAAGTAGAGTTTTATGTTTGGAAGACGATACTGATACTGTTGAAGTGCTGTTAAATAAAGTTGTAATAGCTGTGTTCTTAATATTGAAAATGCAGCTGATATTTACGGAAAGAATGACTTTTGATAAAATTACGGACATCCAGAGGGGAGATTGTATCATCTTTTCTGAGTTTATTTTAATTTGGACGGTCTCTGCAA
Source organism: Hypanus sabinus (assembly GCF_030144855.1). Classification (NCBI taxonomy): domain Eukaryota; kingdom Metazoa; phylum Chordata; class Chondrichthyes; order Myliobatiformes; family Dasyatidae; genus Hypanus; species Hypanus sabinus. Next base: position 38,604 of record NW_026778984.1, read on the forward strand.
ATAAAGGTAGGAAAGATACTTTCTAGTTCCTATGGGATCGAGAACGGTATCCCAAAAGGCAGTATTTTCAACTCTTTATTGTATAATATTTTGATTAATGCTATTTTCTCTGAGATAGCGTGGTTAAATTACTATGTACAGTTGAAGGAGCTTTCTGGATTAGAGGTAGACATTTGAATTTAAGTGTATGGAGACTGCATTTAGCAATTGATATATTTACACAATAGGCAAATAGCTTTCAGTACCTAAACACAAGTTATGTGTTTTACAAACAGGACTAATGTACCTGACATTGATCTGAAATTATATGATCAAACTCTTGAAGACGAGAAAATCTGCAGATGCTGGAAATTCAAGCAACACACACAAAATGTTTGTGGAACACCGCAGGCCAGTTAGCATCTATAGGGAGAAGCACTGTCGTCGTTTCGGGCCAAGACCCTTCGTCAGGTCTAAATTACTACCTGGCCTGCTGCGTTCCACCTGCATTTTGTGTGTATTCATATTCAAAGTATTGGTTTATATGTCTAATTCTTAAGGCTCTCTGCACATCGAGGGTTGGAGGGGAATGAGCGGGTTGACTGTTTACTTACCAAAGATGTTAAAACTTTAACAGTCGGTAAAGAGCTTCCACCTAGGAAATTAGCAGGTAAGGGGTTTTAGTGTTAATAATTGTGGGCTTATGGCAAGACTGGTGCGATAATTGTCACAAGGGGAGACATAGAATACATAGAAGTGTTGGATTTATGGGGAAAGGGCTTAAAACACGAGTCGTCTTCCAATTGGCAATACTATAGCTCATGTCGTGTTCGTAAACATCATTCTGGCTCGTGTACGTTTAGTCATTATGAAACAGATGAACACATTTTCATTCAGTGAAAAGCGAATCAGAAAGAAAGAAATCAAATGGAGGCTTCATTAGAATCTTCGGGGGTTGTTAGATTTTACCTAAAAACTTTCTGAAGTAATGGGAGTGACTTTAATTTAATTCATAATATTGTGTTTCATTGCATACGATCTCTGGGACTTTGGGGTAAATTACCTTTCAGATGGAAAAACAATGGAAGCGGCCAAGGTTTTATTTCCCAATTCTTCGCACCACACTCCAGTCCAGATGGCGGCGGGATCAGCGCCTTGAAGTAGGAGTGCCGACCGTCGCTAGTCCAAATCCCGCCCTATTCCTTCACGTTAGCCAGTCATTCAAGGGACAGCGGAGACTGCTGTGATTATATTGGAAAAGCCAACTAGCATCGTACTATACGCCGCCGACAAGGTGCAACGTCGGAATGCGAGGATGGTCCAAGGGAATGGAAATAGATCCAAATATCCACTGACCAATGGGTTCGCGCCTTCCGGAGCAGTTCTTCGATTGACATATTCCCGGACCAATGAGATACTGACCCTCGGGGACTTTGCTTTGTCCCACCCCATACACAAACTATGCTGATATCCCATAGCTGCCGGACGATGGGTTAATCGGCCTGGGAATAACACCTGGGAAATCAGGTGGTGAACGTGAGGGGCTGGACACGGACTGGAAACACTGCGGCCGCCTCCGGCTTGTAATCAGGACTCCGCTTTATTGAGGAACTGAAGCACCGAGGTGACCGGATATTTCACCGCGCTGATCACCTGCTCCCTGAATTTTGACTGAGTTACCGCGTAAATAAATGAGTTCGTGCAGCAGCTGAAATTCCTCAGCAAAATACCGGCGTAGGTAAAGATCCATTCAGAGTCATTGAAATTGTATCCTTTTCCTGAGACATGATAATATATGAAATTTACAACCAGTGTCATCCACAAGAGGATGAAGCTGCCGGAGAGGGTGAAGAGTAAAACCACAGACCTTCTCCTGCCCTCCATCTCCGGGTCACTGCGGTTCTCCCCCTTGCTCTGACCCTTTAGCCCCTTACGGACCCGACTGGCCACTAAAATGTGCCGGACGGTCAGAGAATTGAGCAGCAGGATCACAGCGAAAGGGAGGAATGGAACTAAAACCGTATCGAACCAGTCATATCCAACCCACCCGTGGTCAGTGAAATAATTGTCCATAATCATACAGAACCACGGTACATTGTCGATGATCACCTTGGGTTCCAGTGTGAAGTATCGAGGAACGTTCCTCAGACAGGTCAGTACGCCGGTTGTTGTCAGAACCACAGCCGCAGTTTTCTCGGTGCAATATTTTGTTTTCAGCTTCTGGCAGCAAATGGCGACAAAACGATCAACAGTGAAAGTGACGGTGAACAAGACAGAACATTGTGTGGCTGTGAACCTCAATACAGCGATAACTCTGCACACAGGGGTGATGCTCAGAAAACTCCACCGGAAGTAATACCAACTGATTTCAAATAAAATGATCTCGGTAACAACGGTCAGTAGATCCGCCGCTGCCATGGCCACCAGGTAGCGAGTGGTGCAGGTAGAGAGGCCGCACTTTCCCCGGGACAGGATCACAATCGCCAATAAATTCACTGGATAGAAAGAGAGAAAGAACAGACACTGGACATTACTGAACACATTCTGCGGAAATTTACAACGGATCGGTTTTCATCTGAAGATCAGGAGTGCGAGAGTCTGTGAACCGTTGCTAATCCAACATCAAACAGAGGTCACACTGTCTCTAACTTGCCCTCTTCAATGTGGAGTTAAGACGCTGAATTCGGTCCGAGATCATTCGTCTGGACTCAGCGGGGCCCCGATTCCCGACGGGTCGCAGAGTGAAAGCAGAAACAAGCCAGTAGCCTGAGGCTGAGTTAATGGATTAATTCTACAGCGCAGTTCAGTTCGATATCACAAGTCCGTAGATCTATGAGCTCTGGTTCAGGTGATAAGACCCAATTATTGACCAACAGACAGTAGGATCAGACTGTGACAGACTTGGTAACGAAACGTAAAACACAGGACCAGGGGTTCTGTCTGATCAATCACTCAGGAACTGGGAACTTCACGATGTAAAACCCTCCGAGGTACAACTTCCCTGGAAGGTGCTGTCCCCAGCACTGGGAAAAATCCCATTTAAACCCACCCTGTCACACCTTTCTATGGAGCTGCCTGTACCCAGCAACGGGACTGCTCTGGAAAAGGCTCCACTGAAATCCTCCCCGTCACACCCTCCCGGAGAGCTGCTTGTCCCCAGCGCTGGAGAAACTCTGTACAACGTCCCGTTAAAGGCAAGAACAACGTTCGAGTCGGTCCCGTGAGTGAGAGGAGAGGCAGCGGTTTAGTTCCGCTTGTCACTAAATATAAATATCAGAATATGGAACTGACAGGATCGACACCTCTGACGGAGATGTACTCAATGATCATCAAGTTAAAAGCTTGTTAAATGATCACAAACAGCTTCACACCAGTAAACACTCAGAAATACCGAACATGAATTGCTCTGCTCACTCACCAGGAACTCCAACGACGGCAATGTACACGAATAATATTTTCTGCACACTCAGATACCTGTGGATAATTGAAGACATTTTATCTGTCCAATGATCCGTCTGTGTCACAGGTGATCTCTTGTAATGATATGTTGAGGCAGCACTTGCCTGGGGTTTTTAAAACCATTTAGCGACTCCACAGGGAGAGGTTGCAACAGATTTAAAAATAAACATGTAATTATTTACAAACTATTTTCGTCAGACACGTGAAATCCCCGCGGTAACAGAATGTGATTAAATTAAAGATTTAATATTTAAACCATTTGTAGAAGATAGTTTGTCCAAACAAAGGTGACTGAACCTGACAGGTAGCTTATCAATTATTTGTGCTTCCACTGTAAATATGAACTTCAAAGGAACCTGTCACAGCGGTGCGGACATGGCCAGAGTGCGCAGCGAGAGACACTGAAGCAGTTCGACAGTACACAGACTTTAACGCCAACAATGTTAAAGGGAAAAAAAACACGCTTGGCCAAAGTGGCCGTTAACTAAAACTCTCAAATGGGAAACGAAGCCGACACCGCGGCTGAAAAGAACAAGTGAGAATTAAACGAAAACCGCCAGTCTTCAGATTCAGGTGACTCAACAGTCCAATTTCACAGGCAAGGCGGAAAGGGAAGTGTTGCTGTGTCCGAGGTTCAAGTCCGGACAAAAACTACGATGGGACGAATGTGGTTAAATACGATCACAATGAAATAATAATTGGCTGCCACGTGCATATTCGCGAGCGCAATTGCCGAATCTGCCGCGCTGCTGAATCCGTGGTTGTGACAGAAGCATTTGTCAGACACTGAATATTGAAGTAAATTATGTCATTGTAGCTTGTGAAATTGTACTGAATCACCTACTGTTGCCATTCTCCTCCAGTTTGTGCTTGGTGCACTCTAATGAGAGGGTCCCCAAGAAAATGTCTGTCTGTGGTGATGAATAAACACTTTCATATTTAAGAAACCTTCCAGTTTCCTCAGTGACAGTCACAGGCAGAACATCGGGGGCTCGTCCAGGTCCACCCCTAACCCTAATGCATGGCCATCAAACTCAGCAGTCTAGTGGTAGGGGTGAGTGTGTTCTAATCATCTCACCCCGTATGTGTCAAAGAGCTGTGGATAGTGTGGAGGGCTGTCAGATGTTACAGCGGGACATTGGTAGGATGCGAAACTGGGCTGAGAAGTGGCAGATGGAGTTCAAACCAGATTAGTGTGAAGTGGTTCATTTTGGTAGGTTAAATATGATGGCGGATAGAATATTAATTGTAAGACTATTAACAGTGTAGAGGATCAGAGGGATCTTGGCGTCCGAGTCCATAGGACACTCAAAGCTGCTCTGCAGTTTGACTCTGTGGTCAAGAAGGCAAGTGGTGCATTAATCATCCGTGAGATTGAGTTTTGGAACCGTGAGGTAATGTTGCAGCTATATAGGATCCTGATCAGACCCCACTTGGAGTACTGTGCTCAGTTCAGGTCGCCTCACTACAGGAAGGATGTGGAAACCATAGAAAGTGTGCAGAGGAGATTTACAAGGATGTTTCCTGGATTGGGTATCATTCCTTATGAGGGTAGGTTGAGTGAACTTGGCCTTTCCTCCTTGGAGCGACGGAGGATGAGAGATGACCTGATAGAGGTGTATAAGAGGATAAGAGGCACTGATCGTGTGGATAATCAGTCTTTTTCCTGGGCTGAAATGTTTAGCACGAGAGGACACAGTGTCAAGGTGCTTGGAAGAAGGCACAGGCCAGGGATAGGTTGTTTTACGCAGAGAGTGGTGAGAGCGTGGAACAGGTTACCGGCGACGGTGGTGGAGGCAGAAACGATAGGGTCTCATAAAATTCTCCTGGTTGGGTTAGAGAGCTTAGAAGGATAGAGGACTATGTGTAACCCGAGGTAGTTTCTTTGATAAGGACATGTTCGGCACAGCTTTGTGGGCCGAAGTGTCTGTATTGTGCGGTAGGGTTTTCTATGTTTCTTTTCCATGTTCTCTAGACGGTGAAGACAGTGCAGTTGTGTGTGAGTGTGTGTGTGCGCGCGTGTGTGTGTGTGTGTGTGTGTGTGTGTGTGTGTGTGTGTGTGTGTGTCTGTGTATGTGTGTGTGTGTGTGTGAGGCTATGTGTGGGTAACCCATTGTCTCCGCCTGACCCTGCCTGAATGAACATTTGTCCGTAGACTTCGAGATCACTTTATCCCCTTGTTTCAGTCCCTTCACATCTATGTCCGCAAACTGCGCATTGTTACGTATTCAGGCAACAATAAATATATGAGATCGGCAAGGGTTTCTTATAACAAACAACACTTTTATTAAACACAGAAAACAAACCCCCCAAAAGTAAACAAACACTACCGTAACCGGAAACAGCTGCTGAGCGGCTGTTCAAACAGTTCGTAAAGTGGTATTCCAAAACAGTTCTTTAAAGTGGTATTGCCAAAAGTTCAATATGCTCACAGTCCATTTAAAAGGAGAGACTTTAAAAGACGATTTAGGTTCTCTCTCACGTCGCTTGCTTCGACCCCCGACGTCGAACTTCCCACGAAGAATTCACGAAACAGAACGGCTTAAAGGCACTGACCTTTCCTTCTCCACTACCTTCAATCCTTTCTGGTTACCCAGGGATTAACACGAAGATAGTCAACGAAATCCTTCCAGATAAGGATCAAACAAAGTTCGCCCCCGTTTCACCGCAGAAAGCGATTCTCCTCGATCTTTAACTTCCAACTTTGAATCTTCACTCTCCTCTAATTGCGAAATAACAGAATCATAAAGAACCTGCTGGCAATGACCTTTTAAACTTTAGACATTAAATAAAAACTTCATCCTTCAACTAAACTGCGTCATCACTTCAAACACGCAGTGGCATGAAGTCAACTTGGCAAATCCAGCCACGAACTGCCCCTCCTCACAGGATGGGGTCTACCTTTTATAACCTGTAAAAAAAACCGTCACATGATCTCTACTGGCGGGAAAATAACGTCATTCCGCCATCACAAGACCATCACCTCAAGTCCAGTACAGCTTCAACCCCAGTCACATGACAAGGGCTCCACTGTCATGTGTCACGAGTACGTAACAGCATGCTCTCGAACTCTCATTTCAAACACTTCACAAAATGGCTGCCTGAACCATAAAAAAAACATAGAGGTCATAATTCAAATTAACTTCATGATCAATGTATGAACGAATGAGACAATCTTGAGAATCGGTAGAGCTCCAACTCAGCAGACACCCTCACATGCACAGTGAATTATCCCAGAGCAAGGATCATTTCAAATAGTTCACAGAACGGCTGTGTCCGCTTGAGTTAACAGCAAGAAGCAATTTCATTCCAAACTGCATTTATTACTGAAGGATCTATGACTAATACAACTTCGAGAGTTGTCACACCTCCATATCCTGACAACCCTGAAATACGTATGCACCCCCAAATCCATGACATTGTTCCAAAACCACCGATCCCCAAAATCCGTGTGCACCCCCAAATCCATGACATTGTTCCTAAACCACCGATCACCGAAATCCATGTGTACCCTCAAATCCATGACATCGCTCCAAAACGACAGTTTCCCCAAAATCCGTGTGCACCCTCAAATCCGCAGACTTTGCCAAATCTCTGCACACCCAGATCGGCACGTTAACCCAAATTCGTCTGTACCCAAATACTCGTGTGCCCCACGTCAGTGTGTGCCCCACATCTTCCAAAACTTCGAATCCGCCTGAACCTCAACATTCACTGGCAAAAAGCCAATTCTGTTCACAGCACAACACCAAATCCCTGTAAACCCTAAGTTCTGTAAAACACCCCTAATTCAGCACATATTCTCAAATCCGTCTGCACCCCTAATCCGTACGCTCCTAAGCCCCTTGACCCTCCCGCATGCACATTCGATGATCCCAAAGCAACAATCATTTCATACGTTCACAAAACGGCTGTCTGCATTTTTTTAAAAAAAGAACAAGACAGAGCTCGAAGATCATATAGAATTTATTACTAAAGTTTTTATAAACAGAACAACGTCACGTACAGTGAAGCTGATAAGGCCACCTTCATTACTACTCCTTAACTGCAGCCAGTCAGGCATTCTTCTATCCATGTTAGCGTATTCCTTTTCTCTATCCTACCTGTTATTTCCTCAAAGAATTCAACTGATTTTCCAGGCAAGAATTCCAACAGATCAGATCTTTCCTTCAGATCAAATCAGATCGATTTCCCTTCAACAATCTGTGCAAATCGGCCTTTGTCATGTACCTCCAGGTACCCTGAAGTCACATCTTTAATCATGGACTCCAACACTTACCAACCTAACTGACCTGAGTGAGGCTAACTCACCTATAATTTTCTTTCTTTGCCTCCATCCCTTCTCAAAGACTGGAGAGGCATCCGCCATTTTCCAGTCTTCTGCAACAATTCCAGAACTTAGTGATTCTAGATCAGTCATTGATATTAGCTCAACAATCTATTTTGCTAACAGGTGACCTATCTACCTTCAAACCTTTCAGCTTCCAAAATACCTTCTTATTAGTAAAGGCAGCTCACCCATTTCTACTGTCTGATATTCCGATGTTCAGGCGTTCTGCTGCTGTCTTCCATGGTGAAGACTGACGCAAAATAGCATTGACTTGATCTGCTATTTTTTGTTCTGCTTTGCTCCCTCTCCAGCATCATTTCACAGTTGTCTGATATCCACTTTACTTCTCTTGTACGCGTTGTGATGTGTATTTGAAAAAGGGGATTTCTAGTTTCCTCTTTTATGTTACTGCCTAGATTACCCTGATATTCATCGTTTCTGTCCTCACTGCTCTGTTCTCTTTGCATTCCGCATTGAGATGGCTGAGAGCGTTATGACGCGGCACGGCCCAGAACCAGAGTCGTGGAATGACCTGAGATTCAGGAGGTTGAAGTACGAGGGCAGACTGAAAATGTCAGGGTGTGGGGGCTGGAGGACAGGACAGGAAAGTTCAGATCACAGCACTGCGGGGTTTACTTGTCTCTGCGCTGGTCTGCAATAAACGGGCTCCTGAATCGACTACAGTGATGCCTGGTTCTATGGCTTTAAACTCACTATCGAGAAACTCAGTTCAATATGTTATGTGCTGACTTTGTTCTCTGCAAGATCTTTTTTTTCCCCTGTACATCGGGTGTTTGTCGGTCTTCTTTCTTTAAGAAGTTCTATGTGATTTCTTTGTTTTGTGGCTGCCTGTATGGTACGAGTCTCAAGGTTGTATGCAGTATATATACATTGATAATAAATGTACTTTGAACTTCTGAACGTCGATACTGTCGAGTTGTAAAAGCTTTCCATTCCTCGAGCTTTCTACAAATAGTTGCTATATTCTATGCCCCTTCTTTTGCTTAGCCTCATCCTCCCTTTAAAATACTTCTTCTTCGGGATGTATCTATCCTGCGCCTTCTGAATTTCTTGCAGAAGGCGTAGCATTGACGCAGAGGTACAGCGGTACCTAAAGGTGTCGAGACAGGTAAATAGAATGAAGGTATTCAGTGGGATACCTGTCGATATTAGGAAAGTACTGAACAGAACTCTTGGAAGGACTTCTTAAAACATTAATTGTTTGAAAAGTGTATACTTCTGGTGTCACACGACAGAAAATGTTTAATTGCTCTGGAGATTCATCAGAATGTATGGGGTGGGCTGAGGTACAAGGAGAGACCGCATTGGTGGGAACAATGTTCTCCTGGAGCATCCAACGTTGAGAGGTGATCTTAAAGAAGACAAGGAACATGCGGTGAATCGATAATATAAATGGAGACCGCCTTTTCAAGCACGAGGGGGTGGTTGTAAAACTCAAGGGCATAGATTTTACGTAAGAGAAGAAAGACTAAAAGGGTCATTTTATCCACAGACAATGATGGGGATGTGGAAGGAACGACTATAGAAAGTGGTATGGTTGGGTTCAGCTAGAGGGTTTAAAGGACATCTTTACAGGGTAATGGATATTACCTGATCACAGGGTTATGGGCTAGACGCAGGCAAATGGAGCGAATTCAAGTGGGCATGGACCATTTGGAAGGAGCCACACTTTCTGTTCATTGGTATTCTGTGATTCCAGACAGAGGTCTGAATAACAAGGAGAGTTTTAAGAAGAGTGTGAGGTTCAGAGGGGATCTGAGGAATAATTGCCTCTGAAGGTTAGCATCTGGAACATCATGACGGAGGACATGTTGCAGGCAGGCATTTAAAGACCATCTCTCTGAGCATTTGAATCACCAAGGCAGAGTTGAATTGGAGAAGGCAAATAACTGGGATATAATGATGAGCTGACATCCCTGATTCACTACTTATACGCCGGTTTCTTAGCTTTTACACAGGCCTTTTGATCATAGTTAAAGACTGTAAAGTTTTACGAGATTTTTGTTATTTAGACGCCTTATGCAGGTGGCGGTGGGCAAGTGATACACGGGTTTCTGTGATAGAGATTGGGATCCCACAAGGCTGTATTTATTATTATAGTTAATATTTTCTCTGAGATAGGTGCAGGGGTGGGTAAGTCACTATTTGCAGATGTTGGAGGTTCATGGATTAGAGGTAGAAATGTCAATTTAACTGTCTATGGGATGCGACTAGCAATTATTCATTTGGCAAATGGATGGGACATAAGCTTTCAGTGGCAGAAAAAATACAGGTCAAGTGTTTGATAAACAGGATTAATAGACCTGCACCTGATTTGAAATCATCTGATCAAACTCTTGAAGACGTGTCAGTGGTGAGAAGTGGCAGCTGGATGCACAATGAGCTGACAGGGAAGCACCGTGTCAGTAAAATAATTGATAAATATAAAGGAGCAATAAATATTCTCGGATGTCTCTGCGGATATTCTTCGGGAGCGACATGAACAACTCTGCTGACCATTTACATTTGTTTCATTAGATCTTGTCTTGGTTCTGTGGCTCATGGCTTCATCTCCAACTTTCACATGTTTGGCTGTGATACAAGTACAGACTTTAAGATTCTGTGGTGGTGCTGTCAGGTCGTCTCCTGTTTCAGGTTCACTGATTGATTTTGCGGAGATTTAATTTAATGTTAACGGACTGGATTAATTTGAAAGAGCAAACAAATGATCATCCTGTTGGAGGTGTGTCGGAGGACTGTTGGGAACATCACAAGAAGAGTGTTATAGTTTTGGGTGCTTGGGTTCTTATTACGCTGGGAATGTGGGTTCGTTGAATTATGCAATATGTCCCACTGTGGCATTCCCGGTAACCCCAACTTGTTTTTGTAAATGCCTTTATTGATTTTGGGATACACGGTTTAATAAAGTCTCGGGATTTTGTTACGCCTGGAAATCTGTTAGTTCTTAGGTATATTAAGGAAATTTATTGTGATATGTTAATACAGAAGGATCAAAATATTATTTAACTGGGATTGTTGGTTTGGCTGTTTTTGTGCCCACATTATAGGTAACGATAAAGAAACGACATTGACCGATTTCTGGAGAACAACATTCTCGATGCACTTTCAGATGAAGCACGTGACCCCATCGTGAACTTGGTCGCATCCTCATCATGGAAGACAATCCAATTGATGTCATCCAAGCGGTCCTGCAGCATGAAGTCCGATTGGTCGGACCAACAGTGGACGGATCACCTATGGCCGCCTCTTGTTTCAGCTTTTGCCTGTACAGCGGCAGAAGCCGGATCAGAGAGTGATCTGATTGTTGAAGTGTGGTCGGAGGAGCACTTTGTAAGCGTTATGGAAAGGTCGAGTGTGCCAGCTCCCCGAGCGCTCACCTGGATGTGCTGACAACACTTCGGAGGGGGTTCAGTCTGCGATGCTGGATTAAAGTCAGGGCGACAATGAAGGCAGCCTCTGGGTGGGCAGTCTTCAGCGTGTTGAGGGTTTCGTACAGTTCCTTGAGAGCCAGGTCAGTATCAGCCTGGGGCAGAATGTACACTGCTGCGATGATAACACCGTGAACTCCCTGGGTAGCCAGTAGGGTCTAAACAGCTGCTCCCCATCTGGGCAACAAAGGATTGGAGCACATGCATATTCTGGGGGTTGCATCAAGCATTGTTGACCATGAAGCGTACCCCACCTCCTTTACTCTTCCCCGTGAGTGGTTTCCACCTGTCCACAGGGAACAGGGAGAACCCAAAGGGTTCGATGGCATGGTCCGGTGTCTCCTCAGTCAACCCGGTCTCCGCAAAGCACAAAACGTTACGTTGTTTTGTTTCCCGCTGGTGAGAGATTCTGGCTGTCAGTTCACAAAGCTTGTTGTCCACGGACTGGGTTCTATTCACGCTGGGAATATGGGTTTGTTGGATTATGCAATATGTCCCACTGTCGCGTTCTTGGTAACCCCACATTGTTTTTCTCATTGCCTTTAGTTTATTTTAGGATTCACGATTTAATGAGGTCTCAGGATTCCGTTCTGCTTGACAATCTTGATTCGTCAGTATATTGTGGAAAATTATTATGATATGTTAAACATTGCTGCAGAGGAATCAAACGATAACGTAACCGGGATGACGGTGTGGCCGTTTTTTGTTCATGAATTACAAGTAACGATAAAGAAGCAATTTACCAACCATTTATCAGTATACATAGTAGAATTTGTTTCCATCATTTTTGGCTTACAGTGGGTGGTGGAAATTTGTTCATGTAAATGTACAATGTCCTGTGTATGTGACTCAAAATGGCTTCTTTGGTTTGTTAAGAGTAGGAATGCTTCTTTGTCTGATAGGTGTTTCTCTCGCAGTTGTTTAGCTTTAGACTTGCTGATATGGGGATTGTATTCATTTGGTAACCAATGGGGATTGTTATTTTGTCTTGTGAGGCTGGGAACTTGGGGGCCGGGGTGTTTTCGCGGGTTTTCCAGAGAGTCGGGAGGAAGACGCCGAGGAAGGTGGACGTGCCCGGTCGAACACCGGTGTGGTCCCGGGTGCGAAGACGCGGAGGGCGGAGGCAAGCGACGAGGGGTCGAATGGTTCGATGGTTGAGCTCCAACGATGTGCACTAAACTGACTGAACTTTGATAAGTTGGCGCCTTTTGCTTCTTCTTTTCTTTCATATATGTTGCATTGCCTAGTACTCTTTTAGTTTTAGTAAACTCTTTAAAGTGTATTTCATAACGGTATCTGGTGTGAATTTGATACTGTGTGCGGGCGCGAGGCATAAACTTGATTCTCACAGCACCTGTGTGTACGGGAGGTGGGGTTGGTGTGTGGCTGGATCTCCTTTTCCCCGAGACATATACCAGCCTGTTGGGTAAGTGTGACACAAAGCTGTAATTTGTTCAGATGCCTGTTCGGTTTTGTCTTCAAACCGGTATTCTTGCAGTCGGACAGATTTACTGTTGGAAATCAAACGCATCAAACGTTATTTCATACGCAGAGTATTGGTTTATATTTCCACTTCTTATGCGTCCCTGCACACAGCGGATCAGTTACAAAAGCTGTTAAAATTCTAACTAGCACATCAGAAGCTAAGGGGTTGTTGGATTAATAATTAAATCAAGATTGGTGGGATAAAGGGCATCAATGCAGACATCTTTACAGAATACATACTTGTTGTGTTTATGGAAGTTTGTGGATGAAACAAGAAGATAAGGAATTACATTGACACGACTTAGAATTTGACACACTATGCCTAATTACTGTATTCCTTTGTTCGTGTTGGGAAGCATCATTCTGGGTATGTAGTTTTCATTTAAAAATGGCAATAATTTTAATTTAACTCAAGCTATTGTGTTTTGTTACGTACAAACTATAGGACTTTTGGGGGGTAATTTAGGTTTCATTTGTAAAAGGAAGCAGTGAGGGTTTTATGTCCCAATTCTCTACACCACACTATGTCCAGTTCGTGTCCGGAATGAGGCTTTAAATTCTCCTTGGAGCGACGGAGGATGAGAGGTGACCTGATGGAGGTGTACAAGATAACGAGAGGCATTGATCATGTGGATAGTCAGAGGCTTTTTCCCAGGGCTGAACTGGCGAGCACGAATGGAGGTATTCTGAAGGTGCTTGGAAGTAGATACAGAGGAGATGTCAGGGACCTGTGTTTTTTTACGCAGAGAGTGGTGAGTGCGTGGAATGGGCTACCGGCGACCGTGGTGGAGGTGGAAACGGTAGGGTCTTTTCAGAGACTCCTGGACCGGTACATGGAGCTATGGGCAAGCCTAGGCAGTTCTACGATAAGGACATGTTGGGCTCAGCTTTGTGGGCCGGAGGGCCTGTGTTGTGCTGCAGATTCTCTTTGCTTCTGTGTACTATCATCCACCTGTTGCAGTGAGCTTACTCCCACCGGAATGAAGCTGGTGGCATTGTGAGAATCATAATTTTAAATCGCTCTAGTGCCTTCAGTGTAATCCATCCAGTCTTCTGAGCAAGAAATTGCAAAGAATGGGTGTACACAAATCCACTCTCTCCTGGATCACTGCCTTCCTGGCAGACAGACCCCAGTTTGTACCGCTGGGTGGTTCTGTGCCTGAGGTGGAGGTGAATGGATCCACTCTCTCCTGGATCACCGCCTTCCTGACTGATAGAGCCCAGCTTGTACCGCCGGGTGGTTCTGTGCCTGAGGTGGAGGTGAGTGTCACTGGAGCCCCACAAGGGACTGTCCTGTCTCCTTTTCTGTACACACTGTACTCCTCAGACTTTCAGTCCAACTCTGAGTCTGGCCAGTTGCAGAAGTTCTTTGATGACTCTGCGGTAGTTGGGTGCATCAGAGATGGGCAGGAGTCGGAGAACAGAGGACTGGTGGACAGGATTGTGGAATAGTGAGGGAGGAATCACCTGCTCCTGAATGTGGCCGAAACCAGGGAAATGGTGATTGATTTTAGGAGGAAGAGGACAGTGACGAGTCCTGTACACATTCTGGGAGAAGAGGTCACTGTGGTGGAGGACAATTAGTTGGGTGTTCACCTCGGGTAAAGACATGACTGAAAAACCAACAGAAAGGTTGTTTTCAAGAAGGGGATGAGTAGACTTTGTCTTCTATGAAGCCGAGATGCTTGAATGTGTGAGGCAGGTTGGTGCAGATCTTTTACCAGTCTGTTGTAGCGAGTGCAGTCTTCTTTGCTGCTTTCTGTTGGGGGAGCAGCATCGGTGCAAAATGACAAAATAAACTCATCAGGAGACATGCATCCATTTTTTGATAAACTTACCGATTATGGACAATCTGTCATATCCTCTCCATCACCTACCCGACAGGCAGCAGATTCCCCATCCCTCTTTCTAACAGACTCACTCAACCCCGCCCTCTCAAGCATAGTTACAGAAATTGTTTCTTACCAAATGCAAGAGTTCATCTTTCTGCGATAGGTGACCACACATCTTAGTTCAATAACCCCTGCATTATTATTTTATGCAATATTATTGCACATTGGTACAGTATTACTGTATATATTACTATTCTCTACTTTCTTATTAGTAAAGTCTGCACACTGTTAAGTGTGTTTCTAAATGTTGCTGCTGTAACGGAATGAATTTCCCACTCAGGATCAATAAAATATTATTATTCTCCAGCCCTTTATCTCTCTCACTCATTATCTTCTCAGCTCTTTACTCTCCCCTTCTCCCGGTTTACCCTATCACTTCATCTCCCCCCACATTCTGACTCCCTCCCTTCCTTTCCAGTCCTGAAGAAGGGTGTGGGTCTGAAATGCCGACTGTTCTCTCCTCTCCATATTTGCTTGCTGCACCCCTGAGTTCCTCCAGGTGTTGCTTTGGATTTCCGCGTCTGCAGATTTTTTAATCCTGTTTAAACCAATGCGCATGCGTGGGCGGCACAGCCAATCGTGAACATTGCGCATGCGCTCAGCAGACGAGAGGCTCTCGGGGATCGGACGCAGGTAGGAGCGGGGCCGCGGGTGGGAGCTTAATCACCGGCGTCTGAACCGCGATTAAAGGAAAATTACCAGAAGCTCCGTCCACACTGGTCCCGCACCTCAGGACAGTCCCAGTCCTTTCCGTCTCTCTCAGCCCCACGATTTACCCGAGCCACGGGGAGTTTACGGCGGTTGAGAGCTGGCGGCGCCGCCATTTCTTCGGCGCATGCGCATCGCTGGGTCCTTGAATGGCGGATGGACAGGTTTCTCCGCCGTGGTGTCTTCTGGGTAAGGAGCCAGTCATGGTTTACACGCCAGCGTTGTCCCCATAGAGATTGTCCATAACGCAGCGACCTCCAGCCATGTAAATCCGAGGATCAGTACCTCGGAACAAAAATGTAGTGTCCAGTTACTCTCGGATGAAGAGTCTACCTCCCAGTCAGTGAAAATGTCAATTACTATTGTATAGCATAAAAAATTCCACCGGTCAGCTTTAGTTCTCTCTGGGTAAATAACGATATGAAACACCTTTGTCCTCGATGACAGGTGACCTGTAGCTTTCACATCACAAAATTGCCACACTCCAATGAGAGTAACTACTGCCCACCCCTTCATGGTCATTGGCATTGCCATCGATGGGTTCATCACTGTCACTCAGCTGGGGGGAGGGGATCCCAGTAATTAGAAAACCTCCAGGATCAGACATGTAGTAACAAGTTCACTTTGTCGTGTTGTGGAACATGAACTTGAAATAATACCAAAGGACAGAGACAGACTGAGCCAAGTCATAGGTTGATTGAAGGCAGAAGTAGAGCCCTTTCTCATACAGACAGAGATTTTGTTGGTCAGTCAGGATACTTGATCCATGCCTTGTTAGAAGATGGGGAGTTCACATATAAACACAGAAACATAAGTCTGCAATTCATTACAGGCCCTTCGGATGACGACCTCATGCCGACGATGTAACCGACTCTAGAATCTACCCAGAGTTTCACTGCCAAATATCCCTCTATTATTCCCAGCTCCTCATACCTACTGAACAGTGTCTGAAAAGACCCTTATTGTATCCACCTTTTCCACCGTCGCTGGCAGTGCATTCCATGTACCTGCCACTCTCTGTGTGAAAAGAGAGTGAAAAAAAAGCTTACCTCTGGTATCCCCCTTGTACCTACTTCCAAGCACCTTAAAACTATGCCCCCTCATGTTGGCTCGTTCAGCCCTGGGAAGAAACCTCTGGCTATCCACACGATCAATGCCTCTCATCATCTTATACAACTCTCTCAGGTCACCTCTCATCTTCCATTGCTCCAAAGTTTACTCAGCCTACTCCTGTAAGGCATGCTGTCCAATCCAAGCAACATCCTTGTCAAACTCCTCTGCACCCTATTTAGAGTGTTTTTTCCTGTAGTGAGGTAATCAGAATTGAACACAGTGCTAAAAGTAGGGCCTAACGAAGGCCTTTTATATCTGTAGTAGTACCTCACCACTTTTGAATTCAGTCCCATGGCTGATGAAGGCCTTCTTAAAAACATTGTCCAGCTGCGTAGCAGCTTTGCATGAACTATTGACACAGATCCCATGATCTCGCTGCTCCTCCAAACTGCCAAGAGTCCTATCATTAATATTGTATTCTGTCTTCAAATTGGACCTACCGAAATGAACCACCAGGTTGAACTCCATCTGCTTCCCACAGTCACCTGTGGTATATCTCAACATGAGATGAACTGGGTGATATTGTGATGCCAGAGCTCACATTGAGAGATGATCTTATAGAAACATGCAAAATTATGATTCAGATAGTTAAGGTAGAGGTAGAAAAGTTGTTTCCACTGGTAGTTGAGAGTAGAACTAGAGGACATCACTTTAACTTTCGGGTATGTTCTCACCACAGACTAAAATCTCACCTGAAAAACTGTCCTTCACCTATTGATGTCCTTTCAAATATTTTTACAGGTTTGAAATGGCAGAACACTTGTGCATGGGCTGTCTATTTACGGATATATAAGGATTGGCCAAATATTTTCTTTGCAAGACCGACACATCTATTGTCAATCCTTGGAGATAAAGAATTATCTCATCCCAGCTGGAAATGTGTTTTGTGTCTGAAATGAAGTTTTCTGTTGTAACTCAGTGTTATCCACTGGAACCGGGAGCTGAGAACACACCAGCATTTGCTCACTGGAGATCAGTTCTTCAACTGCATTGATTGTAGAAGGGATTCAAACATCTGACTGTCTGAATTGCCAGATGATTGATCGCAGTGAGATATCATTCTCCTTCTCTCAGTGTGGGAAGGGATTCACTCACAGCCTACCTGCAGACACACCGGTGAGTTCACAGTGAGGAGAGGCCATTCACCTGCTCTGTGTGAGGGAGGGGATTCACTCACAGCCTACCCACACACACGCCAGTGAGTTCACAGTGAGGAGAGGCCATTCACCTGCTCTGTGTGAGGGAGGGGAACTACCCAGTCATCCAGCCTGAAGATACATCAGCAAGTTCACACCACAGTGAGATGCTCCACCTGTTCTGACAGCAGGAAGCAATTCATTCTGTCGACGGTGCTAAATATACATCTGAAAATTCCCCAGTGAGAAGACAGTAACCTGTTTACATGGTGAGAAGGCATTCACACACTCAACCATGCCACAGTGACACCAGCAAGTTCATAACGGGGAGAGGCCAATCACCTGCTCTGTGTGCGAAAGGATTCACTGAATCATCTCAACTGAATGAACACCAGTGAGTTCACACTGAAAAGATGTCGTTCACCTGCTTAGACTGTGGGAAGGGATTCACTCGTTCATCCACACTACAGAGACACCAGCGAGTTCACACCGGGGAGAGGCCATTCACTTGCTCTGAATGTGGGAAGGGATTCAGTGACTCATCCAAACTTGTGAGACACTACCGAGTTCACACCGGGGAGAGGCCGTTCACTTGCTCTGAATGTGGGAAAGGATTTGCTCGGTCATCTCAACTGACTGAACATCAGCGAGTTCACACTGGGGAGAAACCGTTCAGCTGCTTTCAATGTGGCAAGGGGTTCACCCAGTCATCTCATCTGAAAGTACATCAGCGAATTCACACTGGGGAGAAGCCGTTCAGCTGCTCTGAATGTGGGAAGGGATTCACTGACTCATCCCACCTTGTGAAGCACTGCCGAATTCACACTGGGGAGAAGCCATTCACATGCTGTGAATGTGGGAAGGGATTCACTGACTCATCCCACCTTGTGAAGCACTGCCGAATTCACACTGGGGAGAAGCCGTTCACGTGCTGTGAATGTGGGAAGGGGTTCACTGCGTCATCCAACCTGCTGAGGCACTGCCGAATTCACACTGGGGAGAAACCGTTCACCTGCTTAGATTGTGGAAAGGGATTCACTCGGTCATCAGGCTTGAAAGTCCATCAGCGAGTTCACACTGGGCGATGCCAGTCACCTGTTCTGATTGTGGGAATGAATTCGCTCAGACATCTCAACTGACTGAACATCAACTGCTCAGACTGTGGGAAGGCATTCACACACTGATCCACACTGCAGAGACAGTGGTGGGTTCACACTGTGGGGAGGGTGGTCACCTGCTCAGACTGTGGGAAGGCATTCACACACTGATCCACACTGCAGAGACAGTGGTGGGTTCACACTGTGGGGAGGGTGGTCACCTGCTCAGACTGTGGGAAGGCATTCACACACTGATCCACACTGCAGAGACAGTGGTGGGTTCACACTGTGGGGAGGGTGGTCACCTGCTCAGACTGTGGGAAGGCATTCACACACTGATCCACACTGCAGAGACAGTGGTGGGTTCACACTGTGATGAGGGTGGTCACCTGCTCAGACTGTGGGAAGGCATTCACACACTGATCCACACTGCAGAGACAGTGGTGGGTTCACACTGTGGGGAGGGTGGTCACCTGCTCAGACTGTGGGAAGGCATTCACACACTGATCCACACTGCAGAGACAGTGGTGGGTTCACACTGTGGGGAGGGTGGTCACCTGCTCAGACTGTGGGAAGGCATTCACACACTGATCCACACTGCAGAGACAGAGGTGGGTTCACACTGGGGTGAGTGTGATCACCTGCTCAGACTGTGGGAAGGCATTCACACACTGATCTACACTGCAGAGACAGTGGTGGGTTCACACTGTGGTGAGTGTGATCACCTGCTCAGACCGTCGGAAGGCATTCACACACTGATCCACACTGCAGAGACAGTGGTGAGTTCACACTGTGGTGAGGGTGGTCACCTGCTGAGAGTGTGGGAAGGCATTCACACACTGATCCACACTGCAGAGACAGTGGTGGGTTCACACTGTGATGAGGGTGGTCACCTGCTCAGACTGTGGGAAGGCATTCACACACTGATCCACACTGCAGAGACAGTGGTGGGTTCACACTGTGATGAGGGTGGTCACCTGCTCAGACTGTGGGAAGGCATTCACACACTGATCCACACTGCAGAGACAGTGGTGGGTTCACACTGTGGGGAGGGTGGTCACCTGCTCAGACTGTGGGAAGGCATTCACACACTGATCCACACTGCAGAGACAGTGGTGGGTTCACACTGTGGGGAGGGTGGTCACCTGCTCAGACTGTGGGAAGGCATTCACACACTGATCCACACTGCAGAGACAGTGGTGGGTTCACACTGTGATGAGGGTGGTCACCTGCTCAGACTGTGGGAAGGCATTCACACACTGATCCACACTGCAGAGACAGTGGTGGGTTCACACTGTGATGAGGGTGGTCACCTGCTCAGACTGTGGGAAGGCATTCACACACTGATCCACACTGCAGAGACAGTGGTGGGTTCACACTGTGGGGAGGGTGGTCACCTGCTCAGACTGTGGGAAGGCATTCACACACTGATCCACACTGCAGAGACAGTGGTGGGTTCACACTGTGGGGAGGGTGGTCACCTGCTCAGACTGTGGGAAGGCATTCACACACTGATCCACACTGCAGAGACAGTGGTGGGTTCACACTGTGATGAGGGTGGTCACCTGCTCAGACTGTGGGAAGGCATTCACACACTGATCCACACTGCAGAGACAGTGGTGGGTTCACACTGTGATGAGGGTGGTCACCTGCTCAGACTGTGGGAAGGCATTCACACACTGATCCACACTGCAGAGACAGTGGTGGGTTCACACTGTGATGAGGGTGGTCACCTGCTCTGACTGGGATGGGTTTCAATCAGTCATTCATCCTTGTGTCACCGTATCAAGCTTTGACCCAACGTGAATCTGAGAGATCATAAGCTTCAGAGGACGTAATTCACTCAGGTTCACCAATGGAGTATTAAAGGCAGTGGTTCAGGGCTGGTTATTTTTGAGCTTTCAGCGGTGGCCACTCCACAGTCAGGATGGATTATCAAGAAAACCTTCATTAGCTGGAGCAAATGGAGCTGTCACTGTTGGAGTGGACAGAGTTGGAGCGGAGACTTTGAGGCTTTAATTCTTTGAGGTTTCAGTGGGGAGAGCAGTCAGTCAGAGAAGGCAAAATCATGATGGATGTAGAATTTTTTTTGCCCCTTCTTTACATTTTCTCAGTTGAAACAGTGGAGATGACAGGCGGGGTGGTGGAAAGCTGCTTTCTGGGATGTGGGAAGGCAGAGGACCCTGCTGTGTCCCTGATAACTACACCTGTGAGAAAGGCATCCAGCTTCAGCTCCGAACAATCCACATTACGGAGTTGCAGCTGGAACTGGATGAACTCCAGATCATTCAGGAGGCTGAAGGGGTGATAGGTAGGACATTTGAGAGGTATTTGCACCCAAGGTGCACGGCACAGGGAACTGGGTGACAGTGAGGAAGAAACTGGACTCTCTGTTTCCCCCTGTGCCCATCCCTCTGAACAACACAGGTATCACTTTAGGTACAGTCGGGGATGGTGGGATGACCTGGCAAAGAAAAGTCACAGCAATAGGGTCTCTGGCACTGAGCATGGCTCTGAGACTGAGAAGGGCAGGGAGGAGAAGAGGTGAGCTGTGTTGATACGTGGCTTGTTAGCTCAGGGAACTGACAGGATGTTCTGTAGGTGAGAATGAAATTCCAGGATGAATGAAATTCCCTCCTGCATGCTGGCATCTGGGTCATCTCAGGTTGAGTGCTCAGCATTCCTCAGGAGGGCGAACAGTGAAGGTCGTGGTCCATGTGGGTAACAATGATATGGGCTGGTAGAGTAACAAGGTTAAGTTAAGGGAGTTCAGGGAGTGAGGTGCTAATTGAAAGGACAACTCCTCCAGGTCTGTGATCTCAGGACTGCTGTCCGTGTGATGTGGCAGGGATCAGAAGATTATACAGTTTAACACGTGGCTAAAGAGTTGGTGCAGGAGGGAGGGGATAAGATTTTTGGATCATTTGAGCTTGTGAGGATTGCTGTGTACAGAGGAGTGAGGAGTGTGAGTAGGGACAGCACATCACTAACGGAATGTGACTGGGCACACAGGTCTCTCTGTCTCTCTCACAAACACATCAGTGGAGTGGGAGGGAGGGGAGTGAGAAGGGGAAGGGGAATGAGGAGGATGGAGTTCGGACTCCTTCACAAAGTCCCACACTCACCCAACCCTCCCCTCTGGAATTGGTCCCATTCCCTCCCCAAGATTGGGGGTGAGCATTGAGTCACCTTGCCAACAAGAAAAGGAATTGTTCGATAACATCTGCTTAACACGCTTTGATAATAAATTTACATTGAACTTGAACATTGAAATGTACTGTTGGTAAAACATGTACTGATGGGAAATGGTCTCAGTGAAGGTCCGATAGTGGAAAACGGTGTTCAGCCCCACTGCTCCGTGCCAGACAAGAGCCCCTAAATGAGTCTGCCCGTGTGTCTTTTATTTCCCTTCTCAACCCCATTCCCTGCCCTCTCCCCATGACCTTTGATGCCTTTACTGATCAAGCACTGATCAACCTCTGCTTTAAATAATGACTTGGCAACTGTGCCGTCAGTGGCAATAAATTCCACAGGCCCCTCATCTACCTAAATGCATGCTGTCTGGTATTAGGTATTTTGACCCGAAGATTTACAATGGCAGCTATCTACTCTATCTATATCTCTTTTAATCTTATCAAGCCGTGTCGGGGCACCCTGAGCCTCCTCCACGTCAGAGAAGCAGCCCAAGTTTGTCCGAACTCTCCTTACACAGTAGCTCATGCCTCTAATCCAGCCAACATCCTGGTGATCCTCTTCTGCAATCTCTCTAAATGCATGATCTCTGCTATTGGACATTTTGACGCAGAAGGTTAAAAGTGGCAGCTCTCTACTCTGTCTATACCTCTGGTAATCTGATCAAGCTCTCTCAGCTCACCCTGAGCCGCCCCCACACCAGAGAAAACAGCCCAAGTTTGTTCGAACTCTCCTTACACAGCAGCTCATGCCTCTAATCCAGACAACATCCTGGTGAACCTCTGCATTGCTGTCCTAAACCCAGCGGAGTAATAGGCTTTAAGTAAATAAATGGTGCGTTGTTGATTAATACGAGTGTCGAAGGTGACGGGGCAGCGGCAGCAGAACGGGGTTTAGAGGGATAATCCAATAGTCGTGATCGAATGGTGGAGGAGACTCAACGGACGGAATGAGTATTTCAGTTCCTATGACTTGTGGTATTGTGGTGAGATGGTGGAGCGGTGGGGAGTAAGGTGAGTGTCAAGTCAAACTTGAGTTTCTAGAAAGCATTGGGACACAGAGGCAAAAGAAAATAATATTTAAATGGTTAAAAGCAAGAACAAGAATTTACTGATAGACCAGACAGAACCTACTGCCTGAAACAGTTTGGCGGACCCTGCATCATCACGCCGGCAGTCCGAGAGCAGCGTTGGAATCTGCGGTAAGATGCCGAACTTTAAATAACTGGAGCCCGTTTCATGGAAAAGAGCACCGCTGTCACTGCGTTTGAGTTAACTCCGACACGGGGCCCATCGCGCGCAGGCGCTTCTTGGAGATGACGTGGGGCTTAAGAGCTCGCGAACCTTCGAGAGAGTTCGCCCGGTCGGAGGCCATAGCGGTTCAGTAGAGAAACCGAGGTGCAGGTCCGAATTCGTCTACAAAATCCGAGAGGCAGCCAGTTTTTCACCTCAACCTTAACCTTAACCTAATGAAAACTTATGACTGATTACTTATGACATTTTTTATGACTTATGACTAAGAACTAACGGAACTTTAAAACTGCCGCAGTTGCGAAAAATATAAGGAAACGTTGTTTGGTCATTGAGTGGAATCCAGTTAAAAACCTTTAGGTAGGCGCATTCAATCTCTTTCAAGTGGGGAAGCTGCACATGTTCAAACAACAGAACAAGAACTCCGACTTGACAGTGAAAAACTGGTTGACAGTGAAAAGGCAAACACGAGGAAATCTGCAGATGCTGGAAATTCAAGCAACACACACAGCGCTTCTCCTTATAGTTGCTGCCAGGCCTGCTGCGTTCCACCAGCGTTTTGTGTGTGTTGACAGTGAAAACACTGCTTTACAGTGAAAATGCTGCTTGTCAGTGGGGAAAAATAAAACTTTTTGACCGGGAAGCTGGAGGACCAGGAAACAGAAATCTGGGAGCCTTGAGCTGGAGCAGTAGGAGCAATAACTTGGAATCCTCAAAAAGGAAGAAAATCAAGTTGAGATAAAACAACATCAAAGCGCCATTAAAAAGTTGTACTTGCCCTTTCACCTGTGAACAGCCTGCAGGTGGAATCAAACATGGCTGATCAGGCTATTGGGAAATCAGTTGAGCAACTCAAGGTAATGCGAACGACAGCAAAATGAGTATTTTCTCGTCTGGCCAACAGTATTACCAGGGCCCATCAAAACATGTCTGAAGAGGATCTCAGAGTCAATTTCAATAAACTCACAACAGAAGCCGAGAAAGTCATGGAAGCCAATGATGATGTGGAGGCCGGATTCATTGTGGAACGGGAGGCGGAGCTGAACGCAGAGAAAGTAGCCGTGTTAACTGAACAGCAAAAAGCCGACCTGGCAAAGACGGCAAATGAGTCTGAGTTGAAACTGAAGGAGATCAGAAACGTAATCCAGGAGACTCTTTGGAATAACTTTGGAAATGTTGAACTGTTCACAGCACTACAAGCAGCAGAGGATGAATGTGAAAACGTCGCTGCTGTACAACCCGATGGCCACTAGGAGGCGTATGACATCTTGCTTAACCACCTGCAAGGACTGGTACAGACAGCGAAGGAGGTGCATGGTCGGTGGAAATGATGGATCCCGCCAGGTGATCGGAAGCACCTTCTGAATCGCCTAAAGTGGCTCGAACTCCACATCCCCAAGTTGGTTTCCAAGAAAGAAAGGAGAAATGAGGATGCTGAAAGACTAACCCCAACGGCGTTGGGCTTTTCCTCCTATTTTCCCACGCCCGCCAGCAGACTGAAACCGACGGCCCTTCCCAAGTTTACTGGGAGAAAACGTGATTTTCACAGATGGAAAAAGGGCTGGGAAGCACTGCAGAGGCAGGGAGAGCCGACCTGTTCAAGAGAGGTGATAGAGATTCAACCACCGGACAGTCTTGACCACAAAATCAGAAGAGACCTTCGCCTCTCTACTTATCACACTGCTGATGACATCTTCCGTGTTCTCGAAAACCGCTATGGGAATCGAACGCGCATTGCTGTTGAAATAGTGGAGGAGTTACAGAAAATGCCAGAAATCGTCAGCCACGGAAAATATTGGAATTAATTCAAACTGTGGAGTAGGCACGACAAGACTTGAGTGGCCTTGGAGACACGGGTGCTATCAAAAATCCACTGGTGACAAGTTCAATTGAAAGTAAACTTACAGAAACTGTCAAAAAGGAATAGCTGGTCTATGTCGCTGACGGGGGAAATGCTGTGGCACCTTATAATCGGTTTGACAGTCTCTTGGAATTCCCCAAAGAGCAAGAGAGCGTATATGAGCAGCTGCAGCAACTGAGGGATGAAGATCCGAGTAGAAGAGAAACCAGGGCTGAGCCAAGTCTACCAAGTCGGGCGACGACCATGCGCGGTGTGTCGTCTGCGGTGAAGGAAAGCACAAAAGGAAGCTCCACTTTTGCAAACGGTTTCGAGCGCCAAAGCTACGAGAGAAAAAGGCTGCAGTAAGAAAGGTGGCGGCATGCAAGAGGTGTCTCGAGGTCCATGATGACTGTTCATACTGCAAACCCGCCTGTCTGTGTAAAGACCAAGACTGCAAGGATGAGCGTACTCCCGAGCATCATTACTATCTGTGCCCCAATGCTGAAATAAAGAAAAGCAGCGCAGGTCAGGGAAAGAGCAGATTCGTTCCAGAGGAAGATAAAGGCAGGAAGAAATATAGAGAGGATCAAGAGGAGTTCTTCAGTAAACTTTCACCGGAATTGGCCAAACAGTGTTGCGATGTATTTTCAAACACCGCATCCAGAGCCTTCAGCACTGTGAAAGATAAGCCGGGCCTTCCGGTGGAAAGTGGATTGTAAGAGATGCCAGTGACTTCTCGAAGTCACAGCTGATGCTGGACAAAAAATAGGGACGTTAATTGACTTGGCTTCAGACAGCAATTATACAACCCAGAAGGCTGCAAGTGGACTGAACCTCAGGAGTGAGGAAATCACTCTCGTCGTCCATGGGGTTGCGGGGATGAAGATTCAGGTGGAGACAAAGCGGTACCTTCTAAACGTCACACCCAAGGGCACTCTCAAATCACAGCAATCGGTTTGTTATTGTCTAGACTCCACAAATCTCCACAAACTTGTGACACCGAAGCAACTGCAGAAATTCTTCCCAGACATACCGCCTGATGAACTTGTGCGACCCAGAGAAATAGATTTACTCATAAGCCATAGAGAAGGTCAGCTGGCGTCTCAGAGAGTCGGAGCTGTTGGAGACCTCGTGCTGTGGGACGGACCCCTGGGGAAGATGGCCAGAGGAGCACATCCTGACCTCTTTGAGTAGCTGTCTGTGGCGGTCCCCATGTCCAAGTCACAGTTTGCAAGGTCAATGAGAGCGGCTGCTGTCCAGTACGAGGAGCTCACCAGCAGAGTCTCAGAGCAACTTCCACCAAACAGACAGGATGGCATCAAGCTCCAGGAGTCAGGTACTTCAACCACCAACCGGGACTTCCTGGAGTGGAGGAAGTGGGATCGTATTGGCGCAGCATCCGAGCCAAGATGCCGGGGTTGCCGCTGCGGAAACTGCCAGCCGGGCGGCAAAGGAATGAATGACTCTTGCTGAAGAGAGGGAACCTGAAGTTGTAAGAAGAGGCTTCACCTACGTCACAAGTGACCGCCACAGCAAGGAACCACATTGCCACGCCAGGTATCCTTGGTTAGAAGATCCAGCTTCCTTGCCAAACAATAAAAGAACAGTCGAGGCTACGTTTCTCAGGACGGAAAAGCAACTAGCCAAAGAACCGAGTGGAAAGCTGCCTACACTGCTCAAGTGAGCGACATGGTTGGTCGAAGGGTTGAAATGAAATTGTCCGAGGACACGGTGTTCAACTGGAACGGGCCAGTTCCAGTCACCTTATTGCTCCGATCCCGCCCTCTGTCACGACCCCAGTGAGACTCGTGTGGAACAGCAGCCAAACGTTCAGAGGCGTGAGCTTGGACGACCTGCTAATGAAAGGTCCAGATGTCCTCAACCAGATTCGATCTGTCCTACTCGGATTTAGGGGTAGGAATATACGCTGCTCTGGGTGACATTAAAAAGATGTACAATTCGATTTGGTTGGAAGACCGGGAAGTGCACCTGCATAGATTCCTCTGGCGAGACTCCGAGGACGAGGAGCTGGGAGAATATGCGATCACAAGAGTGAACATCGGAGACAAACCAGCAGGGGGCATTGCGCAGCTCGCAATGCGCGAAACTGCTAACCTCCCTCCTTTCACCCACCTCAAGGAGGACCGGCAGGTGCTCCAACACAACAGATACGTCAGTGACATTCTCACATCCCACCACAACCTTGACCAGCTAAAATCCATTACGGCAAATGTGGAGCAGATCCCAAAGGCCGGAGGGTTGAAGCTCAAGCCTTGGGTCTTTTCTGGGCAAAGTGGGAGGAAAGAGTGCAATGACAAGCTGGTCCAAGGCAGGAACCATGGTCGTGTCAAACTTGGAGGCGAGGCTACGTTGTATAAAAACCAACAACCCATCTACCAGGAGTGATCACCTCGCGTGTGTTGAGTACGCCCACAACTCTCTGGTTAATGCGGCCTTCGGAAGATCTCCCTTCGCGTGCTCCTTTGGGCACCGACCCCCGCTGTTCCCGAGCAAGAAGAGCCGTCTGTTCAGGCCCATATCTATAGGTGCCGCGACTTTGGGAGGACACACGCACGACCCTGCCCAGATCAGCTGATCGCAATGGGACGATTGCCGATCGATACCGGACTCCTACGCCTGAGTATCGACCTGGGCAGATGGTGTGGCTTTCATCCAAAGACATCCCTCTCAAAATCGAGCAGAAGAAACTCGCCCCTCGCTTCCTGGAACCTTTAGAAGTCTAAAGTATCATCAACCCCACAGCGGTCCGACTTAAACTACCAAGATCTATGCACGTTTCCCAGTTAAATCCACTTTCCGTCAGCCCCTTGTGTCCTCCGACTGAAACCCCTACACGATCCCGGATCATTGCTAACCATCCGGCGGCTACTAGATGTGAAACTGGGCCCAGTGTTCCTAGGTTTCCAGTTCCTTTATCTTGGACACTTCCCTCATCCAACACTTTCACCGGGACCATCTGGACAATCATGGAGGATCTTGCCTCGAGGCTTCCGTTGAGGGGAAGGGTACTGTCATTGTTCCTTCGGGTAATTCCCCATCTTGCTACTACCTCCTTAATTGGGCCTGATCGCTATGTATCCGTCTGGGGCGGCCAGAATGAGCATAACACTGACCATGGTCGATGCCCTCTGATCCTTTGTATGGAAGGTTTGAGCACATCCGGTGTGGTGTTCAGTAATAAACAAGATCGCTGTGTTGCTGCAACCAGACTCTATTGATAGGAAATCCATACACACCAGAACAAGTGGCCCCACTCTCTGCAAATGAGATAACGGAATGGGCCTTGTAGGCAGCGTCTTCCTCCGAACACATCGAATGCGCGGGTTACACAGTCTTTACGCAGTCACGGTTTACAGTTCTCTTCGACCATAGTTTTCTTTCGGGGTCAGTAGAAACGATCCAATCCCTAGATCTTTTCAACCCCCAAATAACCTGAACTATCATCAAATGACTTCAATACAATCCTCGATACTTCCCAGACAGAATCAACTGGGAACGCGGAGAGCTTTCTGGAGCAGACGTGACCCGGCATAGAATCTGGTTCCTCAACTGCCGTTTCGGCCAGTCTCTCCGCAGTAGAGATACTGCAGGGTGTTTCTTCATTTCAGCTTGGGCCATATCCGCTTCCGCAGCAGCCGACCAAATGGTGATTACACAAGGGTCATCTCGCTGAGCGGAGGTCACTCCCTCTGGAAGCAGCTCAGAGAACTGCTTTGCATCCAGAGTGGTCAGGCTTGTGGAATGGCGCAACCAGAAGTTCCCAAATGACCCACCGCTCAAACCTGCCCCGTGATGGAAAACAGGCACATTGCTTTAGATCCAGGCTCAGGAACGCTCTTCCGCTCTCAGTCCATTTCCAGACCTTCATGCTCACGTGGGACAAAGCAACTGGATCAATGTTCCGGCTGCCCAACCGGTACATCAGACTGAAATCATAGACAGACAACGCGACGAACCAACGATGAACTTTGGCATCCAACTTTGCCAAGGTCAGGATGTAAGTCAATAGATCGGCTTCACAGACTATTTCAATGTCAGAAACTCTAATTTTTGCGTGAAGCGTCCCCTTTCTGCCCGGGCGTCTCAGGAAACATCTCGCTGGCAGAGCCCCAGTTCAGGACGTGCATGTAAATGAATTTAGGGGTGTCGGTAGATTTGGTTGAGTAATAAATATAAAGGTTGTTTCCTGTACGTTGATAATGAATGTACACAGCTTTTTGAAGGTGGTGGAGGCTATTCTGAGAACTGCTTGAAACCATTCTAATGTGCGTGTCAGATTTTTAGGGGGTATGTTATTTGGTGATGTGCACATATTTGAGGGTGCGCACCCAAATGTTCGCAGATTTAGTGTGCGTTGTCGAACATGGGAACACACGCGGATTTAGTGATGTCCGCTTTCAAATATCGGGGTGCATACGTGGCAGCACGTGAAGTTCTTGAACATCAAGATTTCCACACGGATTTTGGACTGGGTTCGGAGTTTTTACGTCGAGGCAGATTTTCAATGCGACTCATTTTTTGTTCTGAGATAATCTCATGCACATATGGGGTTGTTGTGCGCACTGATTTGGAACGACCATCGTGGTCCTTGGTGGTGCGCATGCGTTTAGGGTTGCACACGAATTCATGGCTGTCTTCCCGAACATGTGGGGGCGCACTTACCTGGGGACCAGATTTAGCGGTTTGTCGGCAACTATGGAGTGCACACGGCTTTGGGTGGGGGGATTTGGATTTGGGGGTGCACGCAGATTTAGGATTGTGCTGTCGGAGGTAGGACTGCACACAGATTTAAGGTTGCATCCAGATTTGGGGTTTCGGCCGATCGGAAGGTGCAAACAAACAACTGGTTGGCTGGGGACTTTTTTAATGTTGATACAGCCATTTTCTAAACTGTTTGAAATGATTCTTGCTCTGAGACAAGCTATTATGCATGTGAGGTGTTTGGGGTGCGCACTGATTTGGGGCTGGCACAGATTTTCATTGCTTTCGGGCTTTCTGGCGATGTTTACTGAGTTCGGTGTTCTCACAGATTTTTTGGAGACTGCGGATTTGGAGTTGTGACGGGTTTTAATTTCCGATACTTTTATAACCCCTGTGCTTTGTCCTTTCAACGGGTGCACATAGATTTTGTGGTGCTCTCTTATTTCTGTGTTGTCGAATATGGGATCAGCGAACGCCAGCGGATTTGGATTTACACAAGAATTGTGGGTTGCGTGCGAGTGCTTAATATCGAGTCAGCCGTTTTGTGTACTGTTTGAAAATTATGCTTTGGGATTAGATGAACTGCATGTGGAGCTTTCACCTGGTTGGTGTGCAAAATGATTATGGAGTGCGCTCCTGTTTCAGAATGTGCGCAGATTTGTGGGTGCACACGGATTTGGGTGTACACACTGATTTGCGGGTTGCTTGCGGATTTGGAGGGGCGCCCCGATTTGGGGTTGAACATGGATTTGGGGTGTACACAGATTACGGAATGCGTCGGCCAATATGGGATGCACAGTAATTTGCTGATGTAATTTGCCATATACGGGGTACACACCGGTTTGCGGATGTGAGCAATTGTGGTTCATTTGTCGAATATTGTGGTTCACTTGGAATGGGCGTCCATTCAGAATTGGGTGTGAATGAACGGGTTGACTATTTCGCTGCAAAAGCTGTTGAAGATTCAACTGTAGATTCAAACCTTCCACTTTGCAAATCAGAAGCTGGTTCAGAGTTTGCAGGGTTAAGAATTAGGGGCTTATGGTAAATCTAGTGGGATACTGGGCACAAGGGGAGCACCTTTAGAGAACACCTGTGTTCGGTTCATGGGAGAACCGGGTAAAAACAAGAAGGGAAGGAATTATATTGATACGACCTGAATTAGCCCGACTATAACGAATTATTCCTTATGTCGTGTTGGAAAACTCCATACTGGGTCATGTAGTTCTTGTCATTATGAAGCACTTGAACACACACTATTTCAGGGTGAAGGTGATCAGGTAGACAGAAATGAAATACAGATTTCATTACAATCGTTGGGAGCGGATATCTTTCATTTCAGTCGTGGGAATGAATTTAATTTGATTCTCTCTATTGGGCTTCACGTGGGTACAATCTGTAGGATTTTTGGAGTGTAATTCAGTTTTCATTAGAACAAAGAAGCAGCAAGGGTTTTATTTCCCAATCCTCTACACCATATTCCAGTCCAGTTAGTGGCGGGAACGTGCATTAATTTGGAGTACCAACCACCATGTATCCAAAACCCGCCCTATTTATATGCACGTTAGCCAATCATTCAAGCGGAAGGCGGAAACTGGTGTGCTTGACATTTGATTATCCTACCAGCATCAGACTAGAACACCAGCTGTCTTGTGGGAAAGTCGGTCTGTGAGGTTGGTGGGTGGGAATAGGAGTAGATGGACATATTCCCAGACCAATGGATGGCTGGCATTTCAGAGTAGTTCGTTGACTGACATCTGGCGAGTCCAGGACAGTGCTTTGCCCCTCCCCAGAAACACACTATCCTAATGTCCCAGACCTACTGGTCAATGGGACAGTCGGCCCCGGAATAACAACTGCGAGATCAGGCGGTGAATGTGAGGAGTTGGCCTCCGGACTGGAGAAATTGTGGCTGCGTCCGGCTTGTGCTCAGGACGCAGCTTTATTAATGTAATGAACCACCGAGGTGACAGAATATTTCACCGACCTAATTATCTGTTCCCTGAATTTTGACTGAGTCACCGCGTAAATAAACGTGTTGGTGCAGCAGCTGAAATCACTCAGCAAAACCCCGACGTAGATAAAGATGCATTCAGAATCATTGAAACTGAATCCTTTCCCTGAGACCTGATAATATATGAAATTTACAACCAGTGTCATCCACAGGAGGATGAAGCTGCCGGAGAGGGTGAAGAGTAAAATCACAGACCTCCTCCTGCTCTCCATCTCCGGGTCACTGCGGTTCCCCCCCTTGCACTGTCCCTTCAGCCCCTTTCGGACCCGACTGGCCACTAAAATGTGTCTGTCAGAGCGTTGAGCAGCAGGATCCCAGCGAAAGGGAGGAACGGAGTTAAAACCGTATCGAACCAGTCATACCCTCCCCACCCGGGGTCAGTGAAATAACTGTCCATCACTTTACAGAACCACGGTACATTGTCGATGATCACCCTGGGTTGCCGTGTGAAGTATCGGGGAACATTTTTCAGACAGAATAGTGCGCCGATTGTTGTTAGAACCACAGCTGCAGTTTTCCCGGTGCAATATTTTGTTTTCAGCTTCTGGCAGCAAATGGCGACAAACCGGTCAAAGGTGAAAGCGACGGTGAACCAGACAGAACAGTTTGTGGCTGTGCATCTCAGTACATCGATAACACTGCACACAGGGGTGATGTCCAGAAAACTCCACCTGAAGTAATAGGATTTGATTCGCCACAAAATGACCGCGGTGACAATGGTCAGTAGATCAGCCGCTGCCATGGCAACCAGGTAGCGAGTGGTGCAGGTAGAGAGGCCGCACTTTCCCGAGACAGGATCACAATCGCCACTACATTCACTGCGTGTGGGAAAGGGGGAGAAGAGGAGGGAGAGGGGGAGGGAGACAGGGAGAGGGGAGGTGGGAGGGCGAGGGAGCAGAGAGAGTGAGGGAGAGAGAGATAACAGACAGAGGCCATTACTGAACGCATTCCTCAAGGGATCGGGTTTCAGCTGAAGACCAGGAGTTGTGGAGTCAGTGCACGGCTGCTAACCTAACATGGGACACTGGTCACACTGTCTCTGACCTGCCTTCTTCAGTGTGGAGATAAGACAATTGTGGACAATCGTCGGCGATAAAAGCGATCTGCATGAACAACATAGGTCGGTGCTGATCACGATTCCTGTCCCTGACCTGGCCGGTTTCACTGATTTAATCGTGACTGACCTGGCCCCTGGAAACTCGTAAATGATGGGGCCGATAAGGCATGCAGAGGAGAGGAACACACACAAAACACTGGAGGGACTCAGCAGGTCAGGCAACATTCTGTACATGGAATTGAACAAACTTTGGTATTGGGCCGAGACTTTTCTCCAGGACGAAGAGTTGTCCTGGAGAAAATTTACGACGCGTCTCAGAGGGAAAGCAGGAACAACTGAGCAACCTGAGGCTGAGCGGCTCCGTTAATGGATTAATTCCACAGCGCAGTTCAATTCGATAACTCTCGTCAGCAGATCCGTTGACACTGGTTCAGATGATCAGACCCAATTATTGACCGACAGGCAGTGGGATCCGACTGTGACAGACTCCACAGGGAGACATGAAACACAGGACCAGGGGTTCTCTCTGATCGATAACTCAGAAACAGTGAACTTTACAATGTAAACCCATTCCAGTCACACCTTGCGGGAGAGCTGCCTGTCCCCACACTGGGACAACTCCGGACAAGGTGTCATTGAAGGCAAGAACAACGTTCGAGTCGATCACGTGAGTTTGATGAGAGACAGGAGTTTAGCTCCGCTTGTCATTAAATATGAAAATTCAGAGTGTTGAACTGACAGGATCAATATCTCTGACGGATATTTCTACAATGATCATCAAGTTAGAAGCTCGTCAAATGATCATAAACAGATTCACATGGTTAACACACAGAAATACCAAACAAGAATTGCTCTGCTCACTTACCAGGAACTCCAATGACGGCGATGAACACGTACAGTATTTTCTCCACACTTCTGTACCTATTGAACAATGCAGGCATTTTCTCTGTCCAGTGATCTGTCCCCACTGTGCTACAGGCGATCTCTTGGAATGAAATGTAAAGGCAGCCCAAGCCTACGGTTTTTAATACCATTTAGCGACTCCAGAGGGACACATTTTAACAGATTTAAAAATAGCTGTTTTAAAATTATTTACAAACCAATTACGTCAGGCAGATGCAATCCCCGTGGTGACAGATTGCGATTAAATAATGAACGAGTGCAATGTGTGGACTGTTTATGTGAATTAGTTTGTCCCAACAAAGGTGACTGAACCTTCAGTGGTTTCTTATCAATTCAATATTCTCCCACTCTAAGTATGTACTTCAATGGAGCCATTTGAGAAACATAATACTGAAGTAAATTATGTCATTGTAGCCTGTAAAATTGTATTGCATCACCTACTGTTATCATTCTCCTCGAGAGTATGAACTCTTGGATTAGTTTGTGTTTGGGGGACTCTAACCAAGTTGTCAAAAGTCTTGAAAATCTTTTCTGTTCTATAAAAGAAAAAATATCTTGTTAGTTAAGCAATTTTTAGGACTGCTCTCAAATTATTCCAGTCTTAACAAAATTGTTAATTTCAAATTCCCAAACGTAACGGTACACCAATGAGTAATATTCTCCTGAAATGTAGGCAGCTATATCCGAATACAGATGCACGGATTTCCATCTGCTCAACCAGGATTTCACATTGCCAGAGTGGAATTCGGGTGACCTTAATATCAATTACATGGAAAACAAATAAGGAAACACAACGAAACACGCACACGCACACGCACACACACACACACACACACACACACACACACACACACTCTCTCTCTCTCTCTCTCTCTCTCTCTCACACACACACACACACAAGACAGTACAAAAATCAATGTTTGTATCATTCTTTCATTCCTTCATTTCATTATATTTATTATCAGAATATGTATGCAGTACACAATCCTGTGATTCTTCTTCACCATATAGCCTCGAAACCAAGAAAAAAACATCAACAACTCCTCTTCCGCACGAAATGCAGAAAAACAAATAAAAACGCAACAGAAACATTGTCCCCAATCCCACAGCTGTTTCGTTCCACAGAATAATTGCAAAACTTAAAATAAACAGTGCACTTTCACACATTACAAAGAAACGTGGGGGTGGGGGTGGATACAGCTGCGTGGGACACTGACACAAAAATGCATTTTCAACACAAAAGTGAATTCAGGTCATAATAACATATTTACTTTGATCATCTTATTTTTTGTCCTTCGAAGCCAAAGTCACACGCCTCCTTCCACGTCCTTAGTTAGCATACAGCAAAGCAATCTGGGATAATGTAGGGTCTATTGAGCACATTACAAGATTAAATACATTAAAAAATCTCCAAGTTTTGAATGTATATCAACGGTACTCCCACACGTGAGTGTCACGTAAATTCATTCATAATAACTGCATCTTCTGTTTCCCAATGTGTTGCATTGAATGTAGCCATGTTTAGGGTGGTTCGAGACTCTCCCGCATTATGAATATATATTATATATATTATATATATATACACTACTATTTCTACTTCTACTGGAAGCTCATTCCACACAGTTACCACTCTCTGAGTAAAGAAATACCCCCTAGTGTTACCCTTAAACTTTTGTCCCCTAACTCTCAAATCATGTTCTCTTGTTTTAATCTCCCCTACTCTAAGTGGAAAAAGCCTATCCTCGTCAACTCTATCTATCCCCCTCATAATTTTAAATACCTCTATCAAGTCCCGACTCAAACCTTTATGCTCCAAAGAATAAAGACGTAATTTGTTCAACCTTTCCGTGTAAATTAGGTGCCGAAACCCAGGTAACATTCTAGTAAATATTCTCTGTTCTCTGCCTATTTTGTTGATATCTTTCCTATAATTCGGTGAGCAGAACTGTACACAATACTCCAAATTCGGCCTTACTAATGCATTGCACAATTTTAACATTACTCAATGCTCTGATTTATAAAGGCTAGCATACCAAAAGATTTCTTCACCACCCTATCCACTTGAGACTCCACCTTCAGCGAACTCTGCACCATTATTCCTTGGTTCTACTGCATTCCTCAATGTCCTGCCATTTATCATTTATGTCCTATTTGGATTATTCCTACCAGAATGTAGGACCTCACACTTATCAGCATTAAACTCCATCTGCCATCGTTCAGCCCACTCTTCTAACTTTCTGTAAACTTTGAAACAAGCTTTCCACAACGCCATCTACCTTAGTATCATCTGCAAGAAATTTTATGGGGCGGATTCCTACTTTAGTTTCAACAAGGGGTCCAGCTGCACCATCCGACCATGTGGTGAACGCACATGTATCTTGGAGACCCCCTGGGTAACTCTGGATTCAAGTCGTGGCTTATCATCAGCACCATGGGCATTATATTATAGGTAACACAGTTGACCTTCTTGGGGCAATAGGCCATCGTTACATGCTGACAAGTCCCAACCCACCTGGGTTGTGGGCAATCAATGCCAAAATAAACTTCGTGTCCAGTATTGCATCATTACTTTGTGGATCCAGTATTCACAACGGGGGGAACATAGATATTCCAACCACGTCGTTGACTACCCAGCCATTAGGTGGTGTTGTGGAGTTTGTACTGATCGGCCGCACCCACCCCCGTCTCCCTTCATTCTGCCACTGCAAACTTTGTTCTGTGATAGGGTCGTTTTAGAACCCTGTTTCCCCTTATCCTCCTCAGTACCTTTCTCCCTCACTCCCTTTCCCTCATTCGCATCATCCTTCTGAGAGCCCATGCTTCAGCATGTGTGGGGTTTGAATGGAGCAATCATTTCACACACCCTTCTGCTCTCCTCGGTACTGTGCGATACCAAGTTCCTCGGCCAGTTCCTACTCTGTCACGGAGTCAAATTCTGCGTATCCAAAGTAGGACCCAAAATACTCGAGAAAACCGGCCACAACCTCGTAACAAATAAAGAAGGTTCCTCCCTTTCCACTGTCTGCAGTTATGCAAAACCTCCACTGTCACCTCTATTAGTCCAGCAGCTTCTAATGGTGCCTTCTGAAAATCACCCCGTGTCCCCTGGGAGGGTGCCTGTTCCTCAGGCAGGGCTAAAGGGAAAGCTGAAGTTAGACAGTGAAGGGTTAGCTTCCCCTCCTCCGTTTCATATAGACCGTGAGTTATCCTATCTGCTGAATGCACCGGGAAAATTTCCGAGAATCATCTCTCATTCACAGCTCAAGCACTCAATTGGGCCACGTCAAAGGGGACAGAATAACGTGTCACAAACGCCCTACACCCCCGACTCTGGTGTGTCCTGCAGTCCCTCCATTACTACAGGCGCCACTGGGGCACTGGGTGTTGAAGCTTCCACCCACTCTCGGAAAAACCTGCTGGGAGGCGGGCCACTTCCCCAATAATCCTGGCTCTGACACTGTTAGTCCCGGAGTGCAGGGACAAAGGATGGCAGACGTGGCTGTTTCTCATGGAGATCGACTGTAGTGGGTTCCCGGCACGGCCAGCATGGAGGTAGCTGTCTGTGCTGGGCCTTGATGAAAAGAGCAAGAAGCAAGCAGCTGGCAGGATGGGGGAGGGAGCAGAAAGAGCCCCTTACTGGGTATGGAGCTGGAGAGAGGGGTTGAGCTCGAAGTCAGGAACAGTTGGGCAGTGACTTGACCCTCACTCCTGATCCACCAACTGGAAAGAGTAGTGGTTAACGGTTGAAACACTCTATGAAATTTGGACACGACCTGACCATATCTGACCCCGGACAAAGGCTACGATTACCTCATCAGGTGACTGGTGACCGGTGTGTGATACAAGCGTCTCTTCATACGTTAAATCACCCCAATCTGCATCACCATCATCGTCCGTCCTCGCACATATCACTCCT
Source organism: Hypanus sabinus (assembly GCF_030144855.1). NCBI lineage: Eukaryota > Metazoa > Chordata > Chondrichthyes > Myliobatiformes > Dasyatidae > Hypanus > Hypanus sabinus. The sequence goes on from NW_026778984.1 coordinate 76,146, forward strand.
CTCCGAGCTGAGAGTTCACTTTGCAGATTTTCCATCTGTTTTAAACACTTGTGATCAGCGCAGCCTTTCTTCTCAGCTGCCAATTTCTTCATGACATTCGTAACAGCCGTAAATCCCGACCCTGACTTTTCCTTTCTCTAATTCTGTATCCGCCTGTTTATCCTCCTCTTCTGTTTTCTCATTTTCTCTTGTTAACGCTTTCACACTGAGCCTGAAACTGACTCATGTGGATCAAATTCACCTGATCCTGCTCCGTCACAATTTCTAACTCTTCCCTACACTTACACAATTTCTCTGCCAATTTCAGTTTTTTCTCTCTTCACTTCAATTAGATCATCCAACAAACATCACATTACAACATTTTTAATCCCTGGTAATTTCTTTAACTTATTTTCACGAACTATTTTCCACAATTCTTCCTCCACAGTCCCGGAACCTTGGCTGTCAAACTTTTCTAACCACGCCTCATAATTTGACCATTTCCTTAATAATTAACGATGAAAGTAATCTCTGAAATCCTCTGAATCCCTGGTTTCTTCCTCCTGTCCTTTCCCTTTCACAGTTTAATATCCTAATCTACTGTGTGGGTCAACTCGACACCAGGGTCCCAGACCACTTTTCCTTCTTTTCGAGTGCACCCAGGGCGCGAAAATATGTTCACCGTTCATCAACTGAGATCAGTTTGGAACCTCATCAGGAAACTCGTAATTGTTACAGCTCTCTCTTTAATTTTCCTGCACAAACAACAAAGTAACAATGAAAACCCCAGGCTAACAACTGAAACATGAATTCCACTGCTGCCTCTGTATTAATAAACACCCTGACCACTTCTCAAATTCACAACACTGAAACAGGGGATCCCACTGTATCCAAATGATCGATCATTTCTTCTCCTATCCCTTCCATGGGGGTTCTTCCTTGTGATAGTTAGTCTCCGGAGTTATCACACCTTTGCATTTGAAACTCTTTACTTGTTTTGAAACAAGCATGATTTGAAACATTTGACACAACTCTTATCAGTTCAGAGGACGCATCTCATTCTTGTTGGCTGAGGTCCATCAGGCTGATGACTAACAGATTTCCATTGGATGTAGTCCAAGGGCTACACAACATCATGTCAAAGGTAATTTATTTTGTTCTCCTCCACAATGGATCCAAACAGACAAACTGTGTCGCTCGGACTCTCAGCAGAAATATCGAGATTCCTTCTGCAGAACTGCCACTGTACGTAATACACACCTTATCTCAGAGTGACTTCAGGTTCAGAGATAACGAGATTACTTCTGCAAACCCGACAGTGTACATAATGCACAGATTATGTGAGAGTGATTTCAGGCTTACAATGGGAATACCAGTAACTTCTTGTGTTCAGTTGATCTGATCAGGTTATCCCACAGCAATCAGTGCACAAAATGGGGGTGACAGAACAGCTTCACAAAATGGCAGCCTCTATTCCTTCGACCTCATGGCAAAAACACAGGTAATTGAACACTCTACTTCCACTGTCATTGCCCCATTCCCGTTCGATGTTTTCTTGCGTATGTTAATTCATTCAGACAGTGGTGTATTTTGGTGCAGAGCAGTCAGGATGGGATGCTCCTCCAGTCAGATGTGGGAACTCTGGACATCCGACAGTTTGCCGATGACTATTTGCAAGAAGTGCACCCAATCACAGACTGGTTCAGGGAGTTGGATGTACTCAGGATCATTCGGGAGCCTGAAGATACTATCAATGAAACATCTGAAGAGGTGGCCACACCCAGAGTACAAGCTTCGGACAGGAGAAGCGTGACCACCAGCAGAGGTAAGGGTCATTAGGAAGACAGTGCAGGGCTGTCCTGTGGGCATTCTCCACAGCAGAACACCTTGTTGGATACTGCTCAGTGGGTGGGGAGTTGATCCATTGGGGCATGGAAGCAACAGAAAGGCCGGCAGCACTGTCCACTCTGAAGCTTAACAGGGAAGTGTAAATTTAGCCCTTGTGGCAGTTATAAGAGATGATATTCTGGGGAGAGAAAGGAGATTCTGTAGGTGTGGACAGGATTTAAATTAGAACTGATTTCTGCGTCACAGATCCAAACCATTAAATTCCAGTCCCATTAAACGTGAACATTCGCTGAGGAATAACTCCCATGCCCAGTGACCAGAGTGCAGAACTGGGTTTGTTAAACAGCAGCAGTAATTGCCGAGTTCGGCACCAACAGTCACTTTTGAACTTGATTCAGTAACTGTGATGGTGAAATATCCAGCCTGTAGCCTGTCGCCTGTTTAAACAGTTTCCCCAGTGTGAACTCGGTAGTGCGTCACAAGGTGGGATGACTGAGAGAATCTCTTCCCACATTGGGAGCAGGAGAATGGCCTCTCTCCAGTGTGGACTCGTCGGTGTGTCTGTAAGTCGGATGACTGACTGAATCTCTTTCCACAATCAGAACAGGCGTACGGTCTCTCCCCAGTGTGAATACGCTGATGTATCATCAGTCGAGATGACTGAATAAATCCCCTTCCACAGTCTGAGCAGGTGAATGGTCTCTCCCCAGTGTGGACTCGTTGATGCACCTTCAGTTGATATGACCGAATAAACCCTTTCCCACAGTCTGAGCAGATGAACAGCCTCTCCCCAGTGTGAATTCGCTGATGTGTCTTCAGTTCAACTGACCGAGTAAATGCCTTCCCACAGTCTGAGCAGGTGAACGGCCTCTCTCCAGTGTGGACTCGCTGGTGCACCTGCAGGTCAGATAAATGAATAAATCTCTTCCCACATTCAGAGCAGGAAAATGGCCTCTCCCCAGTGTGAATCCGCTGATGTACCATCACTTGAGATGACCGAGTAAATGCCTTCCCACAGTCTGAACAGGTGAACGGCCTCTCTCCAGTATGAACTCGCTGGTGAGCCTGTAGCCTGGATGAGTCAGTGAATTTCTTCCCACAGTCTGAGCAGGTGAACGGCCTCTCCCCAGTGTGAATTCTCTGATGCACCTTCAGTACAGATGAATGAGTGAATCCTTTCCCACAGTCTGAGCAGGTGAATGGCCTCTCTGCGGTGTGAATTCGCTGATGTTCCTTCAGTACAGAAGACTGAGTGAATCCTTTCCCACAGACTGAGCAGGTGAACGGTCTCTCCCCAGTGTGAGTTCGCTGATGTACCTTCAGTTGAGATGACCGAATAAACCCTTTCCCACAGTCTGAACAGGTGAATGGCCTCTCTCCAGTGTGAGTTCGCTGATGTATCTTCAGTTCAGATGACCAAGTGAATCCCTTCCCACAGTCTGAGCAGGCGAATGGCTTCTCCCCAGTGTGAAGTGACTGGTGTCTCCGCAGTTGCGATGACTGAGTGAATCCCTTCCCACAGTCTGAGCAGGTGAATGGCTTCTCACCAGTGTGAACTCGCTGGTGTGTCTGTAGGCAGGATGACCGAGTGAATCCCTTCCCACAATCAGCGCAGGTGAAAGACATCTTATCAGTGTGAACTCGCTGTTGTGCATGCAGGTGAGATGAGTGAGTGAAGAGTGAATCCCTTCCCACAGTTCTTTGTCAATTCATAAGTCAAATATCAGATGTAGTAAACCCCTTGCACAATCAAAGTAGTTGAAGAACTGATCTCCAGTGAACAAATGCTGGTGTGTTCTCAGTTCCCCGGTTCCAGTGGATTTCAGTGAGTTACAACAGAAAACTTAATTTCAGACACAAAGCACTTTTCCAGCTGTGATGACAAAATTCTTCATCTCCAAGGATCAACAGTGATACATTGTTAAATATCTAGTAACTCCTTAAATATCTGGGCAGAGACAGCAAACTGACATGTTGTTCTGTTTAAAATTCCCGTACACAATTTTTGTCATTTCTAACCTGTAAAAAAGATTTACAAAAGACATCAATGAATGAAAGTCATCATTCAGAGAAGTGTATGGTCATCCACTTTGTTAGAGGCAATGAGAGTGCAGACTGTTTTCTCAATAGAGAGGAAATAATGTTGAAGAGTAGGAGAATATAAAAGCAAGGATGTATTGTTGAGTATTTATAAAATGTGGCCTCACTTGGACTGTTGAGAGCAGATTCAGGCCCCTTAAGTAGAACAGATGTACTTACATTGCAGAGCGTTCAAAGGAAATTTACAAAAATATTTCAGGACTTATAAGGTTTGTCAGATGAAGAACATTTGATGGCTCAGGGCCTCTACTCACTGGAGTTCAGAAAAATGAAGGGGCCCTCATTGAAATCTATCGAACATTGAAAAATCTCGATAGAGTGGATATGGAGAGTATGTTGACAAGAGTGGGGGAGTCCAAAACCAGAGGACACAGCATCAAAATCGAGCTTTGTTCTTTCAGAATGGAGATGAGGAGGAATTTCTTTAACCGGAGCGTGGTGACTCTGGGGGATTTGCTGCTATGAGTTGCTCTGGAGTCCAAGTAATTGGGTCTGTTTTCGGGAAGAGGGTGATGGATTCTTGATTAGTCAGGGCAGGAAGGGATATGGGGAGAAGGCAGGAGAGTGCGGCTGAGATGGAAATGGATTAGCTTCAATATAATTATGGAGAAAGACAGGACTGGACCTAGAGTTGAGATTTTTGATTGGAGAAAGGCTAACTTTGAGGGGATGCAAAGGGATTTAGAGAGAGTGGATTGAGTCAAGTTGTTTTATGGGAAGGATGTAATAGAGGAATGGAGGTCATTTAAGGGTGAAATTATGAGGGTACAGAATCTTTATGTTCCTGTTAGGGTGAAAGGAAAGGTTAAAGGTTTGAGAGCACCATGGTTTTCAAAGGATATTAGAAATTTGGTTCAGAAAAAGAGGGATGTCTACAATAGATATAGGCAGCATGGAGTAAAGGAATTGCTCGATGAATATAAAGAGTGTAAAAGGAATCTTAAGAGATTAGAAAAGCTAAAAGAAGATACGAGGTTGGTTTGGCAAATAGGGTGAAAGTAAATCCGAAATGTTTCTACAGTTATATTAAAAGCAAGAGGATAGTGAGGGATAAAATTGGTCCCTTAGAGAATCAGAGTGGTCAGCTATGTGTGGAACCGAAGGAGATGGGAGAGATTTTGAATGATTTCTTCTCTTCGGTATTCACTAAGGAGAAGGATATTGAATTGTCTAAGGTGTGGGAAACAAGTAAGGAAGTTATGGAACCAATGACAATTAAAGAGGTGGAGGTACTGGCGCTTTTAAGAAATTTAAAAGTGGATAAATCTCTGGGACCTGACAGGATATTCCCCAGGACCTTGAGGGAAGTTTGTGTAGAAATAGCAGGAGCTCTGACGGAGATCTTTAATATGTCATTGGAAACGGGGATTGTGCCGGAGGATTGGCGTATTGCTCATGTGGTTCCATTGTTTAAAAAGGGTTCTAGAAGGAAGCCTAGCAATTATACACCTGTCAGTTTGACATCAGTGGTGGGTAAATTAATGGAAAGTATTCTTAGAGATAGTATTTATAATTATCTGGATAGACGGGATTTGATTAGAAGTAGCCAGCATGGATTTGTGCGTGGAAGGTCATGTGTGACAAATCTTATTGAATTTTTTGAAGAAGTAACGAGGAATGTTGACGAGGGTAAAGCAGTGGATGTAGTCTACGTGGCTGGAGTCTACATGGACTTCAGCAAAGCCTTTGACAAATTTCCACATGGAAGATTAGTTAAGAAGGTTCAGTCGTTAGGAATTAATGCTGGAGTAATAAAATGGATTCAACAGTGGCTAGATGGGAGATGCCAGAGAGTAGTGGTGGATAATTGTTTATCGGGATGGAGGCCGGTGACTAGCGGGGTACCTCAGGGATCTGTTTTGGGCCCAATGTTGTTTGTAATATACATAAATGATCTGGATGATGGGGAGGTAAATTGGATTAGTAAGTATGCCGATGATACTAAGGTAGGAGGTGTTTTGGATAATGAGGTGGATTTTCAAAGCTTGCAGGGAGATTTATGCCAGTTAGAAGAATGGGCTGAACGTTGGCAGATGGAGTTTAATGCTGAGAAGTGTGAGGTTCTACATTTTGGCAGGAATAATCCAAATAGAACATACAGAGTAAATGGTAGGGCATTGAGGAATGCAGAGGAACAGAGAGATCTAGGAATATCTGTGCATAGTTCCCTGAAAGTGGAGTCTCATGTAGATAGGGTGGTGAAGAGGGCTTTTGGAACGCTGGCCTTTATAAATCAAAGCATTGAGTACAGAAGTTGGGATGTAATGCTAAAGTTGTACAAGGCATTGGTAAGGCCAAATTTGGAATATTGTGTGCAGTTCTGGTCATCGAATTATAGGAAAGATATCAATAAATTAGAGAGAGTGCAGAGGCGATTTACTAGGATGTTACCAGGGTTTCAACAATTAAGTTACAGAGATAGGTTGAACAAGTTAGGTCTCTATTCATTGGAGCGTAGAAGGTTGAGGGGGGATTTGATCGAGGTATTTAAAATTTTGAGAGGGATAGATAGAGTTGACGTGAACAGGCTGTTTCCATTGAGAGTAGGGGAGATTCAAACTAGAGGACATGATTTGAGAGTTAGGGGGCAGAAGTTTAAGGAAAATACGAGGGGGTATTTCTTTACTCAAAGAGTGATAGCTGTGTGGAATGAGCTTCCTGTAGAAGTAGTAGAGGCCAGTTCAGTTGTGTCATTTAAGGTAAAATTGGATAGGCATATGGATAGGAAAGGAGTGGAGGGTTATGGGCTGAGTGCGGGTAGGTGGGACTAGGTGAGATTAAGGGTTCGGCACGGACTAGGAGGGCCAAGATGGCCTGTTTCCATGCTGTGATTGTTATATGGTTATATTGTTATATGGTTATATGGTTATATGAGCAGACTCGATGGGCCAAACAACCTCATTCGGCTCCTGTATCTGATTAATTTTCACAGCCGATATATTGTGAGATAATTTTAATCTCCTTTCTGAACTCTGACATCACACTGTTACAGCGAGGATCAACCCAAGTTGGGGGAAAAACTCACCTTCTAACTGCTCATGACGCCGGCAACTGGTCTGTCCATCTAATTCCCCAACAGATTTCCTGTCTGTGTGAGAATGGGAATTTCAATCTGTGACTTAGCTCAGTCTGATTCCTTCCATTAGTATTATTCTCTGTCCCATATTATTCCGAGCTGCGCAGTAACTGAAATGTTCCCACACAGACAGCCTTTGCTGCTGCACAGCTGGTGTTTTGTTGATGCCGTGCTGTTTTCAGGCTGTTTAAACATTTAACTTTCAGACAAATGGTCGGTCCATACGTTCTGAGAAAAATAAATTAGAGAAAACATAGGTATTATTTCAAGTTCTGATCGTGTACGGCAGCACTACAAAGAGCATGTGATGTTACATAGCAAACCCTGGAGAGTTTCAAATTACTCTGCCCCTCCGCACAGGTGATTGACGGTGGAGAGCCCGTCAGCGGCAATGCCAATGAACATGATGGGGAGGGCAGTCCTTGTTCTCATTGGAGAGTGGCATATTTGTGATGAGAACGCTACAGGTCACTTGTTAACCAGGCCAAAGGTAATTGGTATTATTATGTACCCAAAGCGAATGGTACTAAACAAGTTCTCACAGGTAGAAAGGTCCAGATCAAGATGGAACAAAGGTGATTTCCACAAGGACTAAAGCTGATGTAAGGATTTTGTTTCCTTCTTTTCATACAGTAAAAATTGACATTTTCATTGACTGGAAGGTCAGCTCCTCAGTGCTCGGTGGTGCCCGAGTGATCCATCTACTCCCCTTCCCTCCCCCTGCGATTCCAAATACGGCCTACGGACTAACGGGGAAAACGCTGGCCCTGTCATCAATGGCTGCCTCATTACCCAGAAACCTACACGAAGAAGAGACCCATCTATCCGCCAGCGTCTCCGCTCCTCAGCAGCAAATTCCCCGGAGCCCCCGGAGAGAGAGGGGTAAGGACTTGGACTAACCCGGGGTGGGGAAGAAAGGTGTGGCCGGTCGCGGTTCGGACGCCGGTACCGATGATAATCCGCCCGGATCCCCGCTCCTACCTGCAGCGAGTCTCCGAGCTTTTTGTCCACCGTGCGCACGCGCGAAACTCACCGCGACCTTACGCATGCGCATGTGATCGTCTGGTCACGGACGGCGATTTCTGGAACTAACAGGAGAAAGTCTGCAAATGCTGGAAATTCAAGGCGACTCACACAAAACGCTGCAGGAACTCAGCACCTCAGGCAGCATCTATAGAAAATTATGAACAGACGGCGTTTTTTGGCAGAAAGCCTTCTGCAGGGCAGAGAAGCACAGGGGAAGGTGCCAGAATAGAAATATGGTGGGGGAGGGGAAGAGGCGAGCTGGAATTTGATGCCGGGTGGGTGGGGAAGGTCAAGAACGGGTGGGCTGGAGAATAAAGAATCTGATAGGAGGGGAGAGTGGACCAGAGAGAGGGCAGGAGGAGGGTCCCGGGAGGAATGTAGGAAGGTGAGAAGTACAAGGTCAGAGTGGGGCATAGAGGAGGGTGACGGTAATTTATTCACAGGAGGGGAAATCGATGTTCATGCCGTCAGGTTGGAGGGTACCCAGACGGAATATAATGTGTTGCTCCACCACCCTGGGGTGGGGGGATGGGAGCTCATCTTGGCACAAGAGGAGTCCATGGATCGACACGGCGGAACAGGACTGGGAATGAAGAATTAAAATGCGTGCTGACTGGTAAGTCAGACTTGTGGAGGATGGTGCGAAGTTGCTCCTAATTGATGACTGCACCCTCAGGGTGGCGGAGCAACAACTTATATTCTGCCTTGGTACGAGTGCACCAGTCTTGTCTGTTTGAATCCAGAGCCCAAGAAAAGCTCTCTTTCGTGTCTCAGTCGTCTTTGACCCCCTGAAGAACTGTTTCTGAGTGACAGCTAAGATCCACCTGCAATTCCTCGGCCCACTTTCCCAACTGGTCTCGATCCCACTGGAACCTTAGACAACCCTCACTTTCTCCACACACCGGTTTTGGTGACATCCACAACCTCACTAATTGTTTGAACTGCATTGTCCAAATAATTAACACACATCATTGTCCAGTTGTAAGCGGATGAATTTACTTTCTCTTTCATCTCCCAGGGGGAACGAGACTGGCTGGATCCGTGGGGGGGGGGGGGTGCAGGGAAACACGGGATTTCAATCGCCGACACCTACCGTCAGTGTGTCCATCACCAGGGGCACACATCATGTTCTCTGGCGGCAACAAACCAGCCCGAAGACCCCGGTCTCCGGTTGGCAGCAGCTCATTTGAGGGACCCGACATTTGGGCTCCGCCTCATTCGGGGGGAGACGTTTTGTGGGTGGGTGAAGCTCATTTCACACTCCTGTGACCCTCTGAGTGAAGAGGTATCCCCTCATGTGCCCCATAAACTCCCCACCTTTCACCCTTAACCCCCTGTCAAGTATCTCTCTGCTGAGACTCACAGAACGCAATCCCAACACTGAGTGTTTCTTCATCAAGCAGCTTTATTCTTTATTACCTGCCGGGGGTAAGTTCACCTCCATTCTCACCAGGGATGGGAGGGGACCTCAAACACAGCGTTTACAAAATATTCCTTCCGTACATAAGAACGAGACGAGGTTACTGTTCCCACCTACATATATCGCATATACTAGCTCAGCACTCCGGGGTTTGTACAGCTCCATTTTGTCTCATCAGATACTTACAATAAAATCTAAAGTTCAGTACATATTTCCCCATTCCCTCCTCTTTGTTGTCCCATGACAACAGACATCCAATATCATCAGAACTTACGAAGTGAATGATGTCTTTAAAGTGAAAATACTTCAGATCTCAGGGCTTTCTTTTCCCCGTCCATTCCCCATGAGGAGCCAGAACCCTGATATCTCCTCCTTTTCAGACACCCGAATGAGCACGAGAATCGTAATCAGATTGTTTGTATTATTATTGCTCCAATGGTTATTCCATCATGCAAACCAGTATCCCAGCATCCTCCCAGAGTCCCAAATGGCCACCGGCTTCCTGACGGGTTATCATTGTGGAAATGTACAATGTAAACCAGTATCCTACTATCCTCCCAGAATCCCAAATGGCCACCAGCTTCCTAAGGGGTTATGATTGATAAACTCTACAACGTGAACAAGTATCCCAACATCCTTCCAGAGGCCCAAATGGCCACCGGCTTCCTGAGCGGTTATCATTGTGGAAATGTACAATGTAAACCAGTATCCCACCATCGTCCCAGAGTCCCAAATGGCCACTGACTTACTGAGGGGTTATCATTGCGGAAATGTACAATGTAAACCAGTATCCCACCATCCTCCCAGAGTCCCAAATGGCCACCGGCTTCCTGAGGGGTTATCATTGTGGAACTGTACAATGTAAACCAGTATCCCACCATCCTCCCAGAGTCCCAAATGGCCACCGGCTTCCTGAGGGGTTATCATTGTGGAACTGCTCTCCCACTTCTCTCATTCTATCTGCTGCCTCTCAAATATAATCCATCAGGTGAGTTACATTTTCAGTTTTGTCTGGTGTGTTGGTGCAACATTCTTGCCCAATTAAAGCACTTGCACCCCAATTTTTATCGAATAAAACGTCTAGGGTGGCTGGACAACGATGCTGCAGAGGCAGTGACGGGAGACAAAGAAATGGCAGACAGACTGAATAAGTATGTTGTGTCTGTCCTCACTGAGGAGGACACCAGCAGAATGGTGGAACTTCCGGGTGTCAGGAGTCAGAAGTGTGCAAAGTTACCAGAACCAGAGTGAAGGTTCTTGAGGAACTGGAAGGCCAAGTTAGATAAGTCACGTGACCCAGATGGTGTACACCCCGGCTTTCTGAAAGAGGTGGCTAAAAAGATTGTGGCCCCATTAGTAATGAACATTCAGGAATCACAATGTTCCGCAATGGTTCCTCAAGAATGTAATATTGCCAATGTCACACCACTTTTCAAGAAGGGAGAGAGGCAGAAGAAAGGAAACTATAGGTGGTTAGTCTATCCGCAGTGATTGGGAAGATGTTGGAGTCGATTATTAATGATGAGGTCTGAGAGTACCGTGTCACAAGATAAAATAGACCACAGTCAGCATGTTTTCCTGAAGGGAAAACCTTGCCTGACCAACCTGTTGAAATTATTTTAAGAAATAACAAGCAGGACAGACAAAGGAGAATCGATTGATGGTGTTTACCTGGATTTTCAGATGGCTTCTGAGCGGATGCCACACATGAGGCTGCTTTAACAACCCACGAGCCCATGGTAGTACCGGAAAGATTCCAGCATGGACAAAGCCGTGGCTGACTGAGAGGAAGCAAAGAGTGGGTATAAACGGAGCCTCTTGATGAGTGGGTTCCACAGTCGTCTGTGTTGGGACTGATACTCTTTCTGTTAAATGTCGGTGATGTGCATGATGAAATTGATAACCTTGCTGCAAAGTTTACAGGTGCTATGAAGATGGTTGAGGGTTATGTCGTTTTGAGGAAATAGAGAGACTATGGAAGGTCTTCAACAGATGAGGAGAATGGGCGAAGAAGTGGGAGATGGAATACAGTGTCAGCCAAGGGTATCAGCATGCACTTTGGTAGAAGAAATGAAAGGGCTGACTATTTTCCAAATACTTCCTAAAGGTCAATTTGCAGATTGAGTCTGTGGTGAAGAAGGCAAATGTAATGTCATAATTCATTTCAAGAGGAATTGAATATAAACGCAGGGATGTAATTTTGAAATTTTTGTAAGCACTGGTGAGGCCTCACTGGGAGTACTGTGAGCAGTTTTGGACTCCTTATCTGAGAAAAAGATGTGCTGAAACAGGAGAGTATCCAAAAGAGGTTCACGTAAATGATTCCCAAATTAAATATGTTGTCATATGAGGAGTATTTGATGGCTCTGGGCCTGTGTTGAGTGGAATTCAAAAGAATGAGAGCAGACCTAATTGAAATATATCAAATAGTGAAAGGATTAATAGCGTGAATATGGACAGGATGTTTCCTATTTTGGGACAGTCTAAGACCAAAGGACACAGCCTCAGAATAGAGGGGTGTCTTTAGAATGGAGATGAGGGGGAATTTCTTTAGCCAGAGAGTAATGAATCTATGGATTCTATGGATAGTGAATCATAGGCAGCTGTGGAGGCCAAATCTTCATGTACATTTAAGGCAGAGGTTGATAGTTTCTTGATTGGTCAGGGCATGATGGGCTACCAGAAGAAGGCAGGAGATTGGGGCCAAGAGGGAAATTGGATCCGCTAAAATGAAATGGCGGAGAAGACTCGATGGGCCAAATGGCCTAATTCTGCTCCTATATCTGATGGTCTTATGGCAACCTCTCATTAAACATCAGCAAGAGCCAGGAGCTAATTATTGACTTCAGGAGGAGGAACCAGGAGATCTGTGAGCCTGTCCTCATCAGAGATCAAAGGCGGAGAAGGTCAGCAACCTTAAATTCCTCAATGTCATCACTTTCCAGGATGTGTCTTGAGCCCAGCATGGAAGTGTAATTACGAAGAAAGCACAGCAACATCTCCATTTCCTTAGAAGCTTGCAAAGATTCAGCATGACATCTACAACCTTGACTAACTTCTGCAGGTGTGTGTGGAGAATATGTTCAGTGGTTACATCATGGCCTGGTATGGAAACACCAAAGCCCCTCAAAGGAAAATCCTGCAGAAAGTAGTGGATATGGCCCAGTACATCACGGGTAATACCCTCCCCCCACTGCGCACATTTCTCTGGTGTGCTGTCATAGGAAAGCTACAACTATCATCAAGGAACCCACCAAGTGAAACATGATCTCTTCTCACTGATGCCATCAGGAAGAAAGTGCAGGATTCTCAGGACCCACACCACCAGGTTCAGGAACTGTTATCACCCTTCAAACATCAAGTTCTTCAAACAGAGGAGATAATCTTACTCAAATTCAATTGCTCCATCACTGAACTGTTCCTATAACCCATGGACACATTCACGGATTCTTCATCACCTGTTCATGGTAATTATTTATCACTTTTTTTTTCTTTTGTATTTGCACAGTTTGTTGTCTTTTGCACATTGTATTTTGTCTCCAATGTTGGGTTCGGGCTTTCATTGATTCAATCATGATTCTTTGATTTACTGAGTTTGTCCGAAAAAAAAATATCTCAGGATTGAACATGGTGACAAGCGTAAACTTCGATAATAAACTTACTTTGTAAATTTTGAATTCTACATTTAAATTACTCTCTCAAACACACATGTGCTTTGTAATTTCTAAAGGTTCAGCATCGACTGGCTAAATGATTTGGCTCGGATCAGAATGATCATCCCATCACAATGACCCCTCTTCTGAGGTACCCCAGCTACAGGAAAGATTCCTGAATCAAACTGGGATCACTGTTTGAAGCGTGTACGCACACACACAGACACACAGCTGTGATGAAGAGCTTTGAGGGGGTTGGTCCTGACTAGAATCAACTCCTGTCTGTGCATGGACCTGGACCCACTGCAATTTGCCGATCAACGCAATCTGTCTACAGCAAATGCAATCTCACTGACTCTCCACTCAGCCTTAGATCACCTGGACAATAGCAATACACAAGTCAGGCTGTTGATTACAGCTCAGCGTTCAAACAATTAGACCCTCAATTGTAATCAACAAGCTCCAAAACCTGGGCCTCTGTACCTCCTTCTGCAACTGGATCCTCACCAGGAGACCCCAGCCTGTGTGGATCAGAAATAACATCTCCTCCTTGCTGACAATCAACACTGGCACACCTCAACGATGCGTGCTCAGCCCGCTGCTCTACTCTCTCTGCACCACGTCTGTGTGTCTAGACTCATCTACAAACTTGCTGACAACCCAACTATTGTTGGCGGAATTTCAGATGGTGACGAGGAGGAGTACAGGAGTGAGATAGATCAGCAAGTTGAGTGGTGTCACAGCAACAACCTTGCACTCAGCATCATGAAGACAAAGGAATTGATTGTGGATTCAGAAAGAGGAAGTCGAGGGAACACACACCAGTCCTCATCGTGGGATCAGAAGTGAACAGGGTGAGCAGTTTCCATTTCCTGCCTGTCAACATCTCTGAGGAACTATCCTGGGCCCAACATGTTGATGCAGTTACAATGAAGGAACAACATCGACTATATTTCATTCGGAGATTGAGGAAAATCGGTCTGTCATGAAAGACACTTGCAAATTTCTACAGATGTACTGTGGAGAGCATTCTAACTGGTTGCATCACTGCCTGGTGTGGAGAGGCCACTGCACAGGATCGGAAAATGCTGCAGAAAGTTGTAAACTCAGCCAGCTCCTTCATGGGCACTGGACTCCAGAGCATCCAGGACAAATTCAAAAGATGATGCCATAAAAAGGTGGCATCCACCATTACGGACCCTCATCACCCAGGACATGCCTTCAGCTCATTGCTACCATCAAGGAGGATGTACAGGACCGTGAAGAGACACACAATGTCTCAGGAACAGCTTCTTCCCTCCACCGTCAGATTTCTAAATGGACAATGAATTCTAGAATACTTCCTCAGTATTTTCCCGCACGTTTGCCACTACATTTCAAATTTAATTTTATAAATACTTGTTCTAATTTATAGTTTTTATTGCTATGTATTGCAATGTACTGCAGACACAAAGGAACAAATTTCACCACATATGCAGATGATATTAAACCTGATTCTGATAAACAAACACACACAGCTGGGCTCAGACATACAACACCCCCACATTCCTCCCTTCATGACACCCTGCTTGCTCCTGGCCCCCGGTATGAAGCTCAAACTGTTGCAACACCTGCCCTTTAAAATCATGGCTGAGGCTGCGTTGTGTCTGTTCACTGTTTGAGTTCGATATTAAGTGAAGAGCATTGAATGGGAAGGAAGGTTTGAATAGAAGAATAAAGATCTCCTCTCAAGGTATATGGGGTCCTGGTGAGAGCGTACATGGGACACTGTGCGCAAGTCTGGTCTCCCTCCCGGAGTCAGCCTGTGGGATGAAGGGAATGAAGAGATTTCCCAGATTGATTTAGGAGGTGAGGTAGTGTCCTCGGAGAGATTATACTGACTGGGCCTGTCTCAAAATTAGAGAAATAAAAGGCCGTCTGACTGAGACAGACACAGTCTCACAGGGTATTGACAGGGTAGAGGCAGGAATGATGTTTCCTTTGGTTGTGGTGAGGAATGGGGGGTCACAGAATCCGAGGTCACCTCAACAGGACCGAAATGAGGAGGAATTTCCTCATCCAGAGGGCAGTGAAACTTTGGAATTTTCTCCACAAGGTTTCTAAATTTGAAGGACGAATTTTAGGGCTCTGCGATGCTGGGAACGTTGCGCGAAAGTGGAGCTGAGGTCAAAGATCAGGCATGTTCTGTGTGAAAGGCGTTAAAGACGGAAAGTCTGTGTATTTGTTTCTAAAGTACGAGTTTACCTTTGCGCCTGGTTCTCCCTGGGCCTTCAGCCTGTCCTTTAGCACAGGGGAGCGCTCACAGCACCGGATTTCCATCGGCAGCCGCTGCGGGCCAGCTCCCGTATCCCAGCAGCAGGAGTTAACTCCCGACGGCAGGCCCCGACCCTCGGCGGGGAAAGACCGGGCACCCCCTGTGTGGCTGAAACAGCTCACGGAATCTCCGCCCGAATCTTCACATCCGCCATCGGAAGGGCTCAAAGCTCCGGCTGCTGTTGTAGCCTTTACCCGGGGAGCTGCTCCCAGTCTCGGGTCTCTCACCGGGTCCACTCGTTCCCGATTCGTAACTCCGACCGCCCAGCGTCCAGCCCACTGACACTCCTCAGCCAATGGAGGCAAGATCCTCCCAGTGGTGTTCTCTGATTGACTGTGAGTGTGCCTGAGGACGGGCTGCTACTGGGATCTGGAGCTGTCAGTCAAGGTTTGATCTCAGAAACAAAGCAAGTTACCCGAGGCTCAAAGGTCAAAGTAAAATTTATTGTCAGAGTACATGTAAGTCGCCACATACAACTCCTACAAACATACAGAGCAAAGCTACAGAATGGTAACTATATCTGGATCACTGAAACATCAGTCAGAGTGCAGAAGACAGCAAAATTCTCCAATGCAAATAAATAATGAGAACATGAAATAACCGCAGCGGCTGCCGATAGATGTCCGCTGCTCTCAGCGCTCCCTGTTCAATCTGACAGGACAAGAAACAGTGAGGCGGAAAGGTAAACTCGTGTTTCAGAAAATAAGAAATAGAGAAGGTGTGGACATTCGGCCCCTTGCTCCTCTTCTGCCCTTCACTCAGAACATGCTTGACTTTTGACCTCAGCACCACTTTCCTGCAACTTTCCATCACCGCTGAGCCCCAGGATATGTCTATTCAATTTAGAAATCTTGTGGAGATTATTGAAATGATTCACTGCACTCTGGGTGAGGAAATTTCTCCTCATCTCAGTCCTGCTGAGTTGTCCTCGGATTTTGAGTCTGTGAGTGCTGTTTCCACACCTTATGGGAAACATCATTCCAGTCCTTCCGCTGTAAATATCCTGTGAGATTGTATTTCTCTAATTCTGTGACAGGAATGTATTCCTGGAAAGTATTCTTAGAGATAGTATGTATAATTATCTGGATAGACGGGATCTGATTAGAAGTAGCCAGCATGGATTTGTGCGTGGAAGGTCATGTTTGACAAACCTTATTGAATTTTTTGAAGAAGTTACGAGGAATGTTGACGAGGCAGTGGATGTAGTCTATATGGACTTCAGCAAAGCCTTTGACAAAGTTCCACATGGAAGGTTAGTTAAGAAGGTTCAGTCGTTAGGTATTAATGCTGGAGTAATAAAATGGATTCAACAGTGGCTAGATGGGAGATGCCAGAGAGTAGTGGTGGATAATTGTTTATCGGGATGGAGGCCGGTGACTAACGGGGTGCCTCAGTGATCTGTTTTGGGCCCAATGTTGTTTGTAATATACATAAATGATCTGGATGATGGGGTGGTAAATTGGATTAGTAGGTATGCCGATGATACTAAGGTAGGAGGTGTTGTGGATAATGAGGTGGATTTTCAAAGCTTGCAGGGAGATTTATGCCGGTTAGAAGAATCGGCTGAACGTTGGCAGATGGAGTTTAATGCTGAGAAGTGTGAGGTTCTACATTTTGGCAGGAATAATCCAAATAGAACATACAGAGTAAATGGTAGGGCATTGAGGAATGCAGAGGAACAGAGAGATCTAGGAATAACTGTGCATAGTTCCCTAAAAGTGGAGTCTCATGTAGATAGGGTGGTGAAGAGGGCTTTTGGAACGCTGGCCTTTATATATCAAAGCATTGAGTAATGCTAAAGTTGTACAAGGCATTGGTAAGGCCAAATTTGGAATATTGTGTGCAGTTCTGGTCACCGAATTATAGGAAAGATATCAATAAATTAGAGAGAGTGCAGAGACGATTTACTAGGATGTTACCTGGGTTTCAGCAAATAAGTTACAGAGAAAGGTTGAACAAGTTAGGTCTCTATTCATTAGAGCGTAGAAGGTTGAGGGGGGATTTGATCGAGGTATTTAAAATTTTGAGAGGGATAGATAGAGTTGACGTGAACAGGCTGTTTCCATTGAGAGTAGGGGAGATTCAAACTAGAGGACATGATTTGAGAGTTAGGGGGCAGAAGTTTAAGGGAAACACGAGGGGGTA
Organism: Hypanus sabinus; assembly: GCF_030144855.1. Classification (NCBI taxonomy): domain Eukaryota; kingdom Metazoa; phylum Chordata; class Chondrichthyes; order Myliobatiformes; family Dasyatidae; genus Hypanus; species Hypanus sabinus. The sequence continues at coordinate 93,707 of NW_026778984.1, forward strand.
TTTCTTTACTCAAAGAGTGATAGCTGTGTGGAATGAGCTTCCTGTAGAAGAAGTAGAGGCCAGTTCAGTTGTGTCATTTAAGGTAAAATTGGGTAGGTATATGGACAGGAAAGGAGTGGAGGGTTATAGGCTGAGTGCGGGTAGGTGGGACTAGGTGAGATTAAGGGTTCGGCATGGACTAGGAGGGCCAAGATGGCCTGTTTCTGTGCTGTGATTGTTATATGGTTATATGGTTATATGGAATGTGATCTGTCTCAGTCAAACCACCTCTTATTTCACTCATTTGGAGACAGTCCCAGTACGATGATTTGTTGTGGGAGCATCTCTATGGACAGCAGGTGAGTGCAGTTATCCTGTGTTGTTCCACAGCCTGATGGTTGAGGGGCAGTAACTGTTCCTGACCCTGGTGGGGCGAGTTCAAGGGCACGGTCTGGAAAGAGGATCCGACTCCCTGTCCCTGTCCGAGAGGTTCCATATATAACCATGAGGAGTGGCACAAGTACTCTGGCAGGGTCTGGAAAGGGGAACCCACTCCCTGTCGTTGTCCAACTGGTTCCATATATAACCCTGGGGAGTGGCACAAGTCCCTGGGCAGGGTCTGGAGAGTTTGGCAAGTCTGTGTGAGCCAATTAGTGAACACAGGACCTGCACAACACGGACAGTTTACACATGAACTCGGTGGGTGGTGGTGGGGGGGGGGGGTGGAAGTGGTCAATGTCTGCTGATGTCCATGCGGGTAGGATTGCTAGAGTTGTCTAAGAGGTTTTAAACTAATTTGGCAGCAGATCTGAACTGGAGTGATAGGGCTGAGGCGAATGTTCTAAGTTTTCAAACAGCGGCAGTGTGTAGTTAGACTGCCACCATTGAGAGGCTGACGATAGCGCAAAATTTCAGTAGGCGGGATGAGTTGCAATGCAAAAGGGTGACAAAATGAAAAATGTGATGAATACGGAACTGAAGGTTTTATATTTGAAAGCGTGCAATACATGGAGTAAGGGAGATGAACTTGTGTCACAGTTACAGATTGGCATTGTGGGCATCACGGAATGGTGGCTGAAGGAAGATTATAGATTATAGCTTCATGTGCAAGGATACAGATTGTACTGAATGGACAGACAGGTAGGCAGAGGTGTGGGGAGGGTCTGTATGTCAAAATGAAATCAAATCTTCTACCTGGTGAAATGGGATTGCACGATTTAGAATACTGACGTATGAGGGGTGAATACTGATGCACTCAAAGATTTTCTATTTTGTATTTGTAATTACTTTTTTCCAGTTTTTGGTGATCTATTTTCACATTAACACAAAAGAGTTTTTATTTCTGCTGATCAGTGTGAATAAAACAAATCTGAATCCACTGTGTCTCAATGTTGTAAAACAATAAAAGATGAAAACTTCCAAGGTGTCCGCATACTTTTTATAAGCACTGCAAGTGCAATTACGAAGAAAGCACGGCAGTGCCTCTCCTTCCTTTGAAGTTTGCAAAGCTGCAGCATCACACACACACACACACTCACACACACACACACACACACACACACACACACACACACACACACACACACACACACCCCACACGCACACACACTCACACACACACCACACACACACCCACACTCTCTCACACACACACACACACACACACACTCACACACACACACACCCCACACGCACACACACACCCACACTCTCACACACACACACACACACACACACACACACACACACACACACACACACACAAAAAGAACAGGGTGAACTGCCTCCATGACTATCCCTCAGTGGTGCTCACATCTACTGTGATGAAGAGCTTTGACGGTTTGGTCATGTCTAGAATCAACTCCTGTCTGTGCATGGACCTGGACCCAATGCAATCTGCCGATTGCCACAATATACCTACAGCAGATGCAATCTCACTGACTCTCCACTCAGGCTTATATCACCTGGACAATAGCAATACACAAGTCAAGCTGCTGATTACTGCTCAGCGTTCAACACAATCAGACCCTCAATTGTAATCAACAAGCTCCAAAACCTGGGCCTCTGTACCTCCTTCTGCAACTGGATCCTCACCAGGAGACCCCAGTCTGTGTGGATCAGAAATAACATCTCCTCCTTGCTGACAATCAACACCAGCACACCTCAACGATGCATGCTCAGTCCACTGCTCTACTCTCTCTACACCACATCTCTGTGTCTGGGTTCATCTATAAACTTGCCGAGGACACAACTATTTTTGGTGGAATTTCAGATGGTGATGAGGAGGAGTACAGAAGTGAGATAGATCAGCAAGTTGAGTGGTGTCGCAGCAACAACCTTGCACTCAACATCATGAAGACAAAGGAATTGATTGTGGATTCAGGAAGGGGAAGTCGAGGGAACACACACCAGTCCTCATCGTGGGATCAGAAGTGAAAAGGGTAAGCAGTTTCCATTTCCTGCCTGTCAACATCTCTGAGGAACTATCCTGGGCCCAACATGTTGATGCAGTTACAATGAAGGCACAACATCGGCTATATTTCATTCGGAGATTGAGGGGAATCAGTCTGTCACTAAAGACTCTTGCAAATTTCTACAGATGTACTGTGGAGAGCATTCTAACTGGTTGCATCACTGCCTGGTGTGGAGAGGCCACTGCACAGGATCAGAAAATGCTGCAGAAAGTTGTAAACTCAGCCAGCTCCTTCATGGGCACTGGACTCCACAGCATCCAGGACACATTCAAAAGATGATGCCACAAAAAGGTGGCATCCATCATTACGGACCCCCATCACCCAGGACATGCCTTCGGCTCATTGCTACCATCAAGGAGGATGTACAGGACCCTGGAGACACTCTCACTGGTTCAGGAACAGCTTCTTCCCCACTGTCAGATTTCTGAATGGACAATGAACTCAAGAATATTTCTTCAGTATTTTCCATCACGTTTTGCACTACAATTCAAATTTAATTTTATAAATACTTGTTGTAATTTATAGTTTTTATTACTATGTATTGCAATGTACTGCAGACACAAAGGAACAAATTTCACCACATATGCGGATGATATTAAACCTGATTCTGATACACAAACACACACAGCTGGGCTCAGACATACAACACTCCCACATTCCTCCCTTTATGACACCCTGCTTGCTCCGTGGCCCCCGGTATGAAGCTCAAACTGTTGCAACACCTGCCCTTTAAATTCATGGCTGAGGCTGTGTCGTGTCTGTTCACTGTTTGAGTTCGATATTAAATGAAGAGCATTGAATGGGAAGGAAGGTTTGAATAGAAGAATAAAGATCTCCTCTGAAGGTATATGGGGCCCTGGTGAGAGCGTACATGCAACACTGTGCACAGGTCTGGTCTCACTCATGGAGTCAGGCTGTGGGATGAAGGGAATGAAGGGATTTCCCAGATTGATTTAGGAGGTGAGGTAGTGTCCTCGGAGAGATTATACTGACCGGGCCTGTCTCAAAATTAGAGAAATAAAAGGCCGTCTGACTGAGACAGACACAGTCTCACAGGGTATTGACAGTCTTGAGGGAGAAATGATGTTTCCTTTGGCTGTGGTGAGGAATGGGGGTCACAGAATCCGAGTTCACCTCAGCACGACTGAAATGAGGAGGAATTTCCTCATCCAGAGGGCAGTGAAACTTTGGAATTTTCTCCACAAGGTTTCTAAAATCGAAGGACAAGTTTTAGGGCTCTGCGATGCTGGGAACGTTGCGCGAAAGTGGCACTGAGGTCAAAGATCAGGCATGTTCTGTGTGAAACGCGGAAAAGACGGAAAGTCTGTTTATTTGTTTCTAAAGTCCGAGTTTACCTTTGCGCCTGGTTCTCCCAGCTGGAGCTGTCAGTCAAGGTTTGATATCAGAAACAAAGCAAGTTCCCAAAGGCTCAAAGTTCAAAGTAAAATTTATTATCAGAGTACATATAAGTCGCCACATACAACTCCTACAAACATACAGAGAAAAGCTACAGAATGGTAACTATATCTGGATCATTGAAAGATCAACCAGAGTGCAGAAGACAACAAACTTCGCCAATGCAAATAAACAACGAGAACATGAAATAACCACAGCGGCTGCCGATAGATGTCCGGTGCTCTCAGCTCTCCCTGTTCAATCTGTCAGGACAAGAAATAGTGAGGCACAAAGGTAAACTTGTGTTTCAGAAAATAAGAAATAGAGAGGGTGTGGCCATTCGGCCCCTTGCACCTCTTCTGCCCTTCACTCAGAACATGCTTGACTTATGACCTCAGCACCACTTTCCTGCAACTTCCCATCACCGCTGAGCCCCAGGATATGTCCATTCTATTTCTAATCCTTGTGGAGATAATTGCAATGATTCACTGCACTCTGGGTGAGGAAATTTCTCCTCATCTCAGTCCTGCTGAGTTGTCCTCGGATGTTGAGTCTGTGACCGCTGGTTCCACACCTTATGGGAAACATCATTCCAGCCCTTCCGCTGTAAATATCCTGTGAGATTGTATTTCTCTAATTCTGAGACAGGAATGTGATCTGTCTCAGTCAAACCACCTCTGATTTCACACAATTTGAGACAGTCCCAGTACGATGATTTGTTGTGGGACCATCTCTATGGACAGCAAGTGAGTGTAGTTATCCTGTGTTGTTCCACAGACCGAAGGCTGAGGGGTAGTAACTGTTCCTGACCCTGGTGGGGCGAGTCCTGAGGCTCTTGTACCTTCTACCTGATCACAGCAGTGAGAAAGGAGCCTGCCTGTGTGGTGAGCCTGATCACAGCCGCCTGTATCACCGTCCTCTCTGGCCTGCCGTATACGGGACCAAAGGGATTGTGGAGAGTAAATGTGCTACTCTGTCGAGTATCACTGTGATCCGTCCCCTCTGGCCTGATCTATCCGGGACCAAAGGGATTGTGGAGAGTAAACGTGGTACTCTGTCGAGTATCACTGTGATCCGTCCCCTCTGGCCTGCCCTATCCGGGACCAAAGGGATTGTGGAGAGTAAATGTGGTACTCTATCGAGTATCACTGTGATCCGTCCCCTCTGGCCTGTCCTATCCGGGACCAATGGGATTGAGGAGAGTAATTTTTTTACTCTGTCGAGTATTACTGTGATCCTGGCTCTCTTCCTGCCCCTTATTATTCTTGTCTGTGATTGCAGTGCGACAATCTCTGGCTCAATGTCCCTTCTTTCTACAAACCCCGTTTCTGTCCTTTGCTAAGTGTCCTCTTCATCTGCACCGTCCGCACGATCCTGCCACCCGTTCTGGCTTCTTCGTCGGGACCCGAACTCCCTCTCCTCACTACCGGTTCTCTGTGCACACACTCGCTTTTCCCCAGTCCCTTTAAAGAGTCAATTGCGCTCCATATTCATCAGAATTTATGTCACTCTGGGGCCAGGTCTGACACATCGAATTGAGATTAGTTAACTTAAAGGAGTGGGCAGGCTTGGGTCTGAGACAGTTTAGAAAAGTCTGCACTGCCAGCTGGACATACTGATCTGTCCAGGGGTTTGCCGGCAGTGGACTCTCACGTAACGAGCTATAAAGTACGCAAGGGATTCTCCTTTTTTTCTGTAGTTATCGGGTAAATTCACCAAAATCCGCGTGCAGTCGGACTGTCATTCAAATGGGTTCCCTTACCTCAGTGACCCACCGTGCCATGCCTTTTATTACATCAGCCCCTCTGGTGGATCCCGGTCACCTTCGGGCGTCTGCCTGGGAAATGGGAACCCACTCCCTGTCCCTGTCCGAAAGGTTCCATATATAACCATGAGGAGTGGCACAAGTCCCCGGGCAGGGTCTGGAAAGGGGAACCCACTCCCTGTCCCAGTCCGAGAGGTTCCATATATAACCCTGAGGAGTGGCACAAGTCCCCGGGCAGGGTCTGGAAAGGGGAACCCACTCCCTGTCCCTGTACGAGAGGTTCCATATATAACCCTGAGGAGTGGCACAAGTCCCCGGGCAGGGTCTGGAAATGGGAACCCACTCCCTGTCCCTGTCCGAAAGGTTCCATATATAACCATGAGGAGTGGCACAAGTCCCCGGGCAGGGTCTGGAAAGAGGAACGCACTCCCTGTCCCTGTCCGAAAGGTTCCATATATAACCCTGAGGAGTGGCTCAAGTCCCAGGCCAGGGTCTGGAAAGGGGAACCACTCCCTTTTTCAATGAATTCAGGTAAAGCCCCTGGTCCGGATGCTCATACTGCTGATTTTTTAAAATTCTTTTCTTCTATACTCGCTCCTTGGCTTTGTAAACTTTTTAAAGATGCGTTGACCATAGGTAAATAACCACAATCTTTTTATGATGCCTCCATTTCTCCAATTCTTAAAAAAGATATAGACCCCACTGAATGTGCATCCTATCGGCCCATATCCTTGCTGAATACGGATTCTAAGATTTTTACCAAAATTCTTGCCACTAGATTAGAAAAAGTATTACCTCAAATTATCTCTGAAGATCAGACCGGATTTATTAAAAACTGTTATTCATCTTTTAACATTAGAAAATTTATTAATATAATTTATACTTCTTCATCTAAAATAGCAGAGTCATTTCCTTAGATGCTGAAAAAGCGTTCGAAAGAGTTGAATGGCTATATTAATTTTATATGTGGCAGAATTTTAATTTTAGCTTGAAATTTATATCAGGGATTAAATTAATGTATTATAAACCTTTGGCTTCGGTTCTTACCAATAATCAAAGATCTTTTTTTCAGTTGTCCTGTGGTACGAGGCAAGGCTGCCCTTTAAGTCCTCTATTATTTGACATTGCTTTGGAACCTTTAGCCGTTGCCATTCGTGAATCACCTAATATTTTTGGTATTGGGACTTGTAAGTTATCATTATATGCTGATGATTTGTTACTATACATATCTGACCCTGAGAGATCTATTCCTATTTCATCCTTGCTTGCTCAGTTTAGTAGCTTTTCTGGCAACAAACTGAATTTTAATTAGAGTGAATTATTTCCATTAAATATGAAAGTTCCAATTTATAAAAACTTACCATTTAAAATTGTCACAGATCATTTTACTTATTTGGGTATTAAAATTACCAAGAAACATAAGGGTTTATTTAAAGTTAATTTTTTACCTTTAATTGAACAAATCAAGCAACTTGTTTGGTTGAATTAATACTATCAAGTTGATAGTATTACCCAAATTTTTATATTTATTCCAACCATTACCAATTTTTATTCCTAACTCTTTATTTGATATTATTGACTCCAAAATATCCTCGTATGTGTAGCAGAATAAAAAAATCCTAGATTAAGTAAAAAATATTTACAGAAGCCTAAGAAGGAAGGTGGTTTTGCTTTGCCAAACCTGAGATTTTACTGTTGGCCAGTTAATATTCAATATTTAATATTTTGGACACAAGAATCGGTCATAGTACCTTGCCCACAATGTGTAAATTTGGAGTGTAACTCTGTACAAGACTTCTCATTGTTTTCTATTTTAGGATCTTCGCTTCCTTTTGCTTTATCTAAACCGAATAAACAAATAACTAATCCTACAGTTAAACATACATTAAGAATATGGTTTCAATTTCGTAAATTCTTTGGCTTGAATAATCAAGCCCTATTATATCCAACTTCTTTTTCCAGCCCTCCTTTAAGGACCAAGCTTTTGTGTTATGGAAAACAAAAGGTACAACATGTTTTTGTGATCTACTTTTATATAACAGTTTTATGTCCTTTGAACAGCTATCCAACATAAAACTCTTTTTTTTAGATACTTGCAAGTTAGAAATTTCTTGAATGTCAGTCTTTTCTGAAATTATGTCCAATGGACATTACAGAAAAAATTCAGGCTCTGAATCCTTGCCAGAAGGGTTTAGTAGCCATCATTTATAATATGATCATGAAAATACAGCTAGGAGTATCAGAAAAAATTAAGGAATGGGTAAAAGAACTTTACTGTCTTATACCCACAGAGCAGTGGGAGAAAATTTTACAATTAGTCAATTCTTCTTCTATTTGTGCTAAACTTGCCTAATACAATTTAATGTTGTTCATAGGGTCACATGTCCAAGGATAAACTCACTCAATTTTATTCTTATGTTAATCCAGCCTGTCACAGATGTCATTCTGAAGTCACTTCATTGACCCACATGTTCTGGTCTTGCCCCTATTTGCAAAATTACTGGAAAGATATTTTCGGTATTATTTCAGCAGTTCTGAATATCAAATTACAAACGCATCCTATTAATGCAATTTTCGGTTCACCAATGGTGGTTAATAGTCGTTTATCCCCCCTCAGCCCGGCGGATGATTGCATTTGTTACATTAATGTCTAGAAGATCTATCCTACTGAATTGGAAAGAAATTAGTCCTCCAGCTATATTTCAGTGGTTTTCTCAAACTATTTCTTGTTCGAGTTTAGAAAAAATTACAAGTGTTGTCTTTGACCCTTCAGTTAAATATGAAGAAACTTGGAGACCATTTATTCAACATTTTCATATAAGCTAACCTGACTTTTCCTAAACCTTACTTTTATTGTCCTTAATTATTTGGATGGTGGTGCGGAGTTATTGACGCTACTGTGTATAATTGATATAATGCAATGGCCCATGTCGGTTAGGATTTTTTTCATTTTTTGGGGGGCGGGAGAGAGTTTCTTATGTTCTCCATTTTTTGTAACCACTATGAGTTGGGAGGCTAATACCGTGAACCTATTAATTATGTACTCTCAAGCTATTTGTATTCATGTTTCATTTATGTTTGTTTAAAATCAATAAAAAGATTTTTAAAAGGACTACTCTGAGGAAAGGGTGGAATACGCGCAACGGGCCGAGTGGCCTGGCCTGCTCCTGTTTCTTATTTTCTAAAGTTCGAGTTTACCTTTGCGTCTGGTTCTCCCTTGACCTTCAGCCTGTCCTTTTGCACAGGGGAGCGCTCGCACACCGGAGCTCCATCGGCAGCCGCTGCGGGCCAGCTCCCGTATCCCAGCAGCAGGAGACAGGACCGGGAGGAAACTGCGGACAACAGACCCCGATCCACGGCGGGGAAAGACCGGGCTCCCCCTGTGTGGCTGAAACATCTCACGGAATCTCCGCCCGAATCTTCACCTCCGCCATCGGAAGGATTCAAAACACCGGCCGCTGTTGCAGCCTTTACCCGGGGAGCTGCTCCCGATCTCGGGTCTCTCACCGGGTCCACTCGTTCCCGGTTCCAAACTTCGGTCCGCCCAGAGTCCCGCCCACTGACACTCCTCAGCCAATGGAGGCAAGAGTCTCCCAGTGGTGGTCTCTGATTGGCTGTGTGTGTGTCCGAGGGCGGACTGCTGCCGGGAGCCGGAGATGTCAGTCACAGTTTGTTCTCAGACTCAAAGCAAGTTCCCCGAGGCTCAAAGTTCAAAGTAAATTTTATTATTATTTTTAATAGTTTAAATTTTTATTGAACACAAACAAAAACAGAAACACGAAACATATGCTAACAAAAGCAGCAACAAATATATAACGATTAACTTTAAATATACAAATAAACGAGGAAACCCACTCTAAATACTGTTGGACAGAAGGAACTGTATCTTAGAGGAGTCACAAAACAAGAACATTTACAGAGATAACACAAAACTTTGACAGATTTGTCCAGTCTTTATAGCTTTCTGGTTACGGGAAGTTTTCAGAGTATAAACGTATAGTTTGAAGTCTGAGGTAAAAATCTAAATGAAGGATTCTTATTGCTGTGGTTGCATTTATAGATATAAAATTTGCTGTCAATTAACAAAAGATTTATGATAGAGAAATGATCCCTGTGAGATTTGGTATTACTAGTAAACCCAATAAGACATTTTCAAAACAAAAAGTAAAATCCACATTAATATATTGATCTATAAATTGACAAACATCAACCTAAAATGTTTCCACATATTCACAATCTCAAAACAGATGAAATAAATCCTCTGGTTATAAACCACAAAAATAACAGTTAGTTTCAATATCAGAATTAACCCTTGTCAAATAAACATTGGTTGGATAATATCTATGTATAATTTAAAATAAGCCCCAAGTACTCCTCCACCTCAGATTCCCCAAGTGACTATTCCAAAAACTAACAGAGTACATATAAGTCGCCACATACAACTCCTACAAACATGCAGAGCAAAGCTACAGAACGGTAACTATATTTGGATCACTGAAAGATCAGCCAAAGTGCAAAAGACAACAAACCGCCAATGCAAATAAACAAGGAGAACATGAAATAACCGCAGCGGCTGCCGATAGATGTCCGGTGCTCTCAGCTCTCCCTGTTCAATCTGACAGGACAAGAAACAGTGAGGAACAAAGGTAACCGAGTGTATCAGAAAACAATAAATCGAGAAGGTGTGGCCATTCGGCCCCTTGCGCTACCACTGCCCTTCAACTCAGAACATGCTTGACTTTTGACCTCAGCACCACTTTCCTGCAACTCTCCATCACCGCTGAGCCCCAGGATATGTCTATTCAATTTAGAAACCTTGTGAAGATAATTGCAATGATTCACTGCACTCTGGGTGAGGAAATTTCTCCTCACCTCAGTCCTGCTGAGTTGTCATCGGATTCTGAGTTTGCGAGTGCTGGTTCCACACCTTCTGGGAAACATCATTCCAGCACTTCCACTGTAAATATCTTGTGAGATTATATTTCTCTAATTCTGAGACAGGAATTCAATCTGTCTCAGTTAAACCACCTCTTATTTCGCTCAGTTTGAGACAGACCCAGTACGATCATTTGTTGTGGGAGCAACTCTATGGACAGCAAGTGAGTGCAGTTATCCTGTGTTGTACCACAGCCTGATGGCTGAGGGGTAGTAACTGTTCCTGACCCTGGTGGGGCGAGTCCTGAGGCTCTTGTACCTTCTACCTGATCACAGCAGTGAGAAAAGAGCCTGCCTGTGTGGTGAGCCTGATCACAGCCGCCAGTATCACCGTCCCCTCTGGCCTGCCCTATCCGGGACCAAAGGGATTGTGGAGAATAAATGTGGTACTCTGTCGAGTATCACTGTGATCCGACCCATCTGGCCTGTCCTATCCGGGACCGAAGGAATTGTGGATAGTAAATGTGGTACACTGTCGAGTATCACTGTGATCCGTCCCCTCTGGCCTGACCTATCCGGGACCGAAGGAATTGTGGATAGTAAATGTGGTACACTGTCGAGTATCACTGTGATCCGTCCCCTCTGGCCTGCCCTATCCGGGACCAAAGGGATTGTGGAGAGTAAATGTGGTACTCTGTCGAGTATCACTGTGATCCGTCCCCTCTGGCCTGCACTATCCGACCAAAGGAATTGAGGAGAGTAAATGTGGCACTCTTGTCGAGTATCACCGTCATCCAGGATCACTTCCTGCCTCTTATTATTCTTGTCTGTGATTGCAGTGCGACAATCTCTGGCCCAATGTCCCCTCTTTCGACAAACTCCTTTTCTGTCCTTAGCCAAGTGTCCTCTTCATCTGCACCGTCCCCACGATCCTGCCACCCGTTGTGGGTTCTTCGTCGGGACCCGAACTCCATCTCCTCACTACCGGTTATCTGTGCTCACTCTAGCTTTTCCCCAGTCCCTTTAAAGAGTCAATTGAGCTCCCTATTCATCAGAATATATGTCACTCTGGGGCCAGGTCTGACACAGCGAATTGAGATTAGTTTACTTAATTGAGTGGGCAGGCTTGGGTCTGAGACAGTTTAGGAAAGTCTGCACTGCCAGCTGGACACACTGATCTGTCCAGGGGTTTGCCGGCATTGGAATCTCACGTATCCTTAAAACGAGCGAGAAAGTGCCCAAGGGATTCTCCTTTTTTCTGTAGTTATCGGGTAAATTCACCAAAATCCGCATGCAGTCGGGCTGTCAGTCAAATGGGTTCCCTTACCTCAGCGACCCACCGTGCCAGGGCATGTACTACATCAGCCCCTCTGGTGGCTCCCGGTCACCTTCGGGCGTCTGCCTGGGAAAGGGGAACCCACTCGCTGTCCCTGACCGAAAAGTTCCATAGATAACCCTGAGGAGTGGCACAAGTCCCCGGGCATGGTCTGGAAAGGGGAACCCACTCCCTGTCCCTGCCCGAGAGTTTCCATATATAACCCTGAGGAGTGCAGGCAAGTCCCCGGTCAGGGTCTGGAAAGGGGAACCCACTCCCAGTTCCTGCCCGAGAGGTTCCAGATATAACCCTGAGGAGTGCAGGCAAGTTCCCGGTCAGGTCTGGAAAGGGGAACCCACTCCCTGTCCCTGTCCGAGAGGTTCCATATATATCCCTGAGGAGTGGCACAAGTCCCCGGGCAGGGTCTGGAAAGGGGAACCCACTCCCTGTCCCTGTCCGAGAGGTTCCATATATAACCATGAGGAGTGGCACAAGTCCCCGGGCAGGGTCTGGAGAGGGGAACCCACTCCCTGTCCCTGTCCGAGAGTTTCCATATATATCCCTGAGGAGTGGCACAAGTCCCCGGGCAGGGTCTGGAAAGGAGAACCCACTCCCTGTCCCTGCCCGAGAGTTTCCATATATAACCCTGAGGAGTGGCACAAGACCCCAGGCAGGGTCTGGAAAGGGGAACCCACTCCCTGTCCCTGTCCGAAAGGTTCCATATATAACCTTGAGGAGTGCAGGCAAGTCCCCGGTCAGGGTCTGGAAAGGGGAACCCACTCCCAGTTCCTGCCCGAGAGGTTCCAGATATAACCCTGAGGAGTGCAGGCAAGTCCGCGGGCAGGGTCTGGAAAGGGGAACGCACTCCCTGTTCCTGCCCGAGAGGTTCCATATATAACCCTGAGGAGTGGCAGAAGTCCCCGGGCAGGGTCTGGAAAGGGGAACCCACTCCCTTTTTCAATGAATTCAGGTAAAGCCCCTGGTCCAGACGGTTATACTGCTGAATTTTTTAAATCCTTTTCTTCTATACTCGCTCATTGGCTTTGTAATATTTTTAAAGATGCGTTAGCTGTAGGTAAATAACCACAATCGTTCTGTGATGCCTCCATTACTCCAATTGTTAAAAAAATTAAAAACCCCATTGAATGTGCATCCTGTCGGCCAATATCCTTGCTGAATACGGATTCTAAGATTTTTACCAAAATTTTGGCCACTACATGACAAAATGTATTACCTCAAATTATCTCTGAAGATCAGTCCGGATTTATTAAAACCTGCTATTCATCTTTTAACATTAGAAAATAAATGAATATAATTTATACTTCTTCATCTAAAATACCAGAATGTCATTGCCTGAGATGCTGAAAAAGCGTTTGATAGAGTTGAATGGTTATTTTTATTTAATGCGTTGCAGAATTTTAATTTTAGCTTGAAGTTTATATCATGGATTAAATTAATGTATTATAAATCTTTGGCTTCACTTCTTACCAATAATCGAAGATCTCCATTTTTTCGGTTGTCCTGTGGCATGAGGCAAGGCTGCCCTTTAAGTCCTCTATTATTAGACATTGCTTTGGAAACTTTAGCCGTTGCCATTTGTGAATCACCTAATATTTTTGGTATTACCTGTGGGTAAGGGAGTTATAATTTATCATTATATGCTGATGATTTGTTTCTATACGTATCTGACCCCGAGAGATCTATTCCTGCTATTTCATCCTTGCTTGCTCAGATTAGTAGCTTTTCTGGCTACAAACTGAATTTTAATAAGAGTGAATTATTTCCATTAAATATGCAAATTCCAATTTATAAACACTTACCATTTAAAGTTGTCACAGATCATTTTACTTATTTGGGTATTAAAATTAGCAAGAAACATAAGGGTTTATTTAAAGTTAATTTTTTAACTTTAATTGACCAAATCAAGCAACTTGTTACCAGGTGGTCCCCATTATCTCTGTCATTGGTTGGTCGAATTAATACTATCAAGGTGATAGTATTGCCCAAATTTTTATATTTAATCCAAGCATTACTAATTTTTATTTCTAAATCGTTTTTTGATATTATTGATTGCAAAATGTCTTCATACATGTGGCAGAATAATAATCCTAGATTAAGTAAGAAATATTTACAGAAGCCTAAGTAGGAAGGTTTTTTGGCTTTGACAAACCTAAGATTTTACTACTGGGCAGTTAACATCCGATAGTTAATATTTTGGACACGAGAATTGGTGTAATGGGTAAATTTGCCCACAATGGGTAAATTTGGAGTGTAAATCTGTACAAGACTTCTCATTGTTTTCTATTTTAGGACCTTTGCCTCCTTTTGCTTTATCTAAACTGAATAAACAAATAACTAATCCTATAGTTAAACATACATTAAGAATATGGTTTGAATTTCGTAAATTCTTCGGCTTGAATAAGTTTATCTTATCAAGCCCTCTTATATCTAACTTTTTTTCCAGCCCTCTTTTATGGACTTTGTGTTATTGTGTTTATGGCCTTTGTGTTATGGAAAACAAAAGGTATAACATGTTTTTCTGATTTACTTTTAGATAACAGTTTTCTGTCCTTTGAACAGCTATCCAGCCTAAAACCCTTTTTTTTTTAGATACTTGCAAGTTAGAAATTTCTTGAATGTTAGTCTTTTCTGAAATTATGTCCAATGGACATTACAGAAAAAATTCAGGCTCTGAATCCTTGCCAGAAGGGTTTAGTAGCCATCATTTATAATACAATCATAAAAATACAGCCAGGAGTATCAGAAATAATTAAGAAGGAATGGGTAAAATAACTTTACTGTCTTATACCCACAGGGCAGTGGGAGAACATTTTACAATTAATCAATTCTTCTTCTATTTATGCTAAACATGCCTAATACAATTTAAGGTTGTTCATAGGGCTCACATGTCCAAGGATAAACTCACTCAATTTTATTCTTATGTTAATCCAACCAGTGACAGATGTCATTCTGAAGTTGCTTCATTGACCCACATGTTCTGGTTTTTCCCCTATTTGCAAAATTACTGGAAAGATATTTTTGGTATTATTTCATCAGTTCTGAATATCAAATTGAATCCTATGACTGCAATTTTTGGCTTAACAATGGTGGATAATGGTCGTTTATCCCCCCTCAGCCCTGCAGATGATTGCATTTGTTACATTAATGACTAAAAGATCTATCCTATTGAACTGGACAGAAATTAATCCTCCAACTATACTTCAGTGGTTTTCTCAAACTATTTCTTGTTCAAGTTTAATAAAAAATACAAGTGTTGTCTTTGACCCTTCAGTTAAATATGAAGAAACTTGGAGACCGTTTATTCAACATTTCCATAAAAACTAAACTGACTTTTCCTAAACCTTACTTTTATTGTCCTTAATTATTTGGATGGAGGTGCGGAGTTATTGACGCTACTGTGTATAATTGATGTAATGCAATGGCCCATATCGGTTAGGATTTTTTTCCATTTTTTTGGGAGGGGGAGGGTTTCTTATTTTCTCCATTTTTTGTAACCACTATGAGTTTGGGAGATTAATATTAATATGGTATTTATACCTTAACCTATTAATTATGTACTCTCAAGCTCTTTGTATTCATGTTTCATTTATGTTTGTTTAAAATCAATAAAAAGATTTAGAAAGAAAAGACTACTCTGAGGAAAGGGTGGAATAGGCGGAACGGGCCGAGTGGCCTAGCCTGCTCCTGTTTTATTTGTTTCTAAAGTCCGAGTTTACCTTTGCGCCTGGTTCTCCCTTGACCTTCAGCCTGTCCTTTTGCACAGGGGAGCGCTCGACAACAGGCCCCGATCCACGGCGGGGAAAGACCGGGCACCCCCTGTGTGGCTGAAACATCTCACGGAATCTCCGCCCGAATCTTCACCTCCGCCATCGGAAGGGTTCAAAACTCCGGCCGCTGTTGCAGCCTTTACCCCGGGAGCTCCTCCCAATCTCGGGTTCTCACCGGGTCCACTCGTTCCCGGTTCCAAACTTCGGTCCGCCCAGTGTCCCGCCCACTGATACTCCTCAGCCAATGGAAGCAAGATTCTACCAGCGGTGTTCGCTGATTGGCTGGGAGTGTGTCCGAGGGCGGACTGCTGCCGGGAGCTGGAGATGTCAGTCACCGTTTGTTCCCAGTCTCATAGCAAGTTCCCCGAGGCTCAAAGTTCAAAGTAAATTTTATTTTTATTTTTTAATATTTTAAATTTTTATTGAACACAAACAAAAACAGAAACACTAAACATATGCTAACAAAGCCAGGAAATCACACAAAAGCAGCAACGAATATATAACCATTAACTTTAAATATGCAAATAAACAAGGAAATCCGCTCTAAATACTGCTGGACGGAGGGAACTGTATCTGAGAGGAGTCACAAAGCAGGAACATTTACAGAGATAACACAAAATGTTGACAGATTTGTCCAGTCTTTACAGCTTTCCAGTTACGGGAAGTGTTCAGAAGTCTGAGGTAAAAATCTAAATGAAGGTTTCTTATTGCTGTGATTGCATTTATGGATATAAAATTTGCTGTAAATTAACAAAAGATTTATGATAGAGAAGTGATCCCTGTGAGATTTGGTATTACTAGTAAACCCAATAAGACATTTTCAAAACAAAAAGTAAAATCCACATTAATAAATTGATCTATAAATTGACAAACATCAACCTAAAATGTTTCAACATATTCACAATCCCAAAACAGATGAAATAAATCCTCTGGATATAAACCACAAAAAGAGCAGTTAGTTTCAATATCAGAATTAACCCTTGTCAAATAATCACTATTTGGATAATATCTATGTATATTTTAAATAAGCCCCAAATCCTCCACCTCAGATTCCCCAAGCGTCTATTCCAAAAACTAACAGAGTACATATAAGTCGCCACATGCAGCTCCTGCAAACATGCAGAGCAAAGCTACAGAACGGTAACTATATTTGGATCACTGAAAGATCAGCCAAAGTGCAGAAGACAACAAACTTCGCCAATGCAAATAAACAAGGAGAACATGAAATAACCGCAGCGGCTGCCGATAGATGTCCGGTGCTCTCAGCTCTCCGTGTCCAATCTGACAGGACAAGAAACAGTGAGGCACAAAGGTAACCGAGTGTTTCAGAAAACAATAAATCGAGAAGGCGTGGCCATTCGGCCCCTTGCGCTACCACTGCCCTTCAACTCAGAACATGCTTGACGTTTGACCTCAGCACCACTTTCCTGCAACTTTCCATCACCGCTGAGCCCCAGGATATGTCTATTCAATTTAGAAACCTTGTGAAGATAATTGCAATGATTAACTGCACTCTGGGTGAGGAAATTTCTCCTCACCTCAGTCCTGCTGAGTTGTCCTCGGATTCTGAGTTTGTGAGTGCTAGATCCACACCTTCTGGGAAACATCATTCCAGCATTTCCACTTTAAATATCCTGTGAGATTATATTTCTCTAATTCTGAGACAGGAATTCAATCTGTCTCAGTTAAACCACCTCTTGTTTCACTCAGTTTCAGACAGTCCCAGTACGATCATTTGTTGTGGGAGCAACTCTATGGACAGCAGGTGAGTGCAGTTATCCTGTGTGTACCACAGCCTGATGGTTGAGGGGTAGTAACTGTTCCTGACCCTGGTGGGGCGAGTCCTGAGGCTCTTGTACCTTCTACCTGATCACAGCAGTTAGAAAAGAGCCTGCCCGTGTGGTGAGCCTGATCACAGCCGCCTGTATCACCGTCCCCTCTGGCCTGCCGGAAACTGGCCCAAAGGGATTGTGGAGAGTAAATGTGGTACTCTGTCGAGTATCACTGTGATCCGTCCCCTCTGGCTTGTCCTATCCGGGTCCAAAGGGATTCTGCACAATAAATATTTTACTCTGTCGAGTATTACTCTGATCCGTCCCCTCTGGCCTGCACTTTCCGGGACCAAAGGGATTGTGGAGAGTAAATGTGGTACTCTGTCGAGTATTACTCTGATCCGTCCCCTCTGGCCTGCACTATCCGGGACCGAAGGAATTGTGGAGAGTAAATGTGGCACTCTTGTCGAGTGTCACTGTCATCCAGGATCACTTACTGCCCCTTATTATTCTTGTCTGTGATTGCAGTGCGACAATCTCTGGCCTAATGTCCCCTCTTTCTATAAACTCCGTTTCTGTCCTTAGCCAAGTGTCCTCTTCATCTGCACCGTCCGCACGATCCTGCCACCCGTTCTGGGTTCTTCGTCGGGACCCGAACTCCATCTCCTCACTACCGGTTCTCTGTGCACACTCTCGCTTTTCCCCAGTCCCTTTAAAGAGTCAATTGCGCTCCATATTCATCAGAATTTATGTCACCCGGGGCCAGGTCTGACACAACCAATTGAGATTAGTTAACTTAAAGGAGTGGGCAGGCTTGGGTCTGAGACAGTTTAGGAAAGTCTGCACTGCCAGCTGGACACACTGATCTGTCCAGGGGTTTGCCGGCATTGGACTCTCACGTATCCTTAAAACGAGCTAGAAAGCGCCCAAGGGATTCTCCTTTTTCCTGTAGTTATCAGGTAAATTCACCAAAATCCGCGTGCAGTCGGGCAGTCATTCAAATGGGTTCCCTTACCTCAGCGACCAACCGTGCCAGGGCTTGTATTACATCAGCCCCTCTGGTGGATCCCGGTAACCTTCGGGCGTCTGCCAGGGAAAGGGGAACGCACTCCATGTCCCTGTCCGAGAGGTTCCATATATAACCCTGAGGAGTGGCACAAGTCCCCGAGCAGGGTCTGGAAAGGAGAACCCACTCCCTGTCCCCGTCCGAGAGGTTCCATATATAACACTGAGGAGTGGCACAAGTCCCCGGGCAGGGTCTGGAAAGTGGAACCCACTCCCTGTCCCTGTCCAAAAGGTTCCATATATAACCCTGAGGAGTGCAGGCCAGTTCCCGGTCAGGGACTGGAAAGGGGAACCCACTCCGTGTCCCTGTCCGAAAGGTTCCAGATATAACCCTGAGGTGTGCAGGCAAGTCCCCGGTCAGGGTCTGGAAAGGAGAACCCACTCCCTGTCCCCGTCCGAGAGGTTCCATATATAACACTGAGGAGTGGCACAAGTCCCCGGGCAGAGTCTGGAAAGGGGAACCCACTCCCTGTCCCTGCCCAAGAGGTTCCATATATAACCCTGAGGAATGGCACAAGTCCCCGGGCAGGGTTTGGAAAGGGGAACCCACTCCCTGTCCCTGTCCGAGAGGTTCCATATATAACCCTGAGGAGTGGCACAAGTCCCCGGGCAGGGTCTGGAAAGTGGAACCCACTCCCTGTTCCTGTCCGAGAGGTTCCAGATATAACCCTGAGGAGTGGCACAAGTCTCCGGGCAGGGTCTGGAAAGGGGAACCCACTGCCTGTCCCTGTCCGAGAGGTTCCATATATAACTCTGAGGAGTGGCACAAGTCCCGGGCAGGGTCTGGAAAGGGGAACCCACTCCGTGTCCCTGCTCGAGAGTTTCCATGTATAACCCTGAAGAGTGGCACAAGTCCCCGGGCAGGGTCTGGAAAGGGGAACCCACTCCCTGTCCCTGTCCGAGAGGTTCCAAATAAACCTTGAGTCGTGGCACAAGTCCCCGGGCAGGGTGTGGAAAGGGGAACCCACTCCCTGTCCCTGTCCGAGAGGTTCCATATATAACCCTGAGCAGTAACACAAGTCCCCGGGCAGGGTCTGGAGAGGGGAACCCACTCCCTGTCCCTGTCCGAGAGGTTCCAAATAAACCTTGAGTAGTGGCACAAGTCCCCGGGCAGGGTCTGGAAAGGGGAACCCACACCCTGTCCCTGTCCGAGAGGTTCCATATATAACCGAGGAGTGGCACAAGTCCCCGGGCAGGGTCTGGAGAGGGGAACCCACTCCCTGTCCCTGTCCGAGAGTTTCCATATATATCCCTGAGGAGTGGCACAAGTCCCCGGGCAGGGTCTGGAAAGGAGAACCCACTCCCTGTCCCTGCCCGAGAGTTTCCATATATAACCCTGAGGAGTGGCACAAGACCCCAGGCAGGGTCTGGAAAGGGGAACCCACTCCCTGTCCCTGTCCGAGAGGTTCCAAATAAACCTTGAGTAGTGGCACAAGTCCCCGGGCAGGGTCTGGAAAGGGGAACCCACTCCCTGTCCCTGTCCGAGAGGTTCCATATATAACCCTGAGGAGTGGCACAAGTCCCCGGGCAGGGTCTGGAGAGGGGAACCCACTCCCTGTCCCTGTCCGAGAGTTTCCATATATAACCCTGAGGAGTGGCACAAGACCCCAGGCAGGGTCTGGAAAGGGGAACCCACTCCCTGTCCCTGTCCGAGAGGTTCCATATATAACCCTGAGGAGTGGCACAAGACCCCAGGCAGGGTCTGGAAAGGGGAACCCACTCCCTGTCCCTGTCCGAAAGGTTCCATAAATAACCTTGAGGAGTGCAGGCAAGTCCCCGGGCAGGGTCTGGAAAGGGGAACCCACTCCCAGTTCCTGTCCGAGAGTTTCCATATATAACCCTGAGGAGTGACACAAGACCCCAGGCAGGGTCTGGAAAGGGGAACCCACTCCCTGTCCCTGTCCGAGAGGTTCCATATATAACCCTGAGGAGTGGCACAAGACCCCAGGCAGGGTCTGGAAAGGGGAACCCACTCCCTGTCCCTGTCCGAAAGGTTCCATAAATAACCTTGAGGAGTGCAGGCAAGTCCCCGGTCAGGGTCTGGAAAGGGGAACCCACTCCCAGTTCCTGCCCGAGAGGTTCCAGATATAACACTGAGGAGTACAGGCAAGTCCGCGGGCAGGGTCTGGAAAGGGGAACGCACTCCCTGTCCCTGTCCGAGAGGTTCCATATATAACCCTGAGGTGTGCAGGCAAGTCCCCGGTCAGGGTCTGGAAAGGAGAACCCACTCCCTGTCCCTGTCCGAGAGGTTCCATATATAACCCTGAGGTGTGCAGGCAAGTCCCCGGGCAGTGTCTGGAAATGGGAACCCACTCCGAGTCCCTGTCCGAAAGGTTCCATATATAACCCTGAGGTGTGCAGGCAAGTCCCCGGTCAGGGTCTGGAAAGGAGAACCCACTCCCTGTCCCCGTCCGAGAGGTTCCATATATAACACTGAGGAGTGGCACAAGTCCCCGGGCAGGGTCTGGAGAGGGGAACCCACTCCCTGTCCCTGTCCGAGAGGTTCCATATATAACACTGAGGAGTGGCACAAGTCCCCGGGCAGGGTCTGGAAAGGGGAACCCACTCCCTGTCCCTGCCCAAGAGGTTCCATATATAACCCTGAGGAGTGGCACAAGTCCCCGGGCAGGGTCTGGAAAGGGGAACCCACTCCCTGTCCCTGTCCGAGAGGTTCCAAATAAACCTTGAGTAGTGGCACAAGTCCCCGGGCAGGGTCTGGAAAGGGGAACCCACTCCCTGTCCCTGTCCGAGAGGTTCCAAATATAACCCTGAGGAGTGGCACAAGTCCCCGGGCAGGGTCTGGAGAGGGGAACCCACTCCCTGTCCCTGTCCGAAAGGTTCCATAAATAACCTTCAGGAGTGCAGGCAAGTCCGCGGTCAGGGTCTGGAAAGGGGAACCCACTCCCAGTTCCTGCCCGAGAGGTTCCAGATATAACCCTGAGGAGTGCAGGCAAGTCCGCGGGCAGGGTCTGGAAAGGGGAACGCACTCCCTGTTCCTGTCCGAAAGGTTCCATATATAACCCTGAGGAGTGCAGGTCAGTTCCCGGTCAGGGTCTGGAAAGGGGAACCCACTCCGTGTCCCTGTCCGAAAGGTTCCATATATAACCCTGAGGAGTGGCGCAAGTCCCCGGGCAGGGTCTGGAAAGGGGAACCCACTCCCTGTCCCTGTCCGAAAGGTTCCATATATAACCCTGAGGAGTGGCGCAAGTCCCCGGGCAGGCTCCAGAAAGGAACCTACTCCCTGTTCCTGCCCGAGAGGTTCCATATATAACCCTGAGGAGTGGCACAAGTCCACGGGCAGGGTCTGGAAAGGGGAACTGACTCCCTGTCCCTGCCCAAGAGGTTCCATATATAACCCTGAGGAGTGGCACATGTCCACAGGCAGGGTCTGGAAAGGGGAACCCACTCCCTTTTTCAATGAATTCAGGTAAAGCCCCTGGTCCGGATGGTTATACTGCTGAATCTTTTTCATCCTTTTCTTCTATACTCGTTCCTTGTCTTTGTAATATTTTTAATGATGCGTTAGCTGTAGGTAAATAACCACAAACTTTTTATGATTCCTCCATTACTCCAATTTTTTAAAAAGATAAAAACCCCACTGAATGTGCATCCTGTCGGCCAATATCCTTGCTGAATACGGATTCTAAGATTTTTACCAAAAGTTAGGCCACTACATGACAAAATGTATTACCTCAAATTATCTCTGAAGATCAGTCCGGATTTATTAAAACCTGCTATTCATCTTTTAACATTAGAAAATAAATGAATATAATTTATACTTCTTCATCTAAAATACCAGAATGTCATTACCTGAGATGCTGAAAAAGCGTTTGATAGAGTTGAACGGTTGTTTTTATTTAATACGTTGCAGAATTTTAATTTTAGCTTGAAGTTTATATCATGGATTAAATTAATGTATTATAAATCTTTGGTTTCACTTTTTACCAATAATCGAAGATCTCCATTTTTTCGGTTGTCCTGTGGTACGAGGCAAGGCTGCCCTTTAAGTCCTCTATTATTTGACATTGCTTTGGAAACTTTAGCCTTTGCCATTTGTGAATCACCTAATATTTTTGGTATTACCTGTGGGTAAGGGAGTTATAATTTATCATTATATGCTGATGATTTGTTTCTATACGTATCTGACCCCGAGACCCCTATTTCATCCTTGCTTGCTCAGATTAGTAGCTTTTCTGGCTACAAACTGAATTTTAATAAGAGTGAATTATTTCCATTAAATATGCAAATTCCAATTTATAAACACTTACCATTTAAAGTTGTCACAGATCATTTTACTTATTTGGGTATTAAAATTACCAAGAGACATAAGGGTTTATTTAAAGTTAATTTTTTTAACTTTAATTGACCAAATCAAGCAACTTGTTACCAGGTGGTCCCCATTATCTCTGTCATTGGTTGGTCGAATTAATACTATCAAGATGATAGTATTACCCATATTTTTATATTTAATCCAAGCATTACTAATTTTTATTCCTAAATCGTTTTTTGATATTATTGATTGCAAAATGTCTTCATACATGTGGCAGAATAATAATCCTAGATTAAGTAAGAAATATTTACAGAAGCCTAAGTAGGAAGGTTTTCTGGCTTTGACAAACCTAAGATTTTACTACTGGGCAGTTAACATCCGATAGTTAATATTTTGGACACGAGAATTGGTGTAATGGGTAAATTTACCCACAATGGGTAAATTTGGAGTGTAAATCTGTACAAGACTTCTCATTGTTTTCTACTTTAGAACCTTTGCCTCCTTTTGTTTTATCTAAACTGAATAAACAAATAACTAATCCTATAGTTAAACATACATTAAGAATATGGTTTGAATTTCGTAAATTCTTCGGCTTGAATAAGTTTATCTTATCAAGCCATCTTATATCTAACTTTTTTTCCAGCCCTCTTTTATGGACTTTGTGTTATTGAGTTTATGGCCTTTGTGTTATGGAAAACAAAAGGTATAACATGTTTTTCTGATTTATTTTTAGATAACAGTTTTCTGTCCTTTGAACAGCTGTCCAGCCTAAAACTCATTTTTTTTAGATACTTGCAAGTTAGAAATTTCTTGAATGTTAGTCTTTTCTGAAATTGTGTCCAATGGACATTACAGAAAAAAATCAGGCTCGAATCCTTGCCAGAAGGGTTTAGTAGCCATCATTTATAATATGATCATGAAAATACAGCCAGGAGTATCAGAAAAAATTAAGAAGGAATGGGTAAAAGAACTTCACTTTCTTATACCCACAGGGCAGTGGGAGAACATTTCACAATTAGTCAATTCTTCTTCTATTTGTGCTAAACATGCCTAATACAATTTATGGTTGTTCATAGGGCTCACATGTCCAAGGATAAACTCGCTCAATTTTATTATTATGTTAATCGAACCAGTGACAGATGTCATTCTGAAGTTGCTTCATTGACCCACATGTTCTGGTCTTGCCCCTGTTTGCAAAATTATTGGAAAGATATTTTTGGTATTATTTCTAACAATTCCGAATATCAAATTGCAACCGCATCCTATTACTACAACTTTCAGTTTACCAATGGTGGATAATAGTCATTTATTCCACCCCCCCCCTCCACCTGCCCGGCAGATGATTGCATTTGTTACATTAATGGCTAGAAGATCTATCCTATTGAATTGGAAAGAAATTAATCCTCCAACTATATTTCAGTGGTTTTCTCAAACCATTTCTTGTTTGAGTTTAGAAAATATTAGAAGTGTTGTCTTTGACCCTTCAGTTAAAATTAAAGAAATTTGGAGACCTCTTATTCAACATTTTCATATGAGCTAAACTTACTTTTCCGAAACCTTACTTTTAATATCCTATATTATTTGGGTGTAGGTGCAGAGTTATTGATCCTACTGTGTGTAAGTGATATAATGCAATGGCCCATGTCGGTTAGAACTTTTAAAATTTATTTTCTCCAATTTTTGTAACCACTATGAGTTTGGGAGGTTGTTATCATCTATTTGTATTTATACTTTAACCTATTAATTATGTTATCTCAAGCTCTTTGTATTCATGTTTCATTTATGTTTGCTTAAAATCAATAAAAAGATTTAAAAAGAAACTACTCTGAGGAAAGGGTGGAATACCACAACAGCTGTCATGACGAAGGGTCTCGGCCCAAAACGTCGACAGTGCTTCTCCCTACAGATGCTGCCTGGTCTGCTGTGTTCCGCCAGCATTGTGTGTGTGTTGTTTGATTCCCCGAGTCTGCAGCGCGCGTAGTGGACAATCCCGGTACTGCAGAGGATCAGCAGCTCCCTGAACGTGAAAGCATTCTGAATAAGCAAGTGCTGGAGTTAACATGGCTTCGAAAAGAAAGGCCGAGAGTTTGAGCGAGGAGGCAATTTGTCCCGTCTGTCTGGATTTCTTCATCGATCCGGTTATACTGGAGTGTGGACACAACTTCTGTCGCTCTTGTATCACACGGTGTTGGGAAAGGGAGGAGAGAAACTCCTGCCCGGAATGTAGAGAGGAGTTTGCTGACCGCACCCTCAGGGTGAATCGGGCCTTAGCAAATCTGGCTGAAAAAGCTCGAAATCTAAACCTGAATCCGAAAGAGAAGCAAAGTAAACGTCACTGCGAGGAACATGAGGAAGAACTGAAGCTGTTTTGTGAAACGGACAAGACACTGATCTGTGTGATCTGTGCAGCTGCGCAGGAACACAGAGAGCACTGCTTCAGGCCGATTAAAGGAGCTGTTAAAATCTGCACGGTAAAAACTAAACGTTAATTTAATACTTAACATATTTCCTTTGTCCTACATACCATCGCACGAGCCTCTATAACTAACACATCATTCTCTGCAACTTCCGCCATATCCAACGGGATTCTAGCACCTACCTGTCCCACAGCCAACCGCCGCACCCCGCAACTCTCCGCTCTCTATACGGATCGCGCTTCCCCTACTGTATCGCCCTGATCCACTCGCACCTCCCCACTGATCTCCCTCCTGACACTGACACCTGCAAGCGGGACAAGTGCTACACCTGACTCCTAACCTCCTCCCTCGTCACTATTCAGGGCCGCAAACAGCCCAGTCCCTCCCGTTGCTTCCATGGTCGAATGTCCTCTCGTATTAGATTCCTTCTTCTCCAGCCCTTTACCTCTTCCACCTGTCCCCTCTCAGCTTCTCACTTCATCACCCTCCCCCACGTTTCCCCTCACGTTGTCTCACCCGTCACCTGTCGGCGGATTCTCATCCCCAACCTTTTTATTCTGGGTCCTGTCCCATCCTTCCCAGTCCTAATGAAGGGTCTCATCCCGGAACACCGACCGTTTTATTTCCCCTGAATAGATGCTGCCTGACTCACTGAGTTCCTCTGGCATTTTGTGTGATAATCGGGTTTGATCACCTGTTTCTTTTGATGCATCTTTGTTTCTATTTCCTTCACTCACTGACTTCCAGGATCAGCTAAAATCTTCCTTAGACTCTCTCACAAAAAAGAAATCAGACTTCCAGGAAAAGGAGCAGCAACAGAAAGAGAAGATTTCCGGAGTTTGGGTGAGGCTTCCTGAGCGGGATTTCTGATTTTACTGTCGAGTTTTGCTCCCTTTTATGCAGAATAGCCGAATATGGCAGCTCCAGTGACCTGGTTTCGATCCTGACCTCTGCTGCTGTCTGTGTGGAGTTTGCATGCTCTCCCTATGGCCACAAGAGACTCCGACACATCCCAATGACATGTCCGATGAATGGCTAATTACCGTTGACCCTGTGAAGGTGGGAAGGTTGTGTGTGTGAATCAGATGGGAGTTTATGGGTCAATCAGTGAGAGTAGGTTTCATGAAAAGGTGAGGGAATGGTGTTAATGGGAATGCTTTCAGAAGTAGCATGGACTCCAATTGACCGAACTGAACGACAAAAGGAAACAGAGCACAGTAATGCAGTACATTAATCTTCACCTTTCATTCGACAGGAACAGTCACACAGTGTTCAGTCCCACATCACATCCCAGTTTGCTGAACTGCGCCAGATTATCACTGAGAAAGAGCAGAGCTTACTCAGGGATCTCAGGGAAGAAGAGAAGAGGATTCTCAATCCAATGGAGAAAAATCATTGGAAGATTCAAGAGAATATAAGGATTATTCAGGAAGAAATCACTAAGTTAAAGGAACAGATGGATCAAAAAGATAGTGTGATGTTTCTCAAGGTGAGGGATTATATTTCAATTTGTTTCTGTCAAAGGGCACTAAATGAACAGTGGTCTATTTGAAATAAACACAGCACCGAAGCCAATTCTAACAAATCAATTGTCGCTCTGGCAACCTCACACAGAACGCAGTGAAGGCCAGGTCTCTGGATGCTTTCAAGAGAGAGTTAGATAGAGCTCTTATATATAGCGGGGTCAGGGAATATGGGGAGAGAGCAGGATCGGGGTACTGACTGTGTACCATCAGTCATGATCACAGTGAATGGCGGTGCTGGCTAGAAGGGCCGAAAGGCCTTCTCCTGCACCTATTGTCTATTGTCCCAAAAGTGGACTTCCACAACTTCTGTACATCCCAGGACAGAATGCAAATCTCTCTGAAATTATTTACTCTGATCATAACAGACAGCTGCTGACTGTCTCCTTAATTCCTCATTAAATATCCTCTAAAACTCTCATTAACTCCCATTTCCAGTCAAAGGCTGTGAGTGTGTCTGGTGCGGTGGGTGTGAGCGTCTCTCTGTCAATCAGTGAGAACAAAGAATTTGACCCACACATCAGACATCTTCTGTATCCGGTTTCCATTAAATTAGGGAAACTATTATTGTCTCTTTACTTTTACAGATAACGTTCAATCGTTCAAAACATATCCAGGCCATTCGGCCCATTTTCTCCTCGCAATTTCCCTGCTTCACAATCCTCCTGCCACCTACTCACCACAACCAGCAACAGTGTCATGAAATCTCTGGTCCCTCACGTGTTTATCCAGCCTCCCCATTACAGTCAATCTCAGCTGTTCCATTTCAGCCACTCCTGTGGCACTGAGTTCCTCATCCTCTTCACAAAATTTATTGTGGAATTTGTTAAAATCCATCTGGAATTACATCTCCCCACAAGTCTCCCCATAAATAGAGGTACTTCCTCCACCCGCACACAATCACATACATCACTGATCTTAAATTCCTCGATCCTATCACACTGACGTCATATCCAGATGATAATGCACAGCCTGTCCTGTCTTCCCTGTACGTTTCATCCTCTCAGTAATGGTTTCACATTCAGAAACTTTCCCTGTAATTTACCCCATGGTTCTGTA
Organism: Hypanus sabinus; assembly: GCF_030144855.1. Taxonomy (NCBI): domain Eukaryota; kingdom Metazoa; phylum Chordata; class Chondrichthyes; order Myliobatiformes; family Dasyatidae; genus Hypanus; species Hypanus sabinus. The sequence continues at coordinate 121,404 of NW_026778984.1, forward strand.
TTGTCTGTGTGTGTGAGTGACTGTGGGAGTTGGAATTTTCAGCACCTTGTAATGATTTGGATGAAATTCAGGATGTGGACAGTAAGTCCAAGTCTAATCAGATTTATGTTTTATTTATTTCAGGAGGAAGCTCGTCGGAACAGCAGGTAGGACACGCTCTTTACTGAAACCCTGAATGGATTTGTAAAGTAGTTCAGAATAGCAATTTATAACCAGCAGTTTAATATTTACAGGATTAATGACGATGTCCAGGAATTGTCAGTGACAGATGAGACCCTACCGGTTGAAAAATTCGATCACCTCTATTTATTGAACACAGTGCTGAGAGAATCACTTGATGCTATTAATCGAGGTAAAACTTACAAAGATTCATTTCCCCTTGTTTATGAAGCTCAATTTCGTTCCAATTTGAGGCAAAGATTGTCTGTAATACTGGGCTGAAGGGGAACTGAAGTTTATTCCACATCTGCCCCACTAACTGGGAGGCATCACTGTCACATGGTCAGCTGGAGATGTCAGACCCCTGGACACACCAGCATAGGGTCACAATACAACCAATACACAGGACTGGCAGATGAACCACTGTGTCCTGATCCCAGGCACAATGCACTAACACACCAGGACATGTGTTTGGATCAACCAGAGGAACAGGGAATTTAATACTAACGATAATATTGTAGGGAATAAAAGCAGGTATCAGGAACAGACAGTAGGATCTATTGATGTGAACGGGACACCCGAATGGTTTGTTGCCTCCTGGGTGCCAGGGTCAGGGATGCCTCGAATCGGGTCCGCAGCATTTTAGAGAGGGAGGGAAAAGAGCCAGATATCTTGGCAAATTTGGGGACAATGATATTGGAAGTAAAAGCAAATAGGTCCTGAAAATACAATTTGGAGAGCTTGGTAGAAAGCTCAGAAGCAGTACCCCCCAGGGTAGTAATTTCTGGATTGCTGGTGAGGGTAGAAATGGGATAATTTGACAGATAAACATGGCTGAGGAGATGGTGCTGGGGGCAGGGCTTCAGGTTCTTGGATCATTGGGATCTCTTCTGGTGGAGGAATGACCTGCTCAAAAGGGATGGGTCGCACCTGGACCCAAGGGAGAACAATATTCTCACAGAGAGGTTTGATAGAGCTCTCGGGGAGGGTTTAAACTAATTTGGTGGGGTGAGGGGTTGGAAGTGGAGTGAAGCGATAGAACTGATGGTAAAATGCAAAGATAGCGTGCAGTCAAACTGTCAGATAGGATGGACAGATGTGATGAGAAAATTGCAGCTAGCAAGGTGAGTATCAGTGCATTAGGGATGCAGAATTAAAAAGGGTAGCAGATACAGTACACAAAGTGTTATATCTCAATATATGGAGTATGAGAAATAAGGTGGATGATCTTGTTGCACTATTATTGATTGTCAGGTATGATGTTGTGGCCATCACGGAATCGTGACTGAAGGATGGTTGTAGTTGGGAGCTGAATGTTCAAGATTACACAATGTATCGGAGGAAGGAAGGAAGGCCGATGGGGTGGTGTGGCTCTGCTGGTAAATCAGCAGCAAGATGTGACATAGGATAGGGGGATGTTGAATCCTTGTGGGTTGAGGTAAGGAACTGCAAAAGTAAAAATGACACTGACACCAGTCATATACAGGCCTCCCAACAGTCAGTGGGTTGTGGCCCACAGATTACAATTGGAAATAGAAAAGGCTGATGAAAAGGACAATGTTATGATAATCATGGGAGATTTCAACATGCAGGTCAATTGGGAAAATCAGGTTGATAAAGGATCTCAAGAGAGTGAGTTTGTTGAATGCAATGTGATGGCTTTCTGGAGCAGTTTGTCGTTGAGCCTACTCGGGGAACAGCTCTACTGGATTGGGTGTTATGTATTGAACCAGAGGGGAGTAGTGAAAAGAAACCTTAGGAAGCAGTGCTCACAACGTGACTGAGTTCAACTTGAAATCTGATAAGGAGATAACGAGGTGGGGGTGTGAGACAGTGACGAGGTGGGCGGTGAGACAGTGACGAGGTGGGGGGAGATCTGAATTTCAAAATCCTCTGAAATTGTAGTATTTCAGAGGAGTGAAAGAAATTTCAGTGGTCTGAGAGAGGAGTTGGCCAAAGCAAATTGGAAGGAGATGCTGGCAGTGATGTGAGCAGAGCAGAAATGGTGTCAGTTTCTGGGAAAATGAGGAAGGTGAAGGATAGATGTATTCCAAAAATAAATAAATACTCAAATGGCATAATAGTAAAACCGTGGCTGATAAGGGAAGACAAGTTAATGTAAAGGCAAAAGAGAGAGCATACAACTAAACAAAAATTAGCAGGAAGACAGAGGATTGGGAAGCTTTTAAATATCTACAGAGAGGAACTGAAAGAATGATTGAGATGAAAAAAATAAACAAGAAATTGATTTGAATTGAATTGACTTTATTACTTACATCCTTCATATACATGAGGATTAAAAATCTTTACGTTACATCTCCGTCTAAATGTGCAATGTGCAATTTATGAAGAATAATATGCATAACAGACTGGTTAATATAACAGAGAAATACAGCTGTGTCCACATGAGTTAATCAGTCTGATGGCCTGGTTGAAGAAGCTGTCCTGGAGGCTGTTGCTCCTGGATTTTAATCTGCGGTTAAACCCTAATGTTAGCATTCAATCCAAGAGCAGGGATTTGATGAAGCCTCACCTTGAGTATTGTGAACAATATTGGGCTCATCATCTAAGAAAAGATGTGCTGGCATTGCAGAAGGTTCATTTCATAAGGATGATTCCAGGAATGAAAGGGTTATCATACCAGGAACGTTTGATAGCTCTGTGTCTGTACTCGCTGGAATTTAGAAAGATGAGGGGGGATCTCATTGAAACCTTTCGAATGTTGAAAGTCCTAGAAACATTTTGAATGTTGAAAGTCCTAGACAGAGTAGATGTGGAAAGGATGTTTTCCATGGTGGTGGAGTTCAGGACAAGAGGGCACAGCTTCAAGATAGAGGGGGGGGGGGTCTATTTAAAACAGATACGGAGAAATTTGTGCCAGCAGCTGGTGAATTTGTGGAACTTGTTGTGTGTATTTAAGGCAGAGCTTGATAGGTTCCAGATTGGACACAGCATCAAAGGTTACGGGGAGAAGACCAGGGAGTGGGGCTGAGGAGGAAAAATAAGGATCAGCCATGATTGAATGGCAGAGCTGACTCGATAGGCAAATGGCCTAATTCTGCTCCTATGCCTTGGTGATCAGACCACTACATTGAAGTGTTGAGAGAATGAGCTCGGACACACCAACAAGCATTGACATGGGTCAAGATTTCATCTCGGGAGAAGCACACACAGCATAACCGGCCTGGCAAAGCTCCCTCACACACACACACAGGAAGGATTGGCAGATTGTAGTCAGAGCCTCAGCAATGTACGTAGTTATTTCCCTCAGTAACCTGGAAACCAGTCTCTTCAGCGACAGTCATTTATTGATTTAAACAATTCAATCACGTGTGACACATTGTCAACACACACCAGACATGTGATGACTCACTGTGACATACAAATTCTTCAATGTGCACACTCTCCTTCAATGTGTATACGCACCAGACGGATATTTAGCACAATCAACACGCGCGCGCGCCCACACACACACACACACACACACACACACACACACACACACACGGATATACTATCAGAGTGTGACACACGGCCACAGAAATAGGCACAAATTCCCATTTGGGATTGAAATCTGCCGTCCTTACCCAGCCTGTCTGTTCTGTGTCACTGAGCTGCCCTCTGATGTGACGTCACATCAACACTTCACAGACAGACTCCCGGGTGAGATTCTTCAGGAATGTTGATGGATGTTGAACTCACAGCCCACTTCATCAATCTGCAAGACTAAGATGTCTTCTTGAGCATGGCCCATTTGTGTGTGTTTCCCCCCACCATTCCTCTAACCATTTCCCATCTGTGTACCAGCCGAAATTTATTTTAAAATATTTTATTTTTACCTGTTTCTACAGTGTCTGACGGCAAATTCCATTTACCAACCTCCCTCTCTATGAGAATGTTACCCGATAGACCACTCAGAAAAATTTCCCGTCTCACATTCAGTCTGAGGCCTCTGGTTCTGTGCTCCCAGTTCTTGGAAAAAGAAACTTTAAGCTCCTTATGAATTATTTACCTCGATAAGGGGTCATACCTGAACATCCTACACTACAGGTGAATAGCCCAAGCTTATCCACTCTCTGCTTTTAACCCAAGCCCCCAGTCCTGGTAACGTCCTCCTGAAGCCTCCTGTCCAGTGTAATGACATCCTCCCCATATTCGGGAACCGGAAATGCAGACAATGCTCCAAGTGTGGTCTGTCATCGACATCAAAGGCCTTGCTGAATTTCATGTGGACTGTGTGGAATAGGCTGATGAATACACGACTGAAGGTGTTTTTTTTTTAGATTGGGACAAGAAGGGCGGCGTGGGAGCTAAATTCTGAAGGAAGGCAGTTTTTTAAAAAACTTTGCGTACAAGAACGGCGAGACTGCGCAGGACAGCGCGGAGAGTTTAAAAAGATGACCACCCTATACAGCGGGCAGCGGAGTGGGTGGTAGCAGAGTGTAGGGCTTTGGCTCAACGGGCTTAGGCGGTAACGGGAAGAGGCGATAGCGAGGCACCGACTCTTTTTCTCCCCTTGGCAAATCGGCCTGGACGGACGGGGGAACAGCAGGGCACATTAGCTAACGGTTTAAAAAGTCCGTGTGCTTGCCGAAGTAAGTGGGTGAGTAGACCTATCTTTCTTTGTTTCATTCCTGTAGAATTAGGTAGCATGTCTGCAGGGTTAGTGCTTTGTTCAGGGTGTCAGATGTGGGAATCCTGGGAGACCTCCAGCCTCCCTGATAGCCACATCTGCACCAGGTGAACCGAGATTCAGCTCCTCGGAGACCGTGTTAGGGATCTGGAGCTGCAGCTTGATGACCTACTGCTTATTAGAGAAAATGAAGAGGCGATAGACGGGAGCTACAGGGAGGTAGTCATCCATAGGCTACAGGGGTCAGAAAACTGGGTGACTGTCAGGAGAGGGAAGGGAAATGCCCGGAGAGTGGAGAGCACCCCTGTGGCTGCCCCCCTCAGCAACAAGTATATCGTTTTGGATGCTGTTGAGGGGGATGACCTGACAGGGGACGGCCACGGTGACCGGGTCTCTGGCACGGAGTCTGGCGCTGTTGTGTAGGAGGGAAGGAGGGAGAAGAGGAATGCGGTAGTCATAGGGGATTCCATAGTCAGGGGAACAGACAGGAGATTCTGTGAGCCTGGTAGAGATACCCGCATGGTGTGCTGCCTCCCAGGTGCCAGGGTACAGGATGTCTCGGATCGGCTCCAGAATATTCTGAAGGGAGAGGGCGAGCAGCCAGCTGTCTTGGTACATGTTGGTACCAATGACATCGAGAGGAAAATGGAGGAGGTCCTGAAGAGAGATTTCCGGGAGTTAGGAATGAAGCTGAGAAGCAGGACCTCCAGGGTAGTAATCTCAGGATTGCTGCCTGTGCCACGTGCTAGCGAGGGCAAGAATAGTAGGATCAGGCAGATGAATGCGTGGCTGAGAGACTGGTGCAGGAGGCAGGGCTTCTGATTCATGGATTATTGGTAATACTTCAGGGGGAAGTATTAACTGTTCAAAAAGGACGGGTTACACCGGAACCATTGCGGGAATGTTTAATAGAGCTGGTAGGGAGGGTTTAAACTAATTTGGCAGGGGGGTGGTAAACCGGAATGATAGAGTGGAGGAGGGGGAAAGCAGAAATAAATCTAAGATAGTGAGCAGTAAAGATGTCAGGAAGGACAGGCAGGTGATGGAGCAAATTTGGAGCCACTGGGATGGGTTGCAGTGCAATCAAAAGAAAAAGTACCAAATACTGGGCTTAAGGTGTTATACTCAAATACACACAGCATAAGGAATAAGGTGGATGATCTTGTCGTACAGCTACAGATTGGCAGGTATTATTTTGTGGCCATCACTGAGACGTGGCTAAAGGATGCATGTCTCTGAGAGCTGAACGTCCAAGGATACACGGTGTATCGGAAGGATAGGCAGGTAGGCAGAGGGGGTGGCGTGGCTTTATTGGTATGAAATGATATTAAATCATTAGAAAGAGGTGACATAGCATCAGAAGGTGCAGAATCTTTCTGTGTTGAGCTGAGCAATCGCAGGGGTAAAAGGACCCTGATGGCAGTTATCTACAGGCCTCCTAACAGCTGCAGTGATGTGGACTACAAATTACAACAGGAAATAGAAAAGGCTTGCCAGAAGGGTAGTGTTATGATAATTGTGGTGGATTTTAACATGCGAGTGGATTGGCAAAAACAGGTCGACACTGGATCTCAAGAGAGAGAATTTGTAGAATGTCTACGAGATGGCTTTTCAGAACAGCTTGTTGTTGAGCCCACTAGGGGATCAGAGATACTGGATTGGATATTGTGTAATGAACCAGAGGTGATTAGAGAGATTGAGGTGAATGAACCATTAGGAGGGAGTGATCGTAACATGATAGAGTTCACTGTGAAATTTGAGAAAAAGAAGCCGAAATCCGATGTGTCGGTATTGCAGTGGAGTAAAGGAAATTACAGTGGAGACAGAGAGGAACTGGCCAAATTTGACTGGAAAGGGACACTAGCGGGAGGACGGCAGAGCAGCAGTGGCTGGAGTTTATGCGAGAAGTGAGGAATGTGCAAGACAGATATATTCCAAAAAAGATGAAATTTTCAAATGGAAAAACGTTGCGACCGTGGCTGACAAGAGAAGTCAAAGCCAAAGTAAAAGCAAAGGAGAGGGCATTCAAGGAAACAAAAATTAGTGGGAAGACAGGGGATTGGGAAGTTTTTAAAAGCTTACAAAAGGAAACCATGAAGGCCATTAAGAGGGAAAAGATGAATTATGAAAGGAAGCTACCAAATAATATCAAAGAAGATACTAAAAGCTTTTTCAAGTATATAAAGAATAAAAAAACAGGTGAGAGTGGATATAGGACCGATAGAAAATGATGCTGGAGAAATTGTAATGGGAGATAAGGAGATGGCTGAGGAACTGAACGAGTATTTTCATCTGTCCTCACTGAGGAAAATATCAGCAGTATACCGGACACTCAAGGGTGTCAGGGAAGAGAAGTGTGCGCAGTCATAATTACGACAGAGAAAGTACTCAGGAAGCGGAATAGTCTGAGGGTAGATAAATCTCCAGGACCAGATGGAATGCACACTTGTGTTTTGAAGGAAGTAGCTGTGGAGATCGCGGAGGCATTAGCAATGATCTTTCAAAAGTCAATAGATTCTGGCATGGTTCCGGCGGAGTGGAAGATTGTAAATGCCACTCTGGTATTTAAGAAGGGGGCAAGGAAGCAAAAAGTAAATTAGCCTGTTAGCCTGACATCGGTGGTTGGGAAGATGTTGGAGTCAATTGTCAAGGATGAGGTTACTGAGTATCTGGAGGCCAAGCTCAGCATGGTTTCCTTAAAAGAAAATCCTGCCTGACAAACCCACTGAAATTTTTTGAGGAGATTACAAGTAGGCTAGACAAGGGAAATGCAGTAGATGTTCGGTATCTGGATTTTCAGAAGGCCTTTAACAAGGTGCCGCACATGAGGTCGCTAAACAAGATAAGATCCCATGGAATTATGGGAAATTTACATATCCTGGATAGAGCATTGGCTGATAGGCAGGAAACAGAAAGTGGGAATAAAGGATCTCATTCTGGTTGACTGCCAATTACCAGTAGTGTTCCACAGGGGTCCATGTTGGGGCCGCTTCTTTTTTACGTTGTATATCAACGATTTGGATTATGGAATAGATGGCTTTATGGCTAAGTATGCTGATGATACAAAGATAAGTGGAGGGGACAGTAGTGCTGAGGAAACAGAGAGTCTGCAGAGAGTCTTGAATAGATTAGGAGAATAGTCAAAGAAGTGGCAAATGAAATACAATGTTGAAAAGTGTATGGACATGCACGTTGGTGGAAGAAATAAACGGGCAAACTATTATTTAAATGGAGAGAGAATTCAAAGTTCTGAGATGCAATGGGACTTGGGAGTGCTCGTGCAGGATACCCTTAAGGTTAACCTCTAGGTTAAGTCGGTGGTGAAGAAGGCGAATGCAATGTTGGCATTCATTTCTAGAGGAATAGAGTATAGGAGCAGGGATGTGATGTTGAGGCTCTATAAGGAACTGGTAAGACCTCACTTGGAATACTGTGTGCAGTTTTGGGCTCCTTATTTAAGAAAGGATGTTCTGATATTGGAGAGGGTTCAGAGAAGATTCACTAGAATGATTCCAGGAATAAGAGGGTTAACATATGAGGAACATTTGACCGCTCTTGGACTGTACTCCGTGCAGTTTAGAAGAATGAGGGGGGAACTCACAGAAACATGTCGAATGTTAAAAGGCATGGACAGAGTGGATGTGGCAAAGTTGTTTCCCATGGTGGGGGAGTCTAGTACGAGAGCATGACTTAATGATTGAAGGGCGCCCATTCAGGACAGAGATGCGAAGAAATTTTTTTAGCCAGAGGGTGGTGAATCTGTGAATTTCTTGCAGCAGTGGAGGCCAGGTCATTTAAGACAGAGATTGATAGGTATGTGTGTAGCCAGGGCATCAACGGTCATGGTGAGAAGGCGGGGGGCGGGACTAAATGGGAGAATGGATCAGCTCATGATAAAATGGCAGAGCAGATTCGAAGGGCCGAATGGCCGGCTTCTGCTGCTTTGTCTTATGGTCTTATTTGAATGCACCAGTATACGGAATAAGAATCTTGTAGCACAGGTAGAGTTTGACAGGTACAAACTTAGGCAGGTATGACTTTGGTCGAAGGAATAAAGGCAGAGACAATTCTGGAAACAGGGCGAAAATTCCCATAAGATTAACTTGCAATTTGTGTCAGTGGTAAGATCGGCAAACTCAATGTTTGCTTTCATTTCGAGGAGATTAGAATACAAGTGGAAGGATGTAATTCTGAGGTTTTATAAGGCATTGGTCAGACCACACTTGGATTATTGTGAGCAATTTTGGGTCCCTTCTATCGGAAAACATGTACTGGCATTGGAGGGGTTCCAGAAGATTTACAAGAATGATTCCAGGAATGAAACAGTTAACATATGAGGCGTGTTTGATGGTTCTGGGCCTGTACTCACCGGAGTTTAGCAGAATAGCTGATTTACTATCCCTCTCAATCCTATTCTCCGGCCTCCTTCCCATACGATCAAGATGTTTACTTATTAACTTCCGCTTTAAAAATCAAACAGGAGAAAATCTGCAGATGCTGGTAATCCAAGCCACACAGGTCCTGATGAAGGGTCTCGCCAGATCTCTCTGACACCTGTCTGGAGAGAGTCGATGTTGGGAGGATGTGGGTGGGTCGAGAACGGTGAGCACAGCCTTCGACATCTGTCCTAATGAGGGCCTGCGGGGCATGGGTTGTGGGAAAGGGGACAAAGTCATCCTCATCTGCCATCTTTGCCCCCTCTATCTTCTCATTACGTCTACACACACAGTTCACCTACGGGGTTTCCACCCCTCCCCCTCCTGGTTCAATCTGCCATTCATCTCACCCATACTGGTTCCCATTATCACCTCCTTTACAGTCTCAAACCATCACACTGCCCCACTTCCCACTCACAAATGAATGTGAACATTGTATGACGGGTCTGTTCCTGTGCTGTACTGCTCTATGTTCTCTGTTCCCAGTTTCGGAAAATGAGAGGAGATCTCATGGAAACACAAAATTCTTTCAGGGGTCAACAGGCAGGAATGAGGGAGGATATTTCCCCTGTCTGAGGAGTCAAACGCCAGGGGTCTCTCTGCTCTCCGGCCAGCGTAAAACCCTTGGGGAGACATTAGTTTTCCACCCGCTTTTGTCCACCCCCCCCCCCGATCCCCGGGGTCGCGCTGTCCCAGTCTCCGCCAACCCCCATCCGCGGGGCCGCGCCGGCCTATTCTCCCCCCGACCCACGGGACGGCGCCGACCGATTCTCCCCCCGATCCCCGGGGCCGCGCTGCCTGAGTCTCCCCACGATCCCCGGGGCCGCGCCGTCCCAGTCTCCGCCACCCCCCATCCCCGGGGCCGCGCAGCCCGATTCTCCCCCCGACCCACGGGACGGCGCCGACCGATTCTCCCCCCGATCCCCGGGGCCGCGCTGCCCAAGTCTCCCCCCGATCCCCGGGGCCGCGCTGTCCGAGTCTCCCCGCCGATCCCCGGGCCGCGCTGCCCGAGTATCCCCCCGATCCCCGGGGCCGCGCTGCCCAAGTCTCCCCACGATCCCCGGGGCCGCGCTGTCCGAGTCTCCCCGCCGATCCCCGGGCCGCGCTGCCCGAGTATCCCCCCCGATCCCCGGGGCCGCGCCGTCCCAGTCTCCGCCACCCCCCATCCCCGGGGCCGCGCCGCCCGAGTCTCCCCCCGATCCCCGGGACGGCGCCGACCGAGTCTCCCCCCACCCCCCGATCCCCGGGGCCGCGCCGTCCAAGTCTCCCCCCGATCCCCGGGCCGCGCTGTCCCAGTCTCCGCCACCCCCCATCCCCGGGCCGCGCTGTCCCAGTCTCCGCCACACCCCATCCCCGGGGCCGCGCCGCCCGATTCTCCCCCCGATCCCCGGGACGGCGCCGACCGAGTCTCCCACCCCCCACCCCATCTCCGGAGCCGCGCTGCCCGTGTCTCCCCCCGATCCCCGGGGCCGCGCTGCCCGAGTCTCCCCACGATCCCCGGGGCCGCGCCGTCCCAGTCTCCGCCACCCCCCATCCCCGGGGCCGCGCAGCCCGATTCTCCCCCCGACCCACGGGACGGCGCCGACCGATTCTCCCCCCGATCCCCGGGGCCGCGCTGCCCAAGTCTCCCCCCGATCCCCGGGGCCGCGCTGTCCGAGTCTCCCCGCCGATCCCCGGGCCGCGCTGCCCGAGTATCCCCCCGATCCCCGGGGCCGCGCTGCCCAAGTCTCCCCACGATCCCCGGGGCCGCGCTGTCCGAGTCTCCCCGCCGATCCCCGGGCCGCGCTGCCCGAGTATCCCCCCCGATCCCCGGGGCCGCGCCGTCCCAGTCTCCGCCACCCCCCATCCCCGGGGCCGCGCCGCCCGAGTCTCCCCCCGATCCCCGGGACGGCGCCGACCGAGTCTCCCCCCACCCCCCGATCCCCGGGGCCGCGCCGTCCAAGTCTCCCCCCGATCCCCGGGCCGCGCTGTCCCAGTCTCCGCCACCCCCCATCCCCGGGCCGCGCTGTCCCAGTCTCCGCCACACCCCATCCCCGGGGCCGCGCCGCTCGATTCTCCCCCCGATCCCCGGGACGGCGCCGACCGAGTCTCCCACCCCCCACCCCATCTCCGGCGCCGCGCTGCCCGTGTCTCCCCCCGATCCCCGGGGCCGCGCTGCCCGAGTCACCCCCCGATCCCCGGGGTCGCGCTGTCCCAGTCTCCGCCAACCCCCATCCCCGGGGCCGCGCCGCCCTATTCTCCCCCCGACCCACGGGAAGGCGTCGACCGATTCTCCCCCCGATCCCCGGGGCCGCGCTGCCCGAGTCTCCCCCCGATCCCCGGGGCCGCGCCGTCCGAGTCTCCCCCCGATCCCCGGGCCGCACTGTCCCAGTCTCCGCCACCCCCCATCCCCGGGGCCGCGCCGCGCGAGTCTCCCCCCGATCCCCGGGCCGCACTGTCCCAGTCTCCGCCACCCCCCATCCCCGGGGCCGCGCCGCCCTATTCTCCCCCCGACCCACGGGAAGGCGTCGACCGATTCTCCCCCCGATCCACGGGGCCGCGCTGCCCGAGTCTCCCCCCGATCCCCGGGCCGCACTGTCCCAGTCTCCGCCTCCCCCCATCCCCGGGGCCGCGCCGCCCGAGTCTCCCCCCGATCCCCGGGCCGCACTGTTCCAGTCTCCGCCACCCCCCATCCCCGTGGCCGCGCCGCCCGATTCTCCCCCCGATCCCCGGGACGGCGCCGACCGAGTCTCCCCCCCCACCCCATCTCCGGCGCCGCGCTGCCCGTGTCTCCCCCCGATCCACGGGCTCGCGCTGTCCCAGTCTCCGCCACCCCCCATCCCCGGGGCCGCGCTGTCCGAGTCTCCCCCCGATCCCCGGGGCCGCGCTGCCCGAGTCTCCCCCCAATCCTGGGGGCCGCGCTGCCCGAGTATCCCCCCGATCGCCGGGGCCGCTCTGTCCGAGTCTCCCCCCGATCCCCGGGGCCGCGCTGTCCGAGTCTCCCCCCGATCCCCGGGGCCGCGCTGCCCGAGTCTCCCCCCGATCCCGGGGGCCGCGCTGCCCGAGTATCCCCCCGATCCCAGGGACGCGCCGTCCGAGTCTCCCCCCGATCCCCGGGGCCGCGCTGCCCGAATCTCCCCCCGATCCCCGGGGCCGCGCTGCCCGAGTCTCCCTCCGATCCCCGGGGCCGCGCTGCCCGAGTCTCCCCCTGATCCCCGGGGCCGCGCTGACAGAGTATCCCCCCGATCGCCGGGGCCGCTCTGTCCGAGTCTCCCCCCCGATCCCCGGGGACTCTCTAATTCTCTGCTTCTCCCCCCAGTCTCTGTCAATCTGGATGTGGAAACGGCGGGTCCGTGTCTCGAGGTGTCTGAGGATCGGAAGAGTGTGAGACGGACCGAGACCTGGAGGAATCTCCATGACTCCGGGAAGAGATTCACAATCTGGCCTTGTGTGCTGGGATCGGAGGGATTCACATCGGGGAAACATTACTGGGAGGTGGAGGTGACGGGGAATCGGTTCTGGGGTCTGGGAGTCGCCGCAGAGTCTGTGGAGAGGAAGGAATGGGTCAGACTGAGTCCGGAGACCGGGTTCTGGGTCATCGGGCGGTATTGTGACGTGTTACATCGTGATTGTGACGTGTCCCGTGATCTCACCTCCCCCGGGGCCCGTCTCCCTGCCGGTCCCATCCCCGGGAGGGTGGGAGTTTATCTTAGTTACGAGTCCGGGACAGTTTCCTTTTACAACGCGGAGACTATGTCCCATCTCCACACCTTCACTGGGAATAAATTCACGGGGAAACTTTATCCTCTCTTCCGGACTGTGGATGTGAATCAGGGGCTGAGAATCTGCTCCGGTTCCGCTCCGGGTCTGTAAACGGGTCGTGTCCCGGGACCGGCGTCCGGAGTAAAGTCCCTGTAAATATAAATGTGCGGAGAGTGCAGCTAAATACATGGTGCAGGAGGGAGGGCTTCATGTTTCTGGACAATTGGGCTTTGTTCCCGGGAAGGTGGGACCTGTTCCGACGGGACGTTTTGCCCCTGAACTGGAGGGTGCTAACATCCTGGCAGGTAAATTTGCAGTTCCGCTGGGAGGGGGGGGGGGGTGTAAAAATGACTTGCAGAAGGAGGGGAACCAGAGTGTTAGAGTAGATAGTGAGGTGGAGGAGTCTAAAGGTCATGCGAGGACTGCATATATAGACAGAAATCAAAGGTGTGTACATTAGGTTGTAAATTAATTTTCAGAGCTTTAGAAATTGTAGAAAATAAAGATTTCCAGAAAGATTTTGATGAAGAACATGACCAGAACATATGTGAAAAAGTGGCTACTTCAGTTTTATACCTATTGCAATAATTGTCTATGTTAGGAAATATTTTGGATAGTCTCTCCTTTGTTCAATAGCAACAGTAAACAATTTTAAATTGAATTAAACACTGATTGGCACATATCAAAGAAGAATTGACCATCTTCATTAACAAAGGTCATATTAAGTTCTCTCTCCCAAACTTGTTTAATCTTTAGTGATTAAGGGGATCTGCTTTCTTTTGCAGATTTATTTATTTTTATTTTCATTTATTTTGTGATGGTCGATTGATGACTTTTGATTAGCAAATATTCTCTCTCTCATACACACTTACTGCAAGATCCTCAGGTTAGATATTTTTTACAAAAATAATTATCCCAGTTTCCATATATGCAAGAATCTGATTTGTTGGATACTATTTTGAATATGAATCTTTTAGTAAGAGGCTCCATTGGTAGAATTTATAATTTATTTTTAATACATTAATACAAAAAGATAACCTCTCACCTAAGGTTTATACATGATTAAAATATTCGTTGTTACAGACATGATAGAGGGGGAGGGATGAAAGGGGGAGGAGTGGCATTACTAGTCGGGGAAAATATCACAGCTGTGCCAAGACAGGACAGCCCGGAGGGCTTGTCTACAGAGGTCATATGGGGGGAGCTGAGGAACGGGAAAGGTATGACCACACTAATAGGGGTGTATTATAGACCGCTCAATAGTCAGAGAGAATTGGAGGAGCAAATCTGTATAAAGATAGTAGACCGATGTAAGAAACAGGAAGTTGTAATAGTAGGGGATTTTATCTTTCCACATATTGACTAGGACTCCCTAACTGTAATAGAGCTAAATGGATTGGAATTTGTGAAATGTTTTCAGGAAAGTTTTCTAAATCAATATATAGAGGTACCTATGAGATTGGATGCAATACTTGATCTCGAATTAGGAAACCATACAGGTCAGGTGACAGAAGTATCTGTAGGTGAACATCTTGGGTCCAGTGACCATAATGTCATCAGTTTCAAGTTAATTATGGATAAGGATAGGTCTGGTCCTCGAGTTGAGCGCCAACTTTGTAGAAATGAATAAAGATCTAGGAAGAGTGGATTGGGATAATTTTTTTTTTCCTGACAAGGATGTGTTCAGTAAGTGGAAGGCCTCCAAATGTGAAATTTTGAGGGTGCGGAGTTTGCATTTTTCCTGCCAGGATTAAAGACAGAGTTAAGAGGCATAGGGAACCTTGGTTTTCAAGGGATATTGGTGATCTTGTTAAGAAAAAGAGAGAAGTGTATCGCAGGTAGACGCAACAAAGTGCAAATGAGTTACTTAAAGAGTATAGAATACGTAAGAAAATACAAAAGAAGGACAAAAAGAAGACATGAGGTGGCTTTGGCAGATAATGTGAAGGAAAACCTGAAGGGTTTCCAAAAGTAAATTAAGAGTAAAAGGATAGTAAGGGACAAAATTGGTCCCCTAGAAGATCAGAGTGGTCGTCTATGTGTGGAGCCTCACGAGATGGGGGAGATCTTAAACAGTTTTTTTGCATCGGTATTTACTCAGGAAACTGGCATAGTGTATATGGAAGGAAGGGAAACAAGCAGTAGTGTCATGGAACATCTGTAGATTAAAGAGGAGGAGATGCTTGCTGCCTTACAGCGCATAAAGGTAGATAAATCCCCCGGGCCTGACTTGATATTTTCTCGGACCTTGAGAGAGACTAGAGTTGAAATTGCAGGGTCCCCGACAGAAATATTTAAAATGTCCTCAGCCACGGGTGCAGTGCCGGAGGATTGGAGGGTAGCTCTTGTTATTCCATTGTTTAAAAAACGCTCCAATAGTAAACCAGGTAATTACAGCCCAGTGAGCCTGACATCAGTAGTGGGTAAATTATTGTAAGATGTTCAGAGAGATTAGATTTACAAGTATTTGGACAGCCAAGGGCTGATTAAGGATAGTCACTATGGCTTTGTGCATGGTAGATCGTGTTTAATGAATCTTGAAGAGTTTTTCGAGGAGGTTACCAACAAAGTAGGTGAAGGAAAGGCTGTGGATGTTGTCTACATGAACTTTAGTAAGGCCTTTGACAAGGTCCCACATGTGAGGTTAGTTCAGAAAGTTCAGACATGAGGTATCCATGGAGAGGTTGGAGAGATTGAAAGAGTGCAGAGATTTACTAGGATGTTGCCAGGTCTTCAGGAGTTGAGTTACAGGGAAAGATTGAACAGGTTAGGACTTTATTCCTTGAAGCGTAGAAGAATGAGGGGAGATTTGATAGTTTACAAAATTATGGGGGATATAGACAGAAACTGCGAGTAGGTTCTTTCCATTTAGATTAGGAAATATGAGAGGACATGGCTTTAGGGTGAAAGGGGAAAGGTTTAGGGGAACATTAGGAGGAACGTCTTCACGCAGAGAATGGTGGGAGTGTGGAATGAGCTGCCATCTGACATGGTAAATGCAGGCTCACTCTTAAGTTCTCGGAATAAATTGGACAGGTACCTGGATGGGAGAGGTCTGGAGGGTTACGGACTGGGTGCAGGTCAATGGGACGAGCGGAATAAAAGTTTCCGCACAGACTAGAAACAGCAAATGGCTTGCTTTCTGTGCTGCAGTGTTCTATGGTTTTATGGAGTGAAATAAACACAACATGAGAATTATCGATCAATTAATTTTAACTTGTTCACCGCATCTGTCAACCGAACAGAAACACCGGGGAATCAGCAGCAGCTGCGGGCGGCCGGTCCTGAGCTCCCCCGGGTCCTATATGCCATTTCCTGAGGTTTAACACAATTATTACAAGCCTTTTCCAGCTCAAACGGTCAATTAGTCATTCCCATAATTTAATTAAGTTTTTATCTGGAACTATCTACCCTCGCAAAGATTGTACTGAAGACTGCATTTGATTTTTCTTCAGCCTTGTACGCTTCACATTGAAATAGTATGTGTTTCGACGGTTTCATAATGACAAAATGTACACGACACAGAATGAAGTTTTCCAATTAGTTACAAGGCATAATTAAGCATAGTGTGGATATTTCTGTCATGTGAATATCATTCCTTCAGTTGTTTTAAGCCCTTCTTCTATAAACCCGACAGGTTTATGTATTCTGGAAAGGTGTCTGTCTTTACGTCCATTATCCTACGTCTTGCCATAAGCCCCTAATTCTTAACACTACCAACCTTTTAGCTTCTAATTTGCTAAGTGGAAGATCTATATCCACAGAACATTTAACAGCTTTTGGTGCTAAACAGTCAACATCATCATTTCCCTCAACAGTGTGATGTGCAGGGCCCATAATGTGCAGACATATAAATCAAACTTTATATATGAAATACCGTTTGACAAGTTTCCAACAGTCAATCTGACCTACTGCCAGAATGACCTGTTTAAGAGTCATCAAAACCGAAATGTATTCTGAACAAATTATAAGGACCAATTTCCTATTGGGAAAGAATTCTGCTTCCTGTGTTGATAAATGGCTATAAGTAATTTCTTTATCATTACCTGCAATTCAGGCACACATAAACAGCCACACCAACATCCCCAGTTAACTTACCTTTTGATTCATCTGTAAAAATGGCTACTGTATGATAATAACTTTCATGAATATACTGATCAACCAACAGACTCTCAGGCAGAACTGAATCCGATCGTGTAACATAAAATCAATTGAAGTCATTGGAAAAAACAAGGTGGGGTTACGGAGAAAGCTACAGTGGGACATACTGTATCATCAAATACACCCATATTCGCAGCGTGGTAAGAACCAAGCCACACAAAACAAAAAAAAACACTCTTCTTGTGATGTCCCCAACCATCCTCCAGCACACCTTTAACAGGATGATCATTTCCTTGCCCCTGCAAATTAATCCAGTATATTGACATCAACTTGAACCTCTGTTACTTTGAGGGCAATTGTCCCATTGCAATCAGTAAAGCCAAAACAGGAGATAATATTACCACACCAGAACATAATCTTAAAGTTTGTAATTGTATCACATACAAACATTTCTAATTTGAAGATGAAAGTGATCCACAAGCCACACAGACATAATCAAGAACAGATAATATAACATAATCATGTTGCACCACAGAATACCCACATAGATGTCTGAGGAGATTTAAAGCTCCTTTACATTTATCAATTATTTCACTGATAGCTTCCCCGTTAGCTTATTATCCATCCATACACTTCCTCAGGATATTAATCATATAATTTAAAATCAAGTGCAAGCCTATTAATGCTGTTTGTAAACCACATAATGTGTTTTAACAACTGAAAGCTTAAAATCCTCATCAATATGTCCACTGTGACCTATTAATTGCAAATTACGATTAATACCTCTAATCTATAAAGCTACGTCATCTGTATATTGTGATTTACCCAGGGAATCCCATTTTCCCATCATAATATTAAATAATAAAGGGCTACAAATACTGCCTGTAATTGTATCACATACAAACATTGTTAATTTGAAGATGGATCCCATTCTCTATCTCATAGAAACACACACATAACATGCTGACCGGTACTTGGACAGTCCATCCAAAAAAAAACTCAGAAAAATTATACAATGTCCACCTCACTCCTAATTTAATCAAAAGTCCTTTCTTCCATATCATTTCCCTTTTCAGTATCAAGAAATACTGCTATTACAACATCGTTATTTAATTGTGTTTTCCGAATATCATCTTCCAAACCTAAAACTGACTCTTATGTCATTTCACCCTTCAAAAACCAACTCGAATAAAAAACTTCATTACCACTCTTTCCAAAATATACTTGATTACCATACATTCCATAAGTTTACTTAAATGAGACATTCACGATATAGGCCCATGACTAGAAGGATCAAATGGGGATCAGCCAGGTTTTAGAACAGGCACTGCTATTTCCATTTTCCATGAGGAAAGTAGATGCACAATTCAAACATATAATATTTTACAAAAGTGAATTATATACAATTACAATTTCAAATATCACTCTTTCCTGGAGACCCCTGACCTGCATTATTAATAGACTTCTTAAATTCAAACAAAGAAATCTCTCCATCAGTGATACTGTCATTGCTACAGCTGACTTCCAGCACAACAGGGTATTCAGTGAAAATCGTATCCCTACATTGTTTAATTTCTTCACTTAAATTATCCTGACTATGAATCTCAGCAAATGACCCAGCCAGTGACACAACCTTCCCTGTTTCAGTAACAATCATTTTGCCCTCATTAATCAACACTGGAATATTATGATCCCCATAACTCTCACAACTTTCTAAATCATATCCCAAACAATTCCAAGTTTAATATCGCTTCCAATATTATTTCCATGTAACCCCCTGAGTCGCCTCAGGCTCGCTCAGCTCATTCTTGTCTAGGGGGAGCAGCCTCCGGTCCCGTCAAACTGGGTAATTAGCTGGTGTGGATGCTGTGTGATGTCCCCGCCTCGCACAAAAACAGACAGTACACTGAGAGAAATGATTAAATTAAAGACGGTACTTAAGGAGTCCATTTAGAATGTGCTGACACAGAAAGAGCGTGCAAAGCAACTTGCAGGGCAACGTATAAACCAATTTGCAAAATGAGGATGAAACAATAGCTTGCTGATTAAAGAAGCGATACGGGTAACGGGAAGACATGCTTAACGGTTGAACAATAACGGTCAAAATGCGCTGAGGCTGATAAGTGGGCCAAAGGGTAATCACATTTGTAATTTTGTAATGAGATTAAGGAAGAATGTCTGCACCTCACATGGGTGCAACTCACAAACTCGTAAACAAGTAGGGTATAAAAAAACTGTGCAAAGTGTAATTCGGCACTCAATCTAGCAGGAGCTGGTTGGGTCCGACTCTGCAGACTCGAAAAATAAAGTTTACCGTTCTGCAAATTGCTGAGACTCAGTGTGTTTCTGACAACGTGGGGGCTCGTCCGGGATCCACACACCGGCCGCGGTGGACACGAGGAAGGACATCGGAGACGGTGCACCCCGCCGAGTTTGGCGGTCCCTGACTCCGTGCTCGTCGCTCCGGCGCGGCTTGAGCGAGTGATATCCGGACAGCGCAGAGCGGTAAACGGGGAGAAGGGGACAGTACCTGGTACTGGAAGTCCCCAGGACGCACCGGGTAAGTGCCTACTATTATAGTAGAAGGGTGCGGGAATAAGTAAGGACGGAGAAGACCGGGATAGCTACCCGGGGGTCCTCCTGATAAAAGTCCTTGGTACGCACCGGGTAAAGTGCCTACTGTTGCAGTAGAAGGGTGCGGGATTAAGTAAGAGCGGAATAAGATGGGAGGGGTGGCTCTAAAAAGAAAGAGGAAACGGAAAGACCGGGACCATACCCGGGGGTTCCTCCTGATAGCCCCCTCGGTAGAATGTTTGAGAATTGGGGATGTGGAAGACTAAAAGGGAAACAAAAGAAAAAAATGATACAGTACTGTTTAATTTGGTCGAAACAGCCGATAGAAAAACCTGCGGCCTGGTGGCCGCGGCTTGGGTCTGAGGAGGATTGGGTACGACAAGCCTTAAACATTTACGTTAATTCAAAACCAAATGTAAAACCGGAAGAAATTGCTTACGCTTTTTGTTGGGCTCCCTGGCCAGGAATAACAACAAAGAGTTTTAAATTGGGCATTAAAGGGGAGCGGAAGTGGGACCCACTCGATCATTTACCCCCTCCCTAT
The DNA here is from genome assembly GCF_030144855.1 of Hypanus sabinus. Classification (NCBI taxonomy): domain Eukaryota; kingdom Metazoa; phylum Chordata; class Chondrichthyes; order Myliobatiformes; family Dasyatidae; genus Hypanus; species Hypanus sabinus. The sequence continues at coordinate 141,592 of NW_026778984.1, forward strand.
GTCCAGCCTTCTGCGCCCCTTGCGGGAGCAGAGGGAGGACGTGAAGAAAGTGAAAAAACAGAAGAAATAGACCCGGAGAGGGATGTTAGGGAAAAAGCAAAAGCAAGGATCGAAACAAGGAGTGTGACAGGAGCAGATAAGAAAAAGAAAGACGAATTAAAAAAGGAAGAGGTACAGCTGTGTCCCCTTCGAGAGGTTCCAATGGGAGGAGCACGAGGAGGGACAGGATTTGTAAACGTCCCTCTGACAAGTACCGAAGTACGAGGATTTAAGAAAGATATGAAAACTTTATTAGAAGATCCAATGGGACTGGCAGAACAGTTGGATCAATTCTTAGGACCTAATGTTTACACTTGGGAAGAAATGCATGCGATTATGGGAACGCTATTTTCTGCACAAGAGAGGCAAATGATACGACAAGCTGCAATATCAATTTGGGGAAGGGAACAGCCGAATGAGTTACCGGGGGACCGGAAATTTCCAGTAAACGACCCACAGTGGGACAAACAAGCAGAAGAGGGAAGACGCAATATGCGACAGTGGCGAGAGTACATCATCAAGGGAATAAGGGAGGCTGTGCCAAAAGGTCACAACTTTGCCAAGGCGTTTGGAAACCACCAAGGGAAAGATGAGAGCCCAACCGACTTCCTCGACAGGGTGCGGAAAAATGTGCAACAGTATGCGGGGGTGGACCCTAATTCGGCAGTAGGGGAACAATTCATACGAATTGAATTTGTATCAAAAGCATGGCAAGACATCCGGAAGAAGCAACTCCGGTGGACCGTCTTGCCCCAAGGGTTCACGGAGTCCCCAAACCTATTCGAACAGGTACTGGAGCAAGTATTGGCTGGATTCCATTGTACCGAAAAGAACCAACTATTACAGTATGTCGATGACCTATTACTATCGGGACCAGCAGAGGAGGTAGTGCGAGACGATACTATAAGACTCCTGAATTACCTAGGAGAAAAAGGATTGCGGGTGTCCAAGAAGAAACTGCAATTTGTCGAGAAGGAAATAACATATCTCGGACACGGAGTCAGTAAAGGGCACCGCCAAATAACCCCAGAAAGAATAGCGGGAATAACTAAAATACCGCTTCCCAGGACAAAGAAGGAAATAAGACAATTTCTGGGCTTAGTGGGCTATTGCCGGATTTGGATAGAGAATTATACCTCCCTGGTGAAGTTTATGTACGACAAATTGGCAAAGGAAGACCGGGGAATAATCAGCTGGACCGAAGAAGAAGAACAGAAGATCAGGAAAATAAAAGGGCAACTAATTCGGGCCCCGGTATTAACACTGCCAGCACTGGAAAAGCCCTTTCAGCTGTATGCAACAAACAATGAAGGAACTGCGTTAGGAGTACTAACCCAAGAAAAAGGAGGAAAGCGGCAACCTGTGGCCTTTTTATCAAAAATGTTAGACCCGGTATCCCGGGGATGGCCGACGTGCATACAAGCCGTAGTGGCAGCAGCCGTACTAGTAGAAGAAGCACGGAAATTAACCTTTGGGGGAAGAATGACGGTGTATACCCTGCACTCCGTTAGCACCCTCTTAGCCCAAAAAGCTCAGCGGTGGTTGACGGACTCTCGCATACTGAAATACGAAACCATTCTGATGGTCGGGGATGATTTAAGCTTTGAAAAGAACAATAGTTGTAACCCGGCACAGTTCTTATACGGGGAATCAACAGGGGAGGAAACCGAGCATAACTGCGTGGAGCTAACAGACCTTCAGACAAAAAGTAGGGAAGATCTACAAGAAGTTCCCCTAATTGAAGGCGAGGAACTATATATCGACGGCTCCTCCAGATGCATCAATGGGGTACGACACAGTGGATATGCTATTATAAACGGGAGGACTAGGGAGACGGTGGAGTCCGGCCGGCTCCCGGGTAATCGGTCAGCGAGGTCTTGTGAACTATATGCATTGCAGAGGGGACTACAACTGTTAAGAAACAAAATAGGCACTATATACACCGATTCTAAGTATGCCTATGGAGTGGTACACACCTTCGGAAAGATTTGGAAAGAACGGGGGTTGATAACAGCCAGGGGAAGGGAATTAGCTCACGAACAAATGATAAGCATGACTCTGGAAGCCCTAACATTACCTCAAGAAATTGCAGTGGTTCACGTTCCAGGACATCAACGAGGAACAGCCCCGGAAGCAATAGGAAACCGGCTCGCAAATGAAGAAGCCAAACGGGCAGCAATGGAAAAAACGGTCCGACTTCTAACCCTGATACCAATAAGGGAAGGGCTTAACAAACTACCAGTCTTCACCCAAGTAGAAATAGTCGCTATGAGCCAGCTGGGAGCCCGACAAACATCAGAAGGTGAGTGGAAGACCCCCGACGGACGGCAAGTACTGAATAAGGAAGTAACTCGTCATATACTGCAACAACAAAGCCATTGGGGAGTGCAAGCTATGTGCGACACTATCCTAAGGGACTATGTTTGTAAAGGGATATTCACACTAGCTCAACAGGAGGTGTGGGGCTGTTACACCTGCCAAAAGGTAAACAAGAAAATGATGCGTGCCACCCATAAGGGGGGACAAACATTAGCCGTCCGGCCGTTCCATCGGATCCAAATAGACTTTACGGAACTACCACAAGTTCAGAGATGGAAGTACCTGTTAGTAATTGTGGATCACTTCACTCGGTGGGTGGAAGCATTCCCAACCACTAAAGCGGACGCCCCTACAGTGGCATGGATCCTATTAGAAAATATAGTCCCGAGATATGGAATAATGGGGTCTATTGATTCAGATAGGGGAACACACTTTGCCTCAAAAACACACCAGCTAATCTGTGACGCCTTAGGAATCCAGTGGAAGCTGCACACCCCCTGGCACCCTCAGAGCTCAGGAAGAGTTGAGAGGATGAACAGTACTTTGAAGACGCAATTGACAAAACTAATGATGGAAACCAAGCTACCCTGGACCAAGTGTCTACCCCTGGCCCTACTAAGAATCCGCACGGCTCCTCGAAAAGATATAGGAGTATCCCCTTATGAAATGTTGTTTGGCCTTCCATATTGGAACAAGGTGGAGGGCTATCCTTCCCTGCAAGGGGGAGATGTCTTTGTAAGGGACTATTTACAGGCACTGTCTCGTTCTTTTGCAGAATTGCGCAGGAAGGGGTTACTCGCACAAACCCCACCTCTGGACTTCGCACTCCACCGAACTCAGCCCGGTGACTGGGTCCTGATTAAGACTTGGAAGCCAGAGAAGTTACAGCCGCAGTGGGAAGGCCCATTCCAGGTGCTACTAACCACCGAAGCCGCAGTAAGGACAAAAGAAAAAGGGTGGACCCACGCCGCGAGAATCAAGGGACCCGTAAAGCCCGACTTGCGTCCAGGGAGAAGACCCGATGGTGCTAAAGCTCAAAAGACGGACAGAATGAACTTTGGGACTGTAATGTATATACTGCTATTGTTGAGAAGCGCTGAAGGGGGATGTGATAAGTGCAGGACGACGGTAAGGGTGGGCATGACGGTTTTTCCAGGGTCCTTTGTATCACACTCGCATGTAAACGAGAAATGTTATGACTACAACAAAAAGGAGGAATGCCTGGAAAACGGAAGGCGATATTATCAAGTAAGAAATAAGGGATATGTGTGGGGGTTTGAGGGCCAAGGATTAGGGGTATATGGGAGTGTTACCACTTGTCCTCCCAAGGATAAATGGCTATGCATTAACAAGGGAGGACAGTGGGATATTCCCTCGATATTGGTAGACGATTATGCGGATAAAGTTAAGGAGACTATAATCCAGAATGAGAAAAAGAAATAGAGCTAGAGGAAGAAGCCTATGTAAACCCGTGGCAAAAGCCCAATTGATAGCACATTCTAAAAAGAAAAAGGGTGGATTGAGAGAAATGATTAAATTAAAGACGGTACTTAAGGAGTCCATTTAGAATGTGCTGACACAGAAAGAGCGTGCAAAGCAACTTGCTGGGCAACGTATAAACCAATTTGCAAAATGAGGATGAAACAATAGCTTGCTGATTAAAGAAGCGATACGGGTAACGGGAAGACATGCTTAACGGTTGAACAATAACGGTCAAAATGCGCTGAGGCTGATAAGTGGGCCAAAGGGTAATCACATTTGTAATTTTGTAATGAGATTAAGGAAGAATGTCTGCACCTCACATGGGTGCAACTCACAAACTCGTAAACAAGTAGGGTATAAAAAAACTGTGCAAAGTGTAATTCGGCACTCAATCTAGCAGGAGCTGGTTGGGTCCGACTCTGCAGACTCGAAAAATAAAGTTTACCGTTCTGCAAATTGCTGAGACTCAGTGTGTTTCTGACAACACCATATGCGATTAAATGAGTACAATTTATAAAGGTTACTATAACTAAGTGATTAATAACGATACAGTATATATGAAGAAAAAAAAATAAAGAAAAGTCGCCAAACTTATCAAAGTCCAAACCACTTCGTGCACAACCGTTGGAGATCAATTCGATCCCCTCCGAACTCTCGACTCGCAGCTGAGGGCCCCCTTTACATCCATATAACCTCCAGTAAATCACCTCCTTCCTCACCACGGCCTTTGCCCTTTTATTGTTAATAATATAACTCGGAGACTGATGCACCATCACATAAAAACTCACATTTCTCCCAATTTGCTTCCTGTCCCGTTATAAATCCAAATCCAAACTCATAAAGACGGGAAGGCTGACTGAAGTTCACAGAAACTAATCACCCTCTGAGTTCCCATTTGAGCGACAGGCACTACAACCAATGACAACAGGGGCCAGTGTTAAGTCTGAGCTACGATAGGCTGGAGGAAATCGGCCCGGGGGCATCCCTGCTCTTCCGCTCCATCGCCATGGTGGAGATCAGCGAGTCGCTTCTGTCGGTGTCGCCGGCCTCGGCGCCCACAAGGACGGGTGTGATTCCCCTTCGCGCCTCGGTGGGTCTGTTTCGGTGCCGTCTGTGGTGGCTGACGAAACATGCTTTGACAGGGAGCGAGCGAGAACCAATGACTACAACTCCCAGAAGGCCCCACTGATGACGTTGTGGTGTTCTTTACGGGTAAGGTATAAAAGCAAAATGGAGGAAAATGTAATGCATTACGTTTTCTGTACGGTGTCGTGCCTTCAATGAAAAATTCAATTAAAAGAGAGATTCCAGCGAGAAATAGATAGAACACAGAACAATACAGCACAATACAGGCCCTTCGGCCCACAATGTTGTACCGACCCTTGAACTCTGCCTCCCTAAGCTTAAATTCCTCCAGATACCTGTCTAGTAGCCTCTTAAACTTCACTAGTGTTTCTGCCTCCACCTCTGACTCGGGCAGTGCATTCCACGCACCAACCACTCTCTGAGTATAAAATCTTCCTCTAATATCCCCCTTGAACTTCCGTCCCCTTATCTTAAAGCCATGTCCACTTGTATTGAGCAGTGGTGCCCTGGGGAAGAGGCGCTGGCTCTCCACTCGATCTATTTCCCTTAATTTTAACTATACCTCTATCATTTCTCCTTTCATCCTCCTTCTCTCCAGAGAGTAAAGCCCTAGCTCCCTCAATCTCTGATCATAATCCATACCCACTCTCTAAACCAGGCAGGATTCTCGTAAATCTCCTCTGTACCCTTTCCAATGCTTCCACATCCTTCTTATAGTGAGGTGACCAGAACTGGACAGAGTAGTCCCAAGTGTGGCCCAACCAGAGTTTTATAGAGCTGCATCATTGCATTGTGACTCTTAAACTCTATCCATAGACTTATGAAAGCTAACACCCCATAAGCTTTCTTAACTACTCTGTCTACCTGTGAGGCAACTTTCAGGGATCTGTGGACATGTAGCCCCAGATCCTTCTGCTCCTCCACACTTCCCAGTATCCTGCCATTTACTCTGCCTTGGAGTTTGTCCTTCCAAAGTGTACCACCTCACACTTTTCCAGGTTGAACTCTATCTGCCACTTCTCAGCCCACTCCTGCATCCTATCAATGTCTCTCTGCAATCTTTGACAATCCTCTGCACTATCCACAACACCATCAACCTTTGTGTCTTCTACAAACTTGCCAACCCATTCAGGTTGTTAATAAAAATCACGAAAAGTTGGGATCCCAGAACTGACCCTACTACTAGTCACAACCCTCCAATCCAAATGTACTCCCTCCACCACAACTCTCTGCTTTCTGCAGGCAAGCTAATTCTGAATCCAACTGGTCAAACATCCCTGGATCCCATGCCTTCTGACTTTCTGAATAAGCCTTCCATGAGGAACCTTATCAAATGCATTACTAAAATCCATGTAGATCACATCCACTCACTACCCTCATCTATATGCCTGGTCATCTCCTAAAAGAACTCCATCAGGCTTGTTAGACACGATCTGTCCTTCAGAAAGCCATGCTGACTGTCACTGATCAGACCATGATTCTCTAAATGCCAATAAATCCTATCTTTGTGAATCTTCTCCAACAGCTTTCCCACCACAGATGTAAGGCTCAATGGTCTGTAATTATCTGGACTATCCCTGCTACCCTTTTTGAACAAGGGGACAACATTCGCCTCCCTCCAATCCTCCGGTACCATTCCCATGGACAATGAGGACATAATGATCCTAGCCAGAGGCTCAGCAATCTATTTCCTTGCCTCGGATGCAGAACCGGGAAGTGGCAGATGGAGTTCAACACAGATGAAGAGATTCATTTCTGCAGGTCAAATTTGAACACTGAATATAATATTAATGGTAAGACTCTTGGCAGTGTGGAGTGTCAGAGAGATTTTGGGTCCATACGACACTCAAAGCTCCTGTGGAGGTTGGCAGTGTTGTTAGGAAGGGGTCTGGTGTGATGCCCTTCATCAACCGTGGGATTGAGTTCAAGAGCTGTGAGGTGATGTTGAAGCGATATTTCTCCTAACCTGTACATAAGTAATTGTAATAAGATGATGAGAGGCTTTGACCATGTGGGTAACCAGAGGCATTTTCCCAGGCTTGAAGTGAATAACATGAGGGGATGTAGTTTTAAGCTGCTTGGAAGTCGGTACTGAGGGAATGTCAGGGGTAAGTTTCTTACACACAGAGTGGTGGGTGCGTGGAATGCACTGCCGGCAGCGATGGTGGAGGTGGATACAATAGGATATTTTCAGAGATTCTTAGATAGGTTCATGGAGCTTAGAAACATAGAAGGTTATACGATCAGGAAATCCTAGGCAGTCTCTAGAGTAGGTTACATGGTCGGTACAACATTGTGGGCTGAAGAGCCTGTAATGTGCTGTAGATTTCTGTGTTCTGTGTCAAGGAAAATTTGGGCTGAAGGGCCTGTGTTAGTGCCGTAAGTGATGGGTTCTGTCCCAGTCATCGACTCTATTCCCCTCAACAGATGCGGCTCGACTTGACAACGTTCTTGAAAAGTTGCATTCAGTTCCGCTTAGCATTCTGTACAAAGGATGTTTTGTGCTGGAAGAGTGCAGAGGAGATTCATCATGATTGAGGGGGCTTCTGTTCATAAGTCCATAAGGCATAGGAACAGAATTAGGCCATTCAGCCCATTGAGTCAGCCACCTTTTCATCATGGCTGATCCCAGATCGCACTCAATTCCATATATCTGACCTCCCGTCATATCCTTTGATGCCCTGACCGATCAGGAAACGATCAACTTCCGCCTTGAATATACCCACACACTCGGTCTGTGGCAGAGCATTCCACAGATCCAATACACCTTGGATAATAAAAAAAATAAGCTGTTTACCTCTGTTTGAAAAGGTGGCTCCTCAACTTTGAGGCTGTGCCCCACCACAGGAAATACCTTCTCCTCATCCACCTTATCCAGTCCTTTCAACATTCGGTAGGTTTCAATGAGATGCCCCGCATTTTTCTGAGTTCCAGTGACCACAGGGTCAAAGCTGCCAAGTGCTCCTCATTTTAACCCCTTCATTCCCGAAATAATCCTTCTGAACCTCCTCTGGACTCTCTCCAATGACAACACATTCTGTCTGAGATGTGGGGCCCAACACTGTTGACAATTCTCCAAGTGTGGCCTGACTAGTGTTTTATAAAGCCTCAGCATTATCTCTTTGCTGTTATATACATTGGGGGAGATTGGACTGTGTTGATCTGCAGGGGGATCTTGGAATCCGAGTTCATAACTCCCAGACAGTGGTTCCATTGTCAGGCAGTTATGTTGCAGCTGTATAAATCTCTTGTTTTACCACATCTGGAGAATTGCATTCAAATGCAGGAATAATGCAGAGGTTTTGGATGGTGAGCCGAAGAGGCTTAACGAGATGCTGCCTGGATAAAGTGAGACCGGACAATCTCGGGGAATTTTCTGCGGAGTGGCAGAAGCTGAGGGAGGTCTGACAGACGTTTACAGGAATGTGAGAGACACAGACAGAGTGGAGAGCCGGGATTTTTTCTCTAAGGTGGAAATGTCCAATGCCAGTGGGCATGAACTTCAGGAAAAAGGGGGAACACATCCTCATTGGACTTTTTGCAGTATTGAGGTATTTTGTAATTTAGTGCATTTTGTATCTTTTCTCTGCAGCGCTGCTGTTGAAAAAAAAAAATTGAAAAGGCAATGATGTTAAAAACCTGACTCAGGATGTTTAAAGGATATTTGCGTTTCGAGTTTTGCTTTTCATTCCCATAGTGGTGGGTGTCTGGAGTGAATATCGGGTGGTGGTGGAGGCAGGTGCAAAAGAGGCTATTAGATACCACGTGGATGTGAGGAGAATGGAGGGATGTGTTCCTTCTGTCGTCAGAAGGGCTTGGTTTAGTAAGGCATGAAGTGACAATTGGTTCAGAACAACACAGTGAGCAGAAGGGCCTGTTCAAGGACAAGTACAGCAAGCAGAGCAGGTAAACTGGATAAAGTGATCCCACTCAGAGAACAGACTGTGATGTCAGTGGATATATGCTGGCATCACAGTTCCCTCACCAAAGATACTTCACTGCTGGTTAAAATGAAGTTTGTGATGTTTATAACGGATGCGGTGAATTGTACATGTCAGACATCTCATCAGACTGAGGGAATTAAAATCATTGTGAAAGCTGCAGAAAGGTATCTCGATGTAACTGGTGTTCTGTGGGAAGCTGTAAATGAAGCTCTGAGTTGTGGGGGTTTCTGCATCCCAGTCTACTTGTGAAGATATGTAATGGGATTGAAATATTGAAGCGAAATGCAAGAAGCCTGATTTTACATGGCCAACACTTTCAGCAGTTTATTTCTGAATTGTCGGCTTCTTCCAATGTTATATCTGTTCAGGAAACCTGCTCATTTTAAGTTTTATTCCTGTGCAGGATTATATTGTCGTTTGGCTTGACAGGTTAGTTGGTAGAGGGGTGATGTCAGTTTTATAAGGAAAAGGGGCAGAGTATAGTGTTGTGAATGGGAATAGACTACATCATGAACTTGTAGAAAATCTTGATTTTAACTTTCTGAATCGTATTTGGAGGTTTGGCCATCTACTTTTTACATGGAAAATGGTTGTAGTAGTTCCCATTCTAAAACCTGGATCTCCCCGTCTGATCCTCCTTGTAGGCCAATATCATTAAAGTCTCATTTATGTAAACTTGTAGAATGTATGGTAATCGAATGTTTGAATTATATTTTCGATAAAAGAGGTAATTTCACGTTTTATCAGAGGGGAATTTGGAACGGTAGAATAAGACCATAAGACAAAGGAGCAGAAGTCGGTCATTCGGGCCATCGACTCTCTGCCAATTCATCATGAGCTGATCCATTCTCCCATTTAGTCCCACTCCCCCACCTTCTCCCCATAACCGTTGATACCCTGGCTACTCAGATACCTAGCAATCTCTGCCTTAAATAACATTGGAATCAGTTTGGGTTTGTAAGATCATATTAGGAAAGTACAGTTAAATAAAGATGTTGTAAAGCAATATTTTTGATATTGAAAAGGCAAATAATATTTATTGAAGGACGAACTTTTGATTAATGTTTGGAAATGTAATTGAGAGAGCTATTGTACAATTTTTATCTAATTGTTTCTATTTGTACATCTTGTAAAGGTCTGGATGGGCAAGTATGACATTGAATTCATGTTTATATTTGGAAGATGGTATTAGTAAAGCCAGTTGAATATAGACGTTGTAACAGTAGTATTTTTACTATTCAAAAGGCAAATGGTATTTATGGAAGGAAAGAATTTTTAAGAAATTGTGGAAATGAAGATGGAGGGGCTATTATCTAACTTTGAGTTGTTTTAATTGAACATTTTGAGTCAGGTATGGGTGGGACAAGATATGTGTTTTTCAGACAGGATTAATGAACCTGCACTTGATTGGAAATGATATGGTCAAACATGTTAAAAGGTGTCAGTGGTAAGATTTCCAGGCATGTGGACGGATAATAAGCTGACATGAAAGCACTGGATCAGAAAATAATTGATAAATATAATGAAACATTAAATATTCTCAGTTATCCCTGCGGATATTCTAGAGTGTTACATGAAAGTATTTGTTGACCAATCTCATTTGTTTAATTGGATCTATTCTTGATTATGGTTGTGGTTTATAGATCAGCTTCAGCTTCAAACTTTATTATGTTTGTGTGTGATACAAGCACAGGCTTTGAGATTGTGTTGTGGTGCAGTCAGGTCGTCCCCTGTTTCGGCTTTATTGATTGAAATCATGGAGTTTGAATTTAATCTTAACATATTGGATTATTTTAAGGGGGAAACATGAGTATGCTGTTAAAGGTGTGCTGGAGGACTTTTGGGAACTTCACAAGAAGAGTGTTTTTAGTTTTCGTTGCCTGGGTTCTTATCACATTGGAAATATGTGTTTGTTGGGTTATGCAAAACGTCCCACAGTTGTGTTCTTGGTAACCCCACCTTGTTTCTGTCAAGCCCTTATTTGATTATAGGATACACAATTTAATGAAGTCTAACAATTCTGTTCTGCCTGAGAATTTGTTGGTTCAGTGTATATTAAGGAAATTATTGAGAAAGTTTAACCATTTTCCATAGGATCAAAATATAATTTAACTGGGATTGTTGATGTTGCTGAGTTCTGCGTGAATTATTGGAAATGATAAAAAAATGACCTACCAGCTATTTATCAGGTGCAACAGAATCGCTTGTCATCATTTCACGCTTACAGTGGGTGAGGAATTTTTTTGCTGCAAAGTTGTAATTTGTTCAGATTCCCTTTCGGTTTCCAAGAGTCTTAAAACAGGTCATTCCTGCAACAGGTCAGATTTACTGCTGGAAACTCATCAAACATTGTTTCATATTCAAAGGTTTGAATTCGGGGTGTGCACTGATTTGGGGTGCATGAAGTCACGGGTCCTGAGGAGTTGGTAGACCAGAGGGATCTGTGAACACAGGTTCATAATGACTTGAAAGTGGCGTCACGGGTAGACAGCGTCAAAATGAGTGCTTTTGGCACATTGGACTTCATAAATCAAAGTATTGAGTACAGGAGAAGGGATGTTATGTTGAAGTTGTATAAGACATTGGTCAAGCCTAATCTGGAGTATTGTGTGTGGTTTTTGTTACCTGCCTGAAGGAAAATTATCAGCAAAATAGAAAGAGTGCAGAGAAATTTACGTTTGCTGGGACTTGAGGACTCGAGCTTTAGAAAAAAGTTAAGGACTTTATTCCCTTTGGTGTTGGAAAATGCAGGCAGGATTTTTCATCTGAGGTTGGGTGAGATGGGAACTGGAGGTCGCAGTTTAAGGGTGAAAGGTAAAATAATTATAAGGAATCTGAGTGGGAATTCCTTCACTCAGAGGGTGGTGAGGGTCGGGGAAGAGCTGCCAGTGGAAGTTATGCATTTCATTGTAGAAAAGTTTGGATCAGTACAGGGACGGGAGGGGTATTGAGGACCATGGTCCAGCTGCGGTTATGGGACTCAGCAGAATAACAATTCGGTGCGGACTAAATGGGAAAAAGGGTTTGTTTGTTTGTTATAGTGCTCTCTGACTCCAAATAAAGTGTCGATGAAGGGGAATTGGTTGGGGCTGTTGTCGGGAAGCTTTCAGGATTTCCTGCTGGGGACAGATGTGAATAGATACTGGATATCCATGGTCAAAGTGTGGCGATCAGAGGCAGGGATTGTAAAGCAGTTGAAAACAAACAAACACATACATCTCTCTCTCTCTCTCTCTCTCTCTCTCTCTCTCTCTCTCTCTCTCTCTCTCTCTCTCTCTCTCTCTCTCTCTCCCCCTCTCTCTCTATCTCTCTCCCCCCCCCTCTCTTTCTCTCTCTCTTCCCATTGCCCTTCACCCCGCTTCCAAAAAATTGCTCGTTCCTCCTCCTTGCCTCAAACTCTCCTGCCCCCATTTTCACCCCTTCCCTCTCTTGCCACCTCTGCTTCCCCGTTCCCTCACCCTTTCTCTCCATCTCATGTCTCCCACTCCCTCATCCTTTCTCTTCCTCCTCTCACCTCACCTATTTCCCTCTCTTTCACACACTCTCTCTTCTCTCTTCATCCATTCCCTTCCCTACTGACACACCCTTGTTCTCCGCACATTCCTCCCTACCCTACTCACTCACTCACTCCCCTTCTTCTCTCCCTTATTGTCTCTTTCTCCCTTTCTACCCAATGCTTCCCCTGCCTCTCACCCTCACCACAATTCCTCCTTTACTGCAGCTCATTTTCTGGGCCACCCTCCCGTCCCCACATCCCCCACCCGCACTGTGATGACGGTTGACTCGCACAGTGAATTGTCTGATGTTGTACAATTCTTCGTTGTTTGGACAGTGACAATGTTTTCTCGGAAAATGAAGGCTTGTGGTTTCCGGGAGAGGCCAGTTTGTTCCCTTTTTATGTGCTACAGAATAGGCCGGGTTAGGGAGTGAGGAGGAGAGAGGAGAGAGGAGAGAAAGAGAGAGTGAGAGAGAGAGAGAGAGAGAGAGAGAGAGAGAGAGAGAGAGAGAGAGAGAGAGAGAGAGAGAGAGAGAGAGAGAATGAATAAATATAGCCTCAATCTCTTTCCCCTGTCCTCCTCTCTTCATCCGTTCTCATCCACACTGCCCAACTCTTTCCTCCACACATTCCTCCCTAATCTTCCCCCTTTTCTGTCGCCTTTTTCCCCGCCACCCACCCGTCCCCACATCCCCCACCCCGCACTGTGATGACGGTTGACACGCACAGTGAATTATAGATGTTGTGTAATTCTTCATAGTTTGGAAAGCAGCAATGTTCTCTCAGAAGATAAAGGCTTGTGGTTTCCGGGAGAGGCCAGTTTGTTCCCTTTCTGTGCGCTACAGAATAGGCGGGGGAGGGGATGTGGAGTAGACGGGATAGCCGTGTGTTCTCAGTAGCTACGCCGTCACGACAAAGACCGAGCGCCATCTGTGACCTGGTCTCTGACACAAACACACACAGACACACAAAGAGATGGACAGACACATACGAGGACGCAAAGGAACAAATAGAGATGCAAACAGACAAATTCTTTAAAAATGAATGCAGTTTGCTTTTTCAACGTTTTAAGATGGAGGCAGCTATTCTGTGAACTGTTTGAAATGATTCTTTCTCTGGGATAATCTAATGTGCTTGTGGGGATGTCAGCGGGTTTGGGGGTTCACATGGAAATACAACATTCTGTAAAGTTGTCTCCATTGATGCCCTTTATCCCACCAATCTTGATTTAATTATCAATCCAACAACCCCTTCGCTTATGTGCTAGTTGAAATTTTAACAGCTTTTGTAACTGATCCGCTGTGTGCAGGGACCCATAAGAAGTGGAAATAGAAACCAATACTCTGCGTATGAAATAATGTTTGATGAGTTTCCAACAGTAAATCTGTCCTACTGCAAGAACTACCTGTTTTAAGACTCATCAAAACCGAACAGGCATCTGAACAAATGACAACTTTACATGAACAAATTTCCACCACCCACTGTAAGCCTAAAATGATGGAAACAAATTCTACTGTATATACTGATAAATGGTTGGTAAATTGTTTCTTTATCGTTACTTGTAATTCAGGAACAAAAAACAGCCCGGTTATGTTATCTTTTGATTCTTCTGCAGCAATGTTTAACACATCATTATAATTTTCCACAATATACAGACGAATCAAGATTGTCAATCCTGAGACCTCATTAAATTGTGTATGCTAAAATCAACTAAAGGGATTGAGAAAAACAATGTGGGGTTACCAAGAACGCTTCAGTGGGACATATTGCATAATCCAACAAACTCATATTCCCAGAGTGATGAGAACTCAGTCCGTGGACAACAAGCTGTGTGAACTGACAGCTGAAATCTCTCACCAGCGGGTTTTGTGGAGACCTGGTTGACGGAGGAGACACCGGACCACGCCATCGAACCCTCTGGGTTCTCCCTGTTCCCTGTGGACAGGTGGAAACCACTCACAGGGAAGAGTAAAGGGGTATGCTTCATGGTCAACAATGCTTGGTGCAACCCCCAGAATATGCATGTGCTCCAATCCTTTGTTGCCCAGATGTGGAGCAGCTGTTTAGACCCTACTGGCTGCCCAGGGAGTTCACGGTGTTTTCATCACAGCAGTGTACATTCCGCCCCAGGCTGATACTGACCGGGCTCTCAAGGAACTGTATGAAACCCTCACCACGCTGAAGACTGCCCACCCAGAGGCTGCCTTCATTGTCGCCCTGACTTTAATCCAGCATCGCAGACTGAAGCCCCTCCGAAGTGTTGTCAGCACATCCAGGTGAGCGCTCGGGGAGCTGGCACTCTCGACCTTTCCATAACGCTGACAAAGTGCTTCTCCGACCACACTTCAACAATCAGATCACTCTCTGATCCGGCTTCTGCCGATGTACATGCAAAAGCTGAAACAAGAAGCGGCCATAGGTGATCCGTCCACTGTTGGTCCGACCAATCGGTCTTCATGCTGCAGGACCGCTTGGATGACATCAATTGGATTGTCTTCCATGATGAGGATGTGACCAAGTTCACGATGGGTCACGTGCTTCATCTGAACGTGTATCGAGAATGTTCTTCTCCAGAAATCAGTCAATGTCGTTTCTTTATCGTTAACTATAATGTGGGCACAAAAACAGCCACACCAACAATCCCAGTTAAATTATATTTTGATCCTTCTGAAAAATAGTTAACACATCACAATAAATTTCCTTAATATACCAATGAACTAACAGATTCTCAGACATAACAAAATCCTGAGGCCTTATGAAATCGTGTATCCCAAAATCAATAAAGGCATTTAAAAAACAAGTTGGGGTTACCGAGAATGCCACAGTGGAACATATTGCATAATTCAACGAACCCATGTTCCCAGCGTAATAAGAACCCAAGCACCCAAAACTATAACACTCTTCTTGTGATGTTCCCAACAGTCCTCCGACACACCTCCAACAGGTTGATCATTTCTTTGCTACTTCAAATTAATCCAGTACGTTAACATTAAATTCAATCTCCGCAAAATCAATCAGTAAACCTGAAACAGGAGACGACATTACTGCACCATAACAGAATCTTAAAGCCTGTGCTTGTATCACAGCCAAACATTTGAAAGTTGGAGATGAAGCTGATCCATGAGCCACAGAATCAAGACAAAATCTAATGAAACAAATGTAAATGGTCAGCAGAGATTTTCATGTCGCACCCGAAGAATATCCACAGAGACACCGAGAATATTTACTGCTCCTTTATATTTCTCAATTATTTTACTGATACGGTGCTTCCATGTCAGCTCATTGTGCTTCCACCTGCCTGGAAATCTCACCACTGACACGTCTTCAGGAGTTTGATCAGATGATTTCAAATCAAGCGCAGGTCTATTAATCCTGTTTATAAAACACGTGACTTGTGTTTTTCCACTGAAAGGTCAAGTCCCATCTATTTACCAGCTGATTAATTGCTAATGGCATCCTATATACAGTTAAACTGACATTTCTACCTCTAATGTTTAAAGCTCTATCATCTGCAAATAGTGATTTACCCACCCCTGTATCTATCTCAGAGAAAATGTTATTAATTATAATAAGAAATAATAAATACTGCCTTGTGGGATCCCAATCTCTATCTCAGAAACCCGTGTATAACTTGCCCACCGGCTCCTGCAGAAGGCGTCTAAATAAAAAAAAAAATCTCATAAAACTTTACAGTGTTTAACTATGATCAAAAGGCCTGTGTAAAGGCTAAGAAACCGGCATGTAAGTAGTGAAACAGGGATTTCAGCTCATCATTATATCCCAGTTATCTGCCTTCTCCAATTCAGCCTTTGGTCTATTGCCTTCTCTGCCTTGCTGATTCAAATGCTCAAAGAGATGGTCTTTAAATGCTTGCTTGCAACATGTCCTCCGTCATTATGTTCCAGATGGTGACCTTCAGAAGCAATTATTCCTAAGATCACCTCTAAACTTCACACGCTTCTTCTTAAAACACTCCTTGTTATTCAGACCTCTGTCTGGAATCACAGAGTCCCAATGAAGAGAAAGTGTGCTTCCTTCCAAATGGTCCATGCCCACTTGAATTCAGCCCATTTGCCTGCATCTAGCCCATAACACTGTGATCAGGTACTATCCATTAGCCTGTAAATATATCCTTTAAACCCTCTAGCTGAACTCCACCCTACCACTTTCTATAGTCGCTCCTTCCACATCCCCATCATTGCCTGTGGATAAAATGTCCCCTTTTAGTCTTTCTTCTCTTACGTAAAATCTATGCCCTTGAGTTTTACAACCACCCCCTCGTGCTTGAAAAGGCGGTCTCCATTTATATTATCGATGCACCTCATGTTCATTGTCTTCTTTAAGATCACCTCTCAACATTGGATGCTCCAGGAGAACATTATTCCCACCAATGCGGTCTCTCCTTGCTCCTCAGTCCATACCATACATTCTGATGAATCTCCAGTGCAATTAAACGTTTTCTGTCGTGTGGCACCAGACACATCTCAAGCTTTTGATACAATTCATGTTTTAAAAAGTCCTTCCAAGAGTTCTGTTCAGTACTTTCCATATAACGACAGGTATCCCAGTGGACGCCTTCATTCTATTTACCTGTCTCGACACCTTTAGGTACCGTTGTACCTCTGCGTCAATGCTACGCCTTCTATAAGAAATTCTGAAGACGCAGGAGAGATATATCCCGAAGAAGAAGTATTTTAAAGGGAGGATGAGGCTAAGCAAAAGAAGGGGCATAGAATATAGCAACTATTTGTAGAAAGCTAGAGGAACGGAAAGCTTTTATAACTTGACAGCATCGACGTTCAGAAGTTCAAAGTACATTTATTATCAATGTATATATACTGCATACAACCTTGAGACTCGTCTCCATACCGGCAGCCACAAAACAAAGACATCTCTTAGAACTTATTAAAGAAAGAAGATCGTCAAACACCCGATGTGCAGGGGTAAAAAACAGATCTTGCAGATAACAAAGTCAGCACATAACATATTGAACTGAAGTGCTCGATAGTGAGTCTAAAGCCACAGAACCAGGCATCACTGTAGCCGATTCAGGAGCCCGTTTATTGCAGACCAGCACAAAGAAAAATAAACCCCGCAGTGCTGTGATCTGAACTTTCCTGTCCTGTCCTCCAGACCCCACACCCTGACATTTTCAGTCTGCCCTCGTACTTCAACCTCCTGAATCTCAGGTCATTCCATGCCTCTGGTTCTGGGCCGTGCCGCGTCGTAACACTCTCAGCCATATCAATGCGGAATGCAAAGAAAACAGAGCAGTGAGGACAGAAACGATGAATGTCAGGGTAATCTAGGCAGTAACATAAAAGAGGAAACCAGAATCCTTTTTTTTCAGATATTCCTCACAAAGCGTACAGGAGAGGTAAAGTGGATACCAGACAACTGTAAAATGATGTTGGAGAGGGAGCAAAGCCGAACAAAAAATAGTAGATCAAGTCAATGTTATTTTGCATTAGTCTTCACCATGGAAGACAGCAGCAGAACACATGAACATCCGAATATCAGACAGTAGAAACGTGTGAGTATTTCTCCCTCCTTCCTTTCTTAAAAAGTGGGATAACATTAGCCATTCTCCAATCCTTAGGAACTGATCCTGAATCACATGCAGGTGAACTGGGAGAATCAGGTAGGTGCTGGACCCCAGGATAGGGAGTTTGTGGAGTGTCGAAGGGATGTATTTTTGGAACAGCTTGTTCTTGAGCCAACCAGGAACGAGGCTATTTTGGACTTGGTGATGTGTAATGAACAGGAATTGATAAGTGATCTTGAAGTAAGGGAGCCATTAGGAAGTAGTGATCATAACATGATAAGTTTTTATCTACAATTTGAGAGGGATAAGGGCAGATCAGAGGTGTCAGTGTTGCAATTAAATAAAGGAGACTACGGAGCCATGAGGGAAGAGCTGGCCAAAGTTAAATGGGCGGATGCCCTGGCAGGAAAGACAGTGGATCAGCAGTGGCAGATATTCTTGGGGATAATACAAAAGATGCAAACGCAGTTCATTCCAATGAGAAGGAAGGATTCAAAGAGGGAGAAGGGGCCACAGTGGTTGACAAAGGAAGTCAGAGATTGTATAGCATTAAAGAAAAAGAAGTATGACAGGGCTAAGATGAGTGGGAATACAGATGATTGGGAAAGTTTTAAGGAACAGCAGATCTTAACTAAAAAAGCAATACGGAGAGAAAAAATCAGGTATGAGCTCAGTCTAGCCAGGAATATAAAAGGGGATAGCAAAAGCTTTTTTAGCTATGTGAAGAGAAAGAAGATAGTTAAGAACAATGTTGGCCCCTTGAAGAATGAATTGGGAGAAATTGTTATGGGAAACAGGGAAATGGCAACAGAATTTAATGCGTACTTTAGATCTGTCTTCACCAGGGAGGACACAAGCAATCTCCCAGATGTATGGATGGACCAGGGTCATAAGATATCAGATGAATTGAAACAGATTGACATTAGGAAAGAAACTCTGATGAGTAGACTGATAGGACTGAAGGCTAATGAATCCCCGGGTCCAGATGGTCTGCATCTGAGGGTTCTAAAAGAGGTGGCTCAGGAAATTGCGGATGCATTGGTAATCATTTTCCAATGTACCTTAGATTCAGGATCAGTTCCTGAAGATTGGAGAGTGGCTAATGTTATCCAACTTTTCAAGAAGGGAGGGAAGGAGAAAATGGAGAACTATCGCCCTGTTAGCCTAACGTCAGTCGTGGGGAAGATGCTGGAGTCCATTATTAACGACGAAATAGTGGCATATCTTGATGGCAGTAATAGGATTAGGCCGAGCCAGCATGGATTTACCAAGGGCCAATCATGCTTGACTAATCTGTTGGAGTTTTTTGAGGGTGTAACAAGGATGTTAGATGAGGGTAAGCAAGTGGATGTAGTGTACCTAGATTTTCAGAAGGCATTCGATAAGGTGCCAAATAGGAGATTGGTGAGTAAAATCAGAGCTCATGGCATTGGGGGCAGGGTTTCAACATGGATAGAAAACTGGTTGGCAGATAGAAAGCAAAGGGTAGCAGTGAATGGGTGTTTCTCGGACTGGCTGGAGGTGACTAGTGGGGTACCACAGGGCTCTGTATTGGGACCACAGCTCTTTACGATTTATGTCAATGACTTAGATGAGGGCATTAAAAACTATATCAGCAAGATTGCTGACGATACTAAACTGGGTGGCAGTGTGACATGCGAAGAGGACGTTAGAAGAATACAGGGAGACTTGGATAGGCTGGGTGAGTGGGCAGATACTTGGCAGATGTCATTCAATGTGAATAAATGTGAAGTTATCCACTTTGGAAGCAGGAACAAGAGGGCAGAGTATTGTCTGAACGGTGTAGAGTTAGGTAAGGGAGAAATGAAAAGAGACATAGGAGTCCTAGTTCATCAGTCAATGAAGGTGAATGAGCAAGTGCAACAGGCAGTGAAGAGGGAAAATGGAATGTTGGCCTTTATTACAAGGGGAATTGAGTACAAGAGCAAGGATGTCCTTTTGCATTTGTACAGGGCCCTGGTGAGACCACACCTGGAATATTGTGTACAGTTTTGGTCTCCAGGTTTAAGGAAGGACATTCTGGCAATTGAGGAAGTGCAGCGTAGATTCACTAGGTTGATTCCTGGGATGGCAGGGCTGTCTTACGCAGAGAGATTGGAGAGATTGGGCTTGTACACACTGGAATTGAGGAGATTGAGAGGGGATCTGATTGAAACGTTTAAGATAATTAAAGGATTTGATAGGATTGAGACAGGAAATATGTTCCAGAAGTTGGGAGAGTCCAGTACCAGAGGGCATGGATTGAGAATAAGAGGTCAGTTATTTAAAACAGAGTTGAGGAAAAACTTCTTCTCCCAGAGAGTTGTGGAGGTGTGGAATGCACTGCCTCGGGAGACGGTGGAGGCCAATTCTCTGGATGCTTTCAAGAAGGAGCTAGATAGATATCTGATGGATAGGGGAATCAAGGGATATGGGGACAAGGCAGGGACTGGGTATTGATAGTGAATGATCAGCCATGATCTCAGAATGGCGGTGCAGACTCGAGGGGCCGAATAGTCTACTTCTGCACCTATTGTCTATTGTCTATCTAAGGAACATTGGAAAATGATTACCAATGCATCCGCAATTTCCAGGGCCACCTCCTTTAGTACCCTAGGATGCAGACCATCTGGACCTGGGGATTTGTCAGCCTTCAGTCCCATCAGTCTACTCATCACCGTTTCCTTCCTAATGTCAATCTGTTTCATTTCCTCTGTTACCCTATGTCCTTGGCCCATCCATACATCTGGGAGATTGCTTGTGTCTTCCTTAGTGAAGACAGATCTAAAGTACTTATTAAATTCTTCTGCCATTTCTCTGTTTCCCATAACAATTTCACCCAATTCATTCTTCAAGGGCCCAACATTGTTCTTAACTATATTCTTTCTCTTCACATACCTAAAAACGCTTTTGCTATCCTCCTTTATATTCCTGGCTAACCTGCGTTCTTACCTCATTTTTTCTCCCCGTATTGCCTTTTTAGTTAATTTCTGTTGTTGCTTAAAAATGTCCCAATCATCTGTCCTCCCACTCACCTTAGCTCTGTCATACTTCTTTTTTTAATGCTATGCAATCTCTGACGTCCTTTGTCAACCACTGTGGCCTCTTTCCCCCCTTTGAATCCTTCCTTCTCCGGGGGATGAACTGATTTTGCACCTTGTGCATTATTCCCAAGAATACCTGCCATTGCTGTTCCACTGTCTTTTCTGCTAGGATATCTGTCGTTAACTTTGGCCAGCTCCTCCCTCATGGCTCCATCGTCTCCTTTGTTCCACTGCAAAACTGACACTTGCGAGCTGCCCTTATCCTTCTCAAATTGCAGATAAAAACTTATCATATTGTGATCACTACCTCCTAATGGCTCCTTTACTTCAAGATCGCTTCTCAAATCCAGTTCATTACATAACACTAAATCCAGAATATTCTTGTCCCTGGTCGGCTCTTGTACAAGCTGTTCCAAGAATGCATTCTGTAGGCACTCTACAAACTCCCGATCCTGTGGTCCAGCACCAACCTGATTCTCCCAGTTCACCTGCATCTTGAAATCCCCCATAACTACTGCGACATAACCTTTGCCACATGCCAAAGTTAACTCTATTCAACTTGCACCCAATACCCATGCTACTGTTTGGTGGCCTGTAGGCAACACCCATTGGGGTCCTTTTGCCCTTACTGTTCCTCAGTTCTATCCACACAGACTCCACTTCTCCTGATCCTATGTCCCCCTTGCAAAGGACTGAATCTCATTCTTCACCAAAAGAGTCACCCCAGCCCCTCTGCCCACATTTCTGTCCCTACGATATCACGTATACCCTTGTACATCCATTTCCCAGGTCTGATCTCCTTTCAGCCATGACTCCGTTATCCCAACAACATCATAGTTACCCATTCGCACCTGTGCTTCAAGCTCATCTGCCTTATTTCTGACACTTCGTGCATTCAGATATAGAATTTTTAGCCCATTTCTCCTCTTTCTGTTTGAATCGCTGCCGATTGTGCTTAACCCAGCTCCCCGCACTCCCATCGGGCTATGCGCCCCTAGAATTTTGTTGTCCTTCCTAAATTTACTTATTCTTTCTACACATTTAACTCCATGTTCCGTTAGACCATCCCTCTGTACATGTGTCCTCCTTATCACTTGTTCCGCCTCACCATTCTCTACTACACACTTAATATTCCGGAACCGTGTAGTCCCCACCTGTCCTTTATTCTTCCTCTCGCTATCCTCCCTCACATTCTGGATCCCCACCACCTACAAATTTAGTTTAACCCCCCCCCCCCCAAGAAGCTCTAGCAAACTTCCCTGCAAGAATGTTAGTACCGCTCCAGTTCAGGTGTAAACCGTCCCCTCGGAACAGATCCCACCTTCCCTGGAACAAAGCCCAATTATCTGAAAAACCTGAAGCCCCCCCTCCTGCACCATCCTCTCAGCCACGTATTAATCTTTATAATCCTTCTGTTCCTTGTCTCACTCGCACGTGGCACAGGTAGAAATCCTGAGATTGTTACCCTGGAGGCCCTGCTCTTCAGCTTCGCAACTAACACCCTGAGCTCCCTACGCAGTTGTATTAGTTGTATTAGTCATAGATACTTCAATAATAAATGCAGTTTGGAATGAAATTACTTCTTGCTGTTAACTCAGGCGGACGCAGCCGTTCTGTGAACTATGTGAAATGATACGTGCTCTGGGATAATCCAATGTGCATGTGGGGTTGTCTGCTGAGTTGGAGCCGAAACGAATCTCAAGATTGTCTCATTTGTTCATACATTGATCATGAAGTTAATTTGAATTTTCACGTCTGTTCTTTTTTTTAATGGTTCAGACAGCCATTTTGTGAAGTGTTTGAAATCAGTGTTCGAGAGCATGCGCAGTTTGCGGACACAGATGGGAAGGGACCGAAACAAGTGGATAAAGTGATGTCGAAGTCTACGGACAAATGTTCATTCAGGCAGGGTCAGGCAGAGACAATGGGTTACCCACACATAGCCTCACACACACACACACACACACACACACACACACACACACACACACACACACACACACACACACACACTCACACACACACACACTCACACACAACTACACTGTCTTCACCGTCTAGAGAACATGGAAAAGAAACATAGAAAACCCTACAGCACAAAACAGACTCTTCGGCCCAAAAATCTGTGCCGAACATGTCCTTATCAAAGAAACTACCTAGGGTTACACATAGTCCTCTATTCTTCTGAGCTCTCTGACCAAACCAGAACAATTTTATGAGACCCTATCGTTTCCACCTCCACCACCGTCGCCGGTAACCTGTTCCACTCTCTCACCACTCTCTGCGTAAAACAACCTATCTCTGACCTATGCCTTCTTCCAAGCACCTTAACACTGTGTCCTCTCGTGCTAAACATTTCAGCCCAGAAAAAAGACTCTGACTATCCACATGATCAGTGCCTCTTCTCCTCTTAGACACCTCTATCAGGTCACCTCTCATCCTCTGTCGCTCCAAGGAGTAAAGGCCAAGTTCACTCAACCTACGCTCTTAAGGAATGATACCCAATCCAGGCAACATCCTTGTAAATCTCCTCTGCAACCTTTCTATGGTTTTCACATCCTTCCAGTAGTGAGGCGACACGAACTGAGCACAGTACTCCAAGTGGGGTCTGATCAGGGTCCTATATAGCTGCAACATTACCTCACGGTTCCAAAACTGAATCTCACGGATGATTAAGGTCAATGCCCCACTTGCCTTCTTGACCACAGAGTGAAACTGCGGAGCAGCTTTGAGTGTCCTATGGTCCCGGACGCCAAGATCCCTCTGAACCTCTACACTGTCAGCAGTCTTACGATTAATCAGCCATCATAATTGACATAATGAAATGAACGACCTCACACTTATCTTTTTTGAACTCGATCTGCCACTGCACAGCCCAGTTTTGCATCCTATCAATGTCCCGCTGTAGCCTCTGACAGCCCTCCACACTATCCACAGCTCTTTGACACATACGGGATGAGATGATTAGAACACACTCACGGCTGAGTTTGATGGCCATGCATTAGGGTTAGGGTTGGACCCGGACGAGCCCCCTGATGTTCTGCCTGTTACTGTCACTGAGGAAACTGGAGGGTTTCTTCAATATGAAAGTGTTTATTCATCACCACCGACAGACAGTTTCTTGGGGACCCTCTCGTTACAGTGCGCCAAGCACAAACTATATCGAGTGTTTATATTCTTGAGGAGAATGGCAACAGTAGGTGATTCAATACAATTTCACAAGCTACAATGACATAATTGACTTCAATATTCAGTGTCTGACAAATGCTTCTGTCACAACCACGCATTCAGCAGCGCGGCAGATTCGGCAATTGCGCTCGCGAATATGCACGTGGCAGCCAATTATTATTTCATTGTGATCGCATTTAACCACGTTCGTCCCATCGTAGTTTTTGTCCGGACTTGAACCTCGGACACAGCAACACTTCCCTTTCCGCCTTGCCTGTGAAATTGGACTGTTGAGTCACCTGAATCTGAAGACTAGCGGTCTTCGTTTAATTCTCGCTTATACTTTTCAGCCGCGGAGTCGGCTTCGTTTTCCATTTCAGAGTTTTAATTCACGGCTTGTTTGGCCGAGCGTCTTTGTTTGCTTTTCCCTTTAACATTGTTGGCGTTAAAGTCTGTGTCCTTTCGAACTGCTTCAGTGTCTCTCTCTGCGCACTCTGGCCATGTCCGCAAACTAACTCTTGCAAATGGTCAAAATATTAAATCTTTAATTTAATCACATTCTGTCACCGCGGGGATTTCACGAGGCAGGTGTAAATGGTTTGTAAATAATTTAAAAATATTTATTTTTAAATCTGTTGCAACCTCTCCCTGTGGAATCGCTAAATGATTTTAAAAACCCCAGGCAAGTGCTGCCTCGACATGTCATTCCGAGAGATCACCTGTGGCACAGACGGATCACTGGACAGATAAAATGTCCTCAATTGCCCGTAGGTACCTGAGTGTGCAGAAAATATTGTTCGTGTTCATCGCCGTCATTGGAGTTCCTGGTGAGTGAGCAGAGCAATTCATGTTCGGTATTTCTGAGTGTTTACTGGTGTGAAGTTGTTTGTGATCATTTAACAAGCTTTTAACTTGATGATCATTGAGTACATCTCCGTCAGAGGTATCGATCCTGTCAGTTCCATGTTCTGATATTTATATTTAGTGACAAGCGGAACTAAACCGCTGCCTCTCCTCTCACTCACGGGACCGACTCGAACGTTGTTCTTGCCTTTAACGGGACGTTGTACAGAGTTTCTCCAGCGCTGGGGACAAGCAGCTCTCCGGGAGGGTGTGACGGGGAGGATTTCAGTGGAGCCTTTTCCAGAGCAGTCCCGTTGCTGGGCACAGGCAGCTGCATAGAAAGGTGTGACAGGGTGGGTTTAAATGGGACTTTTCCCAGTGCTGGGGGCAGCACTTCCAGGGAAGTTGTACCTCGGAAGGTTTTACATCGTGATGTTCCCAGTTCCTGAGTTATTGTTCAGAGAGAACCCCTGGTCCTGTGTGTTACGTCTCGTTACGAAGTCTGTCACAGTCCGATCCTACTGTCTGTTGGTCAGTGATTGGGTCTGATCACCTGAACCGGTGTTCACGGATCTGCTAACGTGTGATATGGAACTGAACTGCGCTGTAGAATTAATCCAGTAACTCAGCCTCAGGTTACTAGCTTGTTTATGCTTTCCCTCTGAGACCCGTCGGGAATCGGGGCCCCGCTTCGTCCAGACGAAGAATCTCGGACCGAAACTAGAGTTTGTTCAATTCCATGGAAGCTGCCTGACCTGCTGAGATCCTCCAGTATTTTATGTGCGTTGTTCCCATCTGTGTCGCTTCTCGGCCCCGTCAGATGCTGAGTTTCCAGAGACCTGGTCAGTCCCGGTTAAATCAGTGAAACCGGCTCCATCAGCGACTGGAATCGGGATCAGCACTGATTGTGTAGTTCGTGCAGTTGGTTTTTATCGCCAACATTTGCCCATATAGCGTTTTAACTCCACATTGCAGAGGGCAAGGTAGAGACAGTGTGACCCCTGTCTGATGTTGGATTAGCAACGGTTCACAGACTCTCGCACTCCTGATCTTCAGATGAAAACCGATCCGTTGTAAATTTCCGCAGAATGTACAGTGGGGAGTGGGGAGTGGCCAAAATCCAGAAACAAAACCCCCCTGTTCCCCGCCCGCCCTCATCCCACCCCGTCACAGACTCTCCCACAAAACGAAGGCTGGAGTCCTGGCGAACTCTCGCAAGAAGCTGGAACATCTGCCCCGTCTGGCAATAAAGAGGAACTTTTTGAGAAGAAAAAGTGTCAGTTCTCTCTCTCTCTCTCTCTCTCTCTCAAGTGAATTTATTGGCGATCGTGATCCTGTCCCGGGGAAAGTGCGGCCTCTCCACCTGCACCACTCGCTACCTGGTGGCCATGGCAGCGGCGGATCTGCTGACGGTTGTTACCGAGATCATTTTATTTGAAATCAGTTGGTATTACTTCCGGTGGAGTTTTCTGGACATCACCCCTGTGTGCAGTGTTATCACTGTATTGAAGTTCACAGCCATAAAATGTTCTGTCTGGTTCACCGTCACTTTCACCTTTGACCGGTTTGTCGCCATTTGCTGCCAGAAGCTGAAAACAAAATATTGCACCGGGAAAACTGCGGCTGTGGTTCTAACAACAACCGGCATACTGACCTGTCTAAGAAACGTTCCCCGATACTTCACACGGGAACCCGCAGTGATCATCGACAATGTACCGTGGTTCTGCAATATCAAGGACAATTATCTCACTGACCCCGGGTGGGTAGCATATGACTGGCTCGATACGGTTTTTGTTCCGTTCCTCCCTTTCGCTGGGATACTGCTGCTCAACGCTCTGACAGTCAGACACATTTTAGTGGCCAGTCGGGTCCGTAAGGGGCTGAAGGGTCAGAGCAAGGGGGAGAACCGCAGTGACCCGGAGATGGAGAGCAGGAGGAGGTCTGTGGTTTTACTCTTCACCCTCTCCGGCAGCTTCATCCTCCTGTGGATGACGGCGGTTGTAAATTTCATATATTATCAGGTCTTAGGGAAAGGATTCGATTTCAATGTTTCCGAATGGATCTTTATGTACGTCGGGGTTTTGCTGAAGAATTTCAGCTGCTGCACGAACACATTTATTTACGCGGTGACTCAGTCAAAATTCCGGGAGCAGGTGATCAGCGCGGTGAAATATCCGGTCACCTCGGTGTTTCAGTTCATTAATAAAGCGGCGTCCTGAGTTCAAACCGGAAGCGGCCGCAGTGTTTCCAGTCCGTGTCCAGCCCCTCACGTTCACCACCTGATTTCCCAGGTGTTATTCCCAGGCCGATTAACCCATCGTCCGGCAGCTATGTGACGTCAGCATAGCTTGTGTGTGGGGTGGGGCAAAGCACCGTCCGGGAGGGTCAGTATCTCATTGGACCGGTAAGATATCAGTCGGAGAACTGCTCCGGAAGGCGCAACCCCATTGGTCAGCGGATATTTGGATCTATTTCCATTCCCTTCAACCATCCTCACTGTCCGACGTTCCACCATGTCGGCGGCGTATAATACGATGCTAGTTGACTATTCCAATATTATCACAGCAGTCTACGCTGTCCCTTGAATGATTGGCTAACGTGAAGGAATATGGCGGGATTTGGATAAACGACGGTCGACACTCCCACTTCAAAGCGTTGATCCCGCCACCATCTGGACTGGAGTGTGGTGCGGAGAATTGGGAAATACAACCCTGGCCGATTCCATTGTTTTTCCGTTCGAAAGTTAAATTACCCCAAAGTCCCAGATATCGTATGCATTGAAACACAATATTATGAATTAAATTAAAGTCACTCCCATTACGTCAGAGAGCTTTTAAATAAAGTCTAACAACCCCCGAAGATTGTAATGAAGCCTCCATTTGATTTCTTTCTTTCTGATACGCTTCGCACTGAATTAAAATGTGTTCAACTGTTTCATAATGACAAAACGTACACGAGCCAGAATGATGTTTACCAACACGACATGAGGAATAGTATTGTCAATTGGAAGACGATTCGTGTTTTAAGCCCTTTTCCCATAAATCCAACACTTCTATGTATTCTGTAATGGTCTCACCCCTTGTGACCATTATCCCACCAGTATTACCATAAGGCCACAATTATTAGCACTAAAAAACCCTTACCTGCTGATTTCCTAGGTGGAAGCTCTTTACCGACAGTTAAACTTTTAACAGCTTTGGTAAGTATACAATCAACCCGCTCATTCCCCTAAACCCCTCTAATACCCCTCTAAACTGAAAGGCTAACTTCACATTCAGTTAGACTTAACGAAGGGTCTCGGCCTGAAATGTCGACAGTGCTTCTCCCTATAGATGCTGGCTTGCCTGCTGCGTTCCACCAGCATTTTGTCTGTGTTGCTTGAATTTCCAGCATCTGCAGATTTCCTCGTGTTTGACTTTGAATAGGAAATAATGTTTGATGAATTTCCAACAGTAAATCTGATCTATTACTGAAGTCACCTGTTTTAAGATTCATCAAAACCGAAAAGGAATCTGAACAAATTACAAATTTATCTGGGCAAATTTCTTTCACCCACTCTCAGTCGAAAACAGATGGCAACCAATTTTGCCGTATGTACTGATAAATGGTAGGTAAATTATTTCTTTATCCTTTTCTGCAATTCAGTCAGAAAAAAGGTGCTCCACCAACATTCCCAGTTAAATTATCTTTCGATCCGTCTGCAAAAAACGGTTAAAATGATTATCCTAGTTAATGATGACTGGTTCACATATCATCATAATTTTCCTTAGTATACTGATGAGCTAACAGATTCTCAAACATGACAGCATCCTTAAACATTAATAAACTGTCCAATCCAAAATGTATGTGCTGGTGGAGAAGGCTGTTGGGGTGGTGAAACCTATCCCGGGTAGGGTGGCGGGAGGATGGGGTCAGAGCAGACGTGCACGATATGGAAGAGATGCGGTTGAGGGCAGCGTTGATGGTGGAGGAAGGGAAGCCTCTTTCTTGAAAAAAGAGGACATCTCCTTCGCTCTAGAATGAAAAGCCTCATCCTGAGATCAGATGTGTTGGAAACGGGGGAACTGAGAGAAATGCATCGCGATTTTACATATAACAGGATGGGAATAGTTATAATCCTGGCAGCTTTGAGGGTCCGTGGGTTTGCAGTAGACATCAGTGGATAAGCTGTCTCCTGAGACAGAGTCAGTAAAAACAAGTACTGAAAGGTTGCGCCTCAATTTTGAGACTGCGCCCTCTAGTGTTGGATACGCTCACCAGAGGAAACATCCCCTCCACATCAACCCGATCTCGTCCATTCAACACTCGGTAGGTTTCAATGAGATCGCCCCGCGTTCTTCTGAATTCCAGTCAGTACAGGCGCAATGCCGCCAAATGCTTCTCGTATGTTAACCCGTTAATTCCCGGAATCATCCTGGTGAAATTCCTCTGAACTCTCTCCGAGGACAACACTTCCTTTCTGAGATACGGGGCACAAAAATGTTGACGATACGCCAAGTACAGCATGACTAGCGCTTGATAAAGGCTCAACGCTATCCCTTTGCTTCTGTATTCATGGGCTAATCTACAGAGGGAATACGAGTTCATATCTCCCAGATAGTGGTTCCAGTGTCAGGCAGTTATGTTGCATTTTAATACTGGAATAATGCAGAAGATTTGGATGGTAATTAGAAGACCCTTAACAAGATGCTGCCTGGATAAAATAAGACTGGACAATCCAGGGGAATTTGCTCTGTTCGGGAGAGGCTGTGGGAAGCCCGACAGAAGTCTATGGGTACCTGAGAAGCACAGACACACTGGCCGGCTGGTATTGTGTCTCTAAGTAGAAAATGCCTACTAGCAGACAAAAGGCACTTCAGCAGAAACGGGGAACAGTACTTCACGGGTCCTTTTTGCGATGGTTGTGTATTTTGTAATTTAGTGCATTTTTCTCTCTTTTCATGACACTGCTGCTGTAATACAAACACCTTATATTAGACTGTAATGTTAAACGTGCCTCTGAATGTTTAAAGTCGATGTGTGTTGCAACTTTTGTGTCTGGAAGGAATTCCGGGGGTGGTGGTGGAGGCAGATGTGATAGAGGCTTTTAGATACCACGTGAATGGTTGGAGAATGGAGGGATGTGGACCCTGTGTAGGCAGAGGGCACTGGTTTACTGAGACATAAAGTGACCAGTTCAATTGGTTCAGAACAACACAGTGAGCAGAAGGGCCTGTTCCCCTGCTGTCATTGTTCTATGTTGGTGAGACCACGGCTGGAGAACTGTGCAACTCTGGCCGGCCGCCTCGGAAAGGACGGGATTAACCTGGAATTCGCAGTAAAAATTCACGACTTTTGTTGCCGGCCGTGGAGAACGGGAGTCAAAAGGAGAATCGATTGTGACTGTACACTGACCCCAAAGCTGAGCGTGATGCACCACCGATTCTCCCCTCCGTCACCACAGGCCCCATTGTCACGATGTAATTGTCGGGTTACATAAAGAGTGACAAATGACACAAATTGTTCAATGATAGAATAAGTCACAAACGCTCGCTTTTCATAGGAACTACAGTTCCCATCGGGCACCGCGCTCAGTCAGCTTCAGCTGCCGAACATACGGGGCCGCGGGGGCATCTGGTAGTTGTAGTCCAAATGTCTCAGCTTCTCACTCGCTCCCTGCTTCAACACTATTCCTCAGCCGTCACAAACATCTGTTGGAATAGATTCACCGTGACGTCGGAGGAGAACCACGCCTGTCGTTGTGGACGCAGAGGCCGGCAACCACCGACAGCAGGAATAAGGGCAAATAATGTCTCACATTCACCACCCCACTCTGAAGAAATTCCTCTTCATCTCTGTTCCGAGGGAAGTTTGGAACAAGTGGTGTACCGCAGGGTCGGGTGCTGGGACATTGGTCATTTGTATATTTCTCAGTGTGAGTTTGTGAGGCCTCCGTCGGAGAGGGTCGACCATGGATGCTGCGTCCGAACTGTCCAGATATGCACCACAGAAGCCTCAGATAAATACTCCGGACATGGTCTGACCAAAGTTTTATAAATTACAACATAACCTCCTGGCTTTTGAACTCAGCGCTTCACGAGTAAAACCCGGTATTCTATAAGCCTCCTTCACCACCTAATCGACCTGTTCACCCACATCCAACGAGCTGTGAACTTGCATCCCAAGAACTGTCTCTCCGCAACACTGTTCAGCATCTCGCCGTTAGCAGAGAACAAAGTTTCTACAGCACATTACAGGCCTTTCGGCCCACAATGATGTGCTGACCATGTCACATACTCTAGAAAATGTCAAGAACCTCCCTACCGCATAGCCCTCTATTTTTCTAAGCTCCATGTACCTAACTCAGAGTCTCTTAAAAGACCCTGTTCTATCCACCTCTGCCACCTTCGCAATGCATTCCATGCACCACCACTTTCTGTGTGAAACACTTACCTCTGACACCCCCTCTGTACCTACTTCCAAGCACCTTAAAACTGTGCCCCCACGTGTTAGCCATTTCATCCCTGGGAAATAGCCTCTGGCAATCCACACGATCAGTGCCTCTTATCATTTTATACACGTGTATCAGGTCATCTCTCACCCTCCAGCGCTCCAAGGAGTAAAGGCCAAGTTCACTCTGCCTGTTTTCATAAGGCATGCTCTTCAATCCAGGCAACACCCTTGTAAATCTCCTCTGCACTCACTGTATAGTATCCACATCCTTCCCGTAGTGAGGTAACCAGAATTGGACACAGTACTCCAGGTGTGGTCTAACTAAGGCGTTGTTTCTCTGTAACATTACCTCACAGCTCTTGAAATCAATCCCACAGTTGATGAAGCCCAGTACGCCATACGGCTTCTTAACAACACTCTCAACCGACGCAGCAGCTTCGAGTGTCCTGTGGACACAGACGCCACTATCTGGCTGATCTGGGTCATCGGACAGGGGTTATCGGACTTGAATTAGGATTTGTTCAGTGTTGCCACCTCCCCTGAACCCCGACTCGCTGCCTGTCCCAACCCCGGGAGGGTGGGAGTTTATCTCAGTTACGAGTCCGGGACAGATTCATTTTACAACGCGGAGACCAACTCCCATCTCCACACCTTCACTGGGAATAAATTCACGAAAAAACGTTAAACTGTCTTCTGGATTTGCGATGAAAACAAGTGTCTAAGAATCTGCTCCAGTTCCGCTCCGGTTCTGTAAACAGGCTGGGTCTTGGGACCAATGTCAGGAGTAATGTCCCTGTAAATATAAATGTGCGGAGAGTGAAATAAACACGAGATGAGAATTATCGATCTATTAATGTTAACTCGCTCACCACGTCCATCAACAGAACAGAAACACGGCGGATTCGGTCCTGAGCTGCCCCGGGTCCTAAAGTCCACCCGCACTGAGTCAGTTTAACGGGGACAAGCCGGGGCGGTGCTGACTGGAAAAGGGAGGTCAAGTTGAATCTTGGAAAGACCGTAAGACATAAGAGCAGAATGTGGCCGTTCCGCCCATCGATTCTGCTCCGCCATTCTATTATCGCAGATCCCGAGTCCCACTCAACCCCATACACCTGCCTTCTCGCCATGTCCTTTGATGGCCTGATCGATCAGGAAATGACCATCTTCCGCCATAAATATACCCACAGACAGCTTCCACCGCAGCCCGTGGCAGTGTATTCGACCGGTTCACTACTCTCTGGCTAAAAATATTCCTGCTTACCTCTGTTCAAAAACATCTCCCCTCAATGTTGAGGCTGTGCCGTCTACTCTGGATGCCCCATCATATGAAACACATGCACCCTGTCTCGTCCCTTCAACACTCGGTAGGTTTCGATGAGATCCTGCTTCCTTTCTGAGGTATGGGACCAAAAACATTGACAAAACTCCAAGTACGGCCTAACCTGTGTATTATAAAGGATCAGGATTATATACTTAATTAAATATTCAATTCCTCTTCAAAAAAGCCAACAATGTATTTTCTTTCTTTACCAGAGTTAACCTGTGAAATACCTTTCTGGGTCTCTTGCATGAGTCCCCCCGCAGCTCTGATATTTGAATTTTCTCCCCATTTAAACACTAGTCTGCACTATTATTCCTTTGACCAAAATGTATTATCATACATTTCCCAACACCGTATTCAATCTGCCACTTTTTTAACCAATCCTTCTGTTGTCTCAGTCCTGTTGCAATCACATTGTTTCCTCAGCACTACTTTCCCCTCCACCTATCATTGTATCATCCGCAAACTTTGCCACAAAGTCATCAATTCCATTATCTGAATCGTTGATACACAATGTGAAGAGTAGTGGTCCCAATACTGACCCCTGAGGAACGCTAGTCACTGGCAGCCAGCCTGAAAAGGCCCATTTTATTCCCACCTGCTGCCTCCCGCCTGTCAGCCATTCCTCTGTCCATGCCAGTATCTTTCCTGTAACAACATAGGATTTTATCTTTCTCGGCAACCTCATGTGTGGTACCTTATCAACGGCCTTCTGAAAATCGAAGTAAATGATATCAACTGCCTCTCATTTGTCCATCCTCCTTTTCACTTCCTCACTGACCTCTGACAGGTTTGTCAGGCACGATTTCCTTTTACAGAAACCATGCTGACATTGACTTGTTTTATCATCAGTCTCCAACTACCTCGGAAACTCACCCTCGTTAAATGATTACAATACTTTCCCAACCACGGAACTCAGGCTGACTGGCCTAGAAATTCCTTTCTTTTGCCTTCCTCCCTTCGTAAAGAGTGCAATTTTCTACTTTCCGATCCTACGGGATCATGCCAGAATCAAGTGATCCTTGAAATACCGTGACCAGTGCATCTGTATCTCTTCAACAGCTTTTCTCAGGACTCTGGGTTGTCGTCCATCTGTTCCAGGTGACTTGTCCACCTTCAGACCTTTGAGTTAGTCACACGCTTTTTCCTTTGTAATAGCAAAGGCACTCACTCCTTCTGTGTCTTCCACAGTGAAGAATGATGCAAAGTATTCACTAAGTTTCTCTGCCATTTTTTGTTTCCCATTACTACCTCACCAGCATCATTTTCCAGTCCTCCAATATCAGCTCTCATCTCCCTTTCGCTCCTTATGTAGCTAAAATATAGTACCCTGTTTTATATTATTGGCGAGTTTGCTCTCGTGTTTCACCTTTACCATTCTTATGGCTTCTTAGTTGCCTTTTGTTGAACTTTAAAATCATCCCGGTGATCCAGCATCCCACTCAATTTTGCTACTTACATGCCATTTCCTCAGCTTTTACACAGGCCTTTTGATTAATTTTTGGAAGTTCGACTGTAAAGTTTTATGAGATTTTTTTATTTAGATTTCTTGTGCAAGTTATACGCAAGTTTCTGAGATACAAGAAAGCACAAGGCAGTATTTATCAATTCTTATTATAATTAAGAATATTTGCTATGAGATAGGTGCCGGGGTGGGTAAATTACTATTTACAGATGATGGAGGTTTATGAATTTGAGATAGAAATGTCAATTTAACTGTATATAGGATGCCATTAGCAATTAATCAGTTGGCAAAAAGATGGGACTTAAGCTTTCAGCGGCAAAAAAACACAAGTCAAATGTTTTATAAACAGGATTAATAGACCTGCGCTTGATTTGAAATCATCTGATCAAACTCTTGAAGACGTGTAAGTGGTGAGATTTCCAGACAGGTAGATGCACAATGAGCTGACAGGGAAGCACCGTATCAGTAAAATAATTGATAAATATAAAGGAGCAATAAATATTCTCGGTGTCTCTGTGGATATTCTTCGGGTGCGACATGAAAATCTCTGCTGACCAATTACATTTGTTTCATTAGATCTTGTCTTGATTCTGTGGCTGATGGATCAGCTTCATCTCCAACTTTCAAATGTTTGGCTGTGAGACAAGATTCTGTTATGGTGCAGTAAAGTTGTCTGCTGTTTCAGGTTTACTGATTGATTTTTCGGAGGTTGAATTTAATGTTAATGTACTGGTTTAATTTGAAGGAGCAAAGAAATGATCATCCTGTTGGAGGTGTGTCGGAGGACTGTTGGGAACATCACAAGAAGAGTGTTATAGTTTAGGGTGCTTGGGTTCTTATTACGCTGGGAATGTGGGTTCGTTGAATTATGCAATATGTCCCACTGTGGCATTCCCGGCAACCCCAACTTGTTTTTGTAAATGCCTTTATTGATTTTGGGATACACGGTTTAATAAAGTCTCGGGACTTGTTACGCCTTGAAATCTGTTAGTTCATTGGTACATTAAGGAAATTTATTGTGATGTGTTAATACAGAAGGATCAAAATATAATTTAACTGGGGTTATTAGTGTGGCTGTTATTGTGCCCACATTATAGGTAACGATAAAGAAACGACATTGACCGATTTCTGGAGAACAACATTCTCGATACACTTTCAGATGAAGCACGTGACCCCATCGTGAACTTGGTCACATCCTCATCATGGAAGACAATCCAATTGATGTCATCCAAGAGGTCCTGCAGCATGAAGACCGATTGGTCGGACCAACAGTGGATGGATCATCTATGGCCGCTTCTTGTTTCAGCTTTTGCCTGTACATCGGCAGAAGCCGGATCAGAGAGTGATCTGATTGTTGAAGTGTGGTCGGAGGAGCACTTTTTAAGCTTTATGGAAAGGTCGAGTGTGCCAGCTCCCCGAGCGCACACCTGGATGTGCTGACAACACTTCGGAGGGACTTCAGTCTGCGATGCTGGATTAAAGTCAGGGCGACAATGAAGGCAGCCTCTGGGTGGGCAGTCTTCAGCGTGTTGAGGGTTTCGTACAGTTCCTTGAGAGCCAGGTCAGTATCAGCCTGGGGCAGAATGTACACTGCTGTGATGATAACACCATGAACTCCCTGGGCAGCCAGCAGGGTCTAAACAGCTGCTCCACATCTGGGCAACAAAGGATTGGAGCACATGCATATTCTGGGGGTTGCACCAAGCATTGTTGTTGACCATGAAGCATACCCCACCTCCTTTACTCTTCCCCGTGAGTGGTTTCCACCTGTCCACAGGGAACAGGGAGAACCCAAAGGGTTCGATGGCGTGGTCCGGTGTCTCCTCCGTCAACCAGGTCTCCGCAAAGCACAAAACATTACGTTCTTTTGTTTCCCGCTGGTGAGAGATTTCACTTATCAGTTCACACAGCTTGTTGTCCACGGACTGGGTTCTCATCATGCTGTGAATATGGGTTCGCTGGATTATGCAATATGTCCCACTGAAGCATTCTTGGTAACCCCACATTGTTTTTCTCAATCCCTTTAGTTGATTTTAGCATACACAATTTAATGAGGTCTCAGGATTCTGTTATGCTTGACAATCTTGATTCGTCAGTATATTGTGGAAAATTATAATGATGTGTTAAACATTGCTGCAGAAGAATCAAAAGATAACTTAACCGGGATGACAGTGTGGCTGTTTTTTGTTCATGAATTACAAGTAACAATAAAGAAACGATTTACCAACCATTTATCAGTATATACAGTAGAATTTGTTTCCATCATTTTAGGCTTACGGTGGGTGGTGGAAATATGTTCATGTAAAGTTGTCATTGTTCAGATGCCTGTTCGGTTTTGATGAGTCTTAAAACAGGTAGTTCTTGCAGTAGGACAGATTTACTGTTGGAAACTCATCAAACATTATTTCATAAGCAGAGTATTGGTTTATATTTCCACTTCTTATGGGTCCCTGCACACAGCGGATCAGTTACAAAAGCTGTTAAAATTTCAACTCGCACATCCAAAGCGAAGGGGTTGTTGGTTTGATAATTAAATCAAGATTGATGGGATAAAGGGCATCAATGGAGACAACTTTACAGAATGTTGTATTTCCATGTGAACCCGCATGGCACAAGCACATTAGATTATCCCAGAGAAAGAATCATTTCAAACAGTTCACAGAATAGTTGCCTCCATCTTAAAACATTGAAAAAGCAAACTGCATTCATTTTTAAAGAATTTCTGTCTGTTTGCATCTCTATGTGTTCCTTTGCGTCCTTGTATGTGTCTGTCCGTCTCTTTGTGTGTCTGTGTGTGTTTGTGTCAGAGACCCGGTCACAGACAGCGCTCGGTCTTTGTCGTGACGGCGTAGCTACTGAGAACACACGGCTATCCCGTCTACTCCACATTCCGTGCCCCCACCTATTCTGTAGCGCACAGAAAGGGAACAGACTGGCCTCTCCCGGAAACCACAAGCCTTCATCTCTGAGAGAACATTGCTGCTTTCCAAACTATGAAGAATTACACAACATCTATAATTCACTGTGCGTGTCAACCATCATCAAAGTGCGGGATGTGGGGACGGGTGGGTGGCGTCGAAAAAGGCGACAGAAAAGGGGGAAGATTAGGGAGGAATGTGTGGAGGAAAGAGTTGGGCAGTGTGGATGAGAACGGATGAAGAGAGGAGTACAGGGGAAAGAGATTGAGGCTGTAGGTATTTAGTCCCTCTCTCTCTCTCTCTCTCTCTCTCTCTCTCTCTCTCTCTCTTTCTCTCCTCTCTCCTCCACACTCCCTAACCCAGCCTATTCTGTAGCACATAAAGAGGGAACAAACTGGCCTCTCCTGGAAACCACAAGCCTTCATCTTCCGAGAAAACATTGTCACTGTCCAAACAACGAAGAATTGTACAACATCAGACAATTCACTGTGTGAGTCAACCGTCATCACAGTACGGGTGGGGGATGTAGGGACGGGAGGGTGGCCCAGAAAACGAGCTGCAGTAAAGGAGGAATTGTGGTGAGGGTGAGAGGCAGGGGAAGCATTGAGTAGAAAGGGAGAAAGAGACAATAAGGGAGAGAAGAAGGGGATTGAGTGAGTGGGTAGAGTAGGGAGGAATGTGCGGAGAACAAGGGTGTGTAAGTGGGGAAGTGAACG
This sequence comes from Hypanus sabinus, assembly GCF_030144855.1. Classification (NCBI taxonomy): domain Eukaryota; kingdom Metazoa; phylum Chordata; class Chondrichthyes; order Myliobatiformes; family Dasyatidae; genus Hypanus; species Hypanus sabinus. The sequence goes on from NW_026778984.1 coordinate 179,410, forward strand.
GATGAAGAGAGGAGAGAGAGTGTGTGGAAGAGAGGGAAATAGGTGAGGCGAGAGGAGGAAGAGAAAGGATGAGGGAGTGGGAGACATGAGATGGAGACAAAGCGACGGTGAGGGAACGGGGAAGCAGAGGTGGCAAGAGAGGGAAGGGGTGAAAATGGGGACAGGAGAGTTTGAGGCAGAGGAGAAACGGGCAATTTTTTGGAAGCGGGGTGAGGGAGGGAGAGGGAGAGGGAGAGGGAGAGGGAGAGGGAGAGGGAGAGGGAGAGGGAGAGGGAGAGGGAGAGGGAGAGGGAGAGGGAGAGGGAGAGGGAGAGGGAGAGAGAGAGAGAGAGAGGAGAGAGAGAGAGAGAGAGAGAGAGAGAGAGAGAGAGAGAGAGAGAGAGAGAGAGAGAAGAGAGAGAGAGAGAGAGAGAGGGAGAGAGGGAGAGAGGGAGAGAGGGAGAGAGGGAGAGAGGGAGAGAGGGAGAGGGAGAGAGGGAGAGGGAGAGAGAGAGAGAGAGAGAGAGAGAGAGAGAGAGAGAGAGAGAGAGAGAGAGATCGCCACACTTTGACCATGGATATCCAGTATCAATTCACATCTGTCCCCAGCAGGAAATCCTGAAAGCTTCCCGACAACAGCCCCAACCAATTCCCCTTCATCGACACTTTATTTGGAGTCAGAGAGCACTATAACAAACAAACCCTTTTTCCCATTTAGTCCATACCGAATTGTTATTCTGCGGAGTCCCATAACCGCAGCTGGACCATGGTCCTCAATACCCCTCCCGTCCCTGTACTGATCCAAACTTTTCTACAATGAAATCCATAACTTCCACTGGCAGCTCTTCCCCGACCCTCACCACCCTCAGAGTGAAGGAAATCCCACTCAGATTCCTTATAATTATTTTACATTTCACCCTTAAACTGCGACCTCCAGTTCCCATCTCACCTAACCTCAGATGAAAAATCCTGCCTGCATTTTCCAACACTAAAGGGAATAAAGTCCTTAACTTTTTCTAAAGCTCGAGTCCTCAAGTCCCAGCAAACGTAAATTTCTCTGCACTCTCTCTATTTTGTTGATAATTTTCCTTTAGGCAGATAACAAAATCTACACGCAATACTCCAGATTGGACTTGACCAACGACTTATACAACTTCAACATAACATCCCATCTGCTGTACTCAATACTTTGATTTATGAAGTCCAATGTGCCAAAAGCACTCATTTTGACGCTGTCTACCTGTGACGCCACTTTCAAGTCATTAGGAACCTGTGTTCACAGATCCCTCTGGTCTACCAACTCCTCAGGACCCGTGTCTTCATGCACCCCAAATCAGTGCACACCCTGAATTCAAACCTTTGAATATGAAACAATGTTGGATGAGTTTCCAGCAGTAAATCTGACCTGCTGCAAGAATGACCTTTTTAAGACTCTTGAAAACCGAAAGGGAATCTGAAAGAATTACAACTTTGCAGCAAAAAAATTCCTCACCCACTGTAAGCGTGAAATGATGACAAGCGATTCTGTTGCACCTGATAAATAGCTGGTAGGTCATTTTTTATTGTTACCAATAATTCACGCAGAACACAGCAACATCAACAATCCCAGTTAAATTATATTTTGATCCTCTGGAAAATGGTTAAACTTTCTCAATAATTTCCTTAATATACACTGAACCAACAAATTCTCAGGCAGAACAGAATTGTTAGACTTCATTAAATTGAGTATCTTATAATCAAATAAAGGCATTGACAGAAACAAGGTGGGGTTACCGAGAACACAACTGTGGGACGATTTGCATAACCCAACAAACACATATTTCCAATGTGATAAGAACCCAGGCAACGAAAACTAAAAACACTCTTCTTGTGAAGTTCCCAACAGTCCTCCAGCACACCTTTAACAGCATGTTCATGTTTCCCCCTTAAATTAATCCAATATGTTAAGATTAAATTCAAACTCCATAATTTCAATCAGTAAAGCCGAAACAGGGGACGACCTGACTGCACCACAACACAATCTCAAAGCCTGTGCTTGTATCACACACAAACATAATAAAGTTGAAGATGAAGCTGATCTATAAACCACAACCATAATCAAGAATAGATCCAATTAAACAAATGAGATTGGTCAACAAATACTTTCATGTAACACCATAGACTACCCACAGAGATAACTGAGAATATTTAATGTTTCTTTACATTTATCAATTATTTTCTGATCCGGTGCTTCCATGTCAGCTTATTATCCGTCCACATGCCTGGAAATCTTACCACTGACAACTTTTAAGGAGTTTGACCATATCAGTTCCTATCATTTCCAATCAAGTGCAGGTTCATTAATCCTGTCTGAAAAACACATAACTTGTCCCACACATACCTGACACAAAATGTTCAATTAAAACGACTCAAAGTTAGATAATAGCCCCTCCATCCTCATTTCCACAATTTCATAAAAATTCTTTCCTTCCATAAATACCATTTCCCTTTTGAATAGTAAAAATGCTGCTGTTACAACATCTATATTTAACTGGCTTTACTAATACCATCTTCCAAATATAAAAATGAATTCAATGTCATACTTGCCCACCCATACCTTTACAAGATGTACAAATAGAAACAATTAGATAAAAATTGTACAATAGCCCTCTCAATTGCATTTCCAAACATTAATCAAAAGTCCATCCTTCAATAAATATTATTTGCCTTTTCAATATCAAAAATATTGCTATTACAACATATTTAACTGTACTTTCCTAATATGATCTTCCAAACCCAAACTGATTCCAATGTTATTTAAGGCAGAGATTGCTAGGTATCTGAGTAGCCAGGGTATCAAAGGTTATGGTGAGAAGGCGGGGGAGTGGGACGAAATGGGAGAATGGATCAGCTCATGATGAATTGGCAGAACAGAGTCGATGGGCTGAATGACCGACTTCTGCTCCTTTGTCTTATGGTCTTATTCTACCGTTCCAAATTCCCCTCTGATAAAACATGAAGTTACCTCTTTTATCGAAAATATAATTCAAACACTCGATTACCATACATTCCACAAGTTTACATAAATGAGACTTTAATGATATTGGCCTACAAGAAGGAGGATCAGACGGGGAGATCCAGGTTTTAGAATGGGAACTACTACAACCATTTTCCATGAGAAAAGTAGATGGCCAAACCTCCAAATGTGATTCAGAAAGTTAAAATCAAGATTTTCTACAAGTTCATGATGTAGTCTATTCCCATTCACAACACTATACTCTGCCCCTTTTCCTTATAAAACTGACATCACCCCTCTACCAACTAACCTGTCAAGCCAAACGACAATATAATCCTGCACAGGAATAAAACTTAAAATGTGCGGGTTTCCTGAACAGATATAACATCGGAAGAATCTGACAAATCAGAAATAAACTGCTGAAAGTGTTGACCATGTAAAATCAGGCTTCTTGCATTTCACTTCAATATTTCAATCCCATTACATATCTTCACAAGTAGACTGGGATGCAGAAACCCCCACAACTCAGAGCATCATTTACAGCTTCCCACATAACACCAGTTACACCAAGATACCTTTCTGCAGCTTTCACAATAATTTTAATTTCCTCAGTAGGATGAGATGTCTGAGCAGTACAATTCACCGCATCCGTTATAAACATCACAAACTTCATTTTAACCAGCAATGAAGTATCTTTGGTGAGAGAACTGTGATGCCGGCATATATCCACTGACGTCACAGTCTGTTCTCTGAGTGAGATCACTTTATCCAGTTCACCTGCTCTGCTTGCTGTACTTGTCCTTGAACAGGCCCTTCTGCTCACTGTGTTGTTCTGAACCAATTGTCACTTCATGCCTTACAAAACCAATCCCTTCTGACTACACAAGGAACACATCCCTCCATTCTCCTCACATTCACGTGGTATCTAATAGCCTCGTTTGCACCTGCCTCCACCACCACCCGATATTCACTCCAGACACCCACCACTATGAGAATGAAAAGCAAAATCTCCTTTAAACATTCGGAGTCAGGTTTTATTTTTTTTTTTCAACAGCAGCTATGCAGAAAAAAGAGACAAAATGCACTAAATTACAAAATACTTCAATAGTGAAAAAAGGTCCAATGAGGATGTGTTCCCCCTTTCTCCTGAAGTGCATGCCCTCTGACATTGGACATTTCCTCCTTAGAGAAAAAATCCCGTCTCTCCACTCTGTCTGTGTCTCTTACATTCCTGTAAACGTCTGTCAGACCTCCCTCAGCCTCTGCCACACCGGAGAAAATTCCCCGAGATTGTCCGGTCTCACTTTATCCAGGCAGCATCCTGTTAAGCCTCTTCGGCTCACCATCCAAAACCTCCACATTATTCTTGCATTCGAATGCAATTCTCCAGATGTGGTTAAACAAGAGATTTATACAACTGCAACATAACTGCCTCACAATGGAACCACTATCTGGGAGTTATGAACTTGCATTCCAAGATCCCCCTGTAGACACAGTCCAATCGCCCCATGAATATAACAGCAACGAGATAATGCTGAGGCTTTATGAGACACGAGTTAGGCCGCACTTGGAGAAGTGTCAACAGTGTTGGGCCCCACATCTCAGACAGGATGTGTTGTCATTGGAGAGAGTCCAGAGGAGGTTCAGAAAGATGATTTTGGGAATGAACGGGTTAAAATATGAGGAGCACTTGGCAGCTTTAACCCTGTGCTCACTGGAACTCAGAAAAATGCGGGGAATCTCAATGAAATCTACCGAATGTTGAAAGGACTGGATAAGGTGGATGTGGAGAAGGTATTTCCTGTGGTGGGGCACAGCCACAAAGTTGAGGGGCCACCTTCTCAAACAGAGGTAAGCAGCTTATTTTTTTTATTAGCCAAGGTGTATTGGATCTGTGGAATTCTCTGCCACAGACTGCGGTGGAGGCCGAGTGTGTGGGTATATTCAAGGTGGAAGTTGATCGTTTCCTGATCGGTCAGGGTATCAAAGGATATGGCGGGAGGTCAGATATCTGGAATTGAGTGCGATCTGGGATCAGCCATGATGGAAAGGTGGCTGACTCAATGGGCTGAATGGCCTAATTCTGTTCCTATGCCTTATGGACTTATAAACAGAAGCCCCCTCAATCATGATGAATCTCCTCTGCACTCTTCCAGCACAAAACATCCTTTGTACAGAATGCTAAGCGGAACTGAATGCAACGTTTCAAGAACGTTATCATGTCAGGCAGCATCTGTTGAGGGGATTAGAGTCGATGGTTGGGACAGAACCCGTCACTTACGGCACTAACACAGGCCTTTCGGCCCAACCTTTTCATGCTGTCCTCCTGTCCATTTAAACTAATCCCTCTGCCTGTCTTTGACACAGAACACAGATATCTACAGCACATTACAGGCTCTTCAGCCCACAATGTTGTACCGACCATGTAACCTACTCTAGAGACTGCCTCGGATTTCCCGATCATATAGCCCTCTGTGTTTCTAACCTCCATGACGCTATCTAAGAGTCTATTAAAATATCCTGTTGTATCCACCTCCACCATCGCTGCCGGCAGTGCATTCCACGCACCCAGCACTCTCTGTGTGAGAAACTTACCCCTGACATTCCCTCAGTACCGACTTCTAAGCAGCTAAAACTACGTCCCCACGTGTTAGGCACTTCAAGCCTTGAAAAATGCCTCTGGCTATCCACATGGTCAAAGCCTCTCACCATCTTATACACCTCTATCAGGTCACCTCTCATCCTCCGTCGCTCCAAGAAGGAAAGGCCAAGTTCACTCAATCTATTCTCATAAGGCATGCTCTCCAATCCAAGAGCAACATCCTTGTAAATCTACTCTACACTCTCTGTAGTATCCACATTCTTCCTGTAGTGAGGCCACCAGAACTGAACACAGGACTCCCAAGTGGGGTCCAACTAAGCCCACAGCCCTGCCGTGTTGGGGTACAATTACTTTTGTACAGGTTAGGAGAAATATAGCTTCAACATCACCTCACAGCTCTTGAACTCAATCCCACGGTTGATGAAGCCCATCTCACCAGACACCTTCCTAACAACACTGCCAACCTCCACAGCAGCTTTGAGTGTCGAATGGACATGGACCCCAAGATCTCTCTGACCGTCCACAATGCCAAGAGTCTTACCATTAATATTATATTCTGTGTTCAAATTTGACCTGCAGAAATGAACCTCTTCATCTGTGTTGAACTCCATCTGCGCTTCCCAGTTCTGCATCCGAGGCAAGGAAATAGATTGCTGAGCCTCTGGCGAAGATCATTATGTCCCCATTGTCCACGGGAATTGTACCGGAGTATTGGAGGGAGGCGAATGTTGTCCCCTTGTTCAAAAAGGGTAGTAGGGATAGTCCAGATAATTATAGACCATTGAGCCTTACATCTGTGGTGGGAAAGCTGTTGGAAAAGATTCAGAAAGATAGGATTTATTGGCATTTAAAGAATCATGGTCTGATCAGTGACAGTCAGCACGGCTTTCTGAAGGACAGATCGTGTCTAGAAAGCCTGATGGAGTTCTTTTAAGAGGTGACCAGGCATATAGATGAGGGTAGTGCAGTGGATGTGATCTACATGGATTTTAGTAATGCATTTGATTAAGTTACACACGGTGGGCTTATTCATAAAGTCAGAAGGCTTGGGAACCAGGGATGTTTGACCAGGTGGATTCAGAATTGGCTTGCCTGCAGAAAGCAGAGTGTTCTGGTGGAGGGAGTACATTTGGATTGGAGGGTTGTGACTAGTGGTATCCCACAAGGGTCAGTTCTGGTACCCCTACTTTTTGTGATTTTTATTAACGACCTGGACGTGGGGGTAGAAGAATGGGTTGGCAAGTTTGCATAAGACACAAAGATTGGTGGTGTTGTGGATAATGAAGAGGATTGTCAAAGATTGCAGAGAGACATTGAAAGGATGCAGGAGTGGGCTGAGAATTGGCAGATGGAGTTCAACCCAAAGAAGTGTGAGGTGGTACACTTTGGAAGGACAAACTCCAAGGCAGAGTACAAAGTAAATGGCAGGATACTTCGCAGTGCAGCGGAGCAGAGGGATCTGGGGCTACATGTACACAGATTCCTGAAAGTTGCCTCACAGGTAGACAAAGTAGTTACGAAAGCTTATGCGGTGTCAGCTTTCATAACTCGAGGGATAGAGTTTAAGAGTCACGATGTAATGATGCAGCTCTATAAAACTCTGGTTGGGCCACAGGGAGTACTCTGTCCAGTTCCGGTCATCTCACTATAAAAAGAATGTGGAAGCACTGGAAAGGGTACAGAGCAGATTTACCAGAATGCTGCTTGGTTTAGAGTGTATGGATTATGATCAGAGATCAAGGGAGCTAAGGCTTTACTCTCTGGAGAGAAGGAGGATGAGAGGAGAAATGATAGAGGTATACATGATATTAAGGGGAATAGATAGAGTGGACAGGCAGCGCCTCTTCCCCAGGGCACCACTGCTCAATACAAGAGGACATGGCTTTAAGGTAAGGGGAGGGAAGTTCAAGGGGGATAGTAGAGGAAGATTTTATACTCAGAGAGTGGTTGGTGCGTGGAATGCACTGCCCGAGTAAGTGGTGGAGGCAGATACACTAGTGAAGACTACTAGACAGATGTATGGAGGAATTTAAGCTAAGGGAGGCAGAGTTTAAGGGTCAGCACAACATTGTGGGCCGAAGGGCCTGTACCGTGCTGTATTGTTCTGTTTTCTCTCCATTTCTCGCTGGAATCTTTCTTTTACTTTATTTTTTCACTGAAGGCACGACACAGTACAGAAAACTTAATGCATTACATGTTCCTCCATTTTGCTTTTACACCTTACCCCGAAACAACAACACAACGTCATCAGTGGGGCCTTCCGGGAGTTGTAGTCATTGGTCCTCGTTCGCTCCCTGTCAAAGCATGTTTCGTCAGAACCACAGACGTCACCGAAACAGACCCACCGGGGCGCGAAGGGGAATCACACCCGTCCTTGTGGGCGCCGAGGCCGGCGACACCGACAGAAGCGACTCGCTGATCTCCGCCATGGCGATGGAGCGGAAGAGGAGGGGCTGATCATGGGCCGATTTCCTCCAGCCTATCGCAGCTCAAATTTAATACTAACCCCTGCTGTCATTGGCTGTAGTGCCCGTCGCTCAAGTGGGAACTCAGAGGGTGATTAGTTTATTTGAACGTCAGTCAGCCTTCCTGTCTTTATGAGTTTGGATTTGGATTAATAATGGGACAGGAAGCAAATTGGGAGAAATGTGAGTTTTTGTGTGATGGTGCATCAGTCTCCGAGTTACATTATTAACAACAAATGGGCAAAGGCCGTGGTGAGGAAGTAGGTGATTTATTGGAGGTTATATGAAGGGATATCAAACTTGAAATTGTTTGGGATATGATTTAGAAAATGGGATTTGTGGGGATCATAATATTCCAGTGTTGATTAATGAGGGCAAAATGATTGTTACTGAAACAGGGAAGGTTGTGTTACTGGCTGGGTCATTTGCTGAGATTCATAATCAGGATAATTTAAGTGAAGAAGTTAAACAATGTAGGGATATGTTTTTCAGTGAATACCCTGATGTGCTGGAAGTCAGCTGCAGCAATGATAGTATCACGGATGGAGAGATTTCTTTGTATGAATTTAAGAAGTATATTAATAATGCAGGTCAGGTGTCTCCAGGAAAGAGTGATATTTGAAATTGTAATTGTATATAATTCGCATTTGTAAAATATTAAATATTTGAATTGTGCATCCACTTTCCTCATGGAAAATGGAAATAGTAGTGCCTATTCTAAAACCTGGCAGATCCCCTTTTGATCCTTCTAGTTAAGGGCCTATATTGTGAATGTCTCATTTATGTAACCTTATGGAATGTATAGTAATCAAGCGCTTGAGTTATATTTTGGAAAGAGTGGTGATAAAGTGTTTTATTAGAGTGGATTTTGGAAGTGTGAAATGACATTAGATTCAGTTTTAGGTTTGGAAGATGATATTCGGAAAGCACAATTAAATAAAGATGTTGTAATAGCAGTATTTCTTGAGACTGAAAAGGGAAATCATATGGAAGAAAGGACTTTTGATTAAATTAGGAGTAAGGGGAGCATTGTATAATTTTTCTGAGTTTTTTTTTGTATGGACTGTCCAAGTAACGGTCGGCATGTTTGTGTCTATGAGATAGAGAATGGAATCCCACAAGGCAGTATTTGTAGCCCTTCATTATTTAATATTATGATTAATGATATTTTCTCTGAGATGGGAAAATGGGATTCCCTGGGTAAATCACAATATACAGATGACTTAGCTTTATGGATTTGAGGTATTAACTGCAATTTACAATTAATAGCTCAAACAGTGGGCAGATTGATGAGGATTGTAAGCTTTCAGTCATTAAAACACATTACGTGGTTTACAAACAGCATTAATAGACTTGCAGTTGATTTTAAATTATATGATTAATATCTTGAGGAAGTGTCAGTGGTAAGATTTCTCAGTATGTGGATGGATAATAAGCTGACGGGGAAGCACCTATCAGTAAAATAATTGATAAATGTAAAGGAGCTTTAAATCCCCTCAGACATCTATGTGGGTATTCTTGGGTGCAACATGAAAGTCTTTGCTGACCAATTTTATTTGTTTAATTAGATCTGTTCTTGATTATGTCTGTGTGGCTTGTGGATCACCTTCATCTTCAAATTAAAAGTGTTTGTATGTGATACAATTACAGACTTTTAGATTGTGTTCTGGTGCGGTAATGTTGTCTCCTGCTTTGGCTTTACTGATTGCAATGGGACAATTGCCCTCAAAGGTTCAAGTTGATGTCAACATACTGGATTAATTTGCGGGTCAAGGAAATGATCATCCTGTTAAAGGTGCGCTGGAGGATGGTTGGGGACATCAATAGAGGAGTGTTTTTTGTTTTGGGTGGCTGGATTCTTACCACGCTGCGAATATGGGTGTATTTGATGATACAGTATGTCCCACTGTAGCGTCCTCTCACCCCACATTGTTTTTTCCAATGACTTCAGTTGATTTTAGTTTTTACACGATTGGATTCGGTTCTGCCTGAGAGTCTGTTGGTCATCAGTATATTAATGAAAGTTATTATCATACAGTAACCATTTTTACAGATGAATCAAAAGATAATTTAATTGGGGATGTTGGTGTGGCTGTTTTTGTGTGCCTGAATTGCAGGTAATGATAAAGAAATTACTTATAGCCATTTATCAGCATAGAAGGCTGAATTCTTTGCCAACAGTTTAGGCTTACAGTGGATGGAAGAAATTGGTCCTTATAATTTGCTCAGAATATATTTTGGTTTTGATGAGTCTTAAACAGGTCATTCTGGCAGTAGGTCAGATTGACTGTTGGAAACTTGTCAAACGGTATTTCATATATAAAGTTTGATTTATATGTCTGCACATGATGGGCCCTTCATATCACACTGTTGAGGGAAATGATGATGTTGACTGTTTAGCTCCAAAAGCTGTTAAATGTTAAGCTGTGGATATAGACTTTCCACTTAGCAAATTAGAAGCTAAAAGGTTGGTAGTGTTAAGAATTAGGGGCTTATGGCAAGACGTAGGATAATGGACGTAAAGACAGACACCTTTCCAGAACACGTAAACCTGTTGGGTTTATAGAAGAAGGGCTTAAAACAAGGGAATGAATGATATTCACATGACAGAAATATCCACACTATGCTTAATTATGCCTTGTAACTAATTGGAAAACTTCATTCTGTGTCGTGTACATTTTGTCATTGTGAAACCGTCGAAACACATACTATTTCAATGTAAAGTGTACAAGGCTGAAGAAAAATCAAATGCAGTCTTCAGTACAATCTTTGCGAGGGAAGATAGTTTTCAAATAAAAGCTATTAAATTATGGGACTGACTTTAAATCAATTCACAGTTTGAGCTGGAAAAGGCACATAATAATTGTGTTAAACATAAGGAAATAACATAAAGGGTTGCAAAGGTGAGTGGGCTGTTGGTGGGTTATTATTTTATTATTATTATTATTATTATTATTTATGGGTTATTTATTTTTTAAGAAAATTTCAAAGAATAAATGTAATGAAAAATTAGTAAGAAAAAGAAAAATAATATTAATCCTCCCCCTCCCCACCTTAACCCTTATCTAAAGAAATAAATAAAGAAGAAAAAGATTGCCTCGATATTGGAGGATACCCACATGCTCCATGGAGTTCAAAATAATTTTAATATTTATTCTTACTTTCCCCAATTACATTATAATTTTATCTTCAAAGGACCTATATATTTAATCCCATCTTTTGTAGGTATGGGAGACAAATTTTGAAAAATATATCATACTCATTTCTTAGATTATATGTATTTTTTTCAAGTGGAATACAACTATATATTTCATTATTCCAATGATCCATAGTTAAATATAACTCAGATTTCCAAGTAATTGCGATCTTTTTTAGCTACTGCCAATGCAATATTTGTAATTTTTTTCTGATACTTATTCAATTTAAGTTTCGGTATTGTCCCTTCAATATCTCCTAATAAAAATAATATTGGACTATTTGGGAGTTGAACTCCAGTACTTTGTTCCAATAAAAGTCAGATTTATCGAAAATGGTTGAATTTTAAAACAAGACCAAGTAAAATGTAAAAAAGTACCAATTTCTTGATTACATCGAAAGCATTGGTCAGACATATTTGAATTTAATCTATTTATTTTCTGTGGTGTTATATATAATTGATGTAAAAATTATATTGTATTAATCTAATTTGAACATTTATTGTATTTATCATACTATCAGAACATAATAATGACCAACTTTTTCCAACAATTTTAACATTCAAATCAGTTTCCCATTTTTGTCTTGATTTATGAATTCCAGATTCAGTCTGTTTTTGAATCAAATTGTACATACAAGATGTAATTTTTTAAATTTTTCCTTTTTGAATTAATATTTCTATTTCACTAAGTTTTGGCATCAACATTGTTTGACCCAGCTTTTCTCGTAAATTGTCCATTAATTGAAAATAAGAGAAAAGAGTGTTGTTTGATATTTTATATTTATTTTTTCATTGATCAAACAACATCAATAAACCTCCTTCAAAACAATTACGTATATATTTAATCCCCTTTTGGAACCAATTATGTAAAAGTTTATTATCCATTGTAAAAGCAATAAGTCTATTTTGAATTAAAGTTTGTTTTTGCTAATAAAGATTTCTTTATCTTATCGTCCATATTTACCTTATTCCATAAATCAATCAAATGTCTTAATATAGGAGATTCTTTTTTTTCCCGTACCAATTTGGATTCCCATTTATATGTAAAATCTTCTGGTATGTTTTCTCCTATCTTATCTAATTTTATTCTAATCCATGCCGTTTTTTTTTCATCAAAAAAAGATGCAATAAATCTAAGTTGATTTGCTTTATCATAATTCTTAAAATTTGGAAGTTGTAACCCTCCTAAATCAAATTTACATCTCAATTTTTCCAATGATATTCTTGACATCTTTCCTTTCCAAAGTAATTTCCTTACATATTTATTTAGTTCTTGAAAAAACTTCTGCGGTAATTGTATTGGTAAAGTTTGGAATAAATATTGCAATCTATGGAATATATTCATTTTTACAGCATTAACTCTACCTATTAATGTTATTGGTAACATCATCCATTTATCAAGATCCTCTTTTATTTTTGTTAATAATGGCAAATAATTTTGTTTATATAAATTTTTTACATCATTGTCAACTCTGATACCTAAATATTTTATCCCATTTATTGACCATCGAAATTGAGTTACTAATCGACATTGATTATAATTTCCTTTGGTAAGGGGTAAAATGTCACTTTTATCCCAATTTAATTTATACCCTAATACTTTCCCGTATTCTTCCAATTTAAAAGATAATCTTTGCAAAGATTGTAATGGTTTTGTTAAATAAATCAAAACATCATCAGCAAATAAATTAATCTTATATTCTTCTTGATTAACTCTAAAACCGCCAATATCTGAATCTGTTCTAATTAATTCAGCTAATGGTTCTTTTGCCAATACAAATAAAGCAGGTGATAACAGGCAGCCTTGTCTAGTTGACCTTGTTAAGCAAAATGGTGTTGAAATCTGAGCATTTGTAACTACTTTAGCTTGAGGATTGGTATTTAAGGTTTTAATCCATTGTATAAAAGATTTTCCTAGCTCATATTTTTCCAAAAGCTTAAACAAAATATCCCATTCCAATCTATCAAATGCTTTTTCTGCATCCAAAGCAAATGCCACACTAATTTCCTCTCTTTTTTGTGCCAGATGAATTATACTAAGTAACCAGGTTAGATTATCCATTGATTGTCTGTTTTTAATAAAATCTGTTTGATCCATATGTATTAATTTTGGTACATATTTAGATATTCTATTAGATAAAATTTTTGCTATTATCTTATAATCTGTATTCAACAAAGAAATAGGCCTATATGATGTTAGTTTTAGAGGATCTCTTTTTTTTGGCAATACAGTTATGATCGCTGTTAAAAAAGATTGTGGGAGTTTATGCATTCTTTCCACTTGGTATATCAATTCCATAAAGGGAGGAATTAATATATCTTTAAGTTTTTTTATAAAATTCAGGAGGAAAACCATCTTCTTCTGGGGATTTGTTACTCTGAAGTGATCCTAAAGCTTCTTCAACCTCTTTTAATGTAAAGGGCATATCTAATCCTTTCTGTTCTTCCAAATTAAATTTTGGAAGGGTTATTTGTGATAAAAATGTATCTATCTCAGTAATCTTATTTTGTGATTCTGATTGATATAGTTCAGTATTAAAAAAAAATTAAAGTTTCATTAATTTCTAAAGGTTTATCAGCAACCTTATTTACACTTGTTCTAATTGCATTTATTGTTTTAAAAGCCTGTTCTGTTTTCAACTGCCAAGCAAGAATTTTACGTGATCTTTCACCTAATTCGTAATATTTCTGTTTAGTTCTCATAATTACTTTTTCTGTACGATATGTCTGGAGTGTATTATATTGTAGTTTTTTATTAACAAGTTGTCTTTGTTTTTCTTCTGTCATATATCTTTGAGATTCTTTTTCTAAATTTATGATATCTTTTCTCAATTTTCCTTCTTAATTTTAGATGTATAACATAATCTGACCCCTTAAATATGCTTTCATCGCTTCCTATAATGCAATTTTTTCCTCAACTGAATGTAAATTTGTATCCAAAAAAAATGAATCTGTTTTTTCATAAAATCACAAAAATCTTAACGTTTTAATAAAATTGTATTAAATCTCCATGTCTATTGTTTTATATGTTTTATGTCTATTTGAATAAAATGAATAATCTCTTTCTCTTGGATTAATTTTTCTCCATATATCAAATCAGGTTTAAATCTTTCATTAATGATAAAGTTAGTTTTATTACTTTTAATTTTGTAACAACTGTAGTTGACCTTTCCAAAACTGGATCTAAACAAAAATTAAAATCTCCGCCGATTAATATTTTATCATTTGCGTCAGCCAAGATCAAAAAATCTTCTTGTATGAATTTTGCATCATTTTCATTTGGTGCATAAATGTTCATAAAAGTCCATAATTCTGAGCAAATTTGACAATGTATAATCACATATCTCCCCACAGAATCAACTGTTACATTTTGTATTTTAATTGGTAAAGATTTATTAACCGAAATTGCAACTCCTCTCGATTTTGAATTAAATGAAGTTGCTATAACATTTCCAACCCAATCTCTATTTAATTTCTTATGCCTGTGAACTTACTGAACACATCCTTGCCAGAAAAAAAAAACTTATCCCAATCCACTCTTCCTAGATCCTTTTTCATTTCCACAAAATTGGCCGTTCTCCAATTTTACCAGAACATTAAGCTGCCAGTTCTGCCCCTCACTAATAGCAGTAATGACGTTATCCCACGTGTCAACCCAAGCCCTAAACTCATCTGTTTTACCGACAATACTCCGTGCATTGAAATAGATATACCTGAGAATATGTATATCGTCTGCTTTTTTTTTTCATTTCCGTTTATACATGCAGTCCTCTCATGTATCCTCCTGCACCTCACTATCTGCTCTAACACTCTGGTTCCCCTCCCTCTGCAAATCTAGATTAAATTCCCCGGAGCAGCACTGGCAAATCTACCCGCAAGAATGTTATTCCTCCCGCCCCCCCCCCGCCCAGTTTAGGGGCAAACCGTCCTCGGAACAGGTCCCACCTTCCCGGGAACAAAGCCCAATTGTCCAGAAACATGAAACCCTCCCTCCTGCACCATCCCCTTAGCCACGTATTTAGCTGCATTCTCCGCACATTTATATTTACAGGGACTTTACTCCTGACGCCGGTCCCGGGACCGGACCCGTTTACAGACCCGGAGCGGAACCGGAGCAGATTCTCAGCCACTGGTTTCTATCCCAGGTCGCGAAGAAAGGATAAAGTTTCCCCGTGAATTTATTCCCAGTGAAGGTGTGGAGATGGGACTTGGTCTCCGCGTTGTAAAATGAAACTGTCCCGGACTCGTAACTAAGATAAACTCCCACCCTCCCGGGGATGGGACAGGCAGCGAGACGGGTCTCGGGGGACGGGAGACCATAGAACACGTCACAATCCCGATGTAACACGTCACCATCCCGATGTAACACATCATAATCCCGCCTGATGACCCAGAATCCGGTCTCCGGACTCAGACTGACCCGTCTCTTCCTCTCCACAGACTCTGCGGCGACTCCCAGCCACCAGAACCGATTCCCCGTCACCTCCACCTCCCAGTAATGTCTCCCCGATGTGAATCCCTTCGATCCCAGCACAAAAGGACAGTGTGTGAATCTCTTCCCGGTGTCAGGGAGATTCCTCCAGGTCCCGGTCCCTCTCACACTCTTACGATCCTCAGACACCTCGAGCTCCAGACCCGCCGTTCCCACATCCAGGGTGACAGAGACTGGGGGAGAGGCAGAGAATTAGAGAGTCCCCGGGGATCGGGGGGAGCCTCGGACAGCGCGGCCTCGGGGATCGGGGGAGACTCGGACAGCGCGGCCCCGGGGATCGGAGGGAGACTCGGACAGCGCGGCCCCGGGGATCGGGGGGAGACTCGGACAGCGCGGCCCCGGGGATCGGGGGGAGACTCGGTCGGCTCGGCCCCGGGGATCGGGGGGAGACTCAGACAGCGCGGTCCCGGGGATCGGGGGGAGACTCGGACAGTGCGGTCCCGGGGATCGGGGGGAGACTAGGACAGCGCGGCCCCGGGGATCGGGGTGGGGGGGGGGGAGACTCGGGCAGCGCGGCCCCGGGGATCGGGGGTTTTCTGCTGGACGGAGAGCAGAGAGACCCCTGGCCCTTGACTCCTCAGACAGGGGAAACATCCTCCCTCACTCCTGCCTGTTGACCCCTGAAAGAATTTTGTGTTTCCATGAGATCTCCTGTCATTCTCCGAAACTGGGAACAGAGAACGTAGAGCAGTGGAGCACAGGAACAGACCCGTCATACGATGTTCACATTTATTTGTGAGTGTGAAGTGGGGCAGTGTGATGGTTTGAGACAGTAAAGGAGGTGACAATGGGAACCAGTAGGGGAGAGATGAATGGCAGATTGGACCAGGAGGGGGAGGGGTGGAAAGCCTGTGGGTGAACTGTGTGTGTAGACGTAATGAGAAGCTGGAGGAGGCAAAGATGGCAGGTGAGGATGACTTTGTCCCCTTTCCCACAACCCCATCCCCCGCAGCCCCTCATTAGGACAGGGGATGAATTTGCAGTAACCCTTGAGCAACACAGGTATTGATGAATTGTTTCAGTCTGAACCGTAGACTGTTTACTCGTTTCCATAGAAAGTTACAGGCCTGCTGTTCACCCAACAATTTGTGTGTGTCACTCTGCTTTAAATATACTCAATTATTTGGCCCCCACAGCTGCATGTGGCAGTTTCACTATCCTGTGGATAAAGGAATTCCTCCTCATCTCTGACCTAAATGGACATCCCTATAGTCGGAGGCTGTGCTTACCGTTCTCGACCCACCCACATCCTCCCAACATCGACTCTCTCCAGACAGGTGTCAGAGAGATCTGGCGAGACCCTTCATCAGGACCTGTGTAGCTTTGATTACCAGCATCTGTAGATTTTCTTGTGTTTGATTTTTAAAGCAGAAGTTATTTTATCATGAGCTGATCCATTTTCCCATTCTCCCATTTAGTCCCACTCTCCCACCCTCTCACCATGACCTTTGATGCCCTGTCTACTCACATACCTATCAATCTCTGTCTTAAATACACACAATGACTTGGCTTCCACTGCCGCAAGAAATACACAGGTTCACCACCCTCTGGCTAAAAAAATGTCTTTGCATCTCCGTTTTGAATGGGCGCCCTTCAATCCTTAAGTCATGTTCTCATACTAGACTCCCCCACCATGGGAAACAACTTTGGCACATCCACTCTGTCCATGCCTTTTAACATTCGAAATGCTTCTGTGAGGTTCCCCCTCATTCTAAACTCCACAGAGTACAGTCCAAGAGCGGTCAAACATTCCTCACATGTTAACACTCTTATTCCAGGAATCATTCTCGTGAATCTTCTCTGAACCCTCTCCAATGTCAGAACATCCTTTCGTAAATAAGGAGCCCAAAACTGCACACAGTATTCCAAGTGAGGTCTTACCAGTTCCTTATAGTGCCTCAACATCACATCCCTGCTCTTATATTCTATTCCTCTAGAAATGAATGCCAATATTGCATTCAGCTTCTTCACCACCGACTCAACCTGGAGGTTAACCTTAAGGGTATCCTGCACGAGCACTTCCAAGTACAATTGCATCTCAGAATTTTGAATGCTCTCTCCATTTAAATAATAGTCAGCCCGTTTATTTCTTCTACCAACGTGCATGACCATACACTTTTAAACATTGTATTTCATTTGCCACTTCTCCCAATCTATCCAAGTCTCTCTGCAGACTCTCTGTTTCCTCAGCACTACCATCCCCTCCGCTTATCTTTGTATCATCAGCAAACTTAGCCACAAAGCCATCTAATTCATAACCCAAATCGTTGATATACAACGTAAAAAGAAGTGGCCCCAACACGGACCCCTGTGGAACACCACTGGTAACTGGCAGACAACCAGAATGGGATCCCTTTATCCCCACTCTCTGTTTCCTGCCAATCAGCCAACGCTCTACCCACATATGTAAATTTCCCATAATTCCATGGGCTCTTATCTTGTTTAGCAGCCTCATGTGTGGCTCCTTGTCAAAAGCCTTCTGAAAATCCAAATACACAACATCCACTGCATCTCCCTTGTCTAGCCTACTTGTAATCTCCTCAAATAATTTCAATGGGTTTGTCAGGCAGGATTTTCCTTTAAGGAAACCATGCTGAGTTTGGCCTGTCTTGTCATATGCCTCCAGGTACTCCGTAACCTCATCCTTGACAATTGACTCCAGAAACCTCACAACCATTTCTCAAACTAACAGGTCTATAATTTACTTTTTGCTTCATTGCCCCTTTCTTAAATACCAGAGTGGCATTTACAATCTTCCACTCCTCCGGAACCATGCCAGAACCTATTGACTTTTGAAAGATCATTGCTAATGCCTCCGCGATCTCCACAGCTACTTCCTTCAAAACACAAGGGTGCATTCCATCTGGTCCTGGAGATTTATCTACCGTGAGACTATTCAGCTTCCTGAGTACTTTCTCTGTCGTAATTGTGACTGCACACACTTCTCTTCCCTGACACCCTTGAGTGTCCGGTATACTGCTGATATCTTCCTCAGTGAGGACTGATGCAAATACTCGTTCAGTTCCTCAGCCATCTCCTTATCTGCCATTACAATTTCTCCAGCATCATTTTCTATCTGTCCAATATCCACTCTCACCCGTTTTTTATTCTTTATATACTTGACAAAGCTTTTAGTATCTTCACTGATATTATTTGCCAGCTTCCTTACATAGTTCATCTTTTCCCTCTTAATGGCCTTCTTAGTTTCCTTTTGTAAGCTTTTAAAAACTTCCCAATCCTCTGTCTTCCCACTAATTTTTGCTTCTTTGAATGCCCTCTCCTTTGCTTTTACTTTGGCTTTGACTTCTCTTGTCAGCCACTTTCGCTTTGACTTCTCTTTTTCCATTTGAAAAATTCTTCTTTTTTGGAATATATCTGTCTTGCACATTCCTCACTCCTCACATAAACTCCAGCCACTGCTGCTCGGCCGTCCTTCCCCCTAATGTCCCTTTCAAGTCAAATTTGGCCAGTTCCTCTCTCGTGCCACTGTAATTTCCTTTACTCCACTGCAATACCGACACATCAGATTTCGGCTTCTCTTTCTCAAATTTCACAGTGAAGTCAATCATGTTACGATCACTGTCTCCTAACGGTTCCTTCACCTCAATCTCTCTAATCACCTCTGGGTCATTACACAATATCCAATCCAGTATCTCTGATCCTCTAGTGGGCTCAACAACAAGTTGTTCTGAAAAGCCATCTCGTAGACATTCTACAAATTCTCTCTCTTGAGATACAGTGTTGACCTGATTTTCCCAATCCACTCGCATGTTAAAATCCCCACAATTATCATAACACTGCCCTTCTGGCAAGCCTTTTCTATTCCCTGTTGTAATTTGTAGTCCACATCACTGACGCTGTTAAGAGGCCTGTAGATAACTGCCATCAGGATCCTTTTACCCCTGCGATTTCTTAGCTCAACTCATAAAAATTCTGCACCTTCCGATACTCTGTCACCTCTTTCTAATGATTTAATATCATTTCATACCAATAAAGCCATGCCACCCCTCTGCCTACCTGCCTATCCTTCCGATACACTGTGTATCCTTGGACGTTCAGCTCTCATAGACTTGCATCCTTTAGCCACGTCTCAGTGATGGCCACAAGATTATGCCTGCCAATCTGTAGGTGTACGACAAGATCATCCACCTTATGCCTTAAGCTGTGTGTATTTAAGTATAACACCTTAAGTCCTGTATTTGGTCAGTTTTGCTTTGATTGCACTGCAACTCATCCCAGTGGCTGCAAATTTGCCCCATCACCTGCCTGTCCTTCCTGACATCTTTACTGCTCACTATCTTAGATTTATAGATTCCCTCTCCTCCACTCTAACATTCCGGTTTACCACCCCCCTGCCAAATTAGTTTAAACCCTCCCTAACAGCTCTATTAAACATTCCCGCGATGATATTGATCCCCTTCGGGTTCAGGGGTAACCCGTCCTTTTTGAATAAGTAGTACTTCCCCCAGAAGAGATCCCAATGATCCAAGAATCTGAAGTCCTGCCCCCTGCACCAGTCTCTCAGCCACGCATTCATCAGCCTGATCCTACTGTTCTTGCCCTCGCTAGCACATGGCACAGGTAGCAATCCTGAGATTACTACCCTGGAGGTCCTGCTTCTCAGCTTCATTCCGAACTCCCGGAAATCTCTCTTCAGGACCTCCTCCCTTTTCCTCTCTATGTCATTGGTACCAACATGTACCAAGACAGCTGGCTGCTCGCCCTCTCCCTTCAGAATATTCTGGACCCGATCCGAGACATCCTGTACCCTGGCACCTGGGAGGCAGCACACCATGCGGGTATCTCTGCCAGGCGCACAGAATCTCCTGTCTGTTCCCCTGACTATGGAATCCCCTATGACTATCGCATTCCTCTTCTCCCTCCTTCCCTCCTGCGCAACAGCGCCAGGCTCAGTGCCAGTGACCCGGTCACCGTAGCCGTCCCCTGTCAGGTCATCCCCCTCAACAGCGTCCAAAACGATATACTTGTTGCTGAGGGGGACAGCCACAGGGGTGCTCTCCACTATCTGGGCACTTCCCTTCCCTCTCCTGACAGTCACCCAGTTTTCTGACCCCTGTAGCCTAGGGATGACTACCTCCCTGTAGCTCCTGTCTATCACCTCTTCATTTTCTCTAATAAGCAGTAGGTCATCAAGCTGCAGCTCCAGATCCCGAACACGGTCTCCGAGGAGCTGAATCTCGGTTCACCTGGTGCAGATGTGGCTATCAGGGAGGCTGGAGGTCTCCCAGGATTCCCACATCTGACACCCTGAACAAAGCACAGACCCTGCAGAAATGCTACCTAATTCTACGGGAATGAAACAAAGAAAGATAGGTCTACTCACCCACTTACTTCTCCAAGCACACAAACTTTTTAAACTGTTAGCTAATGTGCCCTGCTGTTCCCCCGTCCGTCCAGGCCGATTTGCCAAGGGGAGAAAAAGAGTTGGTGCTTCGCTCTCGGCTCTTCCCGTTACCGCCTAAGCCCGTTGAGCCAAAGCCCTACACTCTGCTGCCACCCACTCCGCTGCCCGCTGTATAGGGTGGTCATCTTTTTAAACTCTCCGCGCTGTCCTGCGCAGTCTCGCCGTTCTTCTATGCAAAGTTTTTTTTTTACACTGCCTTCCTTCAGAATTTAGCTCCCACGCCGCCCTTCTTGTCCCAATCTAAAAAAACACCTTCAGTCCTGTATTCATCAGCCTATTCCACACTGTCCACATGAAATTCAGCGAGGCCTTTGATGTCGATGATAGACCACACTTGGAGTATTGTCTGCATTTCCGGTTCCCGAATATGGGGAGGATGTCATTACACTGGACAGGAGGCTTCAGGAGGATGTTACCAGGACTGGGGGCTTGAGTTAAAAGCAGAGAGTGGGTAAGCTTGGGCTATTCAGCTGTAGTGTAGGATGTTCAGGTGTGACCTCTTAACAAGGTAAATAATTCATAAGGAGCTTAAATAAAGTTTCTTTTTCCAAGAAATGGGAGGACAGAACCAGAGGCCTCGGACTGAAAATGAGACGGGAAATTTTTCTGAGTGGTCTATCGGGTAACATTCTCATAGAGAGGGAGGTTGGTAAATGGAATTTGCCCTCAGACGCTGTAGAGACAGGTAAAAATAAAATATTTTAAAATAAATTTGGGCAGGTACGCAGATGGGAAATGGTTAGAGGAATGGTGGGGGGAAACACACACAAATGGGCCATGCTCAAGAAGACATCTTAGTCTTGCAGATTGATGAAGTGGGCCGTGAGTTCAACATTCATCAAACCCTCCGAGATCATCCTCCTGAGGAATCTCACCCCGGAGTCTGTCTGTGAAGTGTTGATGTGACGTCACGTCAGAGGGCAGCTCAGTGCCACAGAACAGACAGACTGGGTAAGGACGGCAGATTTCAATCCTAAATGGAAATTTGTGCCTATTTCTGTGGCCGTGTGTCACACTCTGATAGTATATCTGTGTGTGTATGTGTGTGTTGTGTATACACATTGAAGGAGAGTGTGCACATTGAAGAATTTGTATGTTACAGTGTGTCATCACATGTCTGGTGTGTGTTGACAATGTGTCACACGTGATTGAGCTGTTTAAATGAATAAATGACTGTCTCTGAAGAGACTGGTTTCCAGGTTACTGAGGGAAATAACAACGTACATTGCTGAGGCTCTGACTACAATCTGCCAGTCCTTCCTGTGTATGTGTGTGAGGGAGCTTTGCCAGCCCGGTTATGCTGTGTGTGCTTCTCCCGAGATGAAATCTTGACCCATGTCAATGCTTGTTGGTGTGTCCGAGCTCATTCTCACAATGCTTCAATGTAGTGGTCTGATCACCATAAGACATAGGAGCAGAATTAGGCCATTTGCCCATCGAGTCTGCTCCGCCATTCAATCATGGCTGATCCACATTTCCCTCCTCAGCCCCATTACCTGGTCTTCTCCCCGTAACCTTTGATGCTGTTCAATCTCGAACCAATCAAGCTCTGCCTCAAATACACACAAGTTCCAGAAGTTCACCAGCCGCTGGCTCAAATTTGTTCACATCTGTTTTAAATAGATCCCCCTGTATCTTGAGGCTGTGCCCTCTTGTCCTAAACTCCACCACCATGGGAAACATCCTTTCCACATCTAATCGGTCTAGGACTTTCAACATTCGAAAGGTTTCTAGGACTTTCAACATTCGAAAGGTTTCAATGAGATTCCCCCTCATCTTTCTAAATTCCAGCGAGTACAGACACAGAGCTATCAAACGTTCCTCGTATGATAACCCTTTCATTCCTGGAATCATCCTTATGAAATGAACCTTCTGAAATGCCAGTACATCTTTTCTTAGACGAGGAGCCCAAGTTCACAATACTCAAGGTGAGCTTCACCAGTGCCTTATAAAGCCTCAGCATCACATCCCTGCTCTTGAATTGAATGCTATTCTAAACCCCTTGAATTGAATGATAACATTGGATTTGCCTTCCTCCCCACTGGCTGTACTGCAAGTGAACCTTTAGGGTCTTCTGCAGAATGACTGCTAAGTCCATTTACATGTCAGCTTTTTCGGTTTTCTCCCCATCTGAAAAAAAAATCTGCACATTATTTCGACGACCACAGTGCATGGCCATGCGTTTTCCAACATTGTATATCACTTGCCACTTTCCTTCCCATTCTCCTCACTCAAGTCCTTGTGCAGCCTAGCTGTTTCCTCAATACTACCGGTCCCTCCACCAATCTCTGTATCATCTGCAAACTTGGAAACAAAGCCATCTACTCTAGTACAAGGGGGTATGAGTTCAGAATTGAAGGACGTCCTTTTAGAACTGAGATGTGGAGAAATTACTTTTGTTAGTGTGCGGAAAATCTGTGGAATTTGTTGCCACAAGTGGCTGTTAAGGCCAAGTCATATTTAAGGCAGAGATAGATGACTGAATGGTGGAGCAGACTCGATGGGCCAAATGGCCTACTTCTGCTCCTATATCTTATGGTCTATTCCATCAGCTAGATCTTGATATACAGCATAAAATAAAGGTGTCCTAACACTGACCCCTGCGGAACACGAGTCAGTGGCAGCCAACCAGAAAAGGATCCCTTTACTCTCATTCGCTGTTTCCTACCAATCAGCCAATGTTCTAACCATGCCTGTAACTTTTCTGTAATACCATGGCCTCTTAACCTGGTTACCACCTTCATGTGTGGCACTTTGTCAAAGGCCTTCCGAGATTCCAAATATACAACATCCACTGCATCCCCTTTATCGATCCTGCTTGTAATCTCCTCAAAGAATCCCAACAGGTTTGTCAGGCAGGATATTCCCTTAACGAAGCCATGCTGACTTGTCCTATCTTGTCCAGTGTCACCAAGTATTCCATAACTTCATACTTAACAACTGACTCCAATTTCTTCCCAACCACAGAGGTGAGGCAAACTGGTCAATAATTTCCTTTCTGCTGCCTTCCTCCTTACTTAAAGAGTTAAGTGACATTTGCCATTTTCCAGTCCTCTGGCACCATGCCAGGGTCCAGTGATTTTTGAAAGATCATTTGAAATGCCTCCATAAGTTCTACTGCGACCTCTTTCAGAACACTGGGGTGCAGGCCATCAGACTGATTAACTCGTGTGGACGCAACTGTATTTCTGTTATATTGACCAGCATGTTATATATATTATTTATAATAAATTACTATACATTGCACATTTAGATGGAGACATAACATAAGGATTTTTAATCCTCATGTATATGAAGGATGTAAGTAATAAAGTCAATTCAATTCAAATCAATTTCTTGTTTATTTTTCCCCTCCTAATCATCCTTTTAGTTCCTCTCTGTAGATATTTAAAAGCTTCCCAATCCTCTTTCTTCCTACTAATTTTTGTTTAGTTGTATGCCCTCTCTTTTGCCTTTACATTAACTTGTCTTCCCTTGTCAGCCACGATTGTACTATTTTGCCATTTGAGTAATTATTTATTTTTGGAATACATCTATCCT
Organism: Hypanus sabinus; assembly: GCF_030144855.1. NCBI lineage: Eukaryota > Metazoa > Chordata > Chondrichthyes > Myliobatiformes > Dasyatidae > Hypanus > Hypanus sabinus. The sequence continues at coordinate 204,104 of NW_026778984.1, forward strand.
TTACCTTCCCCATTTTCCCAGAAACTGACACCATTTCTGCTCTGCTCTCATCCCTGCCAGCATCTCGTTCCAATTTGCTTTGGCCAACTCCTCTCTCAGACCTCTGTAATTTCTTTGACTTCTCTGAAATACTACAATGTCAGGCTTTACTGTCTCCTTATCAGATTTCAAGTTGAACTCGGTCATGTTGTGAGCTCTGCCTCCTAAGGTTTCTTTTAACTACTCACCTCTGGTTCAAAACATAACACCCAATCCAGTAGAGCTGTTCCCCGAGTAGGCTCAACGACAAACTGCTCTAGAAAGCCATCACATTGCATTCAACAAACTCACTCTCTTGAGATCCTTTACCAACCTGATTTTCCCAATTGACCTGCATGTTGAAATCTCCCATGATTATCATAACATTATACTTTTCATCAGCCTTTGCTATTTACAGTTGCAATCTGTGGGCCTCATCCCACTGACTGTTGGGAGGCCTGTGTATGACTAGTGTCAGTGTCATTTTTACTTTTGCAGTTCCTTACCTCAACCCACAAGGATTCAACATCTCCCAATCCTATGTCACATCTAGCTGCTGATTTACCAGCAGAGCCACACCACCCCATCGGCCTTCCTTCCTTCCTCCGATACACTGTGTAATCTTGAACATTCAGCTCCCAACTACAACCATCCTTCAGCCACGATTCCGTGATGGCCACAACATCATACCTGACAATCGGTAATAGTGCAACAAGATCATCCACCTTATTTCTCATACTCCATGCATTGAGATATAACACTTTGTGTACTGTATCTGCTACCCTTTTTAATTCTGCATCCCTAATGCACTGATACTCACCTTGCTGGCTGCAATTTTCTCCTCTCATCTGTCCGCTCTATCTGGCAGTCTGACTGCACGCTATCTTTGCATTTTTACCATCAGTTCTACCCCTTCACTCCTGTTTCAACCCCCCCCCCCCCAACAAATTAGTTTAAATCCTACCCAACAGCTCTCTGAAACCTCTCTCACCGAGAATATTGTTCTCCCTCGCGTCCAGGTGCAACACATCCCTTTTGAGCAGGTCATTCCTCCACCAGAAGAGATCCCGATGATCCAAGAACCTGAGGCCCTGCACCCTGCACCATCTTCTCAGCCATGTTTATCTGTCAAATTATCCTGTTTCTACCCTCACCAGCACATGGCACAGGCAGCAATCTAGAAATTACAACCCGGGAGGTACGGCTTCCGAGTTTTCTACCAAGCTAGCCAGGTTCTTTTCAGGACCCTTTTGCTTTTACTTCCTATGTAATTGGTCCCAAGTTGCAAAATTATAGCTGGCTCTTAACCCTCCCTCTCCAAAATGCTGCAGACAAGATCCGAGACGTCCCTGACCTTGGCACCTTGGGGGCAAGATAGCATTCCGGTGTCTGATTCTTGTCCATAGATTCTCCTGTCTGTTCCCCCGAACGATTGAGTCCCCGATCATTACTGCTCCCCTCTGCTCCCTCTAACAACAGTGAGATTTGCTGATCCAGAAGAGGGAATTCCTACGTCAGTCAGAATCTGCACTCACAGTGCACGCAGGACTTGTGTATATTCCTGACAATCCCGGTCACCACACTGATACCCGTTTTTAGTCAGTATTAAATTCCCAGCAGCTGTGGTAGAATTCAAATTCATGTCCTGGTGTGTTAGTGCAGGTTGCCTGGGATCAGGACACAGTGGTTCATCTACCAGTCCCGTGTATTGGTTGTACTGTGACCCTGTGCTGGTGTGTCCAGGGGTCTGACATCTCCAGCTGACCATGTGACAGTGATGCCTCGAAGTCGGTGGGGTTGATGTGGAATAAACTTCAGTTCCCCTTCAGTCCATTATCACAGCCAATCCTTGCCTCAACTTATAACATAATTGTGTTTCATGAACAAGGAAAAATGAATCTTTGTAAATGTTACCTCGCTTCATGGTATCAAGTTTTCCTCTCAGCACTGTGTTCAATAAATAGGGGTGATCGAATTTTCCAACAGGCAGGGCCTCATCTGTCACTGACAATTCCTGGATATTGTCATTAATCCTGTAAATGTTAAACTGCTGGTGATAAACTGGAATTTTTGAACTATTTTACAAATCTGCGCAGGGTTTCAGTAAAGAGCATGTCCTACCTCCTGTTCCGATGAGCTTCCTCCTGAAATAAATAAAAACACAAATCTGATTAGACTTGGACTTACTGTCCACGTCGTTGACTGATTCATTGCAGTTTAATTTACAATTAATTATGCTGAAAATTCATCGCTTAAAGATTGTATGTTGCTGATAAATGATCGAATATCTGTCTCCAACATTTTAGAATGCCATTTGCGGAGTGATTGGAGGTTTGTCATGCAAGGAGAAAACTCTGTGTGAGGACACCAACAGCGGCAATTGATTTGGTAGAATCAATTAGTTCAATGTGACAGAAACAAATTCAAATTTAATCACTCACCTTGAGAAATATCACACCATCTTTTTGATCCATCTTCTCCTTTAGCTTCAAGATATCCTCCTGAATAAACCTGATATTCTGTTGAATGTCCCGAACATTTTTCTCCATTGGGTTGAGAATCCTCTTCTCTTCTTCCCTGAGATCCCTGAGTAAACTCTGCTCTTTCTCAGTGATAATCTGGCGCAGTTCAGCAAACTGGGATGTGATGTGGGACTGAAGGCTGTGTGACTGTTTCTGTTGAATGAAAGGCGAAGATTAGTTTACCGCATTGCTGTGTTGTATTTCCTTATGACATAAAAGTGACCATTCGGTCCATTCAGGTCCATACTACTTCTGAGACATTCCCGTCAACACCATTTCCTCACGTATTCCTGAAACCTATTCTCCCTCAATGACCCATTAACTCCTACCGGATTCACATACACCCTCCCCCACCTTCACAGGGTTAATTGTAGTTAACTATTCATCCAGCATGTCCTTGGAATGTGTCTGAAACTGTAATGGCCACAGGGACAGCATGCAAACTCCACACAGACAGCAGCAGAGGTCAGGATCGAACCCAGGTCACTGGAGCTGCGATACTCGGCTATTCTGCATTAAATGGAGCAAAACTCGACAGTAATATCAGAAATTCCGCTCAGGAAGCCTCACCCGAACTCCAGAAATCTTCTCTTTCTGTTGTTGCTCCTTTTCCTGGAAATCTGATTTCTTTTTTGTGAGAGAGTCTAAGGAAGATTTTAGCTGATCCTGGAAGTCAGAGAGTGAAGGAAATAGAAACAAAGATGCTTCAAAAGAAACAGGTGATCAACCCCGATTATCACACAAAATGCCAGAGGAACTCAGTGAGTCAGACAGCATCTATTCAGGGGAAATAAACAGTCGGTGTTTCGGGATGAGACCCGTCATCAGGACTGGGAAGGAATGGGACAGAAGACAGAATAATAAGTTTGTGGATGAGAACCAGCTGACAGGTGACGGGTGAGACAACGTGAGGGGGAACGTGGGGGAGGGTGATGAAGTGAGAAGCTGGGAGGGGACAGGTGGAAGAGGCAAATGACTGGAGAAGAAGGAATCTAATCCGAGAGGATAATCGACCATGGAAGAAACGGGAGGAACTGGGCTGTTTGCGGCCCTGAATGGTGACGAGGGAGGAGGTTAGGGGTCGGGTGTAGCACTTGTCCCGCTTGCAGGTGTCTGTGCCAGGAGGGAGATCAGTGGGGAGGAGCGAGTGGATCAGGGCGATACAGTACGGGGAGCGATCCGTATAGAGAGCGGAGAGTTCGGGGTGCTGCGGTGGGCTGTGGGACGGAGAGATGCTAGAATCCCGTTGGAGATGCGGAAGTTGCAGAGAATGATGTTCTGGTTATGGAGGCTCGTGTGATGTTATGTAGGAGAAAGGAAATATGGTAAGTGTTAAATTAACGTTAGTTTTTACCTTGCAGATTTTAACAGCTTGCTTAATCGGCATGAAGCGGTGTTCTCGGTGTTCCTGCGCGTCTCTACAGATCAGACAGATCAGTGTCTTGTCCGTTTCACAAAACAGCTTCAGTTCTTCCTCATGTTCCTCGCAGTGACGTTCACTTTCCTTCCCTTTCCGATTCAGGTTTAGATTTCGAGCTTTTTCAGCCAGATTTGCTAATGCCCGGTTCACCCTGAGGGTGCGGTCAGCAATCACCTCTCTACATTCCGGGCAGGAGTTTCTCTGCTCCCTTTCCCAATACCGTGTGATACAAGAGCGACAGAAGTTGTGTCCACACTCCAGTATAACCGGATCGGTGAAGAAATCCAGGCAGATGGGACAAATTGCCTCCTCTGTTAAACTCTCGACCGGTCCTTTCGAAGCCATGTTAACTCCCAGCACTTCCTGAGTCAGAAAACTTTCACTTCCGGGAGCTGCAGATCCCCTGCAGTACCGCGATTGTCCACAACGCGCGCTGTAGAACCGGGGAATGACCCCTGCAGTACCGGGATTGTCCACAACGCGCGCTGTAGAACCGGGGAATGACCCCCTGCAGTACCGTGACTGTCCACCACATGGCCATATGGCTGGTAAACCATCCCGTAAAAACCCAGTGCGACAAAAACGTCAGCTGAATCTCAAAAGGCCCCATCCCTGCGGTCGGAAGACGATTGAAGTCCTGCGCTGAAAGGAGAAGCCATGTGCCCCCCTGGGGTCGTTCACTACTACAATAACTGTGAGGCTTCCTCAGCCAACCCGGCCTCTCTCTGTCCAGTGTAGAGAATCCCTGTAGTTCAGTCGCAATGTGTCAGTCGGCAGTATTCCCGGACGAAAGCAGTTCCGAAACTTTTTTTAATGCCAAAGACCAATACCAGTAACCGTGGACCCCAGGTTGGGAACCCCTGCTCTCCGGACATCTCGGTGTGATGGCAGGCCAAAACGTTTAGAGTGTCTTTCCCCGAGTTGATGATCTTCCAGCAGCAATCGCTGTCCGTTTTCCTTCGCGTCCTGGGACCAGCCCGAGGATTAGTGAGCCTTCAGTCACGCAGCTGCCATGGAACAGACCCTTGCATCTTTCTCCACAGATCTTCGCCAGCCCACAGTCCGCAAAGAGGTGAGTGACCGTCTCGTCTCCACTGCAGTAATCTCGGGGCAGCGCGCTGTGGGAGTGATCTCCGGGGGCATGCAGCAAGGATCAGACTGGGAGGGGCCCTCTCGTCTCCACTGCAGTAATCTCGGGGCAGCGCGCTGTGGGGTTGATCTCCGGGCATGCAGCAACGATCAGACTGGGAGGGGCCCTCTCGTCTCCACTGCAGTAATCTCGGGGCAGCGCGCTGTGGGAGTGATCTCCGGGCATGCAGCAAGGATCAGACTGGGAGGGGCCCTCTCGTCTCCACTGCAGTAATCTCGGGGCAGCGCGCTGTGGGAGTGATCTCCGGGCATGCAGCAAGGGTCAGACTGGGAGGGGCCCTCTCGTCTCCACTGCAGTAATCTCGGGGCAGCGCGCTGTGTGAGTGATCTCCGGGCATGCAGCAAGGATCAGACTGGGAGGGGACCTCTCGTCTCCACTGCAGTAATCTCGGGGCAGCGCGCTGTGGGAGTGATCTCCGGGCATGCAGCAAGGATCAGAATGGGAGGGGCCCTCTCGTCCCCACTGCAGTAATCTCGGGGCAGCGCGCTGTGGGAGTAATCTCCGGGCTTGCAGCAAGGATCAGACTGGGAGGGGCCCTCTCGTCTCCACTGCAGTAATCTCGGGGCAGCGCGCTGTGGGAGTGATCTCCGGGCATGCAGCAAGGATCAGACTGGGAGGTGCCCTCTCGTCTCCACTGCAGTAATCTCGGGGCAGCGCGCTGTGGGAGTGATCTCCGGGCATGCAGCAAGGATCAGACTGGGAGGGGTCCTCTCGTCTCCACTGTAGTAATCTCGGGGCAGCGCGCTGTGGGAGTGATCTCCGGGCATGCAGCAAGGATCAGACTGGGAGGGGCCCTCTCGTCTCCACTGCAGTAATCTCGGGGCAGCGCGCTGTGGGAGTGATCTCCGGGCATGCAGCAAGGATCAGACTGGGAGGGGCCCTCTCGTCTCGACTGCAGTAATCTCGGGGCAGCGCGCTGTGGGAGTGATCTCCGGGCATGCAGCAAGGATCAGACTGGGAGGGGCCCTCTCGTCTCCACTGCAGTAATCTCGGGGCAGCGCGCTGTGGGAGTGATCTCCGGGAATGCAGCAAGGATCAGTCTGGGAGGGTCCCTCTCGTCTCCACTGCAGTAATCTCGGGGCAGCGCGCTGTGGGAGTGATCTCCGGGCATGCAGCAAGGATCAGACTGGGAGGGGCCCGAATCGCCGCCAGACAGCTGAGGTCTTGGTGACTGTCGGTGAGATCTGGTGATGAGGCATTCTGCCAGATGGTCTGGACTGTCTGCTCAGGGAACCACTCCACTGTGTTCATCCAGTCCTTCTCCTGCGGTAACTGCAGGACATTCCGTGCTGACCACTGTCTGGTGTTCTTGGTCAAAGCAGCTGGTCTGAAAGAACTGTCAACAATTTCATTAACACAAGGTTTACATGGAGAAACTTCCTGATTGAGACAGACACAGTCTCACAGGGGATTTACAGGGTAGGGGCAGGAATGATGTTTCTCCTGGCTGGGTAGTTGAACCTGGGATCACAGACTCAAAATCCGAGGTCACCTCAGCAGGACTGAGATGAGGAGAAATTTCTCCAACCCAGTGCGGTAAATGTTAGGAGTTTTTTCCACAAGTTTCCTAAATTAAACGGACATATTTAGGGGCTCGGCGATGTTGGGAACGTTGCAGGAAGGTGGCGCTGAGGTCAAAGATCGGCCATGTTCTGAGTGAGGGGCAGAACAGCGCAAAGGGCCGAATGGCCACGCCTGCTCCTGTTTCTTAGTTTCTAAATCACGAGTTTATCTTTGCGCCTTGTTCTCCCTTGGCCTTCCGCCTGTCGGATTGCACAGGGGTGCGGTGAGAGCTCCGGAGATCCATCAGCAGCCGCTGAGGTTATTTCATGCTCTTGTTATTTATCGCTGTTCCTGTATTTGCATTCGCACAGTTTGTTACCTTCAGCACTCTGGCTGATCTTTCACTACCTGCTTCTGTTATGGTTACTATTCTATACTTTTTCTAAGTACGTCCGCAGGAAAATGCTTCTCGGGGTTGTAAGTGGTGACTTATCTGGACTCTGATAATAAAATTTGCTTTGAAATTTGAGTTTCGGGGATTTTCCTTTAATTCTGGGAACAAACTGTGACTGACATCTCCAGCTCCCAGTAGCAGCCCGTCCTCACACACTGGCAGCCAATCGGCAATCACCAATAGGAGAGGGATGCTGCCATTGGCTGAGGGGTGTCAGTGGGCGGGACGCTGTTTGGACCGGGACCGAGTGGGCCGGAGACCGGGAGCTGCGCCTCGGGTTTCGGCTGCACCACCGGCGGGTCGTGAATCCTTTCGAAGGCAGAGCTGAAGCGACCGGCGGAGATTCCGTGAGATGTTTCAGCTACACGGAGGGCGCCCGGCCTTTCCCCGCCGAGGATCGGGGCCTGTTGTCTGGAGTTGTCTCCCAGACCCGTCCCTTCCTGCTGGGTGACGGGAGCTGCCCCGCAGCGGCTGCCGGTGGATCTCCGGAGCTCTCACCGCTCCCCTATGCAATCCGAACGGCTGAAAACCAAGGGAGAACAAGGGGCAAAGGTAAACTCGTGCTTCAGAAAATAACAAACAGGAGCATGTCTGGCCACTCGGCCCGTTGCACCTATTCCACCCAAACAAAATGAAAAAAATCCTAACCGACATGGGCCATTGCATAATATCAATTATACACAGTGGCGTCAATAATTCCACACCTCCATCCAAATAATTAAGGACAATAAAAGTAAGGTTTAGGAAAAGTCAGTTTAGTTTATATGAAAATGTTGAATAAATGGTCTCCAAGTTTCTTCATATTTAACTGAAGGGTCAAAGACAACACTTGCAATTTTTTCTAAACTTGAACAAGAAATAGTTTGAGAAAACAACTGAAATATAGTTGGAGGATTAATTTCTTTCCAATTCAATAGGATAGAACTTCTAGCCATTAATGTAACAAATGCAATCATCTGCCGGGCTGGGGGGGGAGGTGATAAACGACTATTATCCACCATTGGTAAACCGAAAATTGCATTAATAGGATGTGGTTGAAAATTTGATATTCAGAACTGTTGAAATAATACCAAAAATATCTTTCCAATAATTTTGCAAACAGGGGCAAGACCAGAACATGTGGGTCAATAAAGCGACTTCAGAATGACATCTGTCACTGGTTGGATTAACATAAGAATAAAATCGAGCGAGTTTATCCTTGGACATGTGAGCCCTATGAACAACCTTAAATTGTATTAGGCATGTTTAGCACAAATAGACGAAGAATTGATTAATTGTAAAATGTTCTCCCACTGCCCTGTGGGTATAAGACTATGAAGTTCTTTTTCCCATTCCTTCTTAATTGTTTCTGATACTCCTGGCTGTATTTTCATGATCATATTATAAATAATAGCTACTAAACCCTTCTGACAAGGATTCAGAGCCAGATTTTTTTCTGTAATGTCCATTGGACATAATTTCAGAAAAGACTAACATTCAAGAAATTGCTAACTTGCAAGTATCTAAAAAAAAATGAGTTTTAGGCTGGATAGCAGTTCAAAGGACATAAAACTGTTATCTAAAAATAGATCACGAAAACATGTTATACGTTTTGTTTTCCATAACACAAAGGCTTAGTCCATAAAAGAGGGCTGGACAAAAAGTTAGATATAATAGGGGTTGATAAGATAAACTTATTCAAGCTGAAGAATTTACGAAATTGAAACCATATTCTTAGTGTATGTTTAACTACAGGATTAGTTATTTGTTTATTTGGTTTAGATAAAGCAAAAGGAGGCAAAGATCCTAAAATAGAAAACAATGAGAAGTCTTGTACAGATTTACACTCCAAATTTACCCATTGTGGGCAAGGTACTACGACCAATTCTCGTGTCCAAAATATTAAATATTGAATATTAACTGTCCAATAGTAAAATCTCAGGTTTGGCAAATCAAAACCACCTTCCTTCTTAGGCTTCTGTAAATATATTTTACTTAATCTAGGATTTTTATTCTGCCAGACATACGAGGGTATTTTGGAGTCAATAATATCAAAAAAAGATTTAGGAATAAAAATTGTTAGTGCTTGGAATAAATATAAAAATTTGGGTAATACTATTATCTTGATAGTATTAATTCAACCAACCAATGACGGAGATAATGGGGACAACCTGGTAACGAGTTGCTTGATTTGTTCAATTAAAGGTAAAAAATTAACTTTAAATAAACCCTTATGTTTCTTGGTAATTTTAATACCCAAATAAGTAAAATGATCTGTGACAACTTAAAACAGTAAGTGTTTATAAATTGGAACTTGCATATTTAATGGAAATAATTCACACTTATTAAAATTCAGTTTGTAGCCAGAAAAGCTACTAAACTGAGCAAGCAAGGATGAAACAGCAGGAATAGATCTCTCAGGGTCAGACATGTATAGTAGCAAATGATTAGCATATAATAATATCTTATAAGTCCCTTACCCACGGGTAATACCAAAAATATTAGGTGATTCACGAATGGCAATGGCTAAAGGTTCCAAAGCAATGTCAAATAATAGAGCACTTAAAGGGCAGCCTTGCCTCGTACCACGGGACAACTGAAAAAAAGGAGATCTTTGATTATTGGTAAGAAGTGAAGCCAAAGGTTTATAATACATTAATTTAATCCATGATATAAATTTCAAGCTAAAATTAAAATTCTGCAATGTATTAACTAAATATAGCCATTCAAATCTATCAAACGCTTTTTCAGCACCTAAAGAAATGACATTCTAGTATTTTAGATGAAGAAGTATAAATTATTTTAATTTATTTTCTAATGTTAAAAGATGTATAACAGATTTTAATAAATCCGGTCTGATCTTCAGAGATAATTTGAGGTAATACATTTTCTCATGTAGTGGCCAAAATTTTGGTAAAAATCTTAGAATCCGTATTCAGCAAGGATATTGGCCAATAGGATGCAAATTCAGTGGGGTCTTTATCTTTTTTAAGAATTGGATTAATGGAGGCATCATAAAAAAATTGTGGTTATTTACCTACAGTTAACGCATCTTTAAAAATTTTACAAAGCCAAGGAGCGAGTATAGAAGAAACGGATTTAAAAATATTCAGCAGTATAACCGTCTGGACGAGGGGCTTTACCTGAATTCATTGAAAACGGGAGTGGGTTTCCCTTTCCAGACCCTGACGGGGGACTTGTGCCACTCCTCAGGATTATATATGGAACCTCTCGGACTGGGACAGGGAGTGGGTTCCCGTTTCCAGACCCTGCCAGGAGACTTGTGCCACTCCTCAGGGTTATATATGGAACCCCTCGGGCAGGGACAGGGAGTGGGATCCCCTTTCCCAGGCAGATGCCCGAAGGTGACCGGGAGCCACCAGAGGGGCTGATGTAATGCAAGCCCTGGCACGGTGGGTCACTGAGGTAAGGGAACCCATTTGAATGACAGCCCGACTGCATGCGGATTTTGAGAATTTATCTGATAACTGCAGAGAAAAGGAGAATCCCTTGCGTACTTTATAGCTCATTTTAAGGATACGTGAGAGTCCAATGCCGGCAAACCCCTGGACAGATCAGTGTGTCCAGCTGGCAGTGCAGACTTTTCTAAACTGTCTCAGGCCCAAGCCTGCCCACTCCATTAAGAAAACTAATCTCAATTTGCTGTGTCAGACCTGGCCCCGGGTGACATAAATTCTGATGAATAGGGAGCGCAATTGACTCTTTAAAGGGACTGTGGAAAAGCGAGAGTGTGTACAGAGAACCGGTACTGAGGAGATGGAGTTCCGGTCCCGACGAAGAACCCAGAACGGGTGGCAGGATCGTGCGGACGGTGCAGATGAAGAGGACACTTGGCTAAGGACAGAACCGGAGTTTGTAGAAAGAGGGGACATTAGGCCAGAGACTGTCGCACTGGAATCACAGACAAGAATAATAAGGGGCAGGAAGTGATTCTGGGTGACAGTGATACTCGACAGTGTACCACATTTACTATCCACAATTCCTTCGATCCCGGATAGGGCAGGCCAGAGGGGACAGATCACAGTGATACTCGACAGAGTACCACATTTACTGTCCACAATCCCTTTGGTCCCGGATAGTGCAGGCCAGAGGGGACAGATCACAGTGATACTCGACAGAGTACCACATTTACTGTCCACAATCCCTTTGGTCCCGGATAGTGCAGGCCAGAGGGGACGGATCACAGTGATACTCGACAGAGTACCACATTTACTCTCCACAATCCCTTTGGTCCCGGATAGTGCAGGCCAGAGGGGACGGATCACAGTGATACTCGACAGAGTACCACATTTACTCTCCACAATCCCTTTGGTCCCGGACAGGGCAGGCCAGAGGGGACGGTGATACAGGCGGCTGTGATCAGGCTCATCATACAGGCAGGCTCTTTTCTCACTGCTGTAATCAGGTAGAAGGTACAAGAGCCTCAGGACTCGCCCCACCAGGGTCAGGAACAGTTACTACCCCTCAACCATCAGGCTGTGGAACAACACAGAATAACTGCACTCACTTGATGTCCATAGAGTTGCTCCCACAACAAATGATCGTACTGGGACTGTCTCAAAATGAGTGAAACAAGAGGTGGTTTAACTGAGACAGATTGTATTCCTGTCTCAGAATTAGAGAAATATAATCTCACAAGATATTTAAAGTGGATGTGCTGGAATGATGTTTCCCAGAAGGTGTGGAACCAGCACTCACAAACTCAGAATACGAGGAGAACTGAGCAGGACTGAGGTTAGGAGAAATGTCCTCACCCAGAATGCAGTGAATCATTGCAATTATCTCCACAAGGTTTCGAAATTGAATAGACATATCCTGGGGCTCAGCGGTGATGGAAAGTTGCAGGAAAGTGGTGCTGAGGTCAAAAGTCAAGCATGTTCTGAGTTGAAGGACAGTGGTAGCGCAAGGGGCCGAATGGCCACGCCTTCTCGATTTCTTGTTTTCTGAAACACTCGGTTACCTTTGTGCCTCACTGTTTCTTGTCCTGTCAGATTGAACAGGGAGAGCTGAGAGCACCGGACATCTATCGGCAGCCGCTGCGGTTATTTCATGTTCTCATTGTTTACTTGCATTGGCGAAGTTTGTTGTCTTCTGCACTCTGGTTGATCTTTCAGTGATCCAGATATAGTTACCATTCTGTAGCTTTGCTCTGCATGTTTGCAGGAGTTGTTTGTGGTGACTTATATGTACTCTGTTAGTTTTTGGAATAGTCACTTGGGGAATCTGAGGTGGAGGAGTATTTGGGGCTTATTTTAAATTATACATAGATATTATCCAAATAATGTTTATTTGACAAGGGTTAATTCTGAGATTGAGACTAACTGTTCTTTTTGTGGTTGATATCCAGAGGATTTATTTCATCTGTTTTGGGATTGTGAATATGTTAAAACATTTTGGTTTGATGTTTGTCAATTTATAGATTAATATATTAATGTGGATTTTATTTTTTGTTTTGAAAATGTCTTATTGGGTTTACTAGTAATACCAAATCTCACAGGGATCATTTCTCTATCATAAATCTTTTGTTAATTTACAGCAAATTTTGTATCCATAAATGCAAACACAGCAATAAGAAACCTTCATTTAGATTTTTACCTCAGACTTCAAACTATACGTTTATACTCTGAACACTTCCCGTAACCAGAAACCTGTAAAGACTGTACAAATCTGTCAATATTTTGTGTTATCTCTGTAAACGTTCTTGTTTTGTGACTCCTCTTAGATACAGTCCCTTCTGTCCAACAGTATTTAGAGCGGATTTCAAGTTAATGGTTATTTAAAGTTAATGGTTATATATTCGTTGCTGCTTTTGTGTGATTCCCTGGCTTTGTTAGCATATGTTTAGTGTTTCTGTCTTTGTTTGTGTTCAATAAAAATTTAAAATATTAAAAAGTAATTATAAAATTTACTTTGAACTTTGAGCCTCGGGGAACTTGCTATGAGTCTGAGAACAAACGGTGACTGACATCTCCAGCTCCCGGCAGCAGCCCGCCCTCGGACACACTCACAGCCAATCAGAGAACACCACTGGGAGACTCTGGCCTCCATTGGCTGAGGAGTGTCAGTGGGCGGGACGCTGGGCGGACCGAAGTTTGGAACCGGGAACGAGTGGACCCGGTGAGAGACCCGAGATTGGGAGCAGCTCCCCGGGTAAAGGCTGCAACAGCGGCCGGAGTTTTGAATCCTTCCGATGGCGGAGGTGAAGATTCGGGCGGAGATTCGGTGAGATGTTTCAGCCTCACAGAGGGAGCCCGGTCTTTCCCCGCCGTGGATCGGGGCCTGTTGTCCGGAGTTTCCTCCCGGTCCTGTCTCCTGCTGCTGGGATCCGGGAGCTGGCCCGCAGCGGCTGCCGATGGAGCTCCGGTGTGTGAGCGCTCCCCTGTGCAAAAGGACAGGCTGAAGGTCAAGGGAGAACCAGGCGCAAAGGTAAACTCGGACTTCAGAAAATAGGAAACAGGAGCAGGCCAGGCCACTCGGCCCGTTGCGCCTATTCCACCTTTTCCTCAGAGTAGTCCTTTCTTTCTAAATCTTTTTATTGATTTTAAACAAACATAAATGAAACATGAATACAAAGTGATTGAGAGTACATAATTAATAGGTTGAGGTATAAATACCTTATTAATGTTAAGCTCCCAAACTCATAGTGGTTAAAAAAAATGGAGAAAATAAGAAACCCTCCCCTCCCAAAAAAATGGAAAAAATCCTAACCGACATGGGCCATTGCATTATATCAATTATACGCAGTAGCGTCAATAACTCCGCACCTCCATCCAAATAATTAAGGACAATAAAAGTAAGGTTTAGGAAAAGTCAGTTTAGTTTTTATGGAAATGTTGAATAAACGGTCTCCAAGTTTCTTCATATTTAACTGAAGGGTCAAAGACAACACTTGTAATTTTTTCTAAACTCGAACAAGAAATAGTTTGAGAAAACCACTGAAATATAGTTGGAGGACTAATTTCTTTCCAGTTCAATAGGATAGATCTTCCAGTCATTAATGTAACAAATGCAATCATCTACAGGGCTGAGGGGGGATAAACGACCATTATCCACCATTGTTAAACCAAAAAATGCAGTCATAGGATTGCAATTTGATATTCAGAACTGTTGAAATAATACCAGAAATACCTTTCCAGTAATTTTGCAAATAGGGGCAAGACCAGAACATGTGGGTCAATGAAGTGACTTCAGAATGACATCTGTGACAGGCTGGATTAACATAAGAATAAAATCGAGCGAGTTTATCCTTGGACATGTGAGCCCTATGAACAACCTTAAATTGTATTAGGCATGTTTAGCACAAATAGAAGAAGAATTGATTATTTGTAAAATGTTCTCCCACTGCCCTGTGGGTATAAGACAGTAAAGTTCTTTTACCCATTCCTTCTTAATTATTTCTGATACTCCTAGCTGTATTTTTATGATTGTATTATAAATGATGGCTACTAAACCCTTCTGCAAGGATTCAGAGCCTGAATTTTTTCTGTAATGTCCATTGGACATAATTTCAGAAAAGACTAACATTCAAGAAATTTCTAACTTGCAAGTATCTAAAAAAAAAGTTTTAGGCTGGATAGCTGTTCAAAGGACAGAAAACTGATCTAAAAATAGATCACAAGAACATGTTATACCTTTTGTTTTCAATAACACAATGGCCATAAACACAATAACACAAAGTCCATAAAAGAGGGATGGAAAAAAAGTTAGATATAAGAGGGCTTGATAAGATAAACTTATTCAAGCCAAAGAATTTACGAAATTGAAACCATGCTCTTAATGTATGTTTAACTATAGGATTAGTTATTTGTTTATTTGGTTTAGATAAAGCAAAAGGAGACAAAGATCTTAAAATAGAAAACAATGAGAAGTCTTGAACAGATTTACACTTCAAATTTACCCATTGTGGGTAAATTTACCCATTACACCAATTCTCATGTCCAAAATATTAACTATCGGATGTTAACTGCCCAGTAGTAAAATCTTAGGTTTAGCAAAGCCAAACCACCTTCCTACTTAGACTTCTGTAAATATTTCTTAGTTAATCTAGGATTTTTATTCTGCCACATGTATGAAGATATTTTGCAATCAATATCAGAAAATGATTTAGAAATAAAAATTAGTAAAGCTTGGTTTAAATATAAAAATTTGGGTAATATTATTAATAGTATTAATAATACTATTATAATAATATAATTATAATAATATAATAATATAATAATATAATAATATAATAATAATATATATAGTAATATAATAATACTATTAATAATAGTATTAATTTGACCAACCAATGACAGAGATAACGGGGACCACCTGGTAACAAGTTGCTTGATTTGATCAATTAAAGGTAAAAAATTAACTTTAAATAAACCCTTATGTCTCTTGGTAATTTTAATACCCAAATAAGTAAAATGATCTGTGACAACTTTAAATGGTAAGTGTTTATAAACTGCAACTTGCATATTTAATGGAAATAATTCACTCTTACTAAAATTCAGTTTGTAGCCAGAAAAGCTACTAAACTGAGCAAGCAAGGATGAAACAGCAGGAATAGATCTCTCGGGGTCAGATATGTATAGAAACAAATCATCAGCATATAATGATAAATTATAAGTCCCTTACCCATGGGTAATATCAAAAATATTAGGTGAATCACGAATGGCAACGGCTAAAGGTTCCACAGCAATGTCAAATAATAGAGGACTTAAAGAGCAGCCTTGCCTCGTACCACGGGGCAACTGAAAAAAAGGAGATCTTTGATTATTGGTAAGAACCGAAGCCATTAATTTAATCCATGATATAAACTTCAAGCTAAAATTAAAATTCTGCAGATTATTACATAAATATAACTATTCAACTCTATCAAACGCTTTTTCAGCATCTCAGGCAATGACATTCTGGTATTTTCGATGAAGAAGTATAAATTATATTAATTTATTTTCTAATGTTAAAAGAAGAATAACAGGTTTTAATAAATCTGGTCTGATCTTCAGAGGTAACTTGAGGTAATACATTTTCTCATGTAGTGGCCAAAATTTTGGTAAAAATCTCAGAATCCGTATTCAGCAAGGATATTGGCCGATAGGATGCACATTCAGTGGGTTCTTTATCTTTTTTAACAATTGGAGAAATAGAGGCATCATAAAAAGATTGCAGTTATTTATCTATAGTTAATGCATCTTTAAAAATTTTACAAAGCAAAGGAGTGAGTATAGAAGAAAAGAATTTTAAAAATTCAGCAGTCTAACCGTCCGGACCAGGGGCTTTACCTGAATTCATTGAAAAAGGGAGTGGGTTCTCCTTTCCAGACCCTGCCTGGGGCTTGTGCCACTCCTCAGGGTTATATATGGAACCTCTCGGGCAGCGACAGGGAGCGGGTTCCCCTTTCCAGACCCTGCCCGGGGACTTGTGCCACTCCTCAGGGTTAGATATGGAACCTCTCGGACGTGGACAGGGAGTGGGTTCCCCTTTCCAGACCCTGCCCGGGGACCTGTGCCAGTCCTCAGGGTAACCTATGGACCCTCTCAGACATGGACAGGGAGTGGGTTCCCCTTTCCAGACCCTGCCTGGGGACTTGTGCCACTCCTCAGGGATATATCTGGAAACTCCCGGGCAGGGACAGGGAGTGGGTTTCCCTTTCCCAGGCAGATGCCCGAAGGTGACCGGAAGCCACCAGAGGGGCTGATGTAATACAATCCATGGCACGGTGGGTGGCTGAGGTAAGGGAACCCATTTGAATGACAGCCCGACTGCATGCAGATTTTGGTGAATTTACCCAGTAGCTACAAAAAAAAGGAGAATCCCTTGCGTACTTTATAGCTCGTTTTAAGGATATGTAAGAGTCCAATGCCGGCAAATCCCTGGACAGATCAGTGTGTCCAGCTGGCAGTGCAGACTTTTCTAAACCGTCTCAGGCCCAAGCCTGCCCACTCCTTTAAGTTAACTAATCTCAATTCGCTGTGTCAGACCTGGCCCCGGGTGACATAAATTCTGATGAATATGGAGCACAATTAACTCTTTAAAGGGACTGGGGAAAAGCGAGAGTGAGCACAGAGATCCGGTAGTGAGGAGAGGGAGTTCGGGTCCCGAGGCAGAACCCAGAACGGGTGGCAGGATCGTGCGGACGGTGCAGATGAAGAGGACACTTGGCTAAGGACAAAAAAGGGGTTTGTAGAAAGAGGGGACATTGGGCTAGAGATTGTCGCACTGCAATCACAGACAAGAATAATAAGAGGCAGGAAGAGAGCCTGGATCACAGTGATACTCGACAGAGTACCACATTTACTCTCCACAATCCCTTTGGTCCAGGATAGGGCAGGCCAGAGGGGACGGATCACAGTGATACTCGACAGAGTAGCACATTTACTCTCCACAATCCCTTTGGTCCCGGATAGGACAGGCCAGAGGGGACGGATCACAGTGATACTCGACAGAGTACCACATTTACTCTCCACAATCCCTTTGGTCCCGGATAGGACAGGCCAGAGGGGACGGTGATACAGGCGGCTGTGATCAGGCTCACCACACAGGCAGGCTCTTTTCTCACTGCTGTGATCAGGTAGAAGGCACAAGACCCTCAGGACTCGCCCCACCAGGGTCAGGAACAGTTACTACCCCTCAACTCTCAGGCTGTGGAACAACACAGGATAACTGCACTCACCTGCTGTCCATAGAGATGCTCCCACAACAAATTATCATATTGGGACTGTCTCAAAATGAGTGAAATAAGAGGTGGTTTGACTGAGACAGATCACATTCCTGTCTCAGAATTAGAGAAATACAATGTCACAGAATATTTACAGCGGAAGGGCTGGAATGATGTTTCCCATAAGGTGTGGAACCAGCGGTCACAGACTCAAAATCCAAGGACAACTCAGCAGGACTGAGATGAGGAGAAATGTCCTCACCCAGAGTGCAGTGAATCATTGCAATTATCTCCACAAGGTTTCTAAATTGAATAGACATATCCTGGGGCTCAGCGGTGATGGGAAGTTGCAGGAAAGTGGAGCTGAGGTCAAAAGACAAGCTTGTTCTGAGTGGAAGGGCAGTAGAGGCGCAAGGGGCCGAATGGCAACGCCTTCTCGATTTCTTATTTTCTGAAACACGAGTTTACCTTTGTGCCTCACTGTTTCTTCTCCTGTCAGATTGAACAGGGAGCGTTGAGAGCACCGGACATCTATCGGCAGCCGCTGCCGTCATTTCATGTTCTCGTTGTTTATTTGCATTGGCGAAGTTTGTTGTCTTCTGCACTCTGACTGATGTTTCAGTGATCCAGATATAGTTACCATTCTGTAGCTTTGCTCTGTATGTTTGTAGGAGTTGTATGTGGCGAATTACATGTACTCTGTTAGTTTTTGGAATAGTCGCTTGGGTAATCTGAGGTGGAGGGGTATTTGGGGCTTATTTAAAACTATACATAGATATTATCCAAATAGTGTTTATTTGACGGGTTAATTCTGATATTGAAACTAACTGTTATTTTTGTGGTTTATAACCAGAGGATTTATTTCATCTGTTTTGGGATTGTGAATGTGTTAAAACATTTTAGGTTGATGTTTGTCAATTTATAGATCAATATATTAATGTGGATTTTACTTTTTGTTTTGAAAATGTTTTATCTGGGTTTACTAATAACACCAAATCTCATGGGGATCATTTCTCTGTCATAAATATTTACAGCGGCTTTCCTTGTTTATTTGTATATTTAAAGGTAATAGTTATATATTCGTTACTGCTTTTGTGTGCTTCCCTGACTTTGTTAGCATATGTTTAGTGTTTCTGTTTGTGTTTGTGTTCAATAAAAAGTTAAAATATTAAAAAATAATAATAAAATTTACTTTGAACTTTGAGCCTCGGGGAACTTGCTTTGATTCTGAGAACAAACTGTGACTGACAGCTCCAGCAACCGGCAACAGCCCGCCCTCGGACACACTCACAGCCAATCAGAGAACACCAGAGCTCCGGTGTGTGAGCGCTCCCCTGTGCAAAAGGACAGGCTGAAGGTCAAGGGAGAGCCAGGCGCAAAGGTAAGCTCGGACTTCAGAAAAAGGAAACAGGAGCAGGCCACTCGGCCCGTTGCGCCTATTCCACCCTTTCCTCTGAGTAGTCCTTTTTAAATCTTTTTGTTGATTTTAAACAAACATAAATGAAACATGAATACAAAGAGCTTGAGAGTACATAATTAATAGGTTAAGGTATAAATACAAATACATGATATTAACCTCCCAAACTCATAGTGGTTATAAAAAATGGATAAAATAAGGAACCCTCCCCCCCCCCAAAAAAAAGGAAAAAATCCTAACCGACATGGGCCATTGCATTATATCAATTATACACAGTAGCGTCAATAACTCCGCACCTCCATCCAAATAATTAAGGATATTAAAAGTAAGGTTTAGGAAAAGTCAGTTTAGCTTATATGAAAATGTTGAATAAATGGTCTCCAAGTTTCTTCATATTTAACTGAAGGGTCAAAGACAACACTTGTAATTTTTTCTAAACTCAAACAAGAAATAGTTTGAGAAAACCACTGAAATATCGTTGGTGGATTAATTTATTTCCAATTCAGTAGGATGGATCTTCTCGCCATTAATGTAACAAATGCAATCATCCGCCGGGCTGAGGGGGGGGGGGGTGATAAACGACTATTATCCACCATTGGTAAACCTAAAATTGCAGTAATAGGATGCGGTTGCATTTTGATATTCAGAACTGTTGAAATAATAGCAAAAATATCTTTCCAGTAATTTTGAAAATAGTGGCAAGACCAGAACATGTGGGTCAATGAAGTGACTTCAGACTGACATCTGTCACTGGTTGGATTAACATAAGAATAAAATCGAGCAAGTTTATCCTTGGACATGTGAGCCCTATGAACAACCTGAAATTGTATTAGGCATGTTTAGCACAAATAGAAGAAGAGTTGACTAATTGTAAAATTTTCTCCCACTGCTCTGTGGGTATAAGACAGTGAAGTTCTTTTTCCCAATCCTTCTTAATTATTTCTGATACTCCTGGCTGTATTTTCATGATCATATGATAAATGATGGCTGCTTAACCCTTCTGGCAAGGATTCAGAGCCAGAATTTTTTCTATAATATCCATTGGACATAATTGCAGAAAATACTCACATTCAAGAAATTTCTAACTTGCAAGTATCTGAAAAAAAAAAGAGTTTTAGTCTGGATAGCTGTTCAAAGGACATAAAACTGTTATCTAAAAATAGATCACGAAAACATGTTGTAGCTTTTGTTTTCCATAACACAAAGGCTTAGTCCATAAAAGAGGGCTGGAAAAAGAATTTAGATATAATAGGGCTTGATTATTCAAGCCAAAGAATTTATGAAACTGAAACCATATTCTTAATGTATGTTTAGCTATAGGATTAGCTATTTGTTTATTTGGTTTAGATAAAGCAAAAGGAAGCGAAGATCCTAAAATAGAAAACAATGAGAAGTCTTGTACAGATTTACACTCCAAATTTACCCATTGTGGGCAAGGTACTACGACCAATTCTTGTGTCCAAAATATTAAATATTGAATATTAACTGCCCAATTGTAAAATCTCAGGTTTGGCAAAGCAAAACCACCTTCCTTCATAGGCTTCTGTAAATATTTTTTACTTAATCTAGGATTTATATTCTGCCACACATACGAGGATATTTTGGAGTCAATAATATCAAAAAAAGATTTAGGAATAAAAATTGGTAATGCTTGGAATAAATATAAAAATTTGGGTAATACTATTATTTTGATAGTATTAATTCGACCAACCAATGACAGAGATAATGGGGACCACCTGGTAACAAGTTGCTTGATTTGTTCAATTAAAGGTAAAAAAATTAACTTTAAATAAACCCTTATGTTTCTTGGTAATTTTAATACCCAAATAAGTAAAATGATCTGTGACAACTTAAAACAGTAAGTGTTTATAAATTGGAACTTGCATATTTAATGGAAATAATTCACACTTATTAAAATTCAGTTTGTAGCCAGAAAAGCTACTAAACTGAGCAAGCAAGGATGAAATAGCAGGAATAGATCTCTCAGGGTCAGATATGTATAGTAACAAATCATCAGCATATAATGATAACTTATAAGTCCCTTACCCACGGGTAATACCAAAAATATTAGGTGATTCACGAATGGCAATGGCTAAAGGTTCCAAAGCAATGTCAAATAATAGAGGACTTAAAGGGCAACCTTGCCTGGTCCCACGGGACAACTGAAAAAAAGGAGATCTTTAATTATCGGTAAGAAACAAAGCCAAAGGTTTGTAATACATTAATTTAATCCATGATATAAATTTCAAGCTAAAATTATAATTCTGCAAAGTATAAAATGAATATAGCCATTCAACTCTATCAAATGCTTTTTCAGCATCTAAGAAAAGGACATTCTGGTATTTTAGATGAAGAAGTATAAATTATATTAATAAATTTTCTAATGTTAAAAGATGAATAACAGTTTTTAATAAATCTGGTCTGATCTTCCGAGATAATTTGAGGTAATACATTTTCTAATCTGGTGGCAAGAATTTTAGGAAAAATCTTAGAATCCGTATTCAGCAAGGATATTGGCCGATAGGATTCACATTCAGTGGGGTCTTTATCTTTTTTAAGAATTGGAGAAATGGAGGCATCATAAAAAGATTGTGGTTATTTACCTACAGTTAACGCATCTTTAAAATTTTTACAAAGCCAAGGACCAAGTATAGAAGAAAAGGATTTTAAAAATTTGGCAGTATAACCGTCCGGACCAGGGGCATTACCTGAATTCATTGAAAAAGGGAGTGGGTTCCCCTTTCCAGACCCTGACCGAGGACTTGCCTGCACTCCTCAGGGTTACATATAGAACCACTCGGGCAGGGACAGGGAGTGGGTTCTCCTTTCCAGACCCTGCCCGGGGACTTGTGCCACTCCTCAGGGTTATATAAGGAACCTCTCGGGCAGGGACAGGGAGTGGGTTCTCCTTTCCAGACCCTGCCTGGGGACTAGTGCCACTCCTCAGGGTTATATATGGAACATCTCGGACAGGGACCGGGAGTGGGTTCCCCTTTCCTGACCCTGCCCGGGGACTTGTGCCACTCCTCAGGGTTATATATGGAACCTCTCGGACAGGGACAGGGAGTGGGTTCCCCTTTCCAGACCCTGACCGGGGACTTGTACCACTCCTCAGGGTTATATATGGAACCTCTCAGACAGGGACAGGGAGTGGGTTCCCCTTTCCAGACCCTGCCCGGGGACTTGTGCCACTCCTCAGGGATACATATGGAACCTCTCGGGCAGGGACAGGGAGTGGGTTCCCCTTTCCAGACCCTGCCGGGAGACTTGTGCCACTCCTCAGGGTAATATATGGAACCTCTCGGGCAGGGACAGGGAGTGGGTTCCCCTTTCCAGACCCTGCCCGGAGACTTGTGCCACTCCTCAGGGTTATATATGGAACCTCTCGGGCAGGGACAGGGAGTGGGTTCCCCTTTCCAGACCCTGCCCGGGGAATTGTGCCACTCCTCAGAGTTATATATGGAACCTCTCGGACAGGGACAGGGTGTGGGTTCCCCTTTCCAGACCCTGCCCGGGGACTTGTGCCACTCCTCAGGGTTATATATGGAACCTCTCGGGCAGGGACAGGGAGTGGGTTCCCCTTTCCAGACCCTGCCCGGGGACTTGTGCCACTCCTCAGGGTTATATATGGAACCTCTCGGACAGGGACAGGGAGTGGGTTCTCCTTTCCAGACCCTGCCGGGAGACTTGTGCCACTCCTCAGGGTTATATATGGAACCTCTCGGGCAGGGACAGGGAGTGGGTTCCCCTTTCCAGACCCTGCCCGGTGACTTGTGCCACTCCTCAGGGTTATATATGGAACCTCTCGGGCAGGGACAGGGAGTGGGTTCCCCTTTCCAGACCCTGCCCGGGGACTTGCGCCACTCCTCAGGGATATATCTGGAAACTCTCGGGCAGGGACAGGGAGTGGGTTCCCCTTTC
The DNA here is from genome assembly GCF_030144855.1 of Hypanus sabinus. Lineage (NCBI taxonomy): Eukaryota > Metazoa > Chordata > Chondrichthyes > Myliobatiformes > Dasyatidae > Hypanus > Hypanus sabinus. Next base: position 227,154 of record NW_026778984.1, read on the forward strand.
CAGACCCTGCCCGGGGACTTGTGCCACTCTTCAGGGATATATATGGAACCTCTCGGGCAGGGACAGGGAGTGGGTACCCCTTTCCCAGGCAGATGCCCAAAGGTGACCGGGAGCCACCAGAGGGGCTGAGGTGGGTCACTGAGGTATGGGAACCCATTTGAATGACAGCACGACTGCAAGCGGATTTTGGTGAATTTACCCGATAACTACAGAAAAATGGAGAATCCCTTGCGTACTTTATAGCTCGTTTTAAGGATACGTGAGAGTCCAATGCCGGCAAACCCCTGGACTTATCAGTAAGTCCAGCTGGCAGTGCAGACTTTTCTAAACTGTCTCAGGTCCAAGCCTGCCCAATCCTTTAAGTTAACTAATCTCAATTCGCCGTGTCAGACCTGGCCCCGGGTGACATAAATTCTGATGAATATGGAGCGCAATTGACTCTTTAACGGGACTGGGGAAAAGCGAGAGTGAGCACAGAGAAACGGTAGTGAGGAGATGGAGTTCGGGTCCTGACGAAGAACCCAGAACGGGCAACAGGATCGTGCGGACGGTGCAGATGAAGAGGACACTTGTCACACTGATACTCGACAGAGTTCCACATTTACTCTCCACAATCCCTTTGGTCCCGGATAGGGCAGGCCAGAGGGGACGGTGATACAGGCAGCTGTGATCAGGCTCACCACACAGGCAGGCTCTTTTCTCACTGCTGTGATCAGGTATAAGGTACATGAGCCTCAGGACTCGCCCCTCCGGGGTCAGGAACAGTTACTACCCCTCAACCATCAGGGTGCGGAACAACACAGGATAACTGCACTCACCTGCTGTCCATAGAGTTGCTCCCACAACAAATCATCGTACTGGGACTGTCTCAAAATGAGTGAAATAAGAGGTGGTTTGACAGAGACAGATCGCATTCCTGTCTCAGAATTAGAGAAATACAATCTCACAGGATATTTACAGCAGAAGGGCTGGAATGATGTTTCCCATAAGGTGTGGAACCAGCGGGCACAGACTCAAAATCCGAGAACAATTCAGCAGGACTGAGATGAGGAGTAATTTCCTCACCCAGAGTGCAGTGAATCACTGCAATTATCTCCACAAGGTTTCGGAATTGAATAGACATATCCTGGGGCTCAGCGGTGATGGGAAGTTGCAGGAAAGTGGTGCTGAGGTCAAAAGACAAGCATGTTCTGAGTAAAGGGCAGAAGAGGCGCAAGGGGCCGAATGGCCACACCTTTTCTATTTCTTATTTTTTGAAACACGAGTTTACCTTTGCGCCTCACTATTTCTTGTCCTGTCAGATTGAACAGGGAGCGCTGAGAGCACCGGACATCTATCGGCAGCCGCTGCCGTTATTTCATGTTCTCGTTGTTTATTTGCATTGGCGAAGTTTGTTGTCTTCTGCACTCTGGCTGATCTTTCAGTGATCCAGATATAGCTACCGTTCTGTAGCTTTGCTCTGTATGTTTGTAGGAGTTGTATGTGGTGACTTATATGTATACTGTTAGTTTTTGGAATAGTCGCTTGGGTAATCTGAGGTGGAGGAGTATTTGGGGCTTATTTAAAACTATGCATAGATATTATCCAAATAGTATTTATCTGACGGGTTAATTCTGATATTGAAACTAACTGTTATTTTTGTGGTTGATATCCAGAGGATTTATTTAATCTGTTTTGGGATTGTGAATATGTTAAAACATTTTGGGTTGATGTTTGTCAATTTATAGATCAATATATTAATGTGGATTTTACTTTTTGTTTTGAAAATGTCTTATCTGGGTTTACTAATTTTACTTTGAACTTTGAGCCTTTGGGAACTTGTTTTGTTTCTGATATCAAACCTTGACTGACATATCCAGCAACCGGCAGCAGCCCGTCCTCGGATACACTCACAGCCAATCAGAGAACACCCCTGAGAGACTCTTGCCTCCATTGGCTGACGAGTGTCAGTGGGCGTCCCGCTGGGCGGACCGAAGTTTGGAACCGGGAACGAGTGGACCCGGTGAGAGACCCGAGATTGGGAGCAGCTCCCCGGGTAAAGGCTGCAACAGCGGCCGGAGTTTTGAATCCTTCCGACGGCGGAGGTGAAGATTCGGGCGGAGACACCGTGAGATGTTTCAACCACACAGGGGTGCCCGGTCTTTCCCCGCCGTGGATCGGGGCCTGTTGTCCGGAGTTTCCTCCCGGTCCTGTCTCCTGCTGCTGGGATCCGGGAGCTGGCCCGCAGCGGCTGCCGATGGAACTCCGGTGCTGTGAGCGCTCCCCTGTGCAAAAGGACAGGCTGAAGGTCAAAGGAGAACCAGGCGCAAAGGTAAACTCGGACTTTAGGAACAAATAAACAGACTTTCCGTCTTTTCCGCCTTTCACACAGAACATGCCTGATCTTTGACCACAGCGCCACTTTCGCGCAACATTTCCAGCATCGCAGAGCCCCAAAATTTGTCCTTCAAATTTAGAAACCTTGTGGAGAAAATTCCAAAGTTTCACTGCCGTCTGGATGAGGAAATTCCTCCTCATTTCAGTCCTGTTGAGGTGTACTCGGATTCTGTGACCCCCATTCCTCACCACAGCCAAAGGAAACATCATTTCTCCCTCAACACTGTCAATACCCTGTGAGACTCTGTCTGTCTCAGTCAGACAGCCTTTTATTTCTCTAATTTCTCTAATCTCTCCAAGGACACTACCTCACCTCCTAAATCAATCTGGGAAATCTCTTCATTCCCTTCATCCCACAAGCTGACTCCGGGAGGGAGACCAGACCTGTGCAGTGTTCCATGTACGCTCTCACCAGGACCCCTTATACCTTCAGAGGAGATCTTTATTCTTCTATTCAAACCTTACTTCCCATTCAATGCTCTTCATTTAATATCGAACTCAAACAGTGAACAGACAGAACACAGCCTCAGCCATGAATTTAAAGGGCAGGTGTTGCAACAGTTTGAGCTTCATACCGGGGGCCGCGGAGCAAACAGGGTGTCACAAAGGGAGGAATGTGGGAGTGTTGTATTCTGAGCCCAGCTGTGTGTGTTTGTGTATCAGAATCAGGTTTAATATCATCCGCATATGTGGTGAAATTTGTTCCTTTGTGTCTGCAGTACATTGCAATACATAGTAATAAAAACTATAAATTAGAACAAGTATTTATAAAATTAAATCTGAAATGTAGTGGCAAACGTGAGGGAAAATACTGAGGAAGTATTCTAGAGTTCATTGTCCATTTAGAAATCTGACGGTGGAGGGAAGAAGCTGTTCCTGAAACATTGAGTGTCTCTTCAGGGTCCTGTAGCAATGAGCCGAAGGCATGTCCTGGGTGATGGGGGTCCGTAATGATGGATGCCACCTTTTTGTGGCCTCATCTTTTGAATGTGTCCTGGATGCTGTGGTGCCCATGAAGGAGCTGGCTGAGTTTACAACTTTCTGCAGGATTTTCCAATCCGGTGCAGTGGCCTCTCCACACCAGGCAGTGATGCAACCAGTTAGAATGCTCTCCACAGTACATCTGTAGAAATTTGCAAGTGTCTTTAGTGACAGACCGATTCCCCTCAATCTCCGAATGAAATATGCATCAATATGTTGGGCCCAGGATAGTTCCTGAGAGATGTTGACAGGCAGGAAATGGAAACTGCTCACCCTTTTCACTTCTGATCCCACGATGAGGACTGGTGTGTGTTCCCTCGACTTCCCCTTCCTGAATCCACAATCAATTCCTTTGTCTTCATGATGTTGAGTGCAAGGTTGTTGCTGTGACACCACTCAACTTGCTGATCTATCTCACTCCTGTACTCCTCCTCGTCACCGTCTGAAATTCCAACAACAATAGTTGGGTTGTCAGCAAGTTTGTAGATGAGTCTAGACACACAGACGTGGTGCAGAGAGAGTAGAGCAGTGGGCTGAGCACGCATCGTTGAGGTGTGCCAGTGTTGATTGTCAGCAAGGAGGAGATGTTATTTCTGATCCACACAAACTGGGGTCTCCTGGTGAGGATCCAGTTGAAGAAGGAGGTACAGAGGCCCAGGTTTTGGAGCTTGTTGATTACAATTGAGGGTCTGATTGTGTTGAACGCTGAGCTGTAATCAGCAGCCTGACTTGTGCATTGCTTTTGTCCGGGTGATCTAAGGCTGAGAAGAGAGCCTGTGAGATTGCATTTGCTGTAGACAGATAGTGGTGATCGGCAAATTGCAGTGGATCCAGGTCCATGCACAGACAGGAGTTGATTCCAGTCAGGACCAACCCCCTCAAAGCTCTTCATCACAGCTGTGTGTCTGTGTGTGTGCGTACACGCTTGAAACAGTGATCCCAGTTTGATTCAGGAATCTTTCCTGTAGCTGGGATACCTCAGAAGAGGGGTCATTGTGATGGGACGATCATTCTGATCAGAGCCAAATCATTTAGCCAGTCGATGCTGAACCTTTAGAAATTACAAAGCACATGTGTGTTTGAGAGAGTAATTTAAATGTAGAATTCAAAATTTACAAAGTAAGTTTATTATCGAAGTTTACGCATGTCACCATGTTCAATCCTGAGATTTTTTTTTCGGACAAACTCAGTAAATCAAAGAATCATGATTGAATCAATGAAAGCCCGAACCCAACATTGTAGACAAAATCCAATGTGCAAAAGACAACAAACTGTGCAAATATAAAAGAAAAAAAAAGTAATAAATAATTACCATGAACAGGTGATGAAGAATCCGTGAATGTGTCCATGGGTTATAGGAACAGTTCAGTGATGGAGCAATTGAATTTGAGTAAGATTATCTCCTCTGTTTGAAGATCTTGATGTTTGAAGGGTGATAACAGTTCCTGAACCTGGTGGAGTGGGTCCTGAGACTCCTGCACGTTCTTCCTGATGGCATCAGTGAGAAGAGATCATGTTTCACATGGTGGGTTCCTTGATGATAGTTGTAGCTTTCCTAAGACAGCGCACCAGAGAAATGTGCACAGTGGTGGGGAGGGTTTTACCCGTGATGTACTGGGCCATATCCACTACTTTCTGCAGGATTTTCCTTTGGTGTTTCCATACCAGGCCATGATGTAACCACTGAACATATTCTCCACACACACCTGCAGAAGTTAGTCAAGGTTGTAGATGTCATGCTGAATCTTTGCAAGCTTCTAAGGAAATGGAGATGTTGCTGTGCTTTCTTCGTAATTACACTTCCATGCTGGGCTCAAGACACATCCTGGAAACTGATGCCACTGAGGAATTTAAGGTTGCTGACCCTCTCCGCCTTTGATCTCTGATGAGGACAGGCTCACAGATCTCCTGGTTCCTCCTCCTGAAGTCAATAATTAGCTCCTGGCTCTTGCTGATGTTAAATGAGAGATTGCCATAAGACCATCAGATATAGGAGCAGAACTAGGCCATTTGGCCCATCGAGTCTTCTCCGCCATTTCATTTTAGCGGATCCAATTTCCCTCTTGGCCCCAATCCCCTGCCTTCTTCTGGTAGCCCATCATGCCCTGACCAGTCAAGAAACTATCAACCTCTGCCTTAAATATACATGAAGATTTGGCCTCCACAGCTGCCTATGATTCACTATCCATAGAATCCGTAGATTCATTACTCTCTGGCTAAAGAAATTCCCCCTCATCTCCATTCTAAAGACACCCCTCTATTCTGAGGCTGTGTCCTTTGGTCTTAGACTGTCCCAAAATAGGAAACATCCTCTCCGTATTCACTTTAAAATCCTTTCACTATTTGATATATTTCAATTAGGTCTGCTCTCATTCTTTTGAATTCCACTCAACACAGGCCCAGAGCCATCAAATACTCCTCATATGACAACATATTTAATTTGGGAATCATTTACGTGAACCTCTTTTGGATACTCTCCAGTTTCAGCACATCTTTTTCTCAGATAAGGAGTCCAAAACTGCTCACAGTACTCCCAGTGAGGCCTCACCAGTGCTTACAAAAATTTCAACATTACATCCCTGCGTTTATATTCAATTCCTCTTGAAATGAATTCTGACATTACATTTGCCTTCTTCACCACAGACTCAATCTGCAAATTGACCTTTAGGAAGTATTTGGAAAATAGTCAGCCCTTTCATTTCTTCTACCAAAGTGCATGCTGATACCCTTTGCTGACACTGAATTCCATCTCCCACTTCTTCGCCCATTCTCCTCATCTGTTGAAGACCTTCCATAGTCTCTCTATTTCCTCAAAACGACCTGACCCTCAACCATCTTCATAGTACCTGTAAACTTTGCAGCAAGGTCGTCAATTTCATCATGCACATCAGTGACATTTAACAGAAAGAGTATCAGTCCCAACACAGACGACTGTGGAACCCACTCATCAAGAGGCTCCGTTTATACCCACTCTTTGCTTCCTCTCAGTCAGCCACGGCTTTGTCCATGCTGGAATCTTTCCGGTAATACCATGGGCTCGTGGGTTGTTAAAGCAGTTTCGTGTGTGGCATCATGTCAGAAGCCGTCTGAAAATCCAGGTGAACAACATCAATCGATTCTCCTTTGTCTGTCCTGCTTGTTATTTCTTAAAATAATTTCGACAGGTTGGTCAGGCAAGGTTTTCCCTTCAGGAAACCATGCTGACTGTGGCCTATTTTATCTTGTGACACGGTACTCTCAGACCTCATCATTAATAATCGACTCCAACATCTTCCCAATCACTGCGGACAGACTAACTGGCCTATAGTTTCCTTTCTTCTGCCTCTCTCCCTTCTTGAAGAGTGGTGTGACATTGGCAATATTACATTCTTGAGGAACCATTCCGGAACATTGTGATTCCTGAATGTTCATTACTAATGGGGCCACAATCTTTTTAGCCACCTCTTTCAGAAAGCCGGGGTGTACACCATCTGGGTCACGTGACTTATCTAACTTGGCCTTCCAGTTCCTCAAGAACCTTCACTCCGGTTCTGGTAACTTTGCACACTTCTGACTCCTGACACCCGGAAGTCCCACCATTATCCTCTGTGAAGACAGACACAACATACTTTTTCAGTCTGTCTACCATTTCTTTGTCTCCCGTCACTGCCTCTCCAGCATCGTTTTCAAGCCACCCGAGACTTTATATTAGATAAAAAGTGGGGTGTGTGTGCTTTAATTGGACAAGAATGTTGCACCAACACACCAGACAAATCTGAAAATGTAACTCATCTGATGGACTATATTTGAGAGGCAGCAGATAGAATGAGAGAAGTGGGAGAGCAGTTCCACAATGATAACCCCTCAGTAAGTCAGTGGCCATTTGGGACTCTGGGACGATGGTGGGATACTGGTTTACATTGTACATTTCCACAATGATAACCCGTCAGGAAGCCGGTGGCCATTTGGGACTCTGGGAGGATGGTGGGATACTGGTTTACATTGTACAATTCCACAATGATAACCCCTCAGGAAGCCAGTGGCCATTTGGGACTCTGGGAGGATGGTGGGATACTGATTTACATTGTACAGTTCCACAATGATAACCCCTCAGGAAGCCGGTGGCCATTTGGGACTCTGGGAGGATGGTGGGATACTGGTTTACGTTGTACTGTTCCACAATGATAATCCCTCAGGAAGCCGGTGGCCATTTGGGACTCTGGGAGGATGGTGGGATACTGATTTACATTGTACAGTTCCACAATGATAACCCGTCAGGAAGCCGGTGGCCATTCGGGACTCTGGGAGGATGGTGGGATACTGGTTTACATTGTACATTTCCACAATGATAACCCCTCAGGAAGCCATTTTTGGAATCTGGATGAGAGAATACGGTTTTACATTATGGAATTACCATTAGAGTAATAATAATCAGATTATGATTATTTTACTCTTACATGTGACCGAAACGAGGGGACAGAAGGAATATTTTGTAAACGCTGTGTTTGAGGTCCCCTCCCATCCCTGGTGAGAATGGAGGTGAACTTACCCACGGCAGGTAATAAAGAATAAAGCTGCTTGATGAAGAAACACTCAGTGTTGGGATTGTGTTCTGTGAGTCTCAGCAGAGAGATACTTGACAGGGGGGGTTAAGGGTGAAAGGTGCGGAGTTTATGGGGCACATGAGTGGATACCTCTTCACTCAGAGGGTCACAGGAGTGTGAAATGAGCTTCACCCACCCACAACGTCTGCCCCCAAATGAGGTGGAGCCCAAATGGCGGGTCCCTCAAATGAGCTGCTGCCAACCGGAGACCGGGGTCTTCGGGCTGGTTTGTTGCCGCCAGAGAACATGATGTGTGCCCCTGGTGATGGACACACTGACGGTAGGTGTCGGCGCTTGGGGGGGGGGGCAGTGTTGTACTTGTACGGGTGGGTCGAGATATCTCAGAGCCAGCAGATTCCAGACAAGGGCTCGTCCTTTATTCTGGGAGATCCTGGTACCAGTTGTAACGGGGTTTATCCGACGGTGCAGTCTGGGAGGTCAGGGACTGGGCCGTCTCCAGTGCCAGTACAGTCACTCTCAGCTGAGCCTGGAGTGGGAGCAGGGACGGTTCCTGTTGAGATACGGACATGAAGGTCCAAACCCGGGGAGACGCCATTGTCAAATTTCACCAAAAAGAATCAGGCCAAACAACTTCAGGCAGAACTGCTCAGGATGACAAACAGACATCAGTACACAGAAATGACAACTTTTAAAATCAGAAATAAACCAAAGTAAAAACAAATTTTAAACCAGCTCCTTTGCCTGGGGATGGGTGGAATGGAAATGGTCCCGACGCAAATGAGGTGGTTTAACACCGTCTGCACGACTCAGTCGCCCCATTGAAGGAGTGGCAGTGGCGATTGAGTTTGCACTGAGAGGGGGATTGGACACGGAGGGAAAGGCTTGATGAGAGTCGGTTTGATTGCCGAGGGGATCTGCTGTCTTGTCTTGTGGACTGGCCACTCACGGCTTCCTCACCGGCTCAGACACTGAAAGCCCGTGTTTCCCTGCACCCCCCCCCCACCCCGGATCCAGGCAGTCTCGTCCCCCTGGGAGATGAAAGAGAAAGTAAATTCATCCGCTTACAACTGGACAATGATATGTGTTAATTATTTGGAGAATGCAGGTAAAACAATTAGTGAGGTTGTGGATGTCACCAAAACCGGTGTGTGGAGAAAGTGAGGGTTGTCTAAGGTTACAGTGGGATCGAGACCAGTTGGGAAAGTGGGCCGAGGAATTGCAGGTAGATCTTAGCTGTCACTCAGAAAAAGTTCTTCAGGGGGTCAAAGACGACTGAGACACAAAAGAGAGCTTTTCTTGGGCTCTGGATTCAAACAGACAAGACTGGTGCACTCGTACCAAGGCAGAATATAAGTTGTTGCTCCGCCACCCTGAAGGTGCAGTCAGCAATTAGGAGCAACTTCGCACCATCCTCCACAAGTCTGACTTACCAGTCAGCAAGCATTTTAATTCTTCATTCCGCCGTGTCGATCCGTGGACTCCTCTTGTGCCAAGATGAGCTCCTCTCCCCGTGGAGGAGCAACACATTATATTCTGTCTGGGTACCCTCCAATCTGCTGGCATGAACATCGATTTCCACTCAGGAGAACAAATTACTGTCACCCTCCTCTATGCCGCACTCTGACCTTGTACTTCTCACCTTCCTGCACTCCTCCCGGGACCCTCTCTCTGGTCCACTCTCCCCTCCTATCAGATTCTTTATTCTCCAGCCCACCCTTTCTTGACCTTCCCCACCCACCCGGCATCAGCTTCCAGCTCGCCTCTTCCCCTCCCCCACCACATTTCTCTTCTGGCATTTTCCCCCGTGCTTCTCTGCCCTGCAGAAGGCTTTCTGCCAAAAAACGCTGTCTGTTTATAATTTTCTATAGATGCTGCCTGAGGTGCTGAGTTCCTGCAGCGTTTTGTGTGAGTCGCTTTGGATTTCCAGCATTTGCAGACTTTCTCCTGTTTGTTCCAGAAATCGCCGTCAGTGACCAGACGATCACATGCGCATGCGTAAGGGTCGCGGGCGTTTCGCGCGTGCGCACGATGGACAAAAGGCTCGGAGACTCGGCGGCAGGTAGGAGCGGGGATCCGGGCGGATTATTATCGGTATCGGCGTCCGAACCGCGACCGGCCACACCTTTCTTCCCCACCCCGGGTTAGTCCAAGTCCTTACCCCTCTCTCTACGGGGGCTCCGGGGAACTTGCTGTTGAGGAGCGGAGAAGCTGGAGCCGTGGCGGATAGATGGGTCTCTTCTTCTGGGTAAAGAGGCAGCCATTGATGACAGGGCCAGCGTTTTCCCCGATAGTCCGTAGGCCGTATTTGGAATCGCAGGGGGAGTGAAGGGGAGTAGATGGATCACTCGGGCACCACCGAGCACTGAGGAGCTGACCTTCCAGTCAATGAAAATGTCAGCTTTTACTGTATGAAAAGAAGGAAACAAAATCCTTACATCAGCTTTAGTCCTTGTGGAAATCACCTTTGTTCCATCTTGATCTGGACCTTTTTACCTGTGAGAACTTGTTTAGTACCATTCGCTTTGGGTACATAATGATACCAATTACCTTTGGCCTGGGTAACAAGTGACCTGTAGCGTTCTCATCACAAATATGCCACACTCCAATGAGAACAAGGACTGCCCTCCCCATCATGTTCATTGGCATTGCCTCTGATGGGCTCTCCACCGTCAATCACCTGTGCGGAGGGGCAGAGTAATTTGAAACTCTCCAGGGTTTGCCATGTAACATCACATGCTCTTTGTAGTGCTGTCGTACATGACCAGAACTTGAAATAATACCAATGTTTTCTCTAATTTATTTTTCTCAGAACGTATGGACCGAGCATTTGTCTGAAAGTTAAATGTTTAAACATCATGAAAACAGCACGGCATCAACAAAACACCAGCTGTGCAGCAGCAAAGGCTGTCTGTGTGGGAGCATTTCAGTTACTGCGCAGCTCGGAATAATATGGGACAGAGAATAATACTAATGGAAGGAATCAGCCTGAGCTAAGTCACAGATTGAAATTCCCATTCTCACACAGACAGGAAAACTGTTGGGGAATTAGATGGACAGACCAGTTGCCGGCATCATGAGCAGTTGGAAGGAGAGTTTTTCCCCCAACTTGGGTTGATCCTCGCTATAACAATGTGATGTCAGAGTTCAGAAAGGAGATTAAAATTATTTCATAATATATCGGCTGTGAAAATTAATCAGATACAGGAGCAGAATGAGGTCGTTTGGCCCATCGAGTCTGCTCCACCATTTCATTACAGCTGATCCATTTCCATCTCAGCCGCACTCTCCTGCCTTGTCCCCATATCCCTTCCTGCCCTGACTAATCAAGAATCCATCACCCTCTTTCCGAAAATAGACCCAATTACTTGGACTCCAGAGCAACTCATAGCAGCAAATCCCACAGAGTCACCACGCTCCGGTTAAAGAAATTCCTCCTCATCTCCATTCTGAAAGAACAAAGCTCGATTTTGATGCTGCGTCCTCTGGTTTTCGACTCCCCCACTCTTGTCAACATACTCTCCACATCCACTCTATCGAGACTTTTCAATGTTCGATAGATTTCAATGAGGGCCCCTTCATTTTTCTGAACTCCAGTGAGTAGAGGCCCCGAGCCATCAAATGTTCTTCATCAGACAAACCTTATAAATCCTGAAATATTTTTGTAAATTTCCTTTGAACGCTCTGCAATGTAAGTACATCTGTTCTACTTAAGGGGCCTGAATCTGCTCTCAACAGTCCAAGTGAGGCCACATTTTATAAATACTCAACAATACATCCTTGCTTTTATATTCTCCTACTCTTCAACATTATTTCCTCTCTATTGAGTAAACAGTCTGCACTCTCATTGCCTCTAACAAAGTGGATGACCATACACTTCTCTGAATGATGACTTTCATTCATTGATGTCTTTTGTAAATCTTTTTTACAGGTTAGAAATGACAAAAATTGTGTACGGGAATTTTAAACAGAACAACATGTCAGTTTGCTGTCTCTGCCCAGATATTTAAGGAGTTACTAGATATTTAACAATGTATCACTGTTGATCCTTCGAGATGAAGAATTTTGTCATCACAGCTGGAAAAGTGCTTTGTGTCTGAAATGAAGTTTTCTGTTGTAACTCACTGAAATCCACTGGAACCGGGGAGCTGAGAACACACCAGCATTTGTTCACTGGAGATCAGTTCTTCAACTACATTGATTGTGCAAGGGGTTTACTACATCTGATATTTGATTTATGAATTGACAAAGAACTGTGGGAAGGGATTCACTCTTCACTCACTCATCTCACCTGCATGCACAACAGCGAGTTCACACTGATAAGATGTCGTTCACCTGCGCTGATTGTGGGAAGGGATTCCCTCGGTCATCCAGCCTACTGACACACCAGCGAGTTCACACTGGTGAGAAGCCGTTCACCTGCTCAGACTGTGGGAAGGGATTCACTCAGTCATCGCAACTGCGGAGACACCAGTCACTTCACACTGGGGAGAAGCCATTCGCCTGCTCAGACTGTGGGAAGGGATTCACTTGGTCATCTGAACTGAAGATACATCAGCGAACTCACACTGGGGAGAGGCCATTCACCTGTTCAGACTGTGGGAAAGGGTTTATTCGGTCATCTCAACTGAAGGTACATCAGCGAGTTCACACTGGGGAGAGGCCGTTCACCTGCTCAGTCTGTGGGAAAGGATTCACTCAGTCTTCTGTACTGAAGGAACATCAGCGAATTCACACCGGAGAGAGGCCGTTCACCTGCTCAGACTGTGGGAAAGGATTCACTCATTCATCTGTACTGAAGGTGCATCAGAGAATTCACACTGGGGAGAGGCCGTTCACCTGCTCAGACTGTGGGAAGAAATTCACTGACTCATCCAGGCTACAGGCCCACCAGCGAGTTCATACTGGAGAGAGGCCGTTCACCTGCTCAGACTGTGGGAAGGCATTTCCTCGGTTTTCTCAAGTGATGGTACATCAGCGGATTCACACTGGGGAGAGGCCATTTTCCTGCTCTGAATGTGGGAAGAGATTTATTCATTTATCTGACCTGCAGGTGCACCAGCGAGTCCACACTGGAGAGAGGCCGTTCACCTGCTCAGACTGTGGGAAGGCATTTACTCGGTCAGTTGAACTGAAGACACATCAGCGAATTCACACTGGGGAGAGGCTGTTCATCTGCTCAGACTGTGGGAAAGGGTTTATTCGGTCATATCAACTGAAGGTGCATCAACGAGTCCACACTGGGGAGAGACCGTTCACCTGCTCAGACTGTGGAAGGGGATTTATTCAGTCATCTCAACTGATGATACATCAGCGTATTCACACTGGGGAGAGACCATACGCCTGTCATGATTGTGGAAAGAGATTCAGTCAGTCATCCGACTTACAGACACACCGACGAGTCCACACTGGAGAGAGGCCATTCTCCTGCTCCCAATGTGGGAAGAGATTCTCTCAGTCATCCCACCTTGTGACGCACTACCGAGTTCACACTGGGGAAACTGTTTAAACAGGCGACAGGCTACAGGCTGGATATTTCACCATCACAGTTGCTGAATCAAGTTCAAAAGTGAATGTTGGTGTCGAACTCGGCAATTACTGCTGCTGTTTATCAAACCCAGTTCTGCACTCTGTTCACTGTGCGTGGGAGGTAATTCTCGGCTAATGTTCCCGTTTAATGGGACTGGAGTTTAATGGTTTGGATCTGTGTGTAAATTAGAAATCAGTTCTAATTTAAATCCTGTCCACACCTACAGAATCTCCTTTCTCTCCCCAGAATATCATCTCTTATAACTGCCACAAGGCCAAAATGTACACTTCCCTATTAAGCTTCAGAGTGGACAGTGCTGCCGGCCTTTCTGTTGCTTCCATGCCCCAACGGATCAACTCCCCACCCACTCAGCAGTATCCAACAAGGTGTTCTGCTGAGGAGAATGCCCACAGGACAGCCCTGCACTGTCTTCCTAATGACCCTGACCTCTGCTGGTGGTCACGCCTCTCCTGTCCGAAGCTTGTACTCTGGGTGTGGCCATCTCTTCAGATGTTTCATTGATAGTATCTTCAGGCTCCCGAATGATCCTGAGTACATCCAACTCCCTGAACCAGTCAGTCCGGCGATGTGATTGGGTGCACTTCCTGCAAATAGTCATCGGAAAACTGTCGGATGTCCAGAGTTCCCACATCTGACTGGAGGAGCATCCCATCCTGACTGCTCTGCACCAAAATACACCACTGTCTGAATGAATTAACATATGCAAGAAAACATCGAACGTGAATGGGTCAATGACAGTGGAAGTAGAGTGATCAATTGTCTGTGTTTTTGCCATGAGGTCGAAGGAATAGAGGCTGCCATTTTGTGAAGCTGCTCTTTAACCCCCATTCTGTGAACTGTTTGCTATGGGATAACCTGATCAGATCAACTTTACACAAGAAGTTACTGGTATTCCCATTGTAAGCCTGAAATCACTCTCACATAATCTGTGTATTATGTACACTGTCAGGTCTGCAGAAGTAATCTCGTTATCTCTGAACCTGAAGTCACTCTGAGATAAGGTGTGTATTACGTACAGTGGCAGTTCTGCAGAAGGAATCTCGATATTTCTGCTGAGAGTCTGAGCGACACAGTTTGTCTGTTTGGATCCATAGTGGAGGAGAACAAAAGAAATTACCTTTGGCATGATGTTGTGTAGCCCTTGGACTACATCCAATGGAAATCTGTTAGTCATCAGCCTGATGGACCTCAGCCAACAAGAATGAGATGCGTCCTCTGAACTGATAAGAGTTGTTTCAAATGTTTCAAATTAGGCTTGTTTCAAAACAAGTAAAGAGTTTCAAATGCAAAGGTGTGATAACTCCTGAGACGAACTATCAGAAGGAAGATCCCCCAAGGAAGGGACTGGAGAACAAATGATGGATCATTTGGATACAGTGGGATCCCTTGTTCCAGTGTTGTGAATTTGAGAAGTGGTCAGGGTGTGTATTAGTACAGAAGGAACAGTGGAATTCATGTTTTAAGTTGTTAGCCTGGGGTCAACGTAGTTACTTTGTTGTTTGTGTAGGAAAAATAAAATGCGAGCTGTGATTAATTACGATTTGCCTAGTGAGTTTCCGAACTGATTCCAGTTGATGAACGGTGAACATATTTTCGCGCCCTGGGTGCACTGGAAAAGAAAGAAAAGTGGTCTGGGACCCTGGTGACGAGTTGAACCACACAGTACGTTAGGATATTAAACTGTGAAATGGAAAGGACAGGCAGAACCCAGGGATTCAGAGGATTTCAGAGATTACTTTCATCGTTAATTATTAAGGAAATGGTCAAATTATGAGGCCTGGTTAGAAAAGTTTGACAGCCAAGGGTCCGGGATTGTGGAGGAAGAATTGTGAAAAATAGTTAGTGAAAATAAATTTTAAAAATTACAAGGGATTAAAAATGTTATAATGTGATGTTTGTTGGATGATCTAATTGAAGTAAAGAGAGAAAAAACTGAAACTGGCGGAGGAATTGTGTAAGTGTAGGGAAGAGTTAGAAATTCTGACGGTGCAGGATCCGGTGAATTTGATCCACATGAGTCAGTTTCAGACTCAGTGTGAAGCGTTAACAAGGGAAAATGAGAAAACTGAAGAGGAGTATAAACAGGCGGATACAGAATTAGAGAAAGGAAAAGTCAGGGTCGGGATTTACGGCTGTTACGAATGTCACGAAGAAATCGGCAGCTGAGAAGAAAGGCTGCGCTGATCGCAAGTGTTTAAAACAGATGGAAAATCTGCAAAGTGAACTCTCAGCTCGGAAAGGAGTGATATGTGCGAGGACGGACGATGATGGTGATGCAGATTGGGGTGATTTAACGTATGAAGAGACGCTTGTATCACACACCGGGTTGCTCTCTTCAGTCACCTGATGAGGTAATCGTAGCCTTTGGCCGGGTTCAGATATGGTCAGGTAGTGTCCAAATTTCATAGAGTGTTTCAACCGTTAACCACTACACTGTCCAGTTGGTGGATCAGAAGTGAGGGCCAAGTCACTGCCCAACTGTTCCTGACCTCGAGCTCAAACCCTCTCTCCAGCTCCATACCCAGTAAGGGGCTCTTTCTGCTCCCTCCCCCATCCTGCCAGCTGCTTGCTTCTTGCTCTTTTCATCAAGGCCCAGCACAGACAGCAACCTCCATGCTGGCCGTGCCGGGAACCCACTACAGTCGATCTCCATGAGGTACAGCCACGTCTGCCATCGTTTGTCCCTGCACTCCGGGACTAACAGTGTCAGAGCCAGGATTATTGGGGAATTGGCCCGCCTCCCAGCAGGTTTTTCCGAGAGTGGGTGGAAGCTTCAACACCCAGTGCCCCAATGGCGCCTGTAGTAACGGAGGGACGGCAGGAAACACTAGAGCCGGGGGTGTGGGGCGTGTGTGACAGGGTATTCTGTCCCTTTGACGTGGCCCAATTGAGTGCTGGAGCTGTGAATGAGAGATGATTCTCGGAAACTTTCCCAGTGCATTCAGCAGAGAGGATAACTCACGGTTTATATGAAACGGAGGAAGGGAAGCTAACCCTTCTCTGTCTAACTTCAGCTTTCCCTTCAGCCCTGCCGGAGGAACAGGCACCCGCCCAGGGGACACGGGGTGATTTACAGAAGACACCATTAGAAGCTGCTAGACTAATAGAGGTGACAGTGAGGTTTTGCATGACTGCAGACAGTGGAAAGGAAGGAACCTTCTATATCTGTGACGAGGTTGTGGCCGGCTTTCTCGTGTGTTTTGGGTCCTACTTTGGATACGCAGAATTTGACTCCGTGACAGAGTAGGAACTGGCCGAGGAACTTGGTATCGCACAGTACCGAGGAGAGCAGAAGAGTGTGTGAAATGATTGCTCCATTCAAACCCCACACATGCTGAAGCATGGGCTCTCAGAAGGATGATGCGAATGAGTGAAAGGGAGTGAGGGAGAAAGGTACTGAGGAGGATAAGGGGAAACAGGGTTCTAAAACGACCCTATCACAGAACAAAGTTTGCAGTGGCAGAATGAAGGGAGACGGGGGTGGGTGCGGCCGATCAGTACGAACTCCACAACGCCACCTAATGACTGGGTAGTCAACGACGTGGTTGGAATATCTATGTTCCCCCTGTTATGAATACTGGATCCACAAAGTAATGATGCAATACTGGACACGAAGTTTATTTTGG
Source organism: Hypanus sabinus (assembly GCF_030144855.1). Classification (NCBI taxonomy): domain Eukaryota; kingdom Metazoa; phylum Chordata; class Chondrichthyes; order Myliobatiformes; family Dasyatidae; genus Hypanus; species Hypanus sabinus. The sequence continues at coordinate 244,229 of NW_026778984.1, forward strand.
CATTGATTGCCCACAACCCAGGTGGGTTGGGACTTGTCAGCATGTAACGATGGCCTATTGCCCCAAGAAGGTCAACTGTGTTACCTATAATATAATGCCCATGGTGCTGATGATAAGCCACGATGTGAATCCAGAGTTACCCAGGGGGTCTCCAAGTTACATGTGCGTTCACCACATGGTCGGATGGTGCAGCTGGACCCCTTGTTGAAACTAAAGTAGGAATCGGCCCCATAAAATTTCTTGCAGATGATACTAAGGTAGATGGCGTTGTGGAAAGCTTGTTTCAAAGTTTGCAGAAAGTTAGAAGAGTGGGCTGAACGATGGCAGATGGAGTTTAATGCTGATAAGTGTGAGGTCCTACATTCTGGTAGGAATAATCCAAATAGGACATAAATGATAAATGGGAGGACATTGAGGAATGCAGTAGAACCAGTAGAACCAAGGAATAATGGTGCATAGTTCGCTGAAGGTGGAGTCTCAAGTGTATAGGGTGGTGAAGAAAGCTTTTGGTATGCTAGCCTTTATAAATCAGAGCATTGAGTAATGTTAAAATTGTGCAATGCATTAGTAAGGCCGAATTTGGAGTATTGTGTACAGTTCTGGTTACCGAATTATAGGAAAGATATCAACAAAATAGGCAGAGAACAGAGAATATTTACTAGAATGTTACCTGGGTTTCAGCACCTAATTTACACGGAAAGGTTGAACAAATTACGTCTTTATTCTTTGGAGCATAAAGGTTTGAGTGGGGACTTGATAGAGGTATTTAAAATTATGAGGGGGATAGATAGAGGTGACGAGGATAGGCTTTATCCACTTAGAGTAGGGGAGATTAAAACAAGAGGACATGATTTGAGAGTTAGGGGACAAAAGTTTAAGGGTAACAGTAGGGGGTATTTCTTTACTCAGAGAGTGGTAGCTGTGTGGAATGAGCTTCCAGTAGAAGTAGAAATAGTAGTGTATATATGTACATATGGTTCATAATGCAGGAGAGTCTCGAACCACCCTAAACATGGCTACATTCAATGTAACACATTGGGAAACAGAAGATGCAGTTATTATTGATGAATTTATGTGACACTCACGTGTGGGAGTACCGTTAAAATACATTCGAAACCTTGAGATTTTTTAATGTATTTAACCTTTTAATGTGTTCAATAGACCCTACATTATCCCAGAGTGCTTTGCTGTATGCTAAGTGAGGACGTGGCGGGAGGCGTGTGACTTTGGCTTCGAAAGACAAAAAATAAGATGATCGAAGTAAAAATGTTATTATGACCTGAAATCACTTTTGTGTTGAAAATGCATTTTTGTGTCAGGGCCCCACGCAGCTGTATCCACCCCCCCCCCCCCCGTAACATGTGTGAACATGCACTGTTTATTTTTAAATTTTGCAATTATTTTGTGGCACGAAACAGCTGTGGGATTGGGGACAATGTTTCTGTTGCGTTTGTATTTGTTTTGTGCATTTCGTGCGGAAGAGGAGTTGTTGATCTTCTTTTTCTTGGTCTCGAGGCTATATGGTGAAGAAGAATCACAGGATTGTGTACTGCATACATATTCTGATAATAAATATAATGAAATGAAGGAATGAAAGAATGATACAAACATGGATTTTTATACTCTCTTGTGTGTGTGTGTGTGTGTGTGTGTGTGTGTGCGCGCGCGCGTGTGCGTGTGTGTTTCGTTGTGTTTCCTTATTTGTTTTGCATGTAATTGATATTAAGGACACCCGAATTCCACACTGGCAATGTGAAATCCTGGTTGAGCAGATGGAAATCCGTGCATCTGTATTCGGATATGAGATGCCTACATTTCAGGAGAATATTACTCGTTGGTGTACCGTTACGTTTGGGAATTTGAAATTAACAATTTTGTTAAGACTGGAATAATTTGACAGCAATCCTAAAAATTGCTTAACTAACAAGATATTTTTATTTTATAGAACAGAAAAGATGTTCAAGACTTTTGGCATCTTGGTTAGAATCCCCCAAACACAAACTAATCCAAGAGTTCATACTCTCGAGGAGAATGGTAACAGTAGGTGATTCAATACAATTTGACAAGCTACAATGACATAATTTACTTCAGTATTATGTTTCTCAATTGGCTCCATTGAAGTACATATTTAGAGTGGGAGCATATTGAATTGATAAGAAAACAACTGAAGGTTGAGTCACCTTTGTTGGGACAAACTAATTCACACAAACAGTCCAAACATTGCACTAGTCAATTATTCATTCGCAATCTGTCACCACGGGGATTGCATCTGCCTGACTTAATTGGTTTGTAAATAATTTTAAAACAGTTATTTTTAAATCTGTTATAATGTGTCCCTGTGGAGTCGCTAAATGGTATTAAAAACCGCAGGCATGGGCTGCCTTTACATTTCATTCCAAGAGATCGCCTGTAGCACAGGGGGGACTGGTCACTGGACAGAGAAAATGCCTGCATTGTTCAATAGGTACAGAAGTGTGGAGAAAATACTGTACGTGTTCATCGCCGTCATTGGAGTTCCTGGTGAGTGAGCAGAGCAATTCATGTTTGGTATTTCTGTGTGTTAACCATGTGAATCTGAAAAGCTTCTATCTTGTTGATCATTGTAGAAATATCCGTCAGAGATTTTGATCCTGTCAGTTCAACACTCTGATTGTTCATATTTAAGGACAAGCGGAACAAAACTCCTGTCTCTCATCAAACTCACGGGATCGACTCGAACGTTGTTCTTGCCTTCAATGACACCCTGTCCGGAGTTGTCCCAGTGTGGGGACAGGCAGCTCCCCCGCAAGCTGTGACTGGGATGGGTTTACATTGTAAAGTTCACTGTTTCTGAGTTATCGATCAGAGAGAACCCCTGGTCCTGTGTTTCATAACTCCCTGTGGAGTATGTCACAGTCGGATCCCACTGCCTGCCGGTCAATTATCGGGTCTGATCACCTGAACCGGTGTCCGCGGATCTGCTGACGAGAGTTATCGAATTGAACTGCGCTGTGGAATTAATCCATTAACGGAGCCGCTTAGCCTCAAGATACAAAGTTGTTCCTGCTTTCCCTCTGAGACGCGTCGTAAATTTTCTCCAGGACACCTCTTCGTCCTGGAGAATAGTCTCGGCCCAATACCAAAGTTTGTTCAATTCCATGTACGGAATGCTGCCTGGCCTACTGAGTCCCTCCAGTGTTTTGTGTCTGTTCCTCTCCTCTGCATGCCTTATCGGCCCCATCATTTTCGAGTTTCCAGGGGCCAAGTCAGTCACGGTTAAATCAATGAATCGGGTTCAGCACCGACCGATTGTTCATGCAGATCGCTTTTATCGCCGACGGTTGTCCACACATTGTCTAACCTCCACACTGAAGAAGGCAGGTCAGAGACAGTGTGACCAGTGTCCCATGTTAGGTTAGCAGCCGTGCATTGACTCCGCAACGCCTGGTCTTCAGCTGAAAACCGATCCCTTGAGGAATGCGTTCAGTAATGCCCTCTGTCTGTTATCTCTCTCTCCCTCACTCTCTCTGCTCCCTCGCCCTCCCACCTTCCTTCCCTCTCCCTGTCTCCCTCCCCCTCTCCCTCCTCTTCTCCCCCTTTCCCACACGCAGTGAATTTATTGGCAATTGTGATCCTGTCTCGGGGAAAGTGCGGCCTCTCTACCTGCACCACTCGCTACCTGGTTGCCATGGCAGCGGCTGATCTACTGACCATTGTCACCGCGGTCATTTTGTGGCGAATCAAATCCTATTACTTCCCGTGGAGTTTTCTGGACATCACCCCTGTGTGTAGTGTTATCGATGTACTGAGCTGCACAGCCACAAACTGTTCTGTCTGGTTCACCGTCGCTTTCACCTTTGACCGGTTTGTCGCCATTTGCTGCCAGAAGCTGAAAACAAAATATTGCACCGGGAAAACTGCAGCTGTGGTTCTAACAACAATCGGCGCACTATTCTGTCTGAAAAATGTTCCCCGATACTTCACACGGCAACCCAGGGTGATCATCGACAATGTACCTTGGTTCTGTAAAGTGATGGACAGTTATTTCACTGACCCCGGGTGGGTAGGGTATGACTGGTTCGATACGGTTTTAACTCCGTTCGTCCCTTTCGCTGGGATCCTGCTGCTCAACGCTCTGACAGTCAGACACATTTTAGTGGCCAGTCGGGTCCGTAAGGGGCTGAAGCGTCAGAGCAAGGGGGAGAACCGCAGTGACCCGGAGATGGAGAGCAGGAGGAGGTCTGTGGTTTTACTCTTCACCCTCTCCGGCAGCTTCATCCTCCTGTGGATGACACTGGTTGTAAATTTCATATATTATCAGGTCTCAGGGAAAGGATTCAGTTTCAACGATTCGGAATGGATCTTTATCTACGTCGGGGGTTTGCTGAGTGATTTCAGCTGCTGCACCAACACGTTTATTTACGCGGTGACTCAGTCAAAATTCAGGGAACAGATAATTAGGTCGGTGAAATATTCTCTCCCCTCGGTGGTTCATTTTATTAATAAAGCTGCGTCCTGAGCACAAGCCGGACGCGGCCACAATTTCTCTAGTCCGGAGGCCAACTCCTCACATTCACCGCCTGATCTCGCAGTTGTTATTCAGGGGCCGACTGTCCCATTGACCAGTAGGTCTGGGACATTAGGATAGTGTGTTTCTGGGGAGGGTCAAAGCACTGTCCTGGACTCGCCAGATGTCAGTCAACGAACTACTCTGAAATGCCAGCCATCCATTGGTCTGGGAATATGTCCATCTACTCCTATTCCCACCCACCAACCTCACAGACCGACTTTCCCACAAGACAGCTGGTGTTCTAGTCTGATGCTGGTAGGATAATCAAATGTCAAGCACACCAGTTTCCGCCTTCCGCTTGAATGATTGGCTAACGTGCATTTAAATAGGGCGGGTATTGGATACATTGTGGTTGGTACTCCAAATTAATGCACGTTCCCGCCACTAACTGGACGGGAATATGGTGTAGAGGATTGGGAAATAAAACCCTTGCTGCTTCTTTGTTCTAATGAAAACTGAATTACACTCCAAAAATCCTACAGATTGTACCACGTGAAGCCCAATAGAGTGAATCAAATTAAACTCATTCCCACGACTGAAATGAAAGATATCCGCCCCCAACGATTGGAATGAAATCTGTATTTCATTTCTGTCCACCTGATCACCTTCACCCTGAAATAGTGTGTTTTCAAGTGCTTCATAATGACAAAAACTACACGTCCCAGTATGAAGTTTTCCAACACGACATAAGGAATAATTCGTTATAGTCGGGCTAATTCAGGTCGTATCAATATAATTCCTTCCCTTCTTGTTTTTACCCTGTTCTCCCATGAACCGAACACAGGTGTTCTCTAAAGGTGCCTCCCCTTGTGCCCAGTATCCCACGAAATTTATAATAAGCCCCTAATTCTTAACCTTGCAAAACCTGAAACAACTTCTGATTTGCAAAGTGGAAGGTCTTTATCTACAGTTGAATCTTCAGCAGCTTTTGCAGCTAAATAGTCAACCCGCTCATTCACACCCAATTCTGAATGGACGCCCAATCCAAGTGAACCACAATATTCGACAAATGAACCACAATTGCTCACATCCGCAAATCGGTGTGTACCCCGTATATGGCCTACATACTGTGTACATCTGCAAATTACTGTGCATCCCATATTGGCCGACGCATTCCGTAATCTGTGTACACCCCAAATCCATGTTCAACCCCAAATCTGTGTGCCCCTCCAAATCCGCAAGCAACCCGCAAATCAGTGTGAACACCCAAATCCGTGTGCACCCACAAATCTGCGCACATTCTGAAACAGGAGCGCACTCCATAATCATTTTGCACACCAACCAGGTGAAAGCTCCACATGCAGTCCATCTAATCACAAAGCATCATTTTCAAACAGTACACAAAACGGCTGACTCGATATTAAGCACTCGCACGCAACCCACAATTCTTGTGTAAATCCAAATCCGCTGGCGTACGCTGATCCCATATTCGACAACACAGAAATAAGAGAGCACCACAAAATCTATGTGAACCCGTTGAAAGGACAAAGCACAGGGGTTATAAAAGTATCGGAAATTAAAACCCGTCACAACTCCAAATCCGCAGTCTCCAAAAAATCTGTGAGAACACCGAACTCAGTAAACATCGCCATAAAGCCCGAAAGTAATGAAAATCTGTGCCAGCTCCAAATCAGTGCGCACCCCAAACACCTCACATGCATAATAGCTTGTCTCAGAGCAAGAATCATTTCAAACAGTTTAGAAAATGGCTGTATCAACATTAAAAAAAGTCCCCAGCCAACCAGTTGTTTGTTTGCACCTTCCGATCGGCCGAAACCCCAAATCTGGATGCAACCTTAAATCTGTGTGCAGTCCTACCTCCGACAGCACAATCCTAAATCTGCGTGCACCCCCAAATCCAAATCCCCCCACCCAAAGCCGTGTGCACTCCATAGTTGCCGACAAACCGCTAAATCTGGTCCCCAGGTAAGTGCGCCCCCACATGTTCGGGAATACAGCCATGAACTCGTGCGCATCCCTAAACGCATGCGCACCACCAAGGACCACGATTGTCGTTCCAAATCAGTGCGCACAACAACCCCATATGTGCATGAGATTATCTCAGAACAAAAATTGAGTCGCATTGAAAATCTGCCTCGACGTAAAAAATCCGAACCCAGTCCAAAATCCGTGTGGAAATCTTGATCTGCAAGACCATCACGTGCTGCCACGTATGCACCCCGATATTTGAAAGCGGACATCACTAAATCCGCGTGTGTTCGACAACGCACACTAAATCTGCGAACATTTGGGTGCGCACCCTCAAATATGTGCACATCACCAAATAACATACCCCCTAAAAATCTGACACGCACATTAGAATGAGTTCAGGCAGTTCTCAGAATAGCTTCCACCACCTTCAAAAAGCTGTGTACATTCATTATCAACGTACAGGAAACAACCTTTATATTTGTTACTCAACCAAATCTACCGACACCCCTAAATTCATTTACATGCACGTCCTGAACTGGGGCTCTGCCAGCGAGATGTTTCCTGAGACGCCCGGGCAGAAAGGGGACGCTTCACGCAAAAATTAGAGTTTCTGACATTGAAATATTTCTGTGTTGTCGAATATGGGATCAGCGTACGCCAGCGGATTTGGATTTACACAAGAATTGTGGGTTGCGTGCGAGTGCTTAATATCGAGTCAGCCGTTTTGTGTACTGTTTGAAAATGATGCTTTGTGATTAGATGGACTGCATGTGGAGCTTTCACCTGGTTGGTGTGCAAAATGATTATGGAGTGCGCTCCTGTTTCAGAATGTGCGCAGATTTGTGGGTGCACACGGATTTGGGTGTTCACACTGATTTGCGGGTTGCTTGCGGCAATATTACATTCTTGAGGAACCATTGCGGAACATTGTGATTCCTGAATGTTCATTACTAATGGGGCCACAATCTTTTTAGCCACCTCTTTCAGAAAGCTGGGGTGTACACCATCTGGGTCACGTGACTTATCTAACTTGGCCTTCCAGTTCCTCAAGAACCTTCACTCTGGTTCTGGTAACTTTGCACACTTCTGACTCCTGACACCCGGAAGTCCCACCATTCTGCTGGTGTCTTCCTCTGTGAAGACAGACACAACATACTTATTCAGTCTGTCTGTCATTTCTTTGTTTCCCATCACTGCCTCTCCAGCATCGTTTTCCAGCCACCCGAGACTTTATATTAGATAAAAAGTGGGTTACGTGTGCTTTAATTGGACAAGAATGTTGCACCGACACACCAGACAAATCTGAAAATATAACTCACCTGATGGATTATATTTGAGAGGCAGCAGATAGAATGAGAGAAGTGGGAGAGCAGTTCCACAATGATAACCCGTCAGGAAGCCGGTGGCCATTTGGGACTCTGGGAGGTTGGTGGGATTCTGGTTTACATTGTACAGTTCCACAATGATAACCCCTCAGTAAGTCAGTGGCCATTTGGGACTCTGGGAGGTTGGTGGGATTCTGGTTTACATTGTACAGTTCCACAATGATAACCCCTCAGGAAGCCATTTTGGGAATCTGGATGAGAGAATACCGTGTTACATTATGGAATAACCATTAGAGTAATAATAATCAGATTATTATTCTTTTACGCTTCCATGTGACCGAAACGAGGGGACATCAGGGTTCTGGGTACTCATAGGTAATGGGTGGGATATAAGGGAAAGGAAAGCCCTGAGATCTGAAGTATTTTCGCCATAAAGACATCATTCACTCCTTAAGTCCGGATAATATTGGATGTCTGTTGTCATGGGACAACAAAGAGGAGGGAATGGGGAAATATGTACTGAACTTTGAATTTTAATGTAAGTATCTCATGAGACAAAATAAAGTTCTACAAACCCCGGAGTGCTGAGCTAGTATATGCAATATACGTAGGTGACTAAAGTAGCCGGAGGAAGCAACAGGACTTGTGCTTACTAAAGGAACTCGTGACTGCAAACACTGAACGCTGTGCAGGAATGAGGAAGTAACAGAGACGACTCAACCGGAGATGGCAGCAACAACAAATGTATCGGGAACACGGAGCTCGCTGGGAACAGTAACCTCGTCTCGTTCTTATGTACAGAAGGAATATTTTATAAACGTTGTGTTTGAGTTCCCCTCCCATCCCTGGTGAGAATGGAGGTGAACTTACCCCCTGCAGGTAATAAAGAATAAAGCTGCTTGATGAAGAAACACTCAGTGTTGGGATTGTGTTCTGTGAGTCTCAGCAGAGAGATACTTGACAGGGGGTTAGGGGTGAAAGGTGGGGAGTTTATGGGGCACATGAGGGGATACCTCTTCACTCAGAGGGTCACAGGAGTGTGAAATGAGCTTCACCCACCCACAAGGTCTGCCCCCGAATGAGGTGGAGCCCAAATGGCGGGTCCCTCAAATGAGCTGCTGCCAACTGGAGACCGGGGTCTCGGGCTGGTTTTTTTGCCGCCAAAGAACATGATGTGTGCCCCTGGTGATGGACACACTGACGGTAGGTGTCGGCGCTGAGGGCGGGGGGGGTGTCAGTGTTGTACTTGTACGGGTGGGTAGAGAGATCTCAGAGCAAGCAGATGCTAGACTGGGGCTGGTCTGGGAGGTCTTGGTACCAGTTGTAACGGTGCCGTCTGGGAGGTCAGGGACTGGGCCGTCTCCAGTGCCACTACGGTCACTCTCAGCTGAGCCTGGAGTGGGAGCAGGGAAGGTTCCTGTTGAGATACGGACATGAAGGTCCAAACCCGGAGAGACGCCATTGTCAAATTTCACCAAAAACAATCTGGCCAAACAACTTCAGGCAGAACTGGTCAGGATGACAAACAGACATCAGTACACAGAAATGACAACTTTTAAAATCAGAAATAAACCAATGTAAAAACAAGTTTAAAACCAGCTCCTTTGCCTGGGGATGGGTGGAATGGAAATGGTCCCGACGCAAATGAGGTGGTTTCACACCGTCTGCACGACTCAGTCGCCCCATTGAAGGAGTGGCAGTGGCGATTGAGTTCGCACTGAGAGGGGGATTGGACACGGAGGGACAGGCCTGATGAGGGTCGGTTTGATTGCCGAGGGGATCTGCTGTCTTGTCTTGTGGACTGGCCACTCACGGCTTCCTCACCGGCTCAGACACTGAAAGCCCGTGTTTCCCTGAACCCCCCCCCCCCCCCCCTCGGATCCAGGCAGTCTCGTCACCCCTGGAGATGAAAGGGATAGTAAATTCACCCGCTTACAACTGGACAATGATATGTGTTAATTATTTGGAGAATGCAGTTCAAACAATTAGTGAGGTTGTGGATGTCACCAAAACCGGTGTGTGGAGAAAGTGAGGGTTGTCTAATGTTACAGTGGGATCGAGACCAGTTGGGAAAGTGGGCCGAGGAATTGCAGGTGGATCTTAGCTGTCACTCAGAAACAGTTCTTCAGAGGGTCAAAGACCACTGAGACACGAAAGGGAGCTTTTCTTGGGCTCTGGATTCAAACAGACAAGACTGGTGCACTCGTTCATCTTGTCTGAAGGTACCACAATACCACTTATAAGTTGCTGCTCCGCCACCCTGAGGGTGCAGTCATCCATTAGGAGCAACTTCGCACCGTCCTCCACAAGTCTGACTTACCAGTCAGCAAGCATGTAAGCTGCAGGTGCACCAGCGAGTCCACACTGGGGAGAGGCCGTTCACCTGCTCAGACTGAGGGAAGGCATTTACTCGGACAGTTAAACTGAAGACACATCAGCGAATTCACACTGGGGAGAGGCTGTTCATCTGCTCAGACTGTGAGAAAGGGTTTATTCGGTCATATCAACTGAAGGTGCATCAACGAGTCCACATTGGGAAGAGACCGTTCACCTGCTCAGACTGTGGAAGGGGATTTATTCAGTCATCTCAACTGATGATACATCAGCGTATTCACACTGGGGAGAGACCATACGCCTGTTCTAATTGTGGAAAGAGATTCAGTCAGTCATCCGACTTACAGACACACCGACGAGTCCACACTGGAGAGAGGCCATTCTCCTGCTCCCAATGTGGGAAGAGATTCTGTCAGTCATCCCACCTTGTGACGCACTACCGAGTTCACACTGGGGAAACTGTTTAAACAGGCGACAGGCTACAGGCTGGATATTTCACCATCACAGTTGCTGAATAAAGTTCAAAAGTGAATGTTGGTGCCGAACTCGGCAATTACTGCTGCTGTTTATCAAACCCAGTTCTGCACTTTGTTCACTGGGCGTGGGAGGTATTCCTCGGCTAATGTTCCCGTTTAATGGGACTGGAGTTTAATGGTTTGGATCTGTGACGCAGAAATCAGTTCTAATTTAAATCCTGTCCACACCTACAGAATCTCCTTTCTCTCCCCAGAATATCATCTCTTATAACTGCCACAAGGCCAAAATGTACACGTCCCTATTAAGCTTCAGAGTGGACAGTGCTGCCGGCCTTTCTGTTGCTTCCATGCACCAATGGATCAACTCCCCACCCACCCCGCAGTATCCAACAAGGTGTTCTGCTGAGGAGACCGCCCACAGGACAGCCCTGCACTGTCTTCCTAATGACCCTTACCTCTGCTGGTGGTCACGCGTCTCCTGTCCGAAGCTTGTACTCTGGGTGTGGCCACCTCTTCAGATGTTTCATTGATAGTATCTTCAGGCTCCCGAATGATCCTGAGTACATCCAACTCCCTGAACCAGTCAGTCCGGCGCTGTGATTGGGTGCACTTACTGCAAATAGTCATCGGAAAACTGTCAGATGTCCAGAGTTCCCACATCTGACTGGAGGAGCATCCCATCCTGACTGCTCTGCACCAAAATACACCACTGTCTGAATGAATTAACATATGCAAGAAAACATCGAATGTGAATGGGTCAATGACAGTGGAAGCAGAGTGTGCAATTGTCTGTGTTTTTGTCATGAGGTCGAAGGAATAGAGGCTGCCATTTTGTGAAGCTGTTCTGTTACCCCCATTTTGTGAACTGATTGCTATGGGATAACGTAATCAGATCAACTGAACACAAGAAGTTACTGGTATTCCCATTGTAAGCCTGAAATCACTCTCACATAATCTGTGCATTATGTACACTGTCAGGTTTGCAGAAGTAATCTCGTTATCTCTGAACCTGAAGTCACTCTGAGATAAGGTGTGTATTACTTACAGTGGCAGTTCTGCAGAAGGAATCTCGATATTTCTGCTGAGAGTCTGAGCGACACAGTTTGTCTGTTTGGAACCATAGTGGAGGAGAACAAAAGAAATTACCTTTGGCATGATGTTGTGTAGCCCTTGGACTACATCCAATGGAAATCTGTTAGTCATCAGCCTGATGGACCTCAGCCAACAAGAATGAGATGCGTCCTCTGAACTGATAAGAGTTGTTTCAAATGTTTCAAATCATGCTTGTTTCAAAACAAGTAAAGAGTTTCAAATGCAAAGGTGTGATAACTCTTGAGACGAACTATCACAAGGAAGAACCCCCAAGGAAGGGATTGGAGGAGAAATGATCGATCATTTGGATACAGTGGGATCCCCTGTTTCAGTGTTGTGAATTTGAGAAGTGGTCAGGGTGTTTATTAATACAGAGGCAGCAGTGGAATTCATGTTTCAGTTGTTAGCCTGGGGTTTTCATTGTTATTTTGTTGTTTGTGCAGGAAAATTAAAGAGAGAGCTGTAACAATTACGAGTTTCCTGATGAGGTTCCAAACTGATCTCAGTTGATGAACGGTGAACATATTTTCGCGCCCTGGGTGCACTCGAAAAGAAGGAAAAGTGGTCTGGGACCCTGGTGTCGAGTTGACCCACACAGTAGGTTAGGATATTAAACTGTGAAAGGGAAAGGACAGGAGGAAGAAACCAGGGATTCAGAGGATTTCAGAGATTACTTTCATCGTTAATTATTAAGGAAATGGTCAAATTATGAGGCGTGGTTAGAAAAGTTTGACAGCCAAGGTTCCGGGACTGTGGAGGAAGAATTGTGGAAAATAGTTCGTGAAAATAAGTTAAAGAAATTACCAGGGATTAAAAATGTTGTAATGTGATGTTTGTTGGATGATCTAATTGAAGTGAAGAGAGAAAAAACTGAAATTGGCAGAGAAATTGTGTAAGTGTAGGGAAGAGTTAGAAATTGTGACGGAGCAGGATCAGGTGAATTTGATCCACATGAGTCAGTTTCAGGCTCTGTGTGAAAGCGTTAACAAGAGAAAATGAGAAAACAGAAGAGGAGGATAAACAGGCGGATACAGAATTAGAGAAAGGAAAAGTCAGGGTCGGGATTTACGGCTGTTACGAATGTCATGAAGAAATTGGCAGCTGAGAAGAAAGGCTGCGCTGATCGCAAGTGTTTAAAACAGATGGAAAATCTGCAAAGTGAACTCTCAGCTCGGAGAGGAGTGATATGTGCGAGGACGGACGATGATGGTGATGCAGATTGGGGTGATTTAACGTATGAAGAGACGCTTGTATCACACACCGGTCACCAGTCACCTGATGAGGTAATCGTAGCCTTTGTCCGGGGTCAGATATGGTCAGGTAGTGTCCAAATTTCATAGAGTGTTTCAACCGTTAACCACTACTCTTTCCAGTTGGTGGATCAGGAGTGAGGGCCAAGTCACTGCCCAACTGTTCCTGACCTCGAGCTCAACCCCTCTCTCCAGCTCCATACCCAGTAAGGGGCTCTTTCTGCTCCCTCCCCCATCCTGCCAGCTGCTTGCTTCTTGCTCTTTTCATCAAGGCCCAGCACAGACAGCAACCTCCATGCTGGCCGTGCCGGGAACCCACTACAGTCGATCTTTATGAGGAACAGCCACGTCTGCCATCCTTTGTCCCTGCACTCCGGGACTAACAGTGTCAGAGCCAGGATTATTGGGGAATTGGCCCGCCTCCCAGCAGGTTTTTCCGAGAGTGGGTGGAAGCTTCAACACCCAGTGCCCCAGTGGCGCCTGTAGTAATGGAGGGACTGCAGGACACACCAGAGTCTGGGGTGTAGGGCGTTTGTGACACGTTATTCTGTCCCCTTTGACGTGGCCCAATTGAGTGCTTGAGCTGTGAATGAGAGATGATTCTCGGAAATTTTCCCGGTGCATTCAGCAGATAGGATAACTCACGGTCTATATGAAACGGAGGAGGGGAAGCTAACCCTTCACTGTCTAACTTCAGCTTTCCCTTTAGCCCTGCCGGAGGAACAGGCACCCACCCAGGGGACACGGGGTGATTTACAGAAGACACCATTAGAAGCTGCTGGACTAATAGAGGTGACAGTGGAGGTTTTGCATAACTGCAGACAGTGGAAAGGGAGGAACCTTCTTTATTTGTTACGAGGTTGTGGCCGGTTTTCTCGAGTATTTTGGGTCCTACTTTGGATACGCAGAATTTGACTCCGTGACAGAGTAGGAACTGGCCGAGGAACTTGGTATCGCACAGTACCGAGGAGAGCAGAAGGGTGTGTGAAATGATTGCTCCATTCAAACCCCACACATGCTGAAGCATGGGCTCTCAGAAGGATGATGCGAATGAGGGAAAGGGAGTGAGGGAGAAAGGTACTGAGGAGGATAAGGGGAAACAGGGTTCTAAAACGACCCTATCACAGAACAAAGTTTGCAGTGGCAGAATGAAGGGAGACGGGGGTGGGTGCGGCCGATCAGTACAAACTCCACAACGCCACCTAATGGCTGGGTAGTCAACGACGTGGTTGGAATATCTATGTTCCCCCTGTTATGAATACTGGATCCACAAAGAAATGATGCAATACTGGACACGAAGTTTATTTTGGCATTGATTGCCCACAACCCAGGTGGGTTGGGACTTGTCAGCATGTAACGATGGCCTATTGCCCCAAGAAGGTCAACTGTGTTACCTATAATATAATGCCCATGGTGCTGATGATAAGCCACGATGTGAATCCAGAGTTACCCAGGGGGTCTCCAAGTTACATGTGCGTTCACCACATGGTCGGTTGGTGCGGCTGGATCCCTTGTTGAAACTAAAGTAGGAATCCGCCCCATAAAATTTCTTACAGATGATACTAAGGTAGATGGCGTTGTGGAAAGCTTGTTTCAAAGTTTACAGAAAGTTAGAAGAGTGGGCTGAACGATGGCAGATGGAGTTTAATGCTGATAAGTGTGAGGTCCTACATTCTGGTAGGAATAATCCAAATAGGACATAAATGATAAATGGCAGGACATTGAGGAATGCAGTAGAACCAGTAGAACCAAGGAATAATGGTGCAGAGTTCGCTGAAGGTGGAGTCTCAAGTGGATAGGGTGGTGAAGAAAGCTTTTGGTATGCTAGCCTTTATAAATCAGAGCATTGAGTAATGTTAAAATTGTGCAATGCATTAGTAAGGCCGAATTTGGAGTATTGTGTACAGTTCTGCTCACCGAATTATAGGAAAGATATCAACAAAATAGGCAGAGAACAGAGAATATTTACTAGAATGTTACCTGGGTTTCGGCACCTAATTTACACGGAAAGGTTGAACAAATTACGTCTTTATTCTTTGGAGCATAAAGGTTTGAGTCGGGACTTGATAGAGGTATTTAAAATTATGAGGGGGATAGATAGAGGTGACGAGGATAGGCTTTATCCACTTAGAGTAGGGGAGATTAAAACAAGAGGACATGATTTGCGAGTTAGAGGACAAAAATTTAAGGGTAACACTAGGGGGTATTTCTTTACTCAGAGAGTGGTAACTGTGTGGAATGAGCTTCCAGTAGAAGTAGAAATAGTAGTGTATATATATATATATATGGTTCACAATGCGGGAGAGTCTCGAACCACCCTAAACATGGCTACATTCAATGCAACACATTGGGAAACAGAAGATGCAGTTATTATGAATGAATTTACGTGACACTCACGTGTGGGAGTACCGTTGATATACATTCGAAACTTGGAGATTTTTTAATGTATTTAATCTTGTAATGTGCTCAATAGACCCTACATTATCCCTGATTGCTTTGCTGTATGCTAACTGAGGACGTGGAAGGAGGCGTGTGACTTTGGCTTCGAAGGACAAAAAATAAGATGATCAAAGTAAATATGTTATTATGACCTGAATTCACTTTTGTGTTGAAAATGCATTTTTGTGTCAGTGTCCCACGCAGCTGTATCCACCCCCACCCCCACGTTTCTTTGTAATGTGTGAAAGTGCACTGTTTATTTTAAGTTTTGCAATTATTCTGTGGAACGAAACAGCTGTGGGATTGGGGACAATGTTTCTGTTGCGTTTTTATTTGTTTTTGTGCATTTCGTGCGGAAGAGGAGTTGTTGATGTTTTTTTTATGGTTTCGAGGCTATATGGTGAAGAAGAATCACAGGATTGTGTACTGCATACATATTCTGATAATAAATATAATGAAATGAAGGAATGAAAGAATGATACAAACATTGATTTTTGTACTGTCTTGTGTGTGTGTGTGTGTGTGTGTGAGAGAGAGAGAGAGAGAGAGAGAGAGTGTGTGTGTGTGTGTGTGTGTGTGCGTGTGCGTGTGCGTGTGCGTGTTTCGTTGTGTTTCCTTATTTGTTTTCCATGTAATTGATATTAAGGTCACCCGAATTCCACACTGGCAATGTGAAATCCTGGTTGAGCAGATGGAAATCCGTGCATCTGTATTCGGATATAGCTGCCTACATTTCAGGAGAATATTACTCATTGGTGTACCGTTACGTTTGGGAATTTGAAATTAACAATTTTGTTAAGACTGGAATAATTTGAGAGCAGTCCTAAAAATTGCTTAACTAACAAGATATTTTTTCTTTTATAGAACAGAAAAGATTTTCAAGACTTTTGACATCTTGGTTAGAGTCCCCCAAACACAAACTAATCCAAGAGTTCATACTCTCGAGGAGAATGATAACAGTAGGTGATGCAATACAATTTTACAGGCTACAATGACATAATTTACTTCAGTATTATGTTTCTCAAATGGCTCCATTGAAGTACATACTTAGAGTGGGAGAATATTGAATTGATAAGAAACCACTGAAGGTTCAGTCACCTTTGTTGGGACAAACTAATTCACATAAACAGTCCACACATTGCACTCGTTCATTATTTAATCGCAATCTGTCACCACGGGGATTGCATCTGCCTGACGTAATTGGTTTGTAAATAATTTTAAAACAGCTATTTTTAAATCTGTTAAAATGTGTCCCTCTGGAGTCGCTAAATGGTATTAAAAACCGTAGGCTTGGGCTGCCTTTACATTTCATTCCAAGAGATCGCCTGTAGCACAGTGGGGACAGATCACTGGACAGAGAAAATGCCTGCATTGTTCAATAGGTACAGAAGTGTGGAGAAAATACTGTACGTGTTCATCGCCGTCATTGGAGTTCCTGGTAAGTGAGCAGAGCAATTCTTGTTTGGTATTTCTGTGTGTTAACCATGTGAATCTGTTTATGATCATTTGACGAGCTTCTAACTTGATGATCATTGTAGAAATATCCGTCAGAGATATTGATCCTGTCAGTTCAACACTCTGAATTTTCATATTTAATGACAAGCGGAGCTAAACTCCTGTCTCTCATCAAACTCACGTGATCGACTCGAACGTTGTTCTTGCCTTCAATGACACCTTGTCCGGAGTTGTCCCAGTGTGGGGACAGACAGATCTCCCGCAAGCTGTGACTGGGATGGGTTTACATTGTAAAGTTCACTGTTTCTGAGTTATCGATCAGAGAGAACCCCTGGTCCTGTGTTTCATGTCTCCCTGTGGAGTCTGTCACAGTCGGATCCCACTGCCTGTCGGTCAATAATTGGGTATGATCATCTGAACCAGTGTCAACGGATCTGCTGACGAGAGTTATCGAATTGAACTGCGCTGTGGAATTAATCCATTAACGGAGCCGCTCAGCCTCAGGTTGCTCAGTTGTTCCTGCTTTCCCTCTGAGACGCGTCGTAAATTTTCTCCAGGACAACTCTTCGTCCTGGAGAAAAGTCTCGGCCCAATACCAAAGTTTGTTCAATTCCATGTACAGAATGTTGCCTGACCTGCTGAGTCCCTCCAGTGTTTTGTGTGTGTTCCTCTCCTCTGCATGCCTTATCGGCCCCATCATTTACGAGTTTCCAGGGGCCAGGTCAGTCACGATTAAATCAGTGAAACCGGCCAGGTCAGGGACAGGAATCGGGATCAGCACCGACCTATGTTGTTCATGCAGATCGCTTTTATCGCCGACGATTGTCCACAATTGTCTTATCTCCACACTGAAGAAGGCAGGTCAGAGACAGTGTGACCAGTGTCCCATGTTAGGTTAGCAGCCGTGCACTGACTCCACAACTCCTGGTCTTCAGCTGAAACCCGATCCCTTGAGGAATGCGTTCAGTAATGGCCTCTGTCTGTTATCTCTCTCTCCCTCACTCTCTCTGCTCCCTCGCCCTCCCACCTCCCCTCTCCCTGTCTCCCTCCCCCCCTCCCTCCTCTTCTCCCCCTTTCCCAAAAGCAGTGAATGTAGTGGCGATTGTGATCCTGTCTCGGGAAAGTGCGGCCTCTCTACCTGCACCACTCGCTACCTGGTTGCCATGGCAGCGGCTGATCTACTGACCATTGTCACCGCGGTCATTTTGTGGCGAATCAAATCCTATTACTTCCCGTGGAGTTTTCTGGACATCACCCCTGTGTGCAGTGTTATCGATGTACTGAGATGCACAGCCACAAACTGTTCTGTCTGGTTCACCGTCGCTTTCACCTTTGACCGGTTTGTCGCCATTTGCTGCCAGAAGCTGAAAACAAAATATTGCACCGGGAAAACTGCAGCTGTGGTTCTAACAACAATCGGCGCACTATTCTGTCTGAAAAATGTTCCCCGATACTTCACACGGCAACCCAGGGTGATCATCGACAATGTACCGTGGTTCTGTAAAGTGATGGACAGTTATTTCACTGACCCCGGGTGGGGAGGGTATGACTGGTTCGATACGGTTTTAACTCCGTTCCTCCCTTTCGCTGGGATCCTGCTGCTCAACGCTCTGACAGTCAGACACATTTTAGTGGCCAGTCGGGTCCGAAAGGGGCTGAAGGGTCAGAGCAACGGGGAGAACCGCAGTGACCCGGAGATGGAGAGCAGGAGGAGGTCTGTAGTTTTACTTTTCACCCTCTCCGGCAGCTTCATCCTCCTGTGGATGACACTGGTTGTAAATATCATATATTATCAGGTCTCAGGGAAAGGATTCAGTTTCAATGATTCTGAATGGATCTTTATCTACGTCGGGGGTTTGCTGAGTGATTTCAGCTGCTGCACCAACACGTTTATTTACGCGGTGACTCAGTCAAAATGCAGGGAACAGATAATTAGGTCGGTGAAATATTCTGTCCCCTCGGTGGTTCATTATATTAATAAAGCTGCGTCCTGAGCACAAGCCGGACGCGGCCACAATTTCTCCAGTCCGGAGGCCAACTCCTCACATTCACCGCCTGATCTCGCAGTTGTTATTCCGGGGCCGACTGTCCCATTGACCAGTAGGTCTGGGACATTAGGATAGTGTGTTTCTGGGGAGGGGCAAAGCACTGTCCTGGACTCGCCAGATGTCAGTCAACGAACTACTCTGAAATGCCAGACATCCATTCGTCTGGGAATATGTCCATCTACTCCTATTCCCACCCACCAACCTCACAGACCGACTTTCCCACAAGACAGCTGGTGTTCTAGTCTGATGCTGGTAGGATAATCAAATGTCAAGCACACCAGTTTCCGCCTTCCGCTTGAATGATTGGCTAACGTGGGCGGGTAAATAGGGCGGGTTTTGGATACATGGTTGGTACTCCAAATTAATGCACGTTCCCGCCACTAACTGGACTGGAATATGGTGTAGAGGATTGGGAAATAAAACCCTTGCTGCTTCTTTGTTCTAATGAAAACTGAATTACACTCCAAAAATCCTACAGATTGTACCCACGTGAAGCCCAATAGAGAGAATCAAATTAAACTCATTCCCACGACTGAAATGAAAGATATCCGCCCTCAACGATTGTAATGAAATCTGTATTTCATTTCTGTCTACCTGATCACCTTCACCCTGAAATAGTGTGTGTTCAAGTGCTTCATAATGACAAGAACTGCATGACCCAGTATGGAGTTTTCCAACACGACATAAGGAATAATTCGTTATAGTCGGGCTAATTCAGGTCGTATCAATATAATTCCTTCCCTTCTTGTTTTTACCCGGTTCTCCCATGAACCGAACACAGGTGTTCTCTAAAGGTGCTCCCCTTGTGCCCAGTATCCCACTAGATTTACCATAAGCCCCTAATTCTTAACCCTGCAAACTCTGAACCAGCTTCTGATTTGCAAAGTGGAAGGTCTTTATCTACAGTTGAATCTTCAACAGCTTTTGCAGCGAAATAGTCAACCCGTTCATTCACACCCAATTCTGAATGGACGCCCAATCCAAGTGAACCATAATATTCGACAAATGAACCACAATTGCTCACATCCGCAAATCGGTGTGTACCCCGTATATGGCAAATTACATCAGCAAATTACTGTGCATCCCATATTGGCCGACGCATTCCGTAATCCGTGTACACCCCAAATCCATGTTCAACCCCAAATCGGGGCGCCCCTCCAAATCCGCAAGCAACCCGCAAATCAGTGTGTACACCCAAATCCGTGTGCACCCACAAATCTGCGCACATTCTGAAACAGGAGCGCACTCCATAATCATTTTGCACACCAACCAGGTGAAAGCTCCACATGCAGTTCATCTAATCCCAAAGCATAATTTTCAAACAGTACACAAAACGGCAGACTCGATATTAAGCACTCGCACGCAACCCACAATTCTTGTGTAAATCCAAATCCGCTGGCGTACGCTGATCCCATATTCGACAACACAGAAATAAGAGAGCACCACAAAATCTATGTGCACCCGTTGAAAGGACAAAGCACAGGGGTTATAAAAGTATCGGAAATTAAAACCCGTCACAACTCCAAATCCGCAGTCTCCAAAAAATCTGTGAGAACACCGAACTCAGTAAACATCGCCAGAAAGCCCGAAAGCAATGAAAATCTGTGCCAGCCCCAAATCAGTGCGCACCCCAAACACCTCACATGCATAATAGCTTATCTCAGAGCAAGAATAATTTCAAACAGTTTAGAAATGGCTGTATCAACATTAAAAAAAAAATCCCCAGCCACCCAGTTGTTTGTTTGCACCTCCAGATCGGCCGAAACCCCAAATCTGGATGCAACCTTAAATCCGTGTGCAGTCCTACCTCCGACAGCACAACCCTAAATCTGCGTGCACCCCCAAATCCAAATCCCCCCACCCAAAGCCGTGTGCCCTCCATAGTTGCCGACAAACCGCTAAATCTGGTCCCCAGGTAAGTGCGCCCCCACATGTTCGGGAATACAGCCATGAACTCGTGCGCATCCCTAAACGCATGCGCACCACCAAGGACCACGATTGTCGTTCCAAATCAGTGCGCACAACAGACCTGCTGACAACCCCATATGTGCATGAGATTATCTCAGAACAAAAAATGAGTCGCATTGAAAATCTGCCTCGACGTAAAAACTCCGAACCCAGTCCAAAACCCGTGTGGAAATCTTGATGTGCAAGACCATCACGTGCTGCCACGTATGCACCCCGATATTTGAAAGCGGACATCACTAAATCCGCGTGTTCCCATGTTCGACAACGCACACTAAATCTGCGAACATGTGGGTGCGCACCCTCAAATATGTGCACATCACCAAGAGGGCACCACAAACCCGCTAAAAATCTGACACGCACATCAGAATGGTTTCAAGCAGTTCTCAGAATAGCTTCCACCACCTTCAAAAAGCTGTGTACATTCATTATCAACGTACAGGAAACAACCTTTATATTTATTACTCAACCAAATCTACCGACACCCCTAAATTCATTTACATGCACGTCCTGAACTGGGGTTCTGCCAGCGAGATGTTTCCTGAGACGCCCGGGCAGAAAGGGGGCGCTTCACGCAAAAATTAGAGTTTCTGACATTGAGACAGTCTGTGAAGCCGATCTATTGACTTACATCCTGACCTTGGCAAAGTTGGATGCCAAAGTTCATCGTTGGTTCGTCGCGTTGTCTGCCTATGATTTCAGCCTGAAGTACCGGCCGGGCGGCCGGAACATTGATCCAGTTGTTTTCTCCCATGTGTGCATAAAGGTCTGGAAATGGACTGAGAGTGGATGGGCGTTCCCGTGCCTGGATTCATCACGGGGCTGGTTTGAGCGGTGGGTCATTTGGGAACTTCTGGTTGCGCCATTCCACAAGCCTGACCACTCTGGATGCAAAGCAGTTCTCTGAGCTGCTTCCAGAGGGAGTGACCTCCGCTCAGCGAGATGACCCTTGTGTAATCACTGTTTGCTCGGCTGCTGCGGAAGCGGAAATGGCCCAAGCTGAAATGAAGAAACACCCTGCCGTATCTCTACTGCGGAGAGACTGGCCGAAACGGCAGTTGAGGAACCAGATTCTGTGCCGGGTCACGTCTGCTCCAGAAAGTTCTCCGCGTTCCCAGTTGCTTCAGTCTGGGAAGTATCGAGGATTGTGTTGAAGTCATTTGATGATAATTCAGGTTAATTGGGGGTTGAAAAGATCTAGGGATTGGATCGTTTCTACTGACCCCGAATGAAAACTATGGTCGAAGAGAACTGTAAACCGTGACTGCGTAAAGACTGTGTAACCCGCGCATTCGATGTGTTCGGAGGAAGACGCTGCCTACAAGGCCCATTCCGTTATCTCATTTGCAGAGAGTGGGGCCACTTGTTCTGGTGTGTATGGATTTCCTATCAATAGAGTCTGGTTCCAGCAACACGGCGATCTTGGTTATTACTGAACACCACACCGGATGTGCTCAAACCTTCCATACAAAAGATCAGAGGGCATCGACCGTGGTCAGTGTTATGCTCATTCTGGCCGCCCCAGACGGATACATAGCGATCAGGCCCAATTAAGGAGGTAGTAGCAAGATGGGGAATTACCCGAAGGAACAATGACAGTACCCTTCCCCTCAACGGAAGCCTCCAGGCAAGTTCCTCCATGATTGTCCTGATGGTCCCGGTGGAAGTGTTGGATGAGGGAAGTGTCCAGGATAAAGGAACTGGCAACCTAGGAACACTGGGCCCAGTCGACCCCTGTCCCGACGTTTCACATCTCGTAGCCGCCGGATGGTTGGCAATGATCCGGGATCGTGTAGGGGTTTCAGTCGGAGGACAAAAGGGGCTGACGGAAAGTGGATTTAACTGGGAAACGTGCATAGATCTTGGTAGTTTAAGTAGGACCGCTGTGAGGTTGATGATACTTTAGACTCCTAAAGGTTCCAGGAAGCGAGGGGCGAGTTTCTTAGCCTCGTTTTTGAGAGGGATGTCTTTGGATGAAAGCCACACCATCTGCCCAGGTCGATACTCAGGCGCAGGAGTCCGGTATCGATCGACAATCCTCCTCTTGCGATCGGCTGATCTGAACAGGGTCGTGCGTGTGTCCTCCCAAAGTCGCGGCACCTACAGATATGGGCCGGAACAGACGGCACCACGATCTTGCTCGGGGAACAGCGGGGGTTGTTTCCCAAAGGAGCACGCGAAGGGAGATCTTCCGAAGGCAGCATTAACCAGAGAGTTGTGGGCGTACTCAACCCACGCGAGGTGGTCACTGCTGGTAGATGGGTTGTTGGTTTTTATACAACGTAGCGTCGCCTCCAAGTTTGACATGACCATGGTTCCTGCCTTGGCCCAGCTTGTCATTGCACTCTTTCCTCCCACTTTGCCCAGAAAAGACCCAAGGCTTGAGCTTCAACCCTCCGGCCTTTGGGATCTGCTCCACATTCGCCGTAATGGATTTTAGCTGGTCAAGGTTGTTGTGGGAGGTGAGAATGTCATTGACGATTCTGTCGTGTTGGAGCACCTGCCGCTCCTCCTTGAGGTGGGTGAAAGTAGGGAGGTTAGCAGTTTCGCGCATTGCTAGCTGCGCAATGCCCCCTGCTGGTTTGTCTCAGATGCTCACTCTTGTGCTTGCATATTCTCCCAGCTACTCGTCCTCGGAGTCTCGCCAGAGGAATCTATGCAGGTGCACTTCCCGGTCTTCCAACCAAACCGAATTGTACATCTTTTTAATGTCACCCAGAGCAGCGTATATTCCTACTCCTAAATCCGAGTAGGACAGATCGAATCTGGTTGAGGACATCTGGACCTTTCATTAGCAGGTCGTACAAGCTCACGCCTCTGAACGTTTGGCTGCTGTTCCACACGAGTCTCACTGGGGTCGTGACAGAGGGCGGGTTCGGAGCAATAATGTGACTGGAACTGGCCCGTTCCAGTTGAACACCGTGTCCTCGGACAATTTCATTTCAACCCTTCGATCAACCATGTCGCTCACTTGAGCAGTGTAGGCAGCTTTCCACTCGGTTCTTTGGCTCGTTGCTTTTCCGTCCTGAGAAACGTAGCTTCGACTGTTCTTTTATTGTTTGGCAAGGAAGCTGGATCTTCTAACCAAAGATACCTGGCGTGGCAATGTGGTTCCTTGCTGTGGCGGTCACTTGTGACATGGGTGAGGCCTCTTTTTACAACTTCAGGATCCCTCTCTTCAGCCAGAGTCATTCATTCTTTTGCCGCCCGGCTGGCGGTTTCCGCAGCGGCAACCCCGGCATTTTGGCTCGCATGCTGCGCCAATACGATCCCACTTACTCCACTCCAGGAAGTCTCGTTTGGTGGTTGAAGTACCTGACTCCTGGAGCTTGATGCCATCCTGTCTGTTTTGTGGAAGTTGCTCCGGGACTCTCCTGGTGAGCTCCTCGTACTGGACAGCTGCCGCTCTCATTGACCTTGCAAACTGTGACTTGGACATGGGGACCGACACAGACAGCTCCTCAAAGAGGGCAGGATGTGCTCCTCTGGCCATCTTCCCCAGGGGTCCGTCCCACAGCACGAGGTCCCCAACAGCTCTGACTCTCTGAGACGCCAGCTGTCCTTCTCTATGGCTTATTAGTAAATCTATTTCTCTGGGTCGCACAAGTTCATCAGGCGGTATGTCTGGGAAGAATGTCTGCAGTTGCTTCGGAGTCACATGTTTGTGGATATTTGTGGAGTCTAGACAATAACAAACCGATTGCTGTGATTTGAGAGTGACCTTGGGAGTGACGTTTAGAAGGTACCGCTTTGTCTCGACCTGAAACTTCATCCCCGCAACCCCATGGACGACGAGAGTGATTTCCTCACTCCTGAGGTTCAGTCTACTTGCAGCCTTCTGGGTTGTATAATTGCTGTCTGAAGCCAAGTCAATTAAAGTCCCGATTTTTTTTCCAGCATTAGCTGTGACTTCGAGAAGCATCATATTCACTGGCATCTCTTACAATCCACTTTCCACCGGAAAGCCCGGCTTATCTTTCACAGTGCTGAAGGCTCAGGATGCAGTGTTTGAAAATACATCACAACACTGTTTGGCCAATTCCGGTGCAAGTTTGCTGAAGAACTCCTCTTGATCCTCTCTATATTTCTTCCTGCCTTTATCTTCCTCTGGACCGAATCTGCTCTTTTTATGACCTGCGCTGCTTTTCTTCATTTCAGCATTGGTAATGATGCTCGGGAGTACGCTCATCCTTGCAGTCTTGGTCTTTACACAGACAGGCGGGTTTGCAGTATGAACAGTCATCATGAACCTCGAGACACCTCTTGCATGCCGCCACCTTTCTTACTGCAGCCTTTTTCTCTCGTAGCTTTGGCGCTCGAAACCGTTTGCAAAAGTGGAGCTTCCTTTTGTGCTTTCCATCACCGCAGACGACACACCGTGCATGGTCGTCGCCCGACTTGGTAGACTTGGCTCTGGCATGTCTTGGCTCAGCCCTGGTTCCTCTTCTACACGGCTCTTCAACCCTCAGTTGCTCGAGCTGCTCATATACGCTCTCTTGCTCTTTGAGGAATCCCAAGAGACTGTTAAACCGATTATCTGGTGCCACAGCATTCCCCCTGTCAGCGACATAGACCAGCCATTCCTTTTTGAGAGTTTCTGTAAGTTTACTTTCAATTGAACTTGTCACCAGCGGATTTTTGATAGCACCCGTGTCTCCAAGGCCACTCAAGTCTTGACGTGCCTTCTCCACTGTTTGAATTAATTCCAATATTTTCCGTGGCTGACGATTTCTGGCATTTTCTGTATCTCCTCCACAATTTCAACAGCAATGCTCGTTCGATTCCCATAGCGGTTTTCGAGAACACGGAAGATGTCATCTGCAGTGTGAGAAGTAGAGAAGCGAAGGTCTCTTCTGATTTTGTGGTCAAGACTGTCCGGTGGTTGAATCTCTATCACCTCTCTTGGACAGGTCGGCTCTCCCTGCCTCTGGAGTGCTTCCCAGCCCTTTCTCCATCTGTGAAAATCATGTTTTCTCCCAGTAAACTTGGAAAGGGCCGTCGGTTTCAGTCTGATGGCTGGCGTGGGAAAATAGGAGGAAAGGCCCAACGCCGTTGGGGTTAGTCTTTCAGCATACTCCTTTCTTTCTTGGAAAACTCCTTGGGGATGTGGAGTTCGAGCCCCTTTAGGCGACTCAGAAGGTGCTTCCGATCACCTGGCGGGATCCATCATTTCCACCGACCATGCACCTCCTTCGCTGTCTGTACCAGTCCTTGCAGGTGGTTAAGCATGAAGTCATACGCCTCCTGGTGGACATCGGGTTGTACAACAGCGACGTTTTCAGATTCATCCTCTCCAGCTCAACATTTCCAAAGTTGTTCCAAAGAGTCTCCTGGATTAGGCTTCTGATCTCCTTCAGTTTCAACTCACACTCATTTGCCGTCTTTGCCAGGTCGGCTTTTTGCTGTTCAGTGAACACGGCTACTATCTCTGCGTTCAGCTCCGCCTCCCGTTCCGCAATGAATCCGGCCTCCACATCATCATTGGGTTCCATGACTTTCTCGGCTTCTGTTGTGAGTTTATTGAAACTGACTCTGAGATCCTCTTCAGACATGTTTTGATCGACCCTGGTAATACTGTTGGCCAGACGAGAAAGTAATCATTTTGCTGTCGTTCGCTTTACCTCGAGTTGTTCAACTGATTTCCCAATAGCCTGATCAGCCATGTTTGATTCCGCCTACAGGCTGTTCACAGGTGAAAGGGCAAGTACAACTTTTTAATGGTGCTTTGATGTTGTTTTATCTTAATATAATTTTCTTCCTTTTTAAGGATTCCAAGTTATTGCTCCTACTGCTCCAGCTCAAGGCTCCCAGATTTCTGTTTCCTGGTCCTCCAGTTTCCCGGTCAAAAAGGTTTTTTTCCGCCACTGTCAAGCAGCATTTTCACTGTAAAGCAGTGTTTTCACCGTCAACACACACAAAACGCTGGTGGAACGCAGCAGGCCTGGCAGCAACTATAAGGAGAAGCGTTGTGTGTGTTGCTTAAATTTCCAGCATCTGGGGATTTCCTCGAGTTTGCCTTTTCACTGTCAACCAGTTTTTCACTGTCAAGTCGGAGTTCTTGTTCTGTTGTTTGAACATGTGCAGCCTACCTAAATGCGCCTACCTAAAGGTTTTTAACCGGATTCCACTCAATGACCAAACAACTTTTCCTTATATTTTTCGCAACTGCGGCAGTTTTATAGTTCCGTTTGTACTTAGTCATAAGTCATAAAAAATATCATAAGTAATCAGTCATAAGTTGTAATTAGGTTAAGGTTAAGGTGAAGGTGAAAAACTGGCTGCCTCTCGGATTTTGAAGACGAATTCGGACCTGCACCTCGGTTTCTCTACTGAACCGTTATGGATGGCCTCCGACCGGGCGAACTCTCTCGAAGGTTCGCGAGCTCTTAAGCCCCACGTCATCTCCAAGAAGCGCCTGCGCGCGGTGGGCCCCGTATCGGAGTTACCTCAAACGCAGTGACAGCGGTGCTCTTCTCCATGAAACGGGCTCAAGTTATTTAAAGTTCGGCATCTTACCGCAGATTCCAACGCTGCTCTCGGACTGCCGGCGTGATGATGCAGGGTCCGCCAAACTGTTTCAGGCAGTAGGTTATGTCTGGTCTATCAGTAAATTCTTGTTCTTGCTTTTAACCATATAAATATTATTTTCTTTTGCCTCTGGGTCCCAATGCTTTCTAGCAACTCAAGTTTGACTTGACACTCACCTTACTCCCCACCGCTTCGCCATCTCACCACAATACCACAAGTCATAGGAACTGAAATACTCATTCCGTCCATTGAGTCTTCTCCACCATTCGATCACGACTGTTGGATTATCCCTCTAAACCCCATTCTGCTGCCTTTGCCCCGTCACCTTTGACACTCTTATTAATCAACAACCCACCATTTATTTACTTAAAGCCCATTACTCCGCTGGGTTTAGGACAGCAATGAAGAGGTTCACCAGGATGTTGTCTGGATTAGAGACATGAGCTGCTGTGTAAGGAGAGTTCGGACAAACTTGGGCTGCTTCTCTGACGTGGAGGAGGCTCAGGGTGACCTGATACGGCTTGATAAGATTAAAAGAGATATAGATAGAGTAGATAGCTGCCATTTTAAATATTCGGGTCAAAATACCCGATACCAGACAGCATGCATTTAAGTAGATGAGGGGCCTGTGGAATTTTTTGCCAGTGACGGCACAGATGCCAAGTCATTATTTAAAGCAGAGGTTGATCGGTGCTTGATTAGTAAAGGCATCAAAGGTCATGGGGAGAGGGCAGGGAATGGGGTTGAGAAGGGAAATAAAAGACATTCGGACAGACTCATTTAGGGGCTCTTGTCTGGCACGGAGCAGTGGGGCTGAACACCGGTTCGTTTTCCACTCTCGGACCTTCACTGAGACCATTTCCCATCAGTACATGTTTTACCAACAGTACATTTCAATGTTCAAGTTCAATGTAAATTCGTTATCAAAACGTGTTAAGCAGAAGTTATCGAACAATTCCTTTTCTTGTTGGCAAGGTAACTCAATGCTCACCCCCAGCCTGGGGGAGGGAATGGGACCAATTCCAGAGGGGGAGGGTTGGGTGAGTGTGAGACTTTGTGAAGGAGTCCTAACTCCATCCTCCTCATTCCCCTTCCCCTTCTCACTCCCCTCCCTCCCACTCCACTGATGTGTTTGTGAGAGACAGAGAGACCTGTGTGCCCAGTCACATTCCGTTAGTGATGTGCTGTCCCTACTCACACTCCTCACTCCTCTGTACACAGCAATCCTCACAAGCTCAAATGATCCAAAAATCTTATCCCCTCCCTCCTGAACCAACTCTTTAGCAACGTGTTAAACTGTATAATCTTCTGATCCCTGCCACATCACACTGATGGCAGTCCTGAAATCACTGGCCTGGAGGAGCTGCCCTTTCAATTAGCAACTCACTCCCTCAACTCCCTTTACAGAACCTCGTTACTCTACCAGACCATATCATTGTTACCCACATGGACCACGACCTTCACTGTCCACCCTCCTGAGGAATGCTGAGCACTCAACCTGAGATGACCCAGATGCCAGCATGCAGGAGGGAACACACCATCCTGGAATTTCATTCTCACCTACAGTACATCCTGTCAGTTCCCTGAGCTAACAAGCCACGTATCAACACAGCTCGCCTCTTCTCCTCCCTTCCCTTCTCAGTCTCAGAGCCATGCTCAGTGCCAGAGACCCTATTGCTGTGACTTTTCTTTGCCAGGTCATCCCACCATCCCCGACTGTACCTAAAGTGATACCTGTGTTGTTCAGAGGGATGGGCACAGGGGGAAACAGAGAGTCCAGTTTCTTCCTCACTGTCACCCAGTTCCCTGTGCCGTGCACCTTGGGTGCAAATACCTCTCAAATGTCCTACCTATCACCCCTTCAGCCTC
This sequence comes from Hypanus sabinus, assembly GCF_030144855.1. Taxonomy (NCBI): domain Eukaryota; kingdom Metazoa; phylum Chordata; class Chondrichthyes; order Myliobatiformes; family Dasyatidae; genus Hypanus; species Hypanus sabinus. The sequence goes on from NW_026778984.1 coordinate 273,491, forward strand.
CTGAATGATCTGGAGTTCATCCAGTTCCAGCTGCAACTCCGTAATGTGGATTGTTCGGAGCTGAAGCTGGATGCCCTTCTCACAGGTGTAGTTATCAGGGACACAGGAGGGTCCCCGGCCTTCCCACATCCCACAAAGCAGCTTTCCAGCACCCTGCCTGTCATCTCCACTGTTTCAACTAAGAAAATGTAAAGGGGCAAAAATAATTCTACCTCCATCATGATTTTGCCTTCTCTGACTGACTGCTCTCCCCACTGAATTAAAGAATTAAAGCCTCAAAGTCTCCGCTCCAACTCTGTCCACTCCATCAGTGACCGCTCCACTTGCTCCTGCTAATAAAGGTTTCCTTGATAATCCATCCTGACTGTGGAGTGGCCACTGTTGAAAGCTCAAAAATAACCTGCCCTGAACCACTGCCTTTAATACACCATTGGTGAACCTGAGTGAATTGCGTCCTCTCAAGCTTCTGATCTCTCCAATTCACGTTGGGTCAAAGCTCGGTACGGGGACACAAGGATGAATGACTGATTGAAACCCATCCCAGTCAGAGCAGGTGACCACCCTCACCACAGTGTGAACCCACCACTGTCTCTGCAGTGTGGATCAGTGTGTGAATGCCTTCCCACAGTCTGAGCAGGTGACCACCCTCCCCACAGTGTGAACCCACCACTGTCTCTGCAGTGTGGATCAGTGTGTGAATGCCTTCCCACAGTCTGAGCAGGTGAATACCCTCACCACATTGTGAACCCACCACTGTCTCTGCAGTGTGGATCAGTGTGTGAATGCCTTCCCACACTCTGAGCAGTTGATGTTCAGTCAGTTGAGATGTCTGAGCGAATTCATTCCCACAATCAGAACAGGTGACTGGCATCGCCCAGTGTGAACTCGCTGATGGACTTTGAAGCCTGATGACCGAGTGAATCCCTTTCCACAATCTGAGCAGGTGAACGGTTTCTCCCCAGTGTGAGTTCGGCAGTGCCTCACCAGGTTGGATGACGCAGTGAACCCCTTCCCACATTCACAGCACGTGAATGGCTTCTCCCCAGTGTGAATTCAGCAGTGCTTCACAAGGGAGTATGAATCAGCGAATCCCTTCCTACATTCAGAGCAGCTGAACGGTTTCTCCCCAGTGTGAATTCGCTGATGTACATTCAGATGAGACGACTGAGTGAATCCCTTCCCACATTCAGAGCATGTGAATGGCTTCTCCCCAGTGTAAATTCGGCAGTGCTTCACAAGGTGGGATGAGTCAGTGAATCCCTTCCCACATTCAGAGCATGTGAATGGCTTCTCCCCAGTGTGAATTCGGCAGTGCTTCACAAGGTGGGATGAGTCAGTGAATCCCTTCCCACATTCACAGCACGTGAATGGCTTCTCCCCAGTGTGAATACGGCAGTGCTTCACAAGGGAGAATGAATCAGTGAATCCCTTCCCACATTCAGAGCATGTGAATGGCTTCTCCCCAGTGTGAATTCGGCAGTGCTTCACAAGGTGGGATGAATCAGTGAATCCCTTCCCACATTCAGAGCAGCTGAACGGTTTCTCCCCAGTGTGAATTCGCTGATGTACTTTCAGATGAGTTGATTGGGTGAACCCCTTGCCACATTGAAAGCAGCTGAACGGTTTCTCCCCAGTGTGAACTCGCTGATGTTCAGTCAGTTGAGATGACCGAGCAAATCCTTTCCCACATTCAGAGCAAGTGAACGGCCTCTCCCCAGTGTGAACTCGGTAGTGTCTCACAAGTTTGGATGAGTCACTGAATCCCTTCCCACATTCAGAGCAAGTGAATGGCCTCTCCCCGGTGTGAACTCACTGGCGTGTCTGTGGGTAGGCTGTGAGTGAATCCCCTCCCTCACACAGAGCAGGTGAATGGCCTCTCCCCACTGTGAACTCACTGGCGTGTCTGCGGGTAGGCTGTGAGTGAATCCCCTCCCTCACACAGAGCAGGTGAATGGCCTCTCCCCACTGTGAACTCACTGGCGTGTCTGTGGGTAGGCTGTGAGTGAATCCCCTCCCTCACACAGAGCAGGTGGACGGCCTCTCCCCACTGTGAACTCACTGGCGTGTCTGTGGGTAGGCTGTGAGTGAATCCCCTCCCTCACACAGAGCAGGTGGACGGCCTCTCCCCACTGTGAACTCACTGGCGTGTCTGTGGGTAGGCTGTGAGTGAATCCCCTCCCTCACACAGAGCAGGTGAATGGCCTCTCCCCACTGTGAACTCACTGGCGTGTCTGCGGGTAGGCTGTGAGTGAATCCCTTCCCACACTGAGAGAAGGAGAATGATATCTCACTGCGATCAATCATCTGGCAATTCAGACAGTCAGATGTTTGAATCCCTTCTACAATCAATGCAGTTGAAGAACTGATCTCCAGTGAGCAAATGCTGGTGTGTTCTCAGCTCCCGGTTCCAGTGGATAACACTGAGTTACAACAGAAAACTTCATTTCAGACACAAAACACATTTCCAGCTGGGATGAGATAATTCTTCATCTCCAAGGATTGACAATAGATGTGTCGGTCTTGCAAAGAAAATATTTGGCCAATCCTTATATATCCATAAATAGACAGCCCATGCACAAGTGTTCTGCCATTTCAAACCTGTAAAAATATTTGAAAGGACATCAATAGGTGAAGGACAGTTTTTCAGGTGAGATTTTAGTCTGTGGTGAGAACATAAGGAAAAGGAGTAGGAGAACATCATCTGGCCCGTCTCCACCAACCTGCCTTTTCCCCATCGCCCTTCATTCCCCTTCTTTGCAAACATCTATCCAACCTCGTCTCAAATGCATTTACTGAGGTAGCCTCCACTGCTTCATTGGGCAGAGAAATCTATAGATTCCCAACTCTTGGGGGAAATCTTCATCTCCATCCCAAATGCCCCGAATGTTAAAGTGATGTCCTCTAGTTCTACTCTCAACTACCAGTGGAAACAACTTTTCTACCTCTACCTTAACTATCTGAATCATAATTTTGCATGTTTCTATAAGATCATCTCTCAATGTGAGCTCTGGCATCAGAATATCACCCAGTTCATCTCATGTTGAGATATACCACAGGTGACTGTGGGAAGCAGATGGAGTTCAACCTGGTGGTTCATTTCGGTAGGTCCAATTTGAAGACAGAATACAATATTAATGATAGGACTCTTGGCAGTTTGGAGGAGCAGCGAGATCGTGGGATCTATGTCAATAGTTCATGCAAAGCTGCTACGCAGCTGGACAATGTTTTTAAGAAGGCCTTCATCAGACATGGGACTGAGTTCAAAAGTGGTGAGGTACTACTACAGATATAAAAGGCCTTCGTTAGGCCCTACTTTTAGCACTGTGTTCAATTCTGATCACCTCACAACAGGAAAAAACACTCTAAATAGGGTGCAGAGGAGTTTGACAAGGATGTTGCTTGGATTGGAGAGCACGCCTTACAAGAGTAGGCTGAGTAAACTTTGGAGCGATGGAAGATGAGAGGTGACCTGAGAGAGTTGTATAAGATGATGAGAGGCATTGATCGTGTGGATAGCCAGAGGTTTCTCCCCAGGGCTGAACGAGCCAACATGAGGGGGCATAGTTTTAAGGTGCTTGGAAGTAGGTACAAGGGGGATACCAGAGATAAGCTTTTTTTTTCACTCTCTTTTCACACAGAGAGTGGCAGGTACATGGAATGCACCGCCAGCGACGGTGGAAAAGGTGGATACAATAAGGGTCTTTTCAGACACTGTTCGGTAGGTACGTGCAATGCACTGCCAGCGACGGTGGTAAAGGTGGATACAATAAGGGTCTTTTCAGACACTGTTCAGTAGGTACGTGGAGCTGGGAATAATAGAGGGATATTTGGTAGTGAAACTCTTGGCAGATTCTAGAGTAGGTTATATGGTCGGCATGAGGTTGTCATCCGAAGGGCCTGTAATGAATTGCAGACTTATGTTTCTGTGTTTATATGTGAACTCCCCATCTTCTAACAAGGCATGGATCAAGCCTCCTGACTGACCAACAAAATCTCTGACTGTATTCCTGTCTGTATGAGAAAGGGCTCTACTTCTGCCTTCAATCAACCTATGACTTGGCTCAGTCTGTCTCTGTCCTTTGGTATTATTTCAAGTTCATGTTCCACAACACGACAAAGTGAACTTGTTACTACATGTCTGATCCTGGAGATTTTCTAATTACTGGGATCCCCTCCCCCCAGCTGAGTGACAGTGATGAACCCATCGATGGCAATGCCAATGACTATGAAGGGGTGGGCAGTAGTTACTCTCATTGGAGTGTGGCAATTTTGTGATGTGAAAGCTACAGGTCACCTGTCATCGAGGACAAAGGTGTTTCATATCGTTATTTACCCAGAGAGAACTAAAGCTGACCGGAGGATTTTTTTTATGCTATACAATAGTAATTGACATTCTCACCGACTGGGAGGTAGACTCTTTATCTGAGAGTAACCGGACACTATATTTTTGTTCCGAGGTTCTGATCCTCGGATTTACATGGCTGGAAGTCGCTGCGTTAGGGACAATCTCTATGGGGACAACGCTGGCCTGTCAACCATGGCTGCCTCCTTACCCAGAAGACAGCACGGCGGAGAAACCTGTCCATCAGCCATCCAAGGACCCAGCGATGCGCATGCGCCGGAGAAATGGCGGCGCCGCCAGCTCTCAACCGCCGTAAACTCCCCGTGACTCGGGTAAATCGTGGGACTGAGAGAGACGGAAAGGACCGGGATTGTCCTGAGGTGCGGGACCAGTGTGGACGGAGCTCATGGTAATTTTCCTTTAATCGCGGTTCAGACGCCGGTGATTAAGCTCCTACCTGCGTCCGATCCCCGAGAGCCTCTCGTCTGCTGAGCGCATGCGCAATGTTCACGATTGGCTGTGCCGCCCACGCATGCGCATTGGTTTAAACAGGATTAAAAAATCTGCAGACGCGGAAATCCAAAGCAACACGTGGAGGAACTCAGTGGGGCAGAAAGCAACTATGGAGAGGAGAGAACAGTCGGCGTTTCAGACCCACACCCTTCTTCAGGACTGGAAAGTCAGTATGTGGGGGGAGATGAAGTGATAGGGCAAACCGGGAGACCGGGAGAGTAAAGAGCTGAGAAGTTAATGAGTCAGAGAGATAAAGGGCTGGAGAATAATAATATTTTATTGATCCTGAGTGGGAAATTCATTTCGTTACAGCAGCAACATTTAGAAATACACTTAACAGTGTGCAGACTTTACTAATAAGAAAGTAGAGAATAATAATATACACAGTAATACTGTACCAATGTGCAATAATATTGCATGAAATAATAATGCAGGGATTATTGAACTAAGATGTGTGTTCACCTATCTCAGAAAGATGAACTCTTGCAGTTGGTAAGAAACAATTTCTGTAACTATGCTTGAGACGGCGGGGATGAGTGAGTCTGTTAGAAAGAGGGATGGGGAATCTGCTGCCTGTCGGGTAGGTGATGGAGAGGATATGACAGATTGTCCATAATCGGTAAGTTTATCAAAGAATGGATCCATGTCTCCTGATGAGTTTACTTTGTCTTTTTGCACCGATGCTGCTCCCCCAACAGAAAGCAGCAAAGAAGACTGCACTCGCTACAACAGACTGGTAAAAGATCTGCACCAACCTGCCTCACACATTCAAGCATCTCGGCTTCCTTAGAAGACAAAGTCTACTCATCCCCTTCTTGAAAACAACCTTTCTGTTGGTTTTTCAGTCATGTCTTTACCCGAGGTGAACACCCAACTAATTGTCCTCCACCACAGTGACCTCTGCTCCCAGAATGTGTGCAGGACTCGTCACTGTCCTCTTCCTCCTAAAATCAATCACCATTTCCCTGGTTTCGGCCACATTCAGGAGCAGGTGATTCCTCCTCACTATTCCACAATCCTGTCCACCAGTCCTCTGTACCCCGACTCCTGCCCATCTCTAATGCACCCAACTACCGCAGAGTCATCAGAGAACTTCTGCAAGTGGCCAGACTCAGAGTTGTACTGAAAGTCTGAGGCGCACAGTGTGAACGGAAACGGAGACAGGACAGTCCCTTGTGGGGCTTCAGAGACACTCACCTCCACTTCAGGCACAGAACTACCGAGCGGTACAAACTGGGGTCTGTCTGCCAGGAAGGCAGTGATCCAGGAGAGAGTGAATTTGTCTACACCCATTCTTTGCAATTTCTTGCTCAGAAGACGCGGATAGATTACACTGAAGGCACTAGAGCGATTTAAAGTGATGATTCTCACAATGCCACCAGCATCATTCCAGTGGGAGTGAGCTCACTGCAACAGGTGGATGACAGAACACAGAAGCAAAGAAAACCTGCAGCACAACACTGAGCCCAACATGTCCTTATCGTAGAACTGCCTCGGCTTGCCCATAGCTCCATGTACCTATCCAGGAGTCTCTGAAAAGACCCTATCGTTTCCACCTCCACCACGGTCGCCGGCAGCCCATTCCACGCACTCAGCACTCTCTGCGTAAAAAACACAGGCCACTGACATCTCCTCTGTATCTACTTACAAGCACCTTCAGTATACCTCCATTCGTGCTCGCCAGTTCAGCCCTGGGAAAAAGCCTCTGACTATCCACATGATCAATGCCTCTCATTATCTTGTACACCTCCATCAGGTCACCTCTCATCCTCCGTCGCTCCAAGGAGAAAAGCCAGGTTCACTCAACCGATTCTCATAAGGCATGCTCCCCAATCCAGGCAACATCCTTGTAAATCTCCTCTGCACCCTTTCTATGGTTTTCACATCCTTCCTGTAGTGAGGCGACCAGAAATAAGCAGAGTAATCAGAATGAGGTCTGACCAGGGTCATATATAGGTGCAACATTACCTCTCAGCTCTTAAACCCATGCACCGCGTGCCTTCTTTACCACAAATACAATTTGTGTAGCAGCTTTGAGTGTCCTGTGAACCCGGACCCCAAGATCCCTCTGATCCTCCACACTGCCTAGAGTCTTACCATTAATACTACGTTCTGCTATCATATTTGACCTACCAGATGAACTACCTCACACTTCTCTGGGTTGAACTCCATCTGCCTCTTCTCAGCCCAGTTTTGCATCCGATCAATGTCCCGTTGTAGCCTGTGACATTCCTGGGCGATCTCTACTCTCTTTCTTGGAAAAGGGAACAGCATCTGCATCCCTCCAATCGTCTGAAACGTCTCCCGTCCTCATTGATGATGCAAAGATCATCGCCGGAGGCTCAGCAATCTCCTCCCTCACTTCCCACAGTGTCCTGGGGTACATCCCATTGGGTGTCGGTGACTTATCCAACAGATGCTTTCCAAAAGCTCCAGCACATGGGATTGTCCACTCCTGACACACAGTAATCCAGAATGTCTCACAGAACACAGAAAAAAACGGCGAAACGTAGGAGCTGCAGCAACAAGCTGTCACAAGCGCAGCACCATCTTAGAATGTAAGTAGCCTGGAGTGTCCCGTCTGACAGTGACCGCAGGTCAGGGTAGGAGACAGCCGGAGAGACTACATCTGCTGACCCGTCTGACAGTGACTGGTCAGGGTAGGAGACAGCCGGAGAGACTACATCTGCTGACGCGTCTGACAGTGACTGGTCAGGGTAGGAGAGAGCCGGAGAGACTACATCTGCTGTCCCGTCTGACAGTGACTGCAGGTCAGGGTAGGAGACAGCCGGAGAGACTACATCTGCTGACCCGTCTGACAGTGACTGGTCAGGGTAGGAGACAGCCGGAGAGACTACATCTGCTGACCCGTCTGACAGTGACTGGTCAGGGTAGGAGACAGCCGGAGAGACTACATCTGCTGATCCTGTCAGTATCAGCCCCAGGACACTGAAGGCCTGTGTGAGCCTGCTCTCTGGTACTTTGTCTCACCTTTACAATCTGAGACTGAGTCGAGAAAAGATACCGGTGCTGTGGAAGACTTCCTGTTTGGTTCCTTTGCTCAACAAGGCGACTCCATCTGAACTTAATAACGACAGACTAACTGCCCTCACATCTCCTGTGATGACGGTGACCGAGAGGCTGGTTCTGACTTATCCTGGACGCTCTAAAGTTTGCCTACCAACCTCATGAGGGTGTGGATACATAATCTACCTGTTGCAGCGAGCTCACTCACATTGGTATTGTGAGAATCGCTTTTTTTTAATTTCGCCAGTGCCTTCAATACAATCCAGTCGCGTCTTCAGTGCAACAACCTGCAAAGGATGGGCGTGGACAAACTCACTCACTCCTAGATTACTGCCTTCCTGACAGACTGATGCACCATCAATAACTCACTCTGAGACGCAAGGCGAGATATCGGCTTTTATTGATTGGAAGAAGGAACAAGCAGTGAGTGACCACCATACTACATCCTGGAGACTGAGAGGCCGGGCTCAGGCCTTGATCGCCTTTATCCAGGGGTCTGTGGGAGAAGCCACAGGAGCAGTCGGCAGGGGGCGTGTCCAGACAGGTATATGTAGTTCACCACACAGACAGACCCCAGTTTGCACTGCAAGTGGTTCTCTGCCGGAAGTGGTGATGAGTGGTACTGGAGACCCACAAAGAACTGTCCAGTCCACGTTTCTGTTCACACTATTATCTCACCTCCCCTCACATTCTTTCTCCCTCCCTTCCGTTCCAGTCCTGAAGAAGGGTCTCGGTCTGAAACGCCGACTGTTCTCTCCTCTCCATAGTTGCTGCAGGCCCCTCTGATTTTCCTCCAGCATTTCCCGTCTGTTGCTTTGGATTTCTCACATCTTAAGTTTTTCTCCTGTTTACTCGCATGCGCATGCGCGGAGGTCGCAGGTCATCCCGAATATCGCGCATGCGCTCAGTAGGCGAGAGGCACACAAGGACCGGTCGCGGGTAGAAGGGTCTCAGGGGGGGAAGTAATCTCCGGTGTCTGAGACACGATTGAAGGGTTATTACTGTGAGATCCTGCCGCACTGGTCCTGCACTCCAGGACAGCCCCGGTCCGTTCCCTCTTTCTCAGCCCCCGATCCGTACCCGAGCCCCGGGAAGTTTTCAGCTGACGAGCGCTGCAGCCGCCGCCATCTCTGCGGCGCATGCGCATCGTAGATTTTTCGGTGCCTGATAGATAGGTTTCTCGTTCGTGCGGCCTTCTGGGTAAAGAGGCAGCCATGCGTGACTCTGCCAGCGTTGTCCCGGTTCAGTCGAGGAATTGTGAGCGAATATCTCTCTCAAACACTGCCGAGGTCCAGCTGTATAAATGCAAGGATTAGAAACTCGAAGCAAAAATATATTTCCGAGTTAATCTTGGATGAAAAATCTACCTTCCAATCAGTAAAAATTTCATTTAATGCTGTATGGCAAAAAAAAATCCTTCGGTCAGATTTAGTTCTCTCTGGGTAAAGAAGGAGAGAAAACAGCTTTGTCCTCGATGCCAGCTGAGTTATGGCTTTCACATCACAAAAGTGCCACACTCCAATGAGAGTAACTACTTTCATGTCATTGCCATTGCCATCACTGTCAATCAGCTGGGGGGAGGGAGTCCAAGGAATTAGAACATCTCCAGGATCAGACATGTAGTAACAAGTTCTCTTTGCAGTGTTGTGGGACATGACCAGAACTGAAATAATACCAAAGAACAAATTGAGTCAAGTCACAGGTTGATTAAAGACAGAAATTGCCCATTCTCATGCAGACAGGAATACAATCAGAGAATTTGATGGTCAGTCAGGATGCCTGATCGTTGCCTTGTTAGAAGATGAGGAGTTCATACAGAAACATAGAAATCTACAGCACATTACATTACATGGTATGAACTAATTTAATAATTGTTTTAAATATTTACTGAACCATCATGTTACACCCCAGCCTGACTCTCTTTATACCTGGAGAAAAGTAAAAACGAGCTGCTGGAGTTACACAGCTCGTCAGGCAGCGTCTGTGGAGGGAAATGGAAAATCGACATTTTGGGTTGAGACATTCCAGATGAAGGATCCCAACCTGGAAAGTTGATTGTACATTTCTCTCCACATTTGCTGCCCGACCCACTCAGTTCCTCTGTCATCACGTTTCTTACTCAAGATTCCAGCATCTGCAGTCTCTTCTGCCACTCTTTACAGAACTTGCCCCTTTCAGTCCTGCCTTAGACTGAACCGGGCTCTTCTCTCTGGCTTCATTTCTGTTCTGCTTCTAATTTAGCCCATCACGCCTACCGGGACACAGGCGGCCAACAGCATCTCGTCAGAGTCCCCTGTCCAGGGCCTGGGATTGATTGGCGTCTGGCTTCTCCTTTCACCACACGACTTCAATCGTCAATCGTCTTCCAGGGGAAGGTCCTTCCGACCGCAGGGATGAGGCCTGTGGAGATTCATTTGACGTTTCTGTCACACAGGGTTTTTACGGGATGCCCGACCCTTCTCCTATCATATCAGGGCTTAGGCAGTCTATGGCTGAGTTTTCATTCAGTTCTGATCTGCTTAATCTATTTCTGATCCCTCACTGATCTGGAAATTACCACAATTCCTTTACACAGAGAGCAACATAATGTTAACTCCCTAAGACTACAGCGCGCGTAGTGGACAATCGCGGTACTGCAGGGGATCAGCAACTCCCTGAACGTTAAAGCATTCTGAATCAGGAAGTGCTGGGAATTAACATGGCTTCAAAAGGACAGGTCGAGAGTTGGACCGAGGAGGTAATTTGTCCCATCTGCCTGGATTTCTTCACCGATCCGGTGTCACTGGAGTGCGGACATAACTTCCGTCGCTCTTGTATCACACGGTGCTGGGAAAGGGAGGAGAGAAACTCCTGCCCGGAATGTTTAGAGGTGTTTGCTGACCGCACCCTCAGGGTGAATCGGGCCTTAGCAAATCTGGCTGAAAGAGCTCGAAATCTAAACCTGAATCCGAAAGGGAAGGGAAGTAAATGTCACTGCGAGTAACATAAGGAAGAATTGAAGCTGTTTTGTGAAACGGACAAGACACTGATCTGTGCAGGTGTGAAGGAACACAAAGAAAACCGATTCATGCTGATTAAAGAAGCTGTTAAAATGTACACGGTAAAATGAACGTTAATTTGATACTCAATTCATTTTCTCATACATACATACCATCGCACGAGCCTCCAAAATAAACTGATCATTCAGTTTAAACTTCTATCATCTATCCCTCCTGCAGCCCACCTCCTCAACCCGCAACTCTCCGCTCTCCATACCGATCGCGCTCTACGTACTGTATCGCCCTGATCCATTCGCTCCTCCCCACTGATCTCCCTCCTGGCACTGACACCTGCAAGCAGGACAAGTGCTACACCGGACTCCTAACCTCCTCCCTCGTCACCATTCAGGGCCACAAACAGCCCAGTTCCTCCCGTTTCTTCCATGATCGATTCTCCTCTCGTATTAGATTCTTTCTTCTCCAGCCCTTTATCTCTTCCACCTGTCCCCTCTCAGCTTCTCACTTCATCACCCTCCCCCACATTCCCCCTCACGTTTTCTCACCCATCATCTGTCAGCTGGTTCTTATCCCCAACCTTCTTATTCTGGCTTCTGTCCCATTCCTTCCCAGTCCTAATGAAAGGTCTCATCCCAAAACACCAACTGTTTATTTCCCCTGAATAGATGCTCCCTGACTCACTGAGTTCCTCCGGCATCTTGTGCGATAATCGGGTTTGATCACCTGTTTCTTTTGATGCACCTTTGTTTCTATTTCCTTCACTCTCTGACTTCCAGGATCAGCTAAAATCTTCCTTAGACTCTCTCACAAAAAAGAAATCAGACTTCCAGGAAAAGGAGCAGCAACAGAAAGAGAAGATTTCCAGAGTCCGGGTGAGGCTTCCTGAGTGGAATTTCTGATATTACTGTCGAGGTTTGCTCCATTTAACGCAGAATAGCAGAGTATCGCAGCTCCAGTGACCTGGGTTCGATCCTGACCTCTGGTGCTGTCTGTGTGGAGTTTGCATGCTCTCCCTGTGACCACGAGAGACTCCGACACATCCCAAGGACATGCCGGATGAATGGCTAATTACCGTTAACCCTGTAAAGGTGGGAAGGGTGTGCATGAATCAGATGGGAGTTTATGGGTCAATAAGTGAGGACAGATTTCAGGAAAATGTGAGTCTAATAGACCAAACTTAATGACAAAAGGAAACAGAATACAGCAATGCTGTATATTAATCTTCACCTTTCATTCAACAGGAACAGTCACACAGCCTTCAGTCCCACGTCACATCCCAGTTTGCTGAACTGCGACAGATTAACACTGAGAAAGAGCAGTGCTTCCTCGGGGATCTCCAGGAAGAAGTGAAGAGGATTCTCAATCGAATGGAGAAAAATCTTCACGCTATTCAAGAGAATATAAGGAATGTTCAGGAGGAAATCACTAAGTTAAACGAACAGATGGATCAAAAAGACAGTGTGATATTTCTCAAGGTGAGGGATTATATTTCAATTTGTTTCTGTCAAAGGGCACTACAAGAACAGTGGTATATTTGAAATAAACACAGCACAGAGGCCAATTCTAACAGATCAATTGCCGCTGCTGGCGACCTCACACAAGTTGTTATACCTGCATGATGCGCCCTCCCATCACTCAAATAATGACATTTCAAAATGTCCAAGATATGCTTTCAGTCCTTCATTAGCAAAACACAATCTTGAAGCAATGAAACTTCAGGGTAATTCATTGTAAATTAAGCTGCAACACAGCGGACAAGAACAGAATGACATCCGCCTGTCCCCAGCTCAAAACTGCCCAGAACAAAGTACAGATACGTAACTCTTTCCCTTCGCTTTTACCACGTCCCCACTCACGTGACGAGTTACCATAATAAACACGTAACACAGAATACAATGCAGACAGAAAACAGTCGTGTTGCTCCTACACACAGCATTTACAAATGGCAGTAAACTGTTTCTCACCAGACAATTGATGCAACTATTCAGGGTTGTTGTTGTCCCATAATAACAAGATTATTAAGGGATTGGACACACTGGAGGCAGGAAGTATGTTCCCGCTGATGGGTGAGTCCAGAACTGGAGGGCACAGTTTAAGAATAAGGGGTAGCCCATTTAGAACAGTGATGCGGAAAAACGTTTTCACCCAGAGAGTGGTGGATATGTGGAATGCTCTGCCCCAGAAGGCAGTGGAGGCCAAGTCTCTGGATGCTTTCAAGAGAGAGTTAGATAGAGCTCTTATAGATAGCAGGGACAAGGGATATGGGGAGAGGGCAGGAACAGGGTACTGATTGTGTATGGTCAGCCATGATCACAGTGAATGGCTGTGCTGGCTAGAAGGGCCGAATGGCCTACTCCTGCACCTATTGTCTATTGTTCTAAAACTTGGCTTCCACAACTTCTGTACATCCCAGGACTGAATGCAAATTTCTCTGAAATTATCTACTCCGATCATAACACAGAGCTGCTGACTGTTTCCTTAATTACCACATTAAATATCCTCTAAAACTCCCATTAACACCCGGTTCCAGTCACAGGCTGTGAGTGTGTCTGGTCCGGTTTGTGTGAGGGTCTCTCTGTCAATCAGTGAGAACAAAGAATGTGACCCACACAATTAGACTTATTCTCCGTATCCGGTTTCCATCAGATTATGGAAACTTTCACTGTCTCTTTATTTTTTGGATATATTTCACATGGGATTATATCCCATTCTCTATCATAAACAGGCCATTAGGTCCATCTTCTATCAGTTTCCCTGCTTCACAATCCTCCACCCACCTACTCACCACAAACAGCAACAGTTCCCCGAACTCCCTGGTCCCTCACGTGTTTATTCAGCCTCCCCATTACATTCAATCTCTGCCGTTCCATTTCAACCACTCCTGTGGCATTGAGTTCCACATCCTCTTCACTACATTTCTTGTGGAATTTTTCATAATCGATCTGGGATTACATCACCCCACGAGTCTCCCCATAAATAGAGGTACTTCCTCCACCCGCACACAATCACATACATCACTGATCTTAAATTCCTCCATCCTATCACACTGACGTCATATCCAGATGATAATGCACAGCCTGTCCTGTCTTCCCTGTAAGTTTCATCCTCTCAGTAATGGTCTGATATTCAGAAACTTTCCCTGTAATTTACCCCGTGGTTCTGTATTGTCCGTGTGTGTGAGTGACTGTGAAATTGGGAATTTTCTACGCCTTGTAATGATTTGGATGAAATTCAGGATGTGGACAGAAAGTCCAAGTCTAATCTGATTCGTGTTTTATTTATTTCAGGAGGAAGCTCGTCGGAACAGAAGGTAGGACAGGCTCTTTACTGAAACCCTGAATGGATTTGTAAAATAGTTCAGAATAGCAATTTATAACCAGCAGTTTAATATTTACAGGATTAATGACGATGACCAGGAATTGTCAGTGACAGATGAGACCCTACCGGTTGAAAAATTCGATCACCTCTATTTGTTGAACACAGTGCTTAGAGAAACACTTGATGCTATTAATCGAGGTAAAACTTACAAAGATTAATTTCTCCTTATTTATGAAGCTCAATTTAGTTTCAATTTGAGGCAAAGATTGTCTATAATACTGGGCTGAAGGGGAACTGAAGTTTATTTCACATCAACCCCACCGACTGGGAGTCATCACTGTCACATGGTCAGCTGGAGATGTCAGACCCCTGAACACACCACCACAGGGTCCCAATAGAACCAATACACGGAACAGGCAGATGGACCACTGTGTCCTGATCCCAGTCAAATGCACTAACACAGCAGGACATGAGTTAGGATCTACCAGAGGAACTGGGAATTTAATACTGATGATAATATTGTAGGGAATAAAAGCAGGTATCAGTGTGGTGACAGGGATTGTCAGGAAAATACACAAGTCCTTCATGTGTCCTGTGAGTGCAGACTCTGACTGACACAGGTCTTCCCCCTTCCGGATCAGCAACTCTCACTGTTGTTAGAGGCAGAAGAGGGGAGTGGTCGTGATCGGGGACTGAATCGTCAGGGGAACAGGACACCTGAATGGTATGTTGCCTCCTGGGTGCCAGGGTCAGGGATGCCTTGAATCGTGTCTGCAGCATTTTAGAGAGGGAGGGAAAAGAGCCAGATATCCTGGTAAATTTTGGGACAATGACATTGGAAGTAAAAGCAAAGAGGTCCTGAAAATAGAATTTGGAGAGCTTGGTAGAAAGCTCAGAAGCAGTACCCCCAGGGTTGTAATTTCTGGATTGCTGCCTGTGCCACATGCTGGTGAGCGTAGAAACAGGATAAATTGACAGATAAACCATGGCTGAGAAGATGGTGCTGGGGACAGGGATTCAGGTTCTTGGATCATCGGGATGTGTTCTGGTGGAAGAACGAACTGCTCAAAAGGGGTGGGTCACACCTCGACCCGAGGGAGAACAATATTCTCACAGAGAAGTTTGATAGAGCTGTTGGGGAGGGTCTGAACTAATTTGTTGGGAGGGGGGGGTCGGGAACTGGTGTGAAGGGATAGGATTGATGGTAAAATGCAAAGATAGCGTGCAGTCAGACTGTCAGATAGGATGGACAGATGCGAGGACAAAATTGCAGCCAGCAGGGTGAGTATCAGTGCATTAGGGATGCAGGATTAAAAAGGGTAGCAGATACAGTACACAAAGTGTTATGTCCCAATACATGGAGTATGAAAAATAAGGTGGATGATCTTGTTGCACTATTACCGATTGTCAGGTATGATGTTGTGGCCATCACGGAAACGTGACGGAAGGATGGTTGTAGTTGGGATCTGAATGTCCAAGGTTACACAATGTATTGGTGGTATAGGAAGGTCGGGTGAGGGGGTGGTGTGGCTCTGCTGGTAAATCAGCAGCAAGATGTGACATAGGATTGGAAGATGTTGAATCCTTGTGGGTTGAGGTAAGGAACTGCAAAAGTAAAAATGACACTGACAGCAGTCATATACAGGCCTCCCAACAGTCAGTGGGTTGAGGCCCCCAGATTACAACTGGAAATAGAAAAGGCTGATGAAAAGGACAATGTTATGATAATCACGGGAGATTTCAACATGTAGGTCAATTGGGAAAATCAGGTTGGTAAAGGATCTCAAGAGAGTGAGCTTGTTGAATGCAATGTGATGGCTTTCTAGAGCAGTTTGTCGTTGAGCCTACTCGGGGAACAGCTCTAATGGATTGGGTGTTATGTATTGAACCAGAGGGGAGTAGTGAAAAGAAACCTTAGGAGGCAGAGCTCACAACATGACCGAGTTCAACTTGAAATCTGATAAGGAGACAGTAAAGTCTGACATTGTAGTATTTCACAGGAGTAAAAGAAATTACAGTGGTCTGAGAGAGGAGTTGGCCAAAGCAAATTGGAAGGAGATGCTGGCAGGGATGAGAGCAGAGCAGAAATGTTGTCAGTTTCTGGGAAAATGAGAAAGGTGAAGGATAGGTGCATTCCAAAAATAAATGAATACTCAAATGGCAAATTAGTAAAGCCGTGGCTGACAAGGGAAGACAAATTATTGTAAAGGCAAAAGAGAGGGCATACAACTAAACAAAAATTAGTAGGAAGACAGAGGAGCGGGAAGCTTTTAAATATCTACAGAGAGGAACTAAAAGGATGATTGGGTGGGAAAAAACAAACAAGAAATTGAGTTGAATTGACTATTAAATACATCTTCATATACATGAGGATTAAAAATCTTTACGTTACGTCTCCATCTAAATGTGCAATGCGCAATTTATAGTAATTTACGATGAATTATATGTATAACATGCTGGTCAATATAACATAGAAATACAGTTTTGTCCACACGAGTTAATCAGTCTGATGGCCTGGTTGAAGAAGCTGTCCCGAAGCCAGTTGCTCCTGGCTTTTATGCTGCGGTACCGTATCCCGGATGGTAGCAACTGGTACAATTTGTGGTTGGTGTGACTCTGGTCTCCAATGATCCTTCAGGACCTTTTTACATACCTGTCTTTGTAAAACAAGTCAGCAAACAATATCAAATTGTTTTTCAAGTATTGTAAAAAAAATAAAACAGAGATGAGAGTGGATATAGGGCTGCTAGAAAATGAGTCCAGATATAGAATAACACAGGATAAAGAGATGGCAGATAAACCAAATATTTTGCACCAGTCTTCACCATGGAAGACACTAGCACTGTGCCCGGTGTTGAAGAGTGCGAGGGAAGAGAAGTAAGTGCAGTTACTGTTACAAGGGAGAAGCTGCTCAAAAAGCTGAAGGACCTAAAGGTACATAAGTCACCCAGACCAGATGAACTGCACCCCAGTGTTCTGAAAGAGGTTGCAGTAGAACTTATGGAGGCATTTCAAATGATCTTTCAAAAATCATAGGACCCTGCCATGGTGCCAGAGGACTGGAAAATGGCAAATGTCACTTGACTCTTTAAGTAAGGAGGAAGGCAGCAGAAAGGAAATTATTGACCAGTTTGCCTCACCTCTGTGGTTGGGAAGAAATTGGAGTCAATTGTTAAGTGTGAGGCTATGGAATGACTGGTGACACTGGACAAGATAGGCCAAGTCAGCATGGCTTCGTTAAGGGAATATCCTGCCTGACAAACCTGTTGGGATTCTTTGAGGAGATTACAAGCAGGATCGATAAAGGGGATGCAGTGGATGTTGTATATTTGGAATCTCGGAAGGCCTTTGACAAAGTGCCACACATGAAGGTGGTAACCAGGTTAAGAGGCCATGGTATTACAGAAAAGTTACAGGCATGGTTAGAACATTGGCTGCTTGGTAGGAAGCAGCGAATGAGAGTAAAGGGATCCTTTTCTGGTTGGCTGTCAGTGACCCGTGTTCCACAGGGGTCAGCGTTAGGACACCTTCATTTTATGCTGTATATCAAGATCTAGCTGATGGAATAAACCATAAGATATAGGAACAGAAATAGGCCATTCAGCCCATTGAGTCTGTTCCACCATTCAAACATGGGCTGATCCAATTCTTGCAGTCATCCCCACATCCGTGCTTTCACCCCATTCCCTTTGATGCCCCGACAAATCAAGAACCGATCTATCTCTGCCTTAAATATGACTTGGCCTTAACAGCCACTTGTGGCAACAAATTCCACAGATTTTCGACACACTGACTATAGTAATTTCTCTGCATCTCAGTTCTAAAAGGACACCCTTCAGTCCTAAATTCATGTCCTGGAGTAGATGGCTTTGTTTCCAAGTTTGCAGATGATACAGAGATTGGTGGAGGGGCCGGTAGTATTGAGGAAACAGTTAGGCTGGACAAGGACTTGAATGAGGAGAATGGGAAGGAAAGTGGCAAGTGATATATAATGTTGGAAAATGCATGGCCATGCACTGTGGTAGTAGAAATAAATGTGCAGATTTTTTTTTTCAAATGGGGAGAAAACCCAAAAAGCTGAGATGAAAATGGACTTAGCAGTCATTCTGCAGAACTTCCTAAAGGTTAACTTGCAGTACAGCCAGTGGTGAGGAAGGCAAATCCAATGTTATCATTCAATTCGAAGGGTTCAGATAGCATTCAATCCAAGAGCAGGGATGTGATGCTGAGGCTTTATAAGGCACTGGTGAAGCCTCACCTTGAGTATTGTGAACAATTTTGGGCTCCTCATCTAAGAAAAGGTGTGCTGGCATTGCAGAAGGTTCATTTCATAAGGATGATTCCAGGAATGAAAGGGTTATCATATGAGGAACGTTTGATAGCTCTGTGTCTGTACTCGCTGGAATTTAGAAAGATGAGGGGGGATCTCATTGAAACCTTTCGAATGTTGAAAGGCCTAGACAGAGTAGATGTGGAAAGGATTTTTCCCATGGCGGTGGAGTTCAGGACAAGAGGGCACAGCCTCAAGATAGAAGGGGGTCTATTTCAAACAGATGCGGAGAAATTTGTGCCAGCAGCTGGTGAATTTGTGGAACTTGTGTGTATTTCAGGCAGAGCTTGATAGGTTCTAGATTGGACTCAGCATCAAAGGTTATGGGGAGAAGACCAGGGAGTGGGGCTGAGGAGGGAAATGTGGATCAGCCATGATTGAATGGCGGAGCAGACTCGATGGGCAAATGGCCTAATTCTGCTCCTATGTCTTATGGTGATCAGACCACTACATTGAAGCATTGTGAGAATGAGATCAGACACACCTACCAGCATTGACATGGTCAGGGAAGGGAAATGCCCAGATAGTGGAGAGCACCCCTGTGGTTGCCCCCCTCAGCAACAAGTATATCGTTTTGGATGCTGTTGAGGGGGATGACCTGACAGGGGACGGCCACGGTGACCGGGTCTCTGGCACTGAGCCTGGCGCTGTTGTGCAGGAGGGAAGGAGGGAGAAGAGGAATGCGGTAGTCATAGGGGATTCCATAGTCAGGGGAACAGACAGGAGATTCTGGTAGAGATACCCGCATGGTGTGCTGCCTCCCAGGTGCCAGGGTACGGGATGTCTCGGATCGGGTCCAGAATATCCTGAAGGGAGAGGGCGAGCAGCCAGCTGTCTTGGTACATGTTGGTACCAATGACATAGAGAGGAAAAGGGAGGAGGTCCTGAAGAGAGATTTCCGGGAGTTAGGAATGAAGCTGAGAAGCAGGACCTCCAGGGTAGTAATCTCAGGATTGCTACCTGTGCCATGTGCTAGCGAGGGCAAGAACAGTAGGATCAGGCTGATGAATGTGTGGCTGAGAGACTGGTGCAGGAGGCAGGGCTTCAGATTCTTGGATCATTGCGATCTCTTTAAGGGGAAGTATTAACTGTTCAAAAAGGACGGGTTACATCTGAACCATAGCGGGAATGTTTAATAGAGCTGTTAGGGAGGGTTTAAACTAATTTGGCAGGGGGATGGGAAACTGGAATGATAGAGTGGAGGAGGGGGAAAACAGAAATAAATCTAAGATAGTGAGCAGTAAAGATGTCTGGAAGGACAGGCAGGTGATGGGGCAAATTTGCAGCCACTGGGATGAATTGCAGTGCAATCAATGCAAAAAGTACCAAATACTGGGTTTAAGGTGTTAAACTTAAATACACACAGCATAAGGAATAAGGTGGATGATCTTGTCGTACAGCTACAGATTGGAAGGTATAATTTTGTGGCCATCACTGAGACGTGGCTAAAGGATGCATGTCTCAGAGAGCTGAACGTCCAAGGATACACGGTGTATCGGAAGGATAGGCAGGTAGGCAGAGAGGGTGGCATGGCTTTGTTGGTATGAAATGATATTAAATCATTAGAAAGAGGTGACATAGGATCGGAAGGTGCAGAATCTTTATGGGCTGAGCTAAGAAATCGCAGGGGTAAAAGGACCCTGATGGCAGATATCTACAGGCCTCCTAACAGCTGCAGTGATGTGGACTACAAATTACAACAGGAAATAGAAAAGGCTTGCCAGAAGGGCAGTGTTGTGATAATTGTGGGGGATTTTAACATGCGAGTGGATTGGGAAAATCAGGTCGACACTGGATCTCAAGAGAGAGAATTTGTGGAATGTCTACGAGATGGCTTTTCAGAACAGCTTGTTGTTGAGCCCACTAGGGGATCAGAGGCACTGGATTGGATATTGTGTAATGACCCAGAGGTGATTAGAGAGATTGAGGAACCGTTAGGTGACAGTGATCGTAATATGATTGACTTCACTGTGAAATTTGAGAAAGAGAAGCCGAAATCCGATGTGTCGGTATTGCAGTGGAGTAAAGGAAATTACAGTGGCACGAGAGAGGAACTGGCCAAATTTGACTGGAAAGGGACACTAGCGGGAAGGACGGCAGAACAGCAGTGGCTGGAGTTTATGCGAGAAGTGAGGAAGGTGCAAGACAGATATATTCCGAAAAAGAAGAAATTTTAGAATGAAAAAGGGAGACGACCGTGGCCGACAAGAGAAGTCAAAGCCAAAGTAAAAGCAAAGGAGAGGGCATTCAAGGAAGCAAAAATTAGGGGGAAGACAGAGGATTGGGAAGTTTTTAAAAGCTTACAAAAGGAAACGAAGAAGGCCATTAAGAGGGAAAAGATGAACTATGAAAGAAAGCTAGCAAATAATATCAAAGAAGATACTAAAAGATTTTTCAAGTATATAAAGAATAAAAAAGCGGGTGACAGTGGATATAGGACTGATAAAAAATGATGCTGGAGAAATTGTAATGGGAGATAAGGAGATGGCTGAGGAACTGAACGAGTATTTGCATCAGTCCTCACTGAGGAAGATATCAGCAGTATACCGGACACTCAAGGGTGTCAGGGAAGAGAAGTGTGCGCAGTCACAATTACGACAGAGAAAGTACTCAGGAAGCTGAATAGTCTAAGGGTAGATAAATCTCCAGGACCAGATGGAATGCACCCTTGTGTTTTGAAGGAAGTAGCTGTGGAGATCGCGGAGGCATTAGCAATGATCTTTCAAAAGTCAATAGATTCTGGCATGGTTCCGGAGGAGTGGAAGATTGTAAATGCCACTCTAGTATTTAAGAAAGGTGCAAAGGCTTGTGCAGGATACACTTAAGGTTAACGTCCAGGTTGAGTCGTTGGTGAAGAAGGTGAATGCAATGTTGGCATTCATTTCTAGAGGAATAGAATATAAGAGTAGGGATGTGATGTTGAGGCTCTATAAGGCACTGGAAAGACCTGACTTGGAATACTGTGTGCAGTTTTGGGCTTATTTAAGAAAGGATGTTCTGACATTGGAGAGGGTTCAGAGAAGATACACTAGAATGATTCTGTGAATGAGAGGGTTAACATACGAGGAACATTTGACCGCTCTTGGACTGTACTCCGTGGAGTTTAGAAGAATGAGGGGGAACCTCACAGAAACATTTTGAATGTTGAAAGGCATGGGCAGAGTGGATGTCGCAAAGTTGTTTCCCATGGTGGGGGAGTCTAGTACGAGAGAGCATGACTTAAAGATTGAAGGGCGCCCACTCAGAGCGGAGATGCGAAGAAATTTTTTTAGCCAGAGGGTGGTGAATCTGTGAATTTGTTGCGGCAGTGGAGTGCAGGTCATTGGGTGTATTTAAGGCAGAGATTGATCAGTATCTGAGTAGCCGGGCATCAAAGGTCACGGTGAGAAGGTGGATAGTGGCACTAAGTGGCAGAATGGATACACTTCATCAGGACCTGTGTTGCTTTAGGGTTCCTGCAAAATCATCCACTGTCCTTATGAGGGGCTGCAGGGGATGGGGTTGTGGGAACGGGGACAAATTCATCCTCATCTGCCATCTTTGCCCCCTCTAGCTTCTCATTACGTCTACACACACAGTTCACCCACAGGCTTTCCACCCCTCCCCCTCCTGGTTCAATCTGCCATTCATCTCTCCCATACTGGTTCCCATTATCACCTCCTTTACTGTCTCAAACCATCACACTGCCCCACTTCCCACTCACAAATGAATGTGAACATTGTATGACGGGCCGGTTCCTGTGCTGTACTGTTCTATGTTCTCTGTTCCCAGTTTTGGAGAATGAGAGGAGATCTCATGGAAACACAAAATTCTTTCAGGGGTCAACAGGCAAGAGTGAGGGAGGATGTTTCCGCTGTCTGAGGAGTCAAGGGCCAGGGGTCTCTCTGCTCTCCGTCCAGCGGAAAACCCTTGGGAAGACATTAGTTGTCCATCCGCTTTTGTCGAGTCAACGGTTCGTGTCGGGCACCCGACTGCGCCTGAGGCCCAGCGGCCTTTCCCCGACCCCCGAGGCCGCGCTGCCCGAGTCTCCCCCCAATCCCCGGGGCCGCGCTGCCCGTCTCCCCCAGATCCCTGGGGCTGCGCCGCCCGAGTCTCCCCCCGATCCCCGGGGCCGCGCTGTCCGAGTCTCCCCCCGATCCCCGGGACCGCGCTGTCCGAGTCTCCCCCCGATCCCCGGGGCCGCGCTGTCCGAGTCTCCCCCCCCCCCGGATCCCCGGGGCCCCGCTGCCCGAGTCTCCCCCCGATCCCCGGGGCCGCGCTGTCCGAGTCTCCCCCCGATCCCCGGAGCCGAGCTGTCCGAGTCTCCCCCCGATCCCCGGGGCCGAGCTGTCTGAGTCTCCCCCCCACCGGATCCCCGGGGCCCCGCTGCCCGAGTCTCCCCCCGATCCCCGGGGCCGCGCTGTCCGAGTCTCCCCCCGATCCCCGGGGTTGCGCTGCCCGAGTCTCCCCCCGATCCCCGGGGTTGCGCTGCCCGAGTCTCCCCCCGATCCCCGGGGCCGCGCTGTCCAAGTCTCCCCCGCCCCGATCCCCGGGGTCGCCCTGCCCGTGTCTCCCCCCGATCCACGGGGCCGCGCCGTCCGAGTCTCCCCCGATCCCCGGGGCCCCGCTGTCCGAGTCTCCCCCCGATCCCCGGGGCCCCGCTGTCCGAGTCTCCCCCCGATCCCCGGGGCCCCGCTGTCCGAGTCTCCCCCCGATCCACGGGGCCGCCCTGCCCGAGTCTCTCCCCCGATACCCGGGGTCGTGCTGCCCGAGTCTCCCCCCGATCCCCGGGGACTCTCTAATTCTCTGCTTCTCCCCCCAGTCTCTGTCACCCTGGATGTGGAAACGGCGCATCCGTGGCTCGAGGTGTCTGAGGATCGGAAGAGTGTGAGATGGACCGGGACCTGGAGGAATCTCCCTGACACCGGGAAGAGATTCACAAACTGGGATTGTGTGCTGGGATCGGAGGGATTCACATCGGGGAGACATTACTGGGAGGTGGAGGTGACGGGGAATCGGGACTGGTTTTTGGGAGTCGCAGTAGAGTCTGTGGAGAGGAAGAGACAGGTCAGTCTGATTCCGGAGACCGGATTCTGGGTCATCGGGCGGAGTTATGACGTGTTACATCGAGGTTATGACGTGGACCGTGGTCTCATCTCCCCCGAGTCCCGTCTCGCTGCCGGTCCCATCCCCGGGAGGGTGGGAGTTTATCTCAGTTACGAGTCCGGGACAGTTTCATTTTACAACGCGGAGACCAGGTCCCATCTCCACACCTTCACTGGGAATAAATTCACGGGGAAACTTTATCCTTTCCTCGCATCCGGGGATGGAAACCAGTGGCTGAGAATCTGCTCCGGTTCCGCTCCGGGTCTGTAAACGGGTCGGGTCCCGGGACCGGCGTCAGGAGTAAAGTCCCTGTAAATATAAATGTGCGGAGAGTGCAGCTAAATACGTGGCTAAGGAGATGGTGCAGGAGGGAGGGCTTCATGTTTCTGGTCAATTGGGCTTTGTTCCCGGGAAGGTGGGGCCTGTTCCGACGGGACGGTTTGCCCCTGAACTGGAGGAGGACTAACATCCTTGCGGGTAGATTTGCCAGTGCTGCTCGAGGGGGAGGGGGGTAAAAAAGATTTTCAGAGGGAGGAGAACCAGAGTGTTAGAGCAGATAGTGAGGTGGAGGAGGATAAAGGTCATGCGAGGACTGCATGTATAGACAGAAATCAAAGGTTTGTACATTAGGTTGTAAATTAATTTTGTTTAATCTTTAGTGATTAAGTGGATCTGTTCTTTTTGCAGATTTATTTATTTTTATTATCATTTATTTTGTGATGGTCGATTGATGACTTTTGAAGAGATAATTAGCAAATATTCTCTCTCTCATACATACTTACTGCAATATCTTCAGGTTAGACATTTTTTACAAAAATAATTTTCTAAGTTCCCATATATGCAAGAATCTGATTTGTTGGATACTATTTTGAATATGAATCCTTTAGTAAGAGAATTTGTAATTCTCATTGGTAGTAGTATTTATCATTTATTCTTAATACATTAATACAAAAAGATAACCTCCTACATAAGGTTTATACATGATAGAAATATTTGTTGTTTCAGACGTGATAGAGGGGGAGGGATGAAAGGGGGAGGAGTGGCATTACTAGTCAGGGAAAATATCATGGCTGTGCGTAGACAGGACAGCCCAGAGGGCTTGTCTACAGAGGCCATATGGGTGGAGCTGAGGAACGGGAAAGGTGTGACCACACTAATAGGGGTGTATTATAGACCGCCCAATAGTCAGAGAGAATTGGAGGAGCAAATCTGTATAAAGATAGTAGACCGACGTAAGAAACAGGAAGTTGTAATAGTATGGGATTTTAACTTTCCTCATATTGACTGGGACTCCCAAACTGTAAAAGGGCTAGATGGCTAGAGTTTGTCAAATGTTTTCAGGAAAGTTTTCTAAATCAATATATAAAGGTACCTACGAGAGAGGATGCTATACTTGATCTCCTATCAGGAAACCAGACAGTCAGGCGACAGAAGTATATGTGGGTGAACATTTTGGGTCCAGTGACCATAATGTCATTAGTTTCAAGTTAATTATGGATAAGGATAGGTCTGGTCCTCAAGTTGAGATTCTAAATAGCAGACGGGCCAATTTCGTGAAAATGTAAAAGGATCTAGGAAGAGTGGATTGGGATAAGTTTTTTTCTGGCAAGGACATGTTCAGAAAATAGAAGGCCTTCAAAGGTGAAATTTTGAGAGTGCAGAGTTTGTATGTTCCTGCCAGGATTAAAGACAAAGTTAACAGGCACAGGGAACCTTGGTATTCAAGGGAATATTGGTGATCTGGTTAAGAAAAAGAGAGAAGTGTATAGCAGGTATAGGCAACAAAGAACAAATGAGTTACTTGAAGAATATAGAAAATGTAAGAAAATACTAAAGAAGGAAATCAGGAAGGAAAAAAAGAAGACATGAGGTGGCTTTGACAGATAATGTGAAGGAAAACCTGAAGGGTTTCTACAAGTATATTAAGAGTAAAAGGATAGGAAGGGACAAAATTGCTCCCCTAGAAGATCAGAGTGGTCGTCTATGTGTGGAGCCTCACGAGATGGGGGAGATCTTAATCAGTTTTTTTGCATCAGTATTTACTCAGGAAACTGGCACAGTGTATATGGAAGGAAGGGAAACAAGCAGTAGTGTAGATTAACGAGGAGGAGGAGCTTGCTGCCTTACAGCGCATAAAGGTAGATAAATCCCCCGGGCCTGACTTGATATTTTCTCGGACCTTGAGAGAGACTAGAGTTGAAATTGCAGGGTCCCTGACAGAACTATTTAACATGTCCTCAGCCACGGGTGCAGTGCCGGAGGATTGGAGGGTAGCTCTTGTTATTCCATTGATTAAAAAAGGCTCCAAAATAAACCAAGTAATTACAGGCTGGTGATCCTGACATCAGTCGTAGGTAAATTATTGGAAAGTGTACTGAGAGATTGGATATACAAGTATTCGGACAGCTGATAAAACACAGTTAGTATGGCTTTGTGCGTGGTAGATCGTGTTTAATAAATGTTGTAGAGATTTTTGAGGATGGAGGAAAGTCTGTGGATGTTGTCTAGATGAACTTTAGTAAGGCCTTTGACAAGGTCTCTCATGGGAGGTTAGTTCAGAAGGTTCAGACACTAGGTATCCATGGAGAGGTTGGAAACTGGATTCGAAATTGGCTATGTGGGAGAAGAGAGAGTGTGGTAGTGGATGATTACTTCTCAGACTGGAGGCCTGTGACTAGTGGTGTGCCTCAGGGATCTGTGCTGGAACCTTTGTTGTTTTTTGTCTATATAAATGATATAGATTTGGTAAATTGGATCAGCAAGTTTGCTGATGACTCCAAGATTGGAGGCGTTGTGGACAGTGAGGAAGGCTTTCAAAGCTTGCCGAGGGATCTGGACCAACTGGAAAAACGGGCCAGAAAATGACAGATGGAATTTAATGCAGTCAACCGTGAGGTGTTGTGTTTTGGAAGGACAAATCGATGTGGGACATACACAGTAAATGGTAGGGCACTGAGGAGCGCGGAGGAACAAAGGGATCTGGGAATTCAGGTACATAAATCCCTGAAAGTGGCGTCACAGGTAGACAGGGTTGTAAAGAAGGCTTTTGGCATCCTGGCATTCATAAATCAAAGTACTGAGTATAGGAGTTGGGATGTTATGCTGAGGTTGTATAAGGCATTTGTGAGGACAAATTTGGAGTATTATTTGCAGTTCTGATCACCTAACTATGGGAATGATATCAGTAAGATTGAAAGAGTGCAGAGAAGATTTACTAGGATGCTGCCAGGTCTTCAGGGAGCTCCCAGTTGAGTTACAGGGAAAGATTGAACAGGACTTTATTCCTTGGAGTGTAGAAGAATGAGGCGAGATTTGATGGAGGTTTACAAATTTATGAGGGTATAGACCAGTGGCTCCCAATGTGGGGCGTAATTTGATTTTTAAGGGGGACAATTCGAGAATGAGTTATTAACAGTGAATTTTTTCTAGTCAGTCTGTGTGAGTATGAGTGTGTGCGAGTTAATACATATGTGTATATACAGTATGCATACATAAAAATACTTGTGTGTATGTACATGTGT
This sequence comes from Hypanus sabinus, assembly GCF_030144855.1. Taxonomy (NCBI): domain Eukaryota; kingdom Metazoa; phylum Chordata; class Chondrichthyes; order Myliobatiformes; family Dasyatidae; genus Hypanus; species Hypanus sabinus. The sequence continues at coordinate 300,623 of NW_026778984.1, forward strand.
AATTGCGTATGTACTGTATATATAGTGTATCACCATCATTACAACCATCAAATGGCTTTCATAATTAAATTAATGAATTGACTGATGTAGGAAGGAACGAATGAACAAGTCCAAACGCGTATGAAACTCGTACGAGGTCGCGCCAATACTGCTTTTTGCAATAGCTTTCGGTTCTAGGTGGTGTGAAGGTGTGTTCATTGCGTCATCTCTTTTAAACGGTGTAGCTGTCTTTGTATGCTGTAGAAACGAATCAGCATTGTTTTATTGATTTATTATTATTATTATTTTAATATCACTTAATGTTCTTTTTATTACAATTTCTCAGTAATTTCTTCCTCAGAACTTTAACAGTCCTTTGGTTCTTTTATTTTTCTCTTTCATGAATGCCATGTTCTTTGGAAGCTTGTTTAAACCAAGTTAATGGTCTTTTAGGCTTCCTCCAGGTGAATAGGAGTTTACTTTTTGAATAATAAGAATTATATATCACCACAGGGGGCATCAGGATTTTAGAGATGATTAGGTGGGGTATGGCCAAAAAAAGGTTGGGTACCACTGGTGTAGACAGTAAATGCGAGTAGATTCTTTCCATTTAGATTAGGACAGATAAATACGAGAGGACATGGCTTTAGGGTGAAAGGGGAAATGTTTAGGGGGAACATTAGGAGGAACTTCTTCACTCAGAGAGTGGTGGGAGTGTGGAACGAGCTGCCATCTGACATGGTAAATGTAGGCTCACTCTTAAGTTTTAAGAATAAATTGGACAGATACATGGATGGGAGAGGTCTGGAGGGTTACGGACTGGGTGCAGGTCAACGGGACGAGCAGAGTAAAGTTTCCACACAGACTAGAAATGCCAAATGGCCTGTTTTCTGAGTTGTACTGTTCTATGGTTCTATGGAGTGAAAAAACATGAGATGAGAATTATCGATTGATTAATTTTAACTCATTCACCGCATCCATTAACAGAACAGAAACACCGGGGATTCAGCAGCAGCTGCAGGCGGCGGGTCCTGAGCTCCCCCGGGTCCTAAAGTCCACCCGTAATGAGACAGGTTAAATGGGACAAGTGGGGGCAGTGCTGACCGGAAAAGGCAGTGAAGATTGTTCATTAAGTTCATCTGCCATTTCTTTGTCCCCCATTACTACTTCACCAGCATCATTTTCCAGTGGTCTAGTATCAACTCTCATCTCCCTTTCACTCTTCATGTAACTGAAAACTAAACTTTTAGTATCCTGATTTATATTATTGGCCAGTTTGCCCTCAAATTTTGTCTTGACCATTCTTATGGCTTTTTTTCATTGCCTTTTGTTGGATTTTAAGAGCATCCCAATAATCCAACATCCCACTCATCTTTGCTACCTTATATGCCATTTCCTTAGGTACTGAAGACCGCATTCGATTTTTCTTCAACCTTATATGCTTCACATTGAAATAGTATGTGTTTCGACAGTTTCGTAATGACAAAATGTACGCAACACAGAATGAAGTTTTCCAATTAGTTACAAGGCATAATTAAGCATAGTGTGGGCATTTCTAAGTCGAGTCAATATCATTCCTTCCCTTGTTTTAAGCCCTTCTTGTAGAAACCCAACAGGTTTATGTATTCTGTAAAGGTGTCTGTCCTTATGTCCATTATCCTACGTCTTGCCATAAGCCCCTAATTCTTAACACTACCAACCCTTTAGCTTCTAATTTGCTAAGTGGAAGGTCTATATCCACAGCTTAACATTTAACAGCTTTTGGTACTAAACAGTCAACACTATCATTTCCCTCAACAGTGTGATGTGCAGGGCCATAATGTGTAGACATATAAATCAAACTTTATATATCAAATACCGTTTGAGGAGTTTTCAACCATCAATCTGACCTAATGCCAGAATGGACTGTTTAAGACTCATCAAAACCGAAATGTATTCTGAGCAGATTATAAGGACCAATTTCCTCCACCCACTGTAAGCCTAAACTGTTGGTCAAGAATTCTGCTTTCTATGCTGATAAATGATTACAAGTCATTTCTTTATTATTACCTGCAATTCAGGCACAAAGACAGCCACACCAACATCCCCAGTTAACTTATCATCTGTAAAAATGGCTACTGTATGATAATAACTTTCATTAATATACTGATGAACCAACAGACTCTCAGGCAGAACCGAATCCGATTGTGTAACTAAACTCAGCTGAAGTCATTGGAAAAAACAAGTTGGGGTTACGGAGAAAGCTACAGTGGGACATATTGTATCATCAAATACACCCATATTCCCAGTGTGATAAGAACCCAGCCACCCAAAACAAAAAACACTCTTCTTGTGATGTCCCCAACCATCCTCCAGCACACCTTTAACAGGATAATCATATCCTTGCCCCCGCAAAATATTCCAGTATGTTGACATCAACTTGAACCACTGTTACTTTGAGGGCAATTGTCCCATTGCAATCAGTAAAGCCAAAACAGGAGACAACATTACCGCACCAGAACACAATCTTAAAGTCTGTAATTGTATCACATACAAACATTTTTAACTTGAAGATGAAGCTGATCCATAAGCCACACAGACATAATCAAGAACAGATTAAATTAAACAAATATAATTGGTCAACAAAGATTTTCATGTTGCACCCAAGAATACCCACATAGATGTCTGAGGAGATTTAAAGCTCCTTTACATTTATCAATTATTTTACTGATAGGTGCTTCCACGTCAGCTTATTATCCATCCACATACTGAGAAATCTTACCACTGACACTTCCACAAGACATTAATCATATAATTTTAAATCAAGTGCAAGGCTATTGATGCTGTTTGTAAACCACGCAATGTGTTTTAACGACTGAAAGCTTAAAATCCTCATCAATCTGTCCACTGTTTGATCTATTAATTGTAAATTGCAATTAATACCTCTAATCTATAAAGCTACGTCATTTGTATATTGTGATTTACCCAGGCTATCCCATTTTCCCATCTCAGAGAAAAGAATCATTAATCATAATATTAAATAATGAAGGGCTTGTGGGATCCCATTCTTGGACAGTCCATCCAAAAAAAACTCAGAAAAATTATACAGTGTCCCTCTCACTCCTAATTTAATCAAAAGTCCTTTCTTCCATTTCATTTCCCTTTTCAGTATCAAGAAATACTGCTATTACAACATCTTTATTTAATTCTGTTCTCAGAATATCATTTTCCAAACCTAAAACTGAATCTAATGTCATTTTATCCTTCCAAAATCCACTCTAATAAAACACTTTATCATCACTCTTTCCAAAATATAACTCAAGTGCTTGATTACCATACATTCCGTAAGTTTACATAAATGAGACTTTCACGATATAGGCCCCATGACTCGAAGGATCAAATGGGGATCAGTCAGGTTTTAGAATAGGCACTACTATTTCCATTTTCCATGAGGAAAGGTAAATGCACAATTCAAACATTTAATATTTTCACAAAAGCGAATTATATACAATTACAATTTCAAATATCACTCTTTCCTGGGAACACCTGACCTGCATTATTAATAGACTTCTTAAATTCATACAAAGAAATCTCTCCATCAGTGATACTATCACTGCTACAGCTGACTTCCAGCACATCAGGGTATTCACTGAAAAACATATCCCTACATTGTTTAACTTCTTCACTTAAATTATCCTGATTATGAATCTCAACAAATGACCCAGCCAGTAACACAAACTTCCCTGTTTCAGTAACAATCATTTTGCCCTCATTAATCAACACTGGAATATTATGATCCCCACAAACTCCCCCATTTTCCAAATCATATCCCAAACAATTCCAAGTTTGATATCCCTTCCAATATTATCTCCATATAACCTCCGGTAAATCACCTACTTCCTCACCATGGCCTTTGCCCTTTTATTGTTAATAATGTCACTCGGAGACTGATGCACCATCACATACAAACTCACATTTCTCCCAATTTGCTTCCTGTCCCGTTATAAATCCAAATCCAAACTCATAGACAGGAAGGCTGACTGACGTTCACATAAACTAATCACCCTCGGAGTTCCCATTTGAGCGACAGTCAGTACAGCCAATGACAGCAGCGGTCAGTGTTAAGTCTGAGCTACGATAGGCTGGAGGAAATCGGCCCATGTTTAGCCCCCCCTCTTCCGCTCCGTCGCCATGGCGGAGATCAGCGAGTCGCTTCTGTCGGTGTCGCCGGCCTCGGCGCCCACAAGGACGGGTGTGATTCCCCTTCGCGCCTCGGTGGGTCTGTTTCGGTGACATCTGTGGTGGCTGACGAAACATGCTTTCACAGGGAGCGAGCGAGGACCAATGACTACAACTCCCAGAAGGCCGCACTGATGACGTTATGGTGTTGTTAAGGGGTAAGGTATAAAAGCAAAATGGAGGAAAATGAAATGCATTACGTTTTCTGGACTGTGTCGTACCTTCAATAAACAATTAAATTAAAAGAGAGATTCGAGCGAGAAATAGATAGAACAATACCGCACAGTACAGGCCCTTCGGCCCACAATGTTGTGCCGACCCTTAAACTCTGCTTCCCCAAGCTTAAATTCCTCCATATATCTGTCTAGTAGTCTCTTAAACTTCACTAGTCTATCTGCCTACACCACTGACTCGGGCAGTTCATTCCACGCACCAACCACTCTCTGAGTATAAAATCATCCTCTAATATCCCCCTTGAACTTCCCTCTCCTTACTTCTTGTATTGAGCAGTGGTGCCCTGGGGAAGAGGCACTAGCTGTCCACTCTATCTATTCCCCTTAATATCAACTATACCTCTATCATTTCTTCTCTGATCCCCCTTCTCTCCAGAGAGTAAAGCCCTAGGTCCCTTAATCTCTGATCATAATCCATACTCTCTAAACCAGGCAACATTCTGGTAAATCTCCTCTGTACCCTTTCCAGTGCTTCCACATCCTTCTTATAGTGAGGTGACCAGAACTGGACAGAGTACTCCAAGTGTGCCCCAACCAGAGTTTTGTAGAGCTGCATCATTACTTCGCAACTCTTAAACTCTGTCCCTCGACTTATGAAAGCTAACACCCCATAAGCTTTCTTAACTACTCTGTCTACCTGTGAAGCAACTTTCAGGGATCTGTGGACATGTAGCCCCAGAGCCTTCTGCTTCTCCACACTGCCAAGTATCCTGCCATTTACTTTGTACTCTGCCTTGGAGTTTGTCCTTCCAATGTGTACCAGCTCACACTTCTCCAGGTTGAACTCTATCTGCCACTTCTCAGCCCACTCCTGCATCCTATCAATGTCTCTCTGCAATCTTTGACAATCCTCTGCAGTATCCACAACACCACCAAACTTTGTGTCTTCTGCAATCTTGCCAGCCCATCCTTCTGCCCCCACATCCAGGTTGTTAATAAAAATCACGAAAAGTAGGGGTCCCAGAACTGATCCTTGTGGGACACCACTCGTCACAACCCTCCAATCCGAATGTACTTCCTCCACCACAACTCTCTGCTTTCTGCAGGCAAGTCAATTCTGAATCCACCTGGTCAAACATCACTGGTTCCCATGCCTTCTGACTTTCTGAATAAGCCTACCGTTTGGACCCTAATCAAATGCATTACTAAAATCCATGCAGATCACATCCACTGCACGACCCTCATCTATATGCCTGGTCACCTCCTCAAAGAACTCCATCAGGCTTGTTAGGCACGATCTGCCCTTCAGAAAGCCATGCTGACTGTCACTGATCAGACCATGATTCTCTAAATGCCAATAAATCCTATCTTTGTGAATCTTTTCCAACAGCTTTCCCACCACAGAGGTAAGGCTCAATGGTCTATGATTATCCGGACTATCCCTACTACCCTTTTTGAACAAGGGGAGAACATTCGCCTCCCTCCAATCCTCCGGTACCATTCCCGTGGACAATGAGGACATAATGATCCTAGCCAGAGGCTCAGCTAACTATTTCCTCGCCTCGGATGCAGAACTGTGAAGTGACAGATGGAGTTCAACACAGATGAAGAGATTCATTTCTGCAGGTCCAATTTGAACACAGAATGGTAATTAATGGTAGGACTCTTGGCAGTGTGGAGGGTCAGAGAGATCTTGGGGTCCATGTCCATACGACACTCTAAGCGGCTGTGGAGATTGGCAGTGTTGTTAGGAAGGGGTCTGGTGTGATGGCCTTCATCAACCGTGGGATTGAGTTCAAGAGCTGTGAGGTGATGTTGAAGCGATATTTCTCCTAACCTGTACATAAGTAATTGTATTAAGATGATGAGAGGCTTTGAACATGTGGATACCCAGAGGCATTTTCCCAGGCTTGAAGTGACTAACACGAGGGGACGTAGTTTTAAGCTGCTTGGAAGTCGGTACCGAGGGAATGTCAGGGGTAAGTTTCTTACACAGAGAGTGGTGGCTGCATGGAATGCACTGCCTGCAGCGATGGTGGAGATGGATACAATAGGATATTTTAAGAGACACTTAAACAGGTTCATGGAGCTTAGAAACCTAGAGGGATATACGATCAGGAAATCCTAGGCAGTCTCTAGAGTAGGTTACATGGTCAGTACAACATTGTGGGCTGAAGAGCCTGTAATGTGCTGTAGATTTCTGTGTTCTGTGTCAGAGACAGGCAGAGGGATTAGTTTAAATGGACTGGAGGACAGCATGGAAAGGTTGGGCCGAAGGGCCTGTGTTAGTGCCGTAAGGGAGGGGTTCTGTCCCAAACATCGACTCTATTCCCCTCAACAGATGCTGCCTGACTTGACAACGTTCTTGAAAAGTTGCATTCAGTTCTGCTTAGCACTCTGTACAAAGGATGTTTTGTGCTGGAAGAGTGCAGAGGAGATTCATCATGATTGAGGGGGCTTGTGTTCATAAGTCCATAACACATAGGAACAAAATGAGGTCATTCAGCCCATTGAGTCAGCCACCTTTCCATCATGGCTGATCCCAGATCGCACTCAATTCCAGATATCTGACCTCCCGCCGTATCCTTTGATGCCCTAACCGATCAGGAAACGATCAACTTCCACCTTGAATATACCCACACACTCGGCCTCCACCGCAGTCAGTGGCAGAGCATTCCACAGATCCAATACTCTCTGGCTAATAAAAAAAATAAGCTGCTTACCTCTGTTTGAAAATGTGGCCCCTCAACTTTGTGGCTGTGCTCCACCATAGGAAATACCTTCTCCACATCCACCTTATCCAGTCCTTTCAACATTCGGTAGGTTTCATTGAGATGCCCCGCATTTTTCTGAGTTCCAGTGAGCACAGGGTCAAAGCTGCCAAGTGCTCCTCATGTTTTAACCCCTTCATTCCCGAAATCATCCTCGTGAATCTCCTCTGGACTCTCTCCAATGACAACACATCCTGTCTGAGATATGGGGCCCAGCACTGTTGACAATACTCCGTGCGGCCTAACTAATGTCTTATAAAGCCTCAGCATTATCTCTTTGCTGTTATATTCATGGGGCGAGATTGGACTGTGTTGATCTACAGGGGGATCTTGGAATCCAAGTTCATAACTCCCAGATAGTGGTTCCATTGTCAGGCAGTTATGTTGCAGTTGTATAAATTTCTAGTTTAACCACATCTGGAGAATTCCATTCAAAGTCAGGAATAAGGCGGAGGTTTTGGATGGTGCTTGGAAGAGACTTAACAGGATGCTGCCCGGATAAAGTGAGACCGGACAATCTCGGGGAATTTTCCCTGGAGTGGCAGAGGCTGAGGGAGGTCTGACGGACGTTTACAGGAATGTGAGAGACACAGACAGAGTGGACAGCTGGGATTTTTTCTCTAAGGAGGGAAATGTCCAATGCGAGTTGGCATGAACTTTAGGAGCAGGGGGGAACAGATCCTCATTGGTCCTTTTTGCAGTATTGAAGTATTTTGTAATTTAGTGCATTTTGTATCTTTTCTCTGCATTGCTGCTGTTGAAAAAAAACAATTAGAAAAGACGATGATGTTAAAAACCTGACTCAGAATGTTTAAAGGAGATTTGCGTTTCAAGTTTTGTTTTTCATTCCCATAGTGGTGGGTGTCTGGAGTGAATATCGGGTGGTGGGGGAGGCAGATATGATAGAGACTATTAGATACCACGTGGATGTGAGGAGAATGGAGGGATGTGTTCCTTGTGTAGGCAGAAGGGATTGGTTTAGTAAGGCATGAAGTGACCAGTTCAATTGGTTCAGAACAACACAGTGAGCAGAAGGGCCTGTTCAAGGACAAGTACAGCAAGCAGAGCAGGTAAACTGGATAAAGTGATCCCACTCAGAGAACAGACTGTGACGTCAGTGGATATATGCCGGCATCACAGTTCTCTCACCAAAGATACTTCACTGCTGGATAAAATGAAGTTTGTGATGTTCATAACCGATGTGGTGAATTGTCCTGCTCAGACATCTCATCCTGCTGAGGAAATTAAAGTTATTGTGAAAGCTGCAGAAAGTTGTCTCGGTGTAACTGGTGTTTTGTCGGAAGCTTTAAATGAAGTTTTGTTGGGTGGGGTATCTGTATCCCAGTCTACTTGTGAAGATACACTATTGTAATCAGATTACAATATTGAATGAAATGCAAGAACTCTGTTTTATAATCGCCTATACTTTAAGAAGTTTATTTCTCATTTGTCAGATTCTTCTGATGTTATATCTGTTCAGGAAACCTGCACATTTTAGGTTTTTATTCCTGTGCGGGATTATATTGTCGTTCGGCTTGACAGGTTAGTTGGTAGGGGGGGTGGTGTTGCCAGATTTATAAGGAAAGGGGCCGGGTATAGAGTTGTAAATGGCAATAAAATGTTTGAGGAAATTGTAGTAGAAATTCTTTATTCAACAAGTATGTATGTAATTTGCTTTTCTGAAAATATTAACTTACTGAATCATATTTAGAGGTTCAGCCATCCACTTTCCTCATGGAAAATGGTTGTTGTCACAGTGTCCATTCTAAAACCTGCAGCTCCTCGCCTGATCCTCCTTGTTATAGGCCAATATCATGAACATCTCTGTTATGAATACTTCTGGAATGTGTGGTAATCGAGCGTTTGAATTATATTTTCGATAAAAGAGGTGATTTCACGTTTTATCAGAGGGGAATTCAGAAGGGTAGAATAACATTGGAATCAGTTTTGGGTTTGGAAGATGATATCAGGAAAGCACAGTTAAATATAGATGTTGTAACAGCAGTTCTTTTACTATTTAAAAGGCAGATGGTGTTTATGGTAGGAAAGACTTATGAAATTGTGGAAATGAGGATGGAGGAGGTGATTATCGAACCTTTTCTCAGTTTTTTAAAATTGAATGTCTTGGCTCAGGTACAGGTGGGCAAGTTATATTCAGGTTGGTATGAGATAGAGATTGGGATCCTAACAAAGCAGTATGTATTACTTCACAATATAATTAATGATACTTTTTCTGAAATAGATTTTGGAATGTGTAAATCACTGTATGCAGATAATGGAGCTTTATGCATTAGAGGTAGAAATTTTGATTTCACTATACAAGGGGTGATTGATCAGTTTGTGGCCTAAGGTAGAAGGAGTCAATTTTAGACAACCTAGCACATTTATTTTTCAACATAGTCTCCTCCTACATTTACACAGTCCAGCAGTTGTGGAGCATACGGATGCCTTCTTTGTAAAAGTTGGCGTCTCCAGAAAGTGGTCCGCAACAGCAGTGATTGATAAGTTTGTGGCCTAAGGTAGTAGTTATACAGCTCTCATTACATGCACGTGCAGTTCAACTCCTTGAGTGATTATGCAGAAAGTTTGAAGTTAATAATTTTTGTGGTATTTCTGTTTCAAATAATTGAAAATTGCAAGTAAGCACTGTCTGAGAAAATGGACAACATCGGCCTTTGTGGAGTCATCTGCTACCTCGGTCTCAAGGGCTTCTCACCCAAGGAGGTCCAAGAGGACATGGTGGCAACACTAGGGGAGGGTGAAAAATAAATGTGTCAGGTTGTCTGAAATTGACTCCTCCTACCTTAGGCCACAAACTTATCAATCACCCCTTGTATAGACGATGGACTCTCAATTAATAAGCTCAAACATTTGGCAAATTAGATGGGATTTAAGCTTTTACTAGCTACAAGACAAGTTATGTGTTTTCCAAACAGGATGAACAGACCTGCACTTGATTGGAACTGATATGGTCAAACTCCTTAAAAGGTGTCAGTGGTGAGATTTCCAGGCATGTGGACAGATAATAAGCTGACATTGAAGCACCGGATCAGAAAATAATTGATAAATGTAAAGAAACATTAAATATTCTCAGTTATCCCTGTGGGTAGTCTATGGTGTTACATGAAAATATTTGTTGACCAAATTTATTTGTTTAATTGGATCTGTTCTCGATTATGGTTGTGGTTTATAGATCAGCTTCATCTTCAGCTTTATTATGTTTGGGTGTGATACAAGCACAGGCTTTGAGATTGTCTTGTGGTGCAGTCAGTTCGTCCTCTTTTCGGCTTTACTGGTTGAAATTATGGAGTTGGAATTTAATGTTAACATACTGGACTAATTTAAGGGGGAGGAAATTATCATCCTGTTCAAGGTGAGTTGGGGGACTGTTGGGAACTTCACAAGAAGAATGTTTTTAGTTTTGGGTGCCTGGGTTCTTATCACGCTTGAAACGTGGGTTGATTCACAATATGTTAAGAAAGTTACTGAGATAGTTTAACAATTTTTACAGAAGGATGAAAATATAATTGAACTGGGAATGTTGGTGTTGCTGTGTTAGGCGTGAATTATAGGTAATGATAAAGAAATGACCAACCATCCATTTATCAGGATCTACAGCAGAACTGGTCACCATCATTTCGTGCTCACAGTGGGTGCAGGGAATCTGTCCATGTAAAGTTGTCATTTGTTCAGATTCCCTTTCGGTTTTTAAAAGTCTTTAAACAGGTCATTCTCACAGCAAGTCAGATTTACTCATCAAACATTATTTCATATACAGAGGATTGGACTCGGGGTTTGAGGGACTACAGAGGGACTTAGACAGCTTCGGAGACTGAGCAGTGAAGTGGCAGACGGAACACACTGTCGGGAAATGTACGCTCATGCTCTTTGGTCTCAGAAATAAAAGGGTTGGTTATTTTCTAAATGGAGAAAAATGCAGAAACGGAGATGGAAAGGGAAGTGGGAGTCCGTGTGCAGGGTGGATTTGCAGGAGTGGGGAAAGCAAATGTGAGCTCACTATTCATTGGAAGAGGATGAGAATACAAAGACACAGATGTAATGCTGAGTCTTTATAAAGCATTGGTGAGGCCTCACCTGGAGTACTGAAGCAGTGTTGGGCTCTTACCCTGGAAAGATGTGCTGGAACTGGAAATGGTTCACTGGCTCATGAAGATGATTCCAGGATTAAACGGCTTGTAATGTGAAGATCGTCTGATGGCTCCGGGCCAGTTTTCACTGGAATTCAGAAGACTGACAGAGTGGATGTGGAGAGGATGTTTTCTCTGGTGGGCGGGTCTAAGACCAGAGAACGTAGACTCAGAACAGAGGGTTCTCCTTTTGGAACCGAAATGAGGAGGAATATCTGCGCCAGAGAGTGTTGAATCTGTGGAACTTGTTGCCCCAGGCAGCTACAGAGGCTAAGTCATTATGTATATTTAAGACAGAGGTGGATAAGACTCGTGATTGGTCGGGATATGAAGGGATACGGGGCGGTGTGGAGGGGGTGTGGCAGGAGAGGACTCCGAAAGAGAGGTAAAATGGATCCGCCGTGATGAAATGACGGAGCAGACGTGATCGGCAAAATGGTCCTCTGGGGTCTAATACAGGAATGACGAACTACTCTGAATTTATCCGGGGTCCTGGTGAGAGAGTACATAGGTCTGGTCCCCTCTCAGAGTCAGTCTGTGAGATAAAAGGAATGAAGTGGTTTCCCAGATTGATTCTGGGGCTGTGCTGGTATCCTCAGAGAGATTACACTGACTGGGACTATCTCAAAATGAGAGAAATAAGAGGTGGTCAGACTGGGACAGACACAGTCTCACAGGGTACTGACAGGGTCGGGTCAGGAAAGATGTTTCCCCTGGCTGGAGTGTGGAACCAGGGGTCACAGACTCAAAATCCGAGGTCAGCTCATCAGGATGAGGGGTATTTTTCTCAAACACAGTGTGGCGAAACTTTGGAATTTTCTCCACTAGGTTTACGAATTTAAAGAAAAAATTAGGGGCCCAGCGATTATGGGAACGTTGCAGGAAAGTGGAGCTGATGTCAAAGATCAGGCGTAATCGCAGGAAAGGACAGAACAAGCGTAAAGGGCCGAATGGCCACGCCTACTCCTGTTTCTTATTTTCTAAAGCACGGGTTTACCTTTGCGCCTTGTTCTCCTTTGTCCTTCAGCTGTTCGGATTGCACCGGAGATCCATCGGCAGCCGCTGCGGGGTAGCTTCCGTCTGGGAGACAGCTCCAGACAATAAGCCCTGATCCACGGCGGGGAAAGGGCGGGCGCCCTCCGTGTAGCTGAAACATCTCATAGTCTCTTCACATCTGCTATCGGAAGGATTCAAACACCCGGCCGGTGTTGCAGCCTTTACTCGAGATACAACTCGCGATCTGCCACCTCTCCCCGGATCCACTCGCTCCCGGTTCCATGTTCGGTGAGCTCAGCGTCCCGCCCACCTACACTCCCCAGCCAATGAGAATATGCGTCTCCCAGCGTACCGCCCACCTAAACTCCTCCGCCAATGAGAACATGCTGCTCCCAGCGCTCAGCGTCCTGCCCATCTACACTCCTACGCCAATGAGAAAATGCCGCACACAGCGATGTTCACTGATTGGCTGAGTGTGTCTGAAGACGCTCTCGGGAGCCGGAGATGTCAGTCTCCATTTGTTCCCAGGATCAGGGGGACGTTCCCTGAAACTCAAAGTGCAAAGCAAATGTTATTATCAAAGCACATCCAACAACCTCGAGATTCATTTACCTGCGGAATAGCCAGAAAATCCATAGAATGGTGCCTATAACGGCATCAGTGAAATATCAACCAGAAGAAAACAAACTGTGCAAATACAAATATAAATAAATAGCAATAAATAACGGGAGGTGAAATAACAAGATATAAATTCGCTAAAGTGCGAGCATTGGTTGTGGGAACATCTCAATGGATGGACAAGGCAGTGTAATTATCCTCTGTTGTTCACGATCCTGATCACTGGGGAAGGGATCTGTCCCTGGGGAAGGCAGCCGCTGTCCCTGAACCTGGTGGTGCGAGTCCTGAGGTTCTTGTACGGTCCATGTGATCGCAGCAGAGAGACAAGAGCTTGGACATCGATGGGTTCACCACCGTCAGTCAGCTGGAGTGGGTGGGTCAGAGTCATTGGAAAGTCTCCCGGATGAGCCAGGTAATATCACGGGCTCTTTGTGGCGCTGTGGAACATGGCCACTGTTCTGGGCAGGAATCTTTCTGCATGGCCTGAACACTGCACGGCACTTCCAATGAAAGGAAATTCCATCAGCGCCGCACCGACTGCGATCTGCGTGGGAGTGTTTCAGATACTGGGCAACCGCGCACACGGGCAGCACAGCGACAACAGGGAGTAACACCAATGAGAGAATGAAATTGTGGTACGTCATAGGCTGACGTTTACGGTCAGTCCAGAGGCCACAAATCCCACAGATTAGCGACTCCCTTGGTAAAGAAATTCCTCCTCATCTCCACTCTGAAAGGATGCCTCTCTATTCTGAGCCTCTGTCCTCTGGGTCACCACAGGAAACATCCTCTCCACATCGAGAAATTTCAACACCTGATAGGTTTTCAATGAGGTCCGCCTCATTCTTCAGAATTCCAGTGAGAGAGGCCCAGAGTCATCGAATTCTCCTTATATGACAAGACTTTCATTCCCGAGATCATCTTTGTGAGCAACACACACAAAATGCCGGAGGAACTCAGCAGGCCAGGCAGCATCTATGGAGAGAAAGAACAGTCGACCTTTCGGGTCGAAACCCTTCGGCAGGACTTCAGATTAAAAAAAAAATCTCTCAGAGTAGGTTGAAGGAGCGGAGAGCGAAACGGCGTGGACAGTATCATGAGCTCCCGCTTCATTAACTGTGAGTGTCCCTTTAAGAGATTGGACTGTGACGTCAAAATGGCGGAGCTGGGTTCTGAGTGACAGCCAGGAAGAGAGAGAGAGAGAGGATACATGAACAGTTTGTGCTCGAAAAGACAGTGTGACTTGTGGGGGGGGGGGGGGGGGCGGGGTAACTGGAAGAAGCCAGCCATGAAGACTGGCTGAAGGCTCCCCTGAAGACTGTTACCATCTTATAAAACATCGCACCACGAGCTGGCACGGCTCGTTGCAAAATCCGGACAACTTTGATTATTCTCCCTGCTCGGAGAATTACTGAAACATCGACGCAGTGCCTGTGGCTAAAGTAACTGTCACGTTGATTGATCCATGTGTGGTTCTCTGAAGTATTGGTGGCGATCGCATTTTCGTTTCCCTTGTACAAGGAGTCGAGGGGTGTTGTCACGACCACTCGTGTCAAAGGATACTTCTCCGGACACACTTCTGCGTGGATTCTTGGGATTTCGACGACTTCAAACGGCGGTGCCTGTCACTCGGTTAACCAGTCTGACAATCCCCTCGTAAATATTTCTCCGAGTTATCTTACAAGTTGTACGTTTCGACACTGGATTTCAGAGACTGATTTGGGGAAAAAGCTTTTCAGACCTGTTCCTAAGCTTAATTGTTTGGGACACACACACACACACACACACACACACACACACACACACACACACACACACACACACACACACACACACACACATACTACAGTTTACTTTGACTAATGTCTTACATTATAAGTAATTACTAATAAAAACTGTGGATTTAGAATAAAACCTGCCTCCGGTTGTGATCCGCAGTTGCTGGTATTTTGTTAAGATCGTAACAAGCGATTGGTGAAATCGGGAAGGAAGATGAAGGAATACGCTGAGAAGTGGATTGGTGAAGACGATGGAAGAACAAAATCGGGAGTGGAGCACCAGAAGGAGGCAAGGGAGTAACATGCGAGAGGAAAAAGGGAATGGGAAATGGCGAATGAGGGACATCACCGGAACTTTGAGAAATCGCTGTTCATGCCACCAGGTTGCAGTCTATCCAAACGGAATAGAAGGCGTTGGTTCTCCAATGTAAGTGTAGCGTGATTATGACAGTGGGGGGAGGCCATGAATGGACACATCAGAATGGGAATGGGAAGTGAAATTAAAATGGGTGTCTCCTGGGAGATCCCACGTTTTCTGGCGGACGGAGCTTAGATGCTTGTCGAAGCGATCTCCCAATCTCACTCGGATCTCATCGATACACAGGAGGCCACAGCGGGAACACTGGGCACAGACTCACAGGTGCCGGCTCACCTGGAAGGATTGTTTAGGATCCTGAATGGTAGTGAGGGAGGAAGTGTATGGGCAGCCACCCATTTTAATTTGTTCCGCTTGCCAGGAGGGATATCAGTGGGGAGGGATGAATGGACAAGGGGGTTGCGTAAGGATCACTGCAGAAAGCACAAATTTGGGAGTGGGTGATTGTGCGCGGGAGGGAATGATGTGCTTGGAGGTGGGAAACATTTGGAGGTGCCAGAAGTGTCGGAGATTGATCTGGGGTGGTAGGTCTGGACAAAAGGAACCCTATCCCAGGTAGGGTTGCGGGAATATGGGGTAGGAGTAGATGTGCGTGAAGTGGTAGAGATGCGGTTGAGGGCAACGTTGATGGTGGAGGAAAGAAAGTCCCTTTCTTTGAAAAAGGAGGACATCTCCTTCGTTCTAGAAAGGAATCCCTCATCTTGAGAGCAGATGCAGCGGAGACGGGGGAATTGAGAAGGGGACGGCGCTTTTACAAGCAGCACAGTGAGATGAGATCTCGTCCAGAAAGATATGAGAGTCCATGGATTTTCCACGGACATAGGTGGATAAGCTGTCTCCATAGTTAGGGTCATTGAGATGGAGAAAGGGAAGGGAGGTGACAGAAATGGACCAGGTGAATTTGAGGGCAGGGTGGAAGTTTGAGGTGAAGTGGATGAAGTTGACGAGTTGCAGGAAGCAGCACCAATGCTGTCATCGATGTAGCGTAAGAAAAGTGCGGGACGCTCACCAGTGTGGGTTCAGAACACAGACTGTTCCACGGAGCCGACAAATAGGCAGGCCCAGCTGGGACCCATGCGAGTGCCCATGGCTACCACTTCTGTTTGAAGGAAGCGGGAGGAGCCAAAGGAGAAATTATTGTGAGTGAGGACAAGTTACGCTAGGCGGAGGAGAGTGGAAGGGAAATGGTTGGGTCTGGTGTCCAGAAATAGACGCAGAGATTTGAGGCCTTCCTAGTGGGGGTGGGGTGGAGATGTGTTTGGACTGGACATCCATAGTACAAATAAGGTGATGGGGCCAGGGAACCTGAAGTCCTTGAACAGAATTACAGCGGGTGAGTTGTCACGGATGTTGGTAGGAAGGGACTGAACCATGGGGAAAAAACAGAGTCGGGGTATGCTGAGGGTTCAGTGGGGAGGAACAAGCTGAAACAATGGGTCTACCTGGACAAGGGGGTTTAGATTTAGCGGAGGAGGTAGAAACAGGAGCTGAGGTTTCCGGGAAGTTTGAGGTTGGTGGTGGTGTTGGGAGATCCTCAGGGTCAAAAAGGTTGGTGATGGTGTGGAAGACGATGTCCAGGTGTTCCTTACTGGGGTCCAGTTGGAGGGGTAAGTAGGAGGAGGTGTCTGAGAGTTGGCGATAGGCCTCAGCAAGGTAGGGGTCTGTCCGACAGACAACTACAGCACCTCCCCTATCTGCGGGTTTGATGGAGAGGTTAGGATTAGTGCAGTGATCAATGTGTGTGTGCAGTGATCAGTGCAGTGCTATGGAGCTGTTGTTGAGGGACCAGGTGACTGAGAGTTGGCGATGGGCCTCAGCAAGGAAGGGGTCAGTCCGACAGACTACTACAGCACCTCCCCTATCTCCGGGTTTGATGGTGAGGTTAGGATCAGTGCAGTGGGAGTGGAGAGTCCAACGTTCGGAAGGAGTGAGGCTGGAATTGGAGAGAGGACGTTGAAGTCTAAACGGTTAATGTCACGTCAACAGACTTAGTGGGGCCCTGTTCAAATTCCTGTGGCTTTATGCCCCTTCCGATGTCAGCACATCTTTTCTTAGACATGGGGCCGGAAACTGCTCACAATGTTCCAAGTGAGGCCTCTTTGTAAAGCCTCACCAATGCATCCTTGCTTTTATGTTGTCGTCCTCTCGAACTGATTGCCAACATCACCTTGGACTTCCTCACCATCGACTCAATCATCGTTACTTCCTCACCATCGACTCAATCATCGATACTTCCTCATCATCGACTCAATCATCGATACTTCCTCATCAACGACTCAATCATCGATACGTCCTCACCATCGACTCAATCATCGATACTTTCTCATCATCGACACTTCCTCATCATCGACTCAGTCATCGATACTTCCTCATCATCGACACTTGCTCATCATCGACTCAATCATCGATACTTCCTCATCATCGACTCAATCATCGATACTTCCTCATCATCGACACTTCCTCATCATCGACTCAATCACCGATACTTGGTCATCGACACTTCTTCATCATCGACTCAATCATCGATACTTTCTCATCATCGACTCAATCGTCGATACTTCCTCACCATCGACTCAATCATCGACACTTCCTCACCATCGACTCAATCATCGATACTTCCTCACCATCGACTCAATCGCCGATACTTCCTCACCATCGACTCAATCCTCGATACTTCCACATCATCGACTCAATCGCCGATACTTCCTCACCATCGACTCAATCATCGATACTTCCTCACCATCGACTCAATCATCGATACTTCCTCATCGTCGACTCAATCGCCGATACTTCCTCACCATCGACTCAATCATCGATACTTCCTCATCGTCGACTCAATCGCCGATACTTCCTCACCATCGACTCAATCCTCGATACTTCCTCACCATCGACTCAATCGCCGATACTTCCTCACCATCGACTCAATCCTCGATACTTCCACATCATCGACTCAATCGCCGATACTTCCTCACCATCGACTCAATCCTCGATACTTCCTCACCATCGACTCAATCATCGATACTTCCTCACCATCGACTCAATCATCAATACTTCCTCACCATCGACTCAATCACCGATACTTCCTCATCATCGATACTTCCTCACCATCGACTCAATCATCGATACTTCCTCACCATCGACTCAATCATCGATACTTCCTCATCATCGACACTTCGTCATCATCGAGTCAATCATCGATACCATCATCATTGATACTTCCTCATCATCGACACTTCGTCATCATCGAGTCAATCATCGATACTTCTTCATCATCGACTCAATCATCGATACTTCCTCAGCATCGACAATCATCGATACTTCCTCACCCCATCGTCTCAATTATAGATACTTCCTCGTCATCGACATCCTTCAGGGAATCCTACACGACGATTCAGAATGCCCTTCATTTTTCTTGTTTTAATTTTTTTCCCAATTAAAAAATAGTCTGCCGTTATATTTCTTCTGTCAAAGTACATGACTATTCCGTCTCTGGAATTTCAATTCACATGCCGGTGATAATAAACCCGACTCTGACTGCACTGGTGTTACCTTCTGCACCAAAGCTGAGCAAGTAGACTTCATCAATTTCACCCTGCCCTTAAACTCACCTTCTACATTACTCCCTTCCCCTTTCCCATTGCACTGTCTCTGGCTCTGGTCACAGTTTATCCACTGATGTCTATTTCAAACCTACTGAACTGGACTCTACCTCTTTTACAAGTTGTTACTTATAACATTGCCACCCCTCCCCCCCCCCCCCTCTCAATTCCTCCGTCTTCGCCGCATCTGCTCTCCGGATGCTGCTTTTCGTTACAGAACGAAGGCGATCTCCTCCTTCCTCAAAGAGAGGGGCTTCCCTTTCTCCACCATCAACGCTGCCCTCAACCGCATCTCTCCCATCTTGCACACATCTGCCCTCACCCCATCCTCCTACTACTCCACCAGGGATACAGAGAGAAGAATCCTCTTGTCCTCACCTACCACCCCACTATCGTCTGTGTCCCGCACATAATTCTCTGCAACATCCGCCATCTCCAGCAGGACCCAGTGTCAAGCACATCTTTCCCTCCCCCCTCAACACGTTTTGCTTTCCGCTGAGATCGCTTCCGTTCTCCCCTCCCTACTGATCACCATTCCGGCACTTATCCTTGTAAGTGGAACAACTGTTACACCCGCCGCCTCACCTCCTCCGTCACTACCATTCAGGTCTCCAAACAGGTGATAGATAGATAGATACTTTATAGATAGATAGAGGCAACTCTTGGACTGTGAGTCGGTTGGGGTTATCTATCGTATCTGCTGTGTCTTCTTGTACATTGGTGACGTAGACTGGGACAGCGCTTCGCCGAGCACCCCCTCTTCATCCGCCAGGAAAAGCAGCATCTCCAAACGGCCCCCGTTTTAATTCAAAGGTTTCAAAGGTACATTTAATGTCAGAGAAATGTGCGAGGCCTCTTGACCCGGTGAGTATGGATTTACTGTCAATAGAACCCGATGCCAGCAACACGGCGAATGTCTCAGTCATCACGGATCACTTCACCAGATACGCGCAGGCTTTCCCTCCCAACGATCAGGGGGCGTCCACGGTGGACAAAGTGTTATGGGAGAAGTAATTAATTTATTGTGACCTCCCCAGGCGGATATATAGTGATCAGGGACGGGATTTCCAGAGTAGGCTCATACTTGAATACACGATTCACTGAGCCTGCTTTGGGTGGAGAAGTCATGGACTTCGCTTTATCACCCGCTGGCTGATCCCCGGCCGGAGATGTCTCATCGGACAAGCCCAGAAACTTGGAAATCAGCAAGAACAATTGGAGTCAACGTGTTGGACATCTGTTCCACTGCATGTAAGGAAGCTCCCGGGTACTCGCCATATTATCTCATGTTTGGGCGCGAGGCGATGTGACCCATGACCTTTATTCTGGGACTGAGGAGAAGGACCGACCACCAAACAGTGATCTGAAGTGTGTGTCTGATATGAGAAGGGAGCCGAGAAGTCTTCCGAACCTGCAGAATCAAGGAAGTAAGAGGAGCTGTGATCAAAACGTTAGGATCTCCCAAATCACGCCGGGAGACAGACTCCTCATAAGGAACTTGGGGCTAACCGGGAAGCATAAGATGTCTGGACACTGGCTGGCTGTGCCCTGTGTAGTGGAGAGTCAGATGCTAAACGGACCAGTTTTCCGGGTGAAACCAGAAGATGGGAACGGGTCTGTCAGGATTCTCCATGGGAACCACCTTCTGCCTCTGGGACAAGAGGTGCAGGTTGACCCGGAGCCCGAACTGGAGCGGACACCTAGTGAGAGGATTCCGTGGCGACGTGGAGCGACTGGATCCTTTCTCTCCTGGATCACCGCCTTCCTGACTGATAGACCCCAGTTTGTACCGCCGGGTGGTTCTGTGCCTGAGGTGGAGGTGAATGGATCCACTCTCTCCTGGATCACCGCCTTCCTGACTGATAGACCCCAGTTTGTACCGCCGGGTGGTTCTGTGCCTGAGGTGGAGGTGAATGGATCCACTCTCTCCTGGATCACCGCCTTCCTGACTGATAGACCCCAGTTTGTACCGCCGGGTGGTTCTGTGCCTGAGGTGGAGGTGAGTGTCACTGGAGCCCCACAAGGGACTGTCCTGTCTCCGTTTCTGTTCACACCGTACACCTCAGACTTTCAGTCCAACTCTGAGTCTGGCCACTTGCAGAAGTTCTCTGATGACTCTGCGGTAGTTGGGTGCATCAGAGATGGGCAGGAGTTGGGGTACAGAGCAGGATTGTGGAATAGTGAGGGAGGATTCACCTACTCCTGAATGTGATTGATTCACCTACTCCTGAATGGTGATTGATTGAGGAAGAAGAGGTCATGACGAGTTCTGTATACGTTCTGGAGAAGACGTTCGGAGGTGGAGGGGTACAAATGAATATTTGTACAATTAATTTGTACATTTGTACAAGGAGTACAATGAATATTGTACCCTTGGACACGACCTCATTTTTTTGCACGTGTTTAAAATCTATTCAATATACGTATACTCTAATTGGTTTATTTATTCATACCATTTGTTTTTATTTCATTTATTATTATTTTCTATATTATATATTGCATTGAACTGCTGCTGCTAAGTTAACAAATTTCATGCCGGTGATAATAAAACTGATTCTGATTCCTCATTGCTTTTCAGCCCTGCAGAAGGGTCTCGGGCCAAAACGCCGACCGTTTATTCTTTTCAATAGCCGTTGCCTGAGCTGCTGAGCTCCCCCAGCGTTTCGTGTGAGTTGTTTTGGATTTTCAGCATCGGCAGACCTCCTCGTCTTCGTTCTGGAAAGCGCCGTTGGTGACCGGGCGATCAAATGCGCATGCGTGAAGGTCAGCCAGTGTGACTGTGTTTTGTGAGCTCAGCCAGCTGTCACCTGAATGCACCAGGGTGGATGGGGGAGGATTTTACAGCGATGGCGAGTTGTGTAGGGTTCAGGTGGGTTGACAGAATGGTGATGAGTGTACGGTTAGAAGGGTTTTCACTGATGGTGGGGGCTACAAGGATCTAAGGTGTTAACAGAAATGGGGAGTGGTGTCTGGGTTGGAATAGTTTTCACAGGGGGCAAGGGGTGTAGGGATGCTACTCCACCTCTGTGGAAATGTACTTCAGTACCAAAATGGTATTTTTTTCTGTAACGAGCTGGAACAGATTGTATCAGAGTGCTTTGCTAATAATCTTTGTGTAACTTTTTGCTGATGTTTAATGCGAAACACACTAATTCCACAAACAACAAAGTGCACCCTGTCCTTGAACTTGAAGGAATGACCGTACTGTCTGTGTATTTTTTGGACAAAGCTATTACAAGTTGTTTTGCACTGCTAATCGTCCCTTCTGCAAGTGAAAATAACAACACTTATGATCGATCCACTCGGAGTTAATTGTTGTTGGTTGGAAGACGCAGTGAAAAGCTGCTGAACACCATCTCCTACCTGGACACTCACTCTTACCTGCACCCGCAGCTTCCTCCGCATCGCTTCGCCATCCCACCTCTGTACCGCTCGGCGTAGGAACTGAAATACTCATTCTGTCCATTGAGTCTTCTCCACCATTCGAATTTCCCTCTAAGCTCAATACTGCTGCTTTCTCCACGTCAGCTTCGTTACCTTTATTAATCAACAATCCACCATTTATTGACTTTGGTCAAACTTGGGCTGTTTTCTCTGGAGTGGAGGAGGATCAGGGTGACCGAAAAGAGTTTGATTAGATTACGAGAGGTACAGACAGAGTAGATAGCTGCCATTTTTAACCTTCTGCGTCAGAATGTCTAATCCCAGACAGCATGCATTTGGAGAGGTGAGGGACCTGTGGAGTTCATTGCCACGGACGGCTCAGAGGCCAAGTCATCGGGTTTATTTAAAACAGAGGCTGATCAGCAAAGGTGTCAAAGGTCATGGGGAGAAGGCGGGGAACGGGGTTGATAAGGAAGATAAATGACACTGGGACAGGGACAAGAGGAGGAAACTTTAGAGTGAGACGTGTCAAGCTCAGACAGATGGGACAGACTCAGACACTGACACAGAGCAGTGGGGCAGTGACACAGAGCAGTGTTTTACAAACAATAAAACTTCAGCGTAAATTTATTATCAAAGTGTGTTAACCAGGTGCTATCGAACAATTCCTTGTCTTCTTGACAAGGCAACTCAATGCTCACCCCCAGCCTGGGGAAGGGAATGGGACCAATTCCAGAGGGGAGGGTTGGGTGAGTCTGGGACTTTGTGAAGGAGCCCTAACTCCATCCTCCTCATTCCCCTTCCCCTTCTCACTCCACTGCATGTGTTTGTGTGTGAGAGAGATAGAGACCTGCGTGCCCAGTCGCACTCCTCCGTACACAGCAATCCTCACCAGCTCAAATGATCCAAAAATCTTCTGCACCAACTCCTTAGCCACGTGTTAAACTGTATAATCTTCCTAATACTGGCAATTGGCACAGATGACAGTCCTGAGATCACAGGCCTGGAGGAGCTGCCCTTTAAATTAGCACCTCACTCCCTGAACTCCCTTTGCAGAACCTTGTTACTCTACCAGCCCATATCATTGTTACCCACATGGACCACAACCTTCACTGTCCACCCTCCTGAGGAATGCTGAGCACTCGACCTGAGATGTCACAGACCTGAGCACACAGGAGGCAACATATCATCCTGGAATCTCATTCTCACCCACACAACATCCAGTCAGGTCCCTGAGCTGCTGAATCACCTCTGACCACAGCTCAACTCGTCTCCTCCCTTCCCCTCTTAGTCTCAGAGCCAGACTAAGTGCCAGAGACCCTGTTGCTGTGACTTTCCTTTGCCAGGTCATCCCACCATTCGGTGTCATAAGAGGAGCATTGGGAGAGGTCCCAAAATCAAGACACAGACACCGAACTACCAGGAACAGAACTAGGCATGAGAAGGAAGCAAGGAAAATGGGGAAGAAAGGACACTGGACATGACACTGGCCCTGGACAAGGATTCTGGGCCTGGGCTAGTACTTGACCAGGACAGCGGAACCAGAACATGGAACTGGGAACTAGAAGCCTGGACTTGGACTCCGAGACAGAGACTGCACAAGGACCCAGAATCTTGGTTTTGACTCGAGGTCGGACTCCAGACCAAGGTGAGGGCAAGACGAGGCTACAGGACGAGGAGAGGCACAGGATGGAACAAGAGACTCCTGGACGGGACAAGGGAACCTCAGCACAGAACGAGGGAATCTCAGCACCGGGCAGGACAAGGTACTCCTGTGCTGGGCGAGGCACAATGGACATGACGAGAACCCAAAGCCTAAATGCAACTACCTCTCAAATGTCCTACCTACCACCCCTTCAGCCTCCTGAATGATCTGGAGTTCATCCAGTTCTAGCTCCAACTCCTTAATGTGGATTGTTCGGAGCTGAAGCTGGATGCCCTACTCACAGGTGTAGTTATCAGGGACTCAGGAGGGCCCCCTGTCTTCCCACATCCTGCAAAGGAGCTTTCCACCATCCCGCCTGTCATCTCCACTGTTCCAACTGAGAAAATGTAAAGAAGGGGCAAAAAAAATTCTACCGCCATCATGATTTTGCCTTCTCCGACTGACTGCTCTCCCCACTGAAACCTCAAAGAATTAAAGCCTCAAAGTCTCTGCTCCATCTCTGTCCACTCCAACAATGACAGCTCCACTTGCTCCTGCTAATGAAGGTTTTCTTGATAATCCATCCGGACTGTGGAGTGGCCACAACTGAAAGCTCAAAAATAACCTGCCCTGAACCACCATTGGCGAACCTGAGTGAATTACGTCCTCTCAAGCTTCTGATCTCTCCGATTCACGATGGGTCAAAGCTTCATATGGCGACACAAGGATTAATTACTGATTGAAACCCACCTCTTTATTCAGTGACCACCAGTAAAGAAATTCATAAAAAGAGGATTGAACTTCAAATGGAGCACAGTTTGTCATTATCCTTCTCGAATGAAAATCAGGTAATTAAATCCAAAACCCATGTTTTATGTAAATAGAGATAAATCTGGCAAATTATTGGCTAATCAATTGAAAACTGCTTCGGTTAAACGACAAATCATTAACATTCATAAACAACATGGCACTTTGACGATTGATCATAAAGAGATAAATAAAGCCTTTCATGATTTTTATAATTTTTTATTTCAATCAGAATTTGTTGAGGATTCTTCCATAATGGATGATTTTTTAAGAAAATTGAATATCCCAAAATGAACAGCAGAAGATTGTGTATTTCTAGACTCACTTATTACGGAAACCAAAATAAAAGAGGCTATTTTTCAATGAATTCAGGTAAAGCCCCTGGTCCGGACGGTTATACTGCTGAATTTTTAACTCCTTTTCTTCTATACTTGCTCCGTGGCTTTGTAAAATTTTTAAAGATGTGTTAATTGTAGGTAAATTACCACAATCTTTTTAATGATGCCTCCATTTCTCCAATTCTTAAAAAAAGATAAAGACCCCACTGAATGTGCATCCTATCAGCCAATATCCTTGCTGAATACGGATTCTAAGATTTTTACCAAAATTCTGGCCATTAGTTTAGAAAATATATTACCTCAAATTATCTCTGAGTATCAGACTGGTTTTATTTAAAAAAGTTATTCATTTTTAACATTAGAAAATTAATTAATATAATTTATACTTCTTCATCAAAAATACCAGAAAAAGCATTCGAGAGAGTTGAATGGCCATATTTATTAAATACATTGCAGAATTTTAATTTTAGCTTGAAATTTATATCGTGGATTAAATTAATATATTATAAACCTTTTACTTCGGTTCTCACCAATAATCAAAGATCTCCTTTTCTTCATTTGTCACATGGTATGAGGCAAGGCAGCCCTTTAAGTCCTCTATTATTTGATATTGCTTTGGTACCTTTAGCCGTTGCCATTCGTGAATCACCTAACATTTTTGGAATTACCTGTAGGGAAGGGACATGTTATCATTTTATGTTGATGATTTGTTACTAGACATATCTGACCCTGAGAGATCTATTCCTGCTATTTTATCCTTCCTTGCTCAGTTTAGTAGCTTTGCTGGCTACAAACTGAATTTTAATAAGAGTGAATTATTTCCATTAAATATGCAAGTTTCAATCTATAAACACATACCATTTAAAGTTGTCACAGATCATTGTATTTATTCGGGTATTAAAATTACCAAGGGTTTATTTAAAGTTAATTTTTTACCTTTAATTGAACAAATCAAGCAACTCGTTACCAGGTGGTCCCCATTATCTCTGTCATTGGTTGGTCGAATTAATACTATCAAGATAATAGTATTACCCAAATTTTTATATTTATTTCAAGCATTACCAATTTTTATTCCTAAATTTTTCTTTGATATTATTGATTCCAAAATATCCTCGTATGTGTAGCAGAATAAAAATCCTAGATTAAGTAAGAAATATTTACAGAAGCCTAAGAAGGGAGGTGGTTTGGCTTTGCCAAACCCAAGATTTTACCACTGGGCAGTTAATATCAGATAGTTAATATTATGGACACAAGAATCGGTCATAGTACCTTGCCAACAATGGGTAAATTTGGAGTGTAAATCTGTACAAGACTTCTCATTGTTTTCTATTTTAGGATCTTTGCCTGCTTTTGCTTTATCTAAACTGAATAAACAAATAACTAATCCTATAGTTAAACATACATTAAGAACATGGTTTGAATTTCGTAAATTCTTCAGCTTGAATAAGTTTATCTTATCAACCCCTATTATATCTAACTTTTTTGTCCAGCCCTCTTTTATCAGCCAAGCCTTTGTGTTATGGAAAACAAAAGGTATAACATGTTTTTGTGATCTATTTTTAGATAACAGTTTTATGTCCTTTGAACAGCTATCCAGCCTAAAACTCATTTTTTAGATACTTGCAAGTTAGAAATTTCTTGAATGTTACAGTCTTTTCCGAAATTATGTCGAATGGACATTACATAAAAAAATTCTGGCTCTGAATCCTTGCCAGAAGGGTTAGGTAGCCATCACTTATAGTAATATCATGAAAATACAGCCAGGAGTATCAGAAAAAATTAAGAAGGAATGCGAAAAAGAACTTCACTGTCTTATACCCACAGAGCAGTGGGAGAAAATTTTAAAAATAGTCAATTCTTCCTCTCTTTGTGCTAAACATGCTTAATACAATTTCAGGTTGTTCATAGGGGTCACATGTGAGAGGATAAACTCGCTCGATTTTATTCTCATGTTAATCCAACCTGTGATGAGAATGTGGAGAGGGTAAGGGCTACGTGTAGGGGGGAACGAGGGGTAAGTGTAGTAAAGTATGCATAGAGGACTGGAACCGGTATGTACTGGAGGAAGCGTAGGAGGACAGGGAACATGTAACTAAATTAGTGTACCAAACGGAAATGGCAACCACAAAGAAAGGGGAACATTGTCACCGCAAGACAATGTGTCTGGCAAAGTATCTGAGCTATATAACTATGTCGAGTGTTTTGCTTGCGTCCATAATTATTCCAAGTATTTTGCTTGTGTCTATACTTACTCCGAGTATTTTGTGTGCTTAGCCAATCAATCGATGAATTTGATTCGGTAACCATATTTAAGAATGTAGTGCCCCATTTTGGGGTATAAATATGACCTCTGTGACCTGACAGATTGGGAGCTGGCTACCTTACGCCCCAAGTGCGTGTGGCTGCGAACTCCTCTCTAATAAATACCACTTCAGAGGTAATTTCGTGTCTCTGGTGTTTTTTCCTCGACTGAGCAGGTTGAACAATTTCAGTTGAACAGTGACAGATGTCATTCTGAAGTCGCTTCATTGCCCCACATGTTCTGGTCTTGCCCCTGTTTGCAAAATTATTGGAAAGATTTTTGGTATTATATCAACAGTTCTGAATATCAGATTGCAACTTCATCCTATTACTGCAATTTTCGGTTTACCAATGGTGGATAATAGTCATTTATCCCCCCCCCCCCCCCAGCCCGGCGGCTGATTGCATTTGTTAAATTAATGGCTAGAAGATCTATCCTATTGAATTGGAAAGAAATTAATCCTCCAACTACATTTCAGTGGTTTTCTCAAACTATTTCTTGTTCGAGATGAAAAAAATTAGAAGTGTTGTCTTTGAACCTTCAGTTAAATATGAAGAAACTTGAAGACCATTTATTCAATATTTTCATATGAGCTAAACTGACTTTTCCTGAACCTGTCTTTTATTGTCCTTAATTATTTGGATGGAGGTGCGGAGTTATTGACGCTACTGTGTATAATTGATATAATGCAATGGCCCATGTTGGCTAGGTTTTTTTCATTGGGGGGGGGTTATTTTCACCATTTCTTGCAACCACTATGAGATGGGAGGATTTTAATCATCTATTTGTATCAATTATTTACTCTCAAGCTCTTTGTATTCATGTTTCATTTATGTTTGTTCAAAATCAATAAAGAGATTTAAATAGGACTATTCTGAGGAAAGGGTGGAACAGGCGCAACGGGCCGAATGGCCAGACATGCTCCTGTTTGTTATTTTCTGAAGCACGAGTTTACCTTTGCGCCTTGTTCTCCCTTGGTTTTCAGCCGTTCGGATTGCACAGGGGAGCGGTGAGAGCTCCGGAGATCCACCGGCAGCCGCTGCGGGGCAGCTCTCGTCTCCCAGCAGGACGGGACGGGTCTGGGAGACAACTCCAGACAACAGGCCCCGATCCTCGGCGGGGAAAGGCCGGGCGCCCTTCGTGTAGCTGAAACATCTCACGGAATCTCCGCCGGTCTCTTCAGCTCTGCCTTCGAAAGGATTCACGACCCGCCGGTGGTGCAGCCGAAACCCGAGGCGCAGCTCCCGGTCTCTGGCCCACTCGGTCCCGGTCCAAACAGCGTCCCGCCCACTGACACCCCTCAGCCAATGGCAGCATCCCTCTCCCAGCGGTGGTCGCTGATTGGCTGTGTGTGTGAGGACGGGCTGTTGCTGGGAGCTGGAGCGGTCTGCGTTGCCGCGAGGCGCAGTTACGTTATTGGAGAGGTGCCTGTCCGTCTGTGGCGCAGGATAAAGGGCTATGCCGAACCTACGGCGTTCATTTAACGCAGAAGTGTAACAGAAAGTGAAAGCATTCTGAATCAGGAAGTGCTGGAGTTAACATGGCTTCGAAAGGACCGGCCGAGAGTTTGAGCGAGGAGCTAATTTGCTCCGTCTGCCTGGATTTCTTCATCGATCCGGTTATACTGGAGTGTGGACACAACTTCTGTCGCTCTTGTATCACACGGTGTTGGGAAACGGAAAAGAGAAACTCCTGCCCGGAATGTAGAGAGGAGTTTGCTGACCGCACCCTCAGGGTGAATCGGGCCTTAGCAAATCTGGCTGAATCAGGAAGTGCAAACACGAGGATATCTGCAGATGCTGGAAATTCAAACAATACACACAAAACGCTGGTGGAACTCTGGTGCTCCCCTCCCCATCAACTT
This sequence comes from Hypanus sabinus, assembly GCF_030144855.1. Lineage (NCBI taxonomy): Eukaryota > Metazoa > Chordata > Chondrichthyes > Myliobatiformes > Dasyatidae > Hypanus > Hypanus sabinus. Next base: position 329,619 of record NW_026778984.1, read on the forward strand.
TATTTCTCCTGAGGCCTCCCGTCCCATGATCCTTTCCCTTCTCCAGCTCTGTATCATTTTCGCCAATCACCTTTCCAGCTCTTTGTTTCCCCCCACCCCCTCCGGTCTTCTCCTATCATTTCGCATTTCCCCCTCCCCCCACTACTTTCAAATCTCTTACTATCTTTCCTTTCGGTTAGTCCTGACGAAGGGTCTCGGCCCGAAACGTCGGCAGTGCTTCTCACTATAGATGCTGCCTGGCCTGCTGTGAAAACATTCTGAATCAGGAAGTGCTAGGAGTTAATATGGGTTCGAAAGGACCGGTCGAGAGTTTGAGCGAGGAGGTGATTTGTCCCATCTGTCTGGATTTCTTCACCGATCCGGTTACACTGGAGTGCGGACACAACTTCTGTCACTCTTGTATCACACAGTATTGGGAAAGGGAGAAGAGAAACTCCTGCCCGGAATGCAGAGAGGTGTTTGCTGACCGCACCCTCAGGGTGAATCGGACCTTAGGAAATCTGACACAAGAAGTTCGGAATCTAAACCTAAATCCGAAAGGGAAGGAAAGTAAACGTCACTGCGAGGAACATGAGGAAGAACTGAAGCTGTTTTGTGAAACGGACAAGACACTGATCTGTGTGATCTGTGCAGCTGCGCAGGAACACAGAGAGCATCGATTTGTGCTGATTGAAGAAGCTGTTAAAAACTACAAGGTAAAACTAACGTTAGTTTAAAACTTAACACATTTCCTTTGTCCTACAAACCATCACACGAGCCTTCATAACCAACACATCATTCTTTGCAACTTACGCCATCTCCAACGGGATTCTAGCATCTCTCCGTCCCACAGCCCACCTCCTCACCCCGCAACTCTCCGCTCTCTATACGGATCGCTCCCCGTACTGTATCGTCCTGATCCACACGCTCCTCCCCACTGATCTCCCTCCTGGCACCGACACCTGCAAGCGGTGTCAGTTTCCCATTCCTTCCCAGTCCTGATGAAGGGTCTCATCCCGAAACAGACTGTTTATTTCCCCTGAATAGATGCTGCCTGACTCACTGAGTTCCTCCGGCATTTTGTGTGATAATCGGGTTTGATCACCTGTTTATTTTGATGCATCTTTGTTTCTATTTCCTTCGTTCTCTGACTTCTAGGATCAGTTAAAATCTTCATTAGACTCTCTCACAAAAAAGAAATCAGACTTCCAGGAAAAGGAGCAACAACAGAAAGAGAAGATTTCCGGAGTTCAGGTGAGGCTTCCTGAGCGGAATTTCTGATTTTACTGTCGAGTTTTGCTCCATTTAATGCAGAATAGTCGAGTATCGCAGCTCCAGTGACCTGGGTTCGATCCTGACCTCTGCTGCTGTCTGTGTGGAGTTTGCATGCTCTCCCTGTGACCATGACAGTTTCAGACATATTTCAGGGACATGCTGGATGAATGGTTAATTACAATTAACCCTGTGAAGATGGGGGAGGGTGCATGTGAATCAGGTGGGACTAAATGTGTCAATGGGGAGAATTGGTTTCAGGAAAACGTGATGGGAATGTTTCAGAGCGAGCATGGACATTGTTGGATCAAATGGTCCCCTTAATGTCATCAGGAAATACACACAGCAACAGAGTAAATTAATCTTCACCTTTCATTCGACAGGAACAGTCACACAGCATTCAGTCCCACATCACATCCCAGTTTGCTGAACTGCGCCAGATTATCACTGAGAAAGAGCAGAGCTTACTCAGGGATCTTAGGGAAGAAGAGAAGAGGATTCTCGACACAATGGAGGAAAATCTTCTAGCTCTTCAAAAGAATATAAGGGTTATTCAGGAGGAAATCACTAAGCTAAGGGAACAGACAGATCAAAAAGACAGTGTGATATTTCTCAAGGTGAGAGATTATATTTCAATTTATTTCTGTCAAAGGGCACTAAATGAACAGTGGTATATTTGAAATAAACACAGCACAGCAACCAATTCTAACAAATCAATTGCCGCTGCTGGTGTCCTCACACAGATTGTGAGTCTTGTATGACGAGCCTCCAATCACACGAATAATGACCTTCCAAAATGTCAAAGATTTGTATTCGATCCTTTATCTGCAACATACTATCATGAAGCAATGAAACTTCAGCGTAATTATTTGTAAGTTAATCAGCAACAAAGCGGTTAACAAAAGATATGATATCCATCTGTCCTCAGATCAAAACTGCCCAGAACAAAGCATGAATATGTAACTTATTCCCTTCACTATTACCACACACCCCCCAACACGTGACTAGTTACCATTACAATCACGTGACACGGAATACAATTGAGACAAGACTATCAAAGATAGAAAACAGATGCATTGATCCTACACACAGCATTTACAAATGGCAGTCAACTGTTTCTCACCAGACAATTGATGCAACTATTCAGCATTGATGTTGTCCCAAAACCGGACTTCCACAACTTCTGTTCATCCCAGGATATAATGAAATCTTTTTGAAATGATTTACTCTGATTATAACACAAAGCTACTAATTGTACCCTTAATTATCACATTCAATATCCTCTAAAAATCCCATTAACACCCAGTTCCAGTCAGGCTGTGAGTGTGGGGGTCTCTCTGTCAATCCGTGAGAACAAAGAATGTGACCCACACATCAAATATCCTGTATATCAAGTTTTTGTCAGATTAGGGAAACTTTCAATGTTTCTTGAAATTTTCAGATAAGTTTCACATTAGAAACGTAGAAATATAAACATGGAAAACCTAGAGCACAATACAGGCCCTTCAGTGCACAATTCTGTGCCGAACATGTCCTTACTTTTGGAATTACACAAGGTTCCCCATCGTCCTCTATCTCTCTGAACACAATGTACCTATCCAGGAGTGTCTTAAAAGACCCTATCATATCTGCATCCTTTACTGTCGCCGGCAGCCCATTCCACTCACTCACTCAGCACTTTCTGCGTAAAATTATTACCCCTGACATATTCTCTGTACCTGTTTCCATGCACATTAAAATTGTGTCCTGTCATGTTAGCCATTTCAGCCCTGGGAAAAAGCCTCTGACTCTGATCAATCCTCTCACCATCTTGTACATCTCTATCAAGTCACCTCTCATTCTCTGTCGCTCCATGGAGAGACGGCCGAGTTCACTCAACCTACTCTCATAAGGAATGCTCCTCAATCCAGTTAACATCATTATAAATCTCCTCTGCACCCCTTCTATGGTCTCCACATCCTTCCTGTAGTGACGCCAAGTCTTACCATTAATACCATAGTCTGCCAACATATTTCACCTGCCAAAGTGAACCACTTCACACTAATCTGTGTTAAACTCCATCAGATACTTCTCAGTCTTCTCAGATCAATGCCCTGCTGTATACTCTCCACACTATCCACAATACCCCCAACATTTGTGTCATCAGCAAGTTTATTAACCTATCCTTCCATTTCCTCATCCAGCTCATTTACAATAATCACAAAGAGAAGAGGTCCCACAACAGATCCCTGAGGCACACCACTGGTCACAGACCTCCATGTAGAATATGACCCGTCTACAACCACACTTTGTCTTCTGTGGGGAAGCAAATTCTGGTTGAACAAATCAATGTCCCCTTGGATCCCTTGCTGAATTCCATATACACTACATCTACTACTCTACCTTCATCAATATGCTTTGTCCCATACTCAAAAAAATTCAATCAGGGTCGGAAGGCACGAACTGCCTTTGACAAAGCCATGCTGACTATACCTGATCATATTATGCCTCTCCAAATGTTCATAACTCCTGCCTCTCAGGATCTTCTCCATCAGCTTCCAAACCACTGAAGTAACACTCACTGGTCTATAATATCCTGGGCTATCTCTACTCCCTTTCTTGAAAACGCGAATGACATCTGCATCCCTCCAATCCTCTGGAACCTCTCCTGTCCCCATCGATGATGCAAAGATCATAGCCAGACGCTCAGCAATCTCCTCCCTCACCTCCCACAGTGGCCTGGGGTGCAAATCGTCTGGTCTCCATCAGAAACAGGCCATTCGGTCCATCATCTTCTATCAATATCCAGAATTCTCCTCCCAACTACTCACCACACCCAGTAACAGAGCCCCGAGCTCGATGGTCACTCATGTGTTTATCCAGTTTTCCCATTATATTCAATCTCTGCTGTTCCGCTTCAACCACTCCTGTGGCACCGAGTTCCTCTTCACTAAATTTCTCATGGGATTTATTAAAATCCATCTGGAATTTCTTCGCCCACAATTCTTCCCATAAATAGAGGTACACCACCCCCACCTCACACAATTAAATCCATCACTGATCTTAAATTCCTCTATCTTATCACCCTGATGTCATATCCAGATGAAAATGCACAACTTGTCCTGTCTTCCTTGTAAGTTTCATACTCTCAGCAATGGTCTGACATTCAGAAACATTCCCTGTAATTTACCCCATGGTTCTGGATTGTCCGTGAGTGCGAGTGTGACTGCAGGAGTGGGAATTTTCAACAACCTGTAATGATTTGGATGAATTTCAGGATGTGGACAGCAAGTCCAAGTCTAATCAGATTTATCTTTGATTTATTTCAGGAGGAAGCTCATCGTAACAAGAGGTAGGACATACTCTTTATTGAAAACCTGTATAGCTAAAAATTGCAGTTTATAACCAGCAGTTTTATATTTACAGGATTAATGACGATGTCCAGGAATTGTCAGTGACAGATGAGGCCCTACCGGTTGAAAAATTCGATCACCTCTATTTGTTGAACACAATGCTGAGAGAAACACTTGATGCTATTAATCGAGGTAAAACTTACAAAGATTCATTTCTCCTTGTTCAATTAAGTTCCAGGTTGAAGCAAGGATTGGCTGTGATAATGGACTGAAGGGGAACTGAAGTTTATTTCAGATCAACCCCACCGACTGGCACTAACACTAATCCTACCACAGGAGCTGGGAATTTAATACTGACTTGATGTTATTGTAGGGAATAAAAGCGGGAATCAGTGTGGTGACTGGGATTGTCAGGAAAAAAAACGTCCTTCGTGCGCTGTGAGTGCAGACTCTGACTGACACAGTTCCTCACCCCATCCCCTCCTGAACCCGCACCTCTCACTGATGTTAGATGGAGAAGTGGAGAGCTGGAGTGACAGGGGACTCAATCGTCAGGGGAGCAGACAGTATAATCTGTGGACGTGAACGGGACACCCGAATGGTATGTTGCCTCCCAGGTGCCAGGGTTAGGGACGACTTGGACCGTGTCCGTAGCATTTCAGAGAGGAAGAGAAAACAGCCAGATATCTTGGTACATGTTGGTACCAATAACACAGGATGTAAAAGCAAATTGGTCGTGAAGATAGAATTTCGAGAGCTCAGTAGAAAGCTGAGAAGCAGTACCTCCTGGGTTGTAATTTCTGGAATGTTGTCTGTGCCACGTGCCGGTGTGGGTAGGAACAGGAACAGGGACCTGTTCAAAAGTGACGGGTTGCACCTGAACCCGAGGGGGAACAATATTCTCTCAGAGAGGTTTGATAGAGCTGTTAGGGAGGGTTTCAACTAATTTGGCACTGGGGTTGGAACTAGAATGAAGGGACTCTGGATAAGACTGATGTTAAAAATACAAAGATAGCGTGCAGTTAGACTGTCAGATAGGGCAGACAGATGCAAGTACAGAATTGTAGCCAGCAGGGTGACTATCAGTGCTTTAGGGACACAGAATCAAAAAGGGTAGCAAATACATTACTCAAAGTGTTAGATCTCAATGCATGGAGTATCAAAATAAGGTTATAGATTGCCGGGTGTGATGTTGTAGCCAACGCTGAATCGTGACTGAAGGATGGTTGCAGTTGGGAGCTGAATGACCAAGGTTACACAATGTATCAGTGGTATAGAAAAGTAGGCAGAGGGGGTGACATGGCTCTGCTGGTAAATCAGTCGAAAGTTGTGACATTAGATACGAAGATGTTGAATCCTTGTGTGTTGAATTATGAAACTACAAATGTCAAAGGACCTTGATGGCAGTTATATACAGTCACCCCACCAGTAGCTGGGATGTGGAGCACAGATTACAACTGGAAATAGGAAAGGCATGTCAACAGGACAAATGTTATGTTAGTCATGGGAGATTTGAACATGCAGGTGAATTGGGAAAATCAGATTGGTAATGGATCTCAAGAGTGAGTTTGTTGAATGCTATGTGATGGCTTTTTAGAGCAGTTTGTCGTTGAGCCGACTGGGAAATCAGCTCTACTGGATTGGGTGTTATGTGTTGAACCAGAGGTGATTAGGAAACTCAGGGTCAAATAGCCATTAGGAGGCAGTGCTCACAACATGACTGAGTTCAACTTGAAATTTGATAAGGAGAAGGTAAAGTCTGACGTTGTAGTATTTCACTGGAGTAAAGGAAATTACATTGGTCTGAGAGAGGAGTTGGCCAAAGGAAATTGGAAGGAGATGCTGACAGGGATGAGAGCAGAGCAGAAATTGTGTCAGTTTCTGGGAAAATGAGGAAGGTGAAGGATAGATGTACTCCAAAAATAAATAAATACTCAAATGGCAATATAGTGCAACCATGGCTGACAAGGGAAGACAAGCTGATGTAAAAGCAAAAAAGAGGGTATTCAACAAAGCAAAAATTAGCAGGAAGACAGAGGATGGGGAAGCTTTGAAATATCTACAGAGAGGAACAGAAAAGTGAAATATGAAATTGAATTGAATTGAATTGAATTAACATTATTACTTACATCCTTCATTTTGTTCCATCTCCGTCTTAATGAGCAATGTGCATTTTATAGTAATTTATGATAAATAATCTGTATAACATGCTAGTTAATATAACATAGAAATACAGTTGTGTCCACACGAGTTAATTAGTCTGATGGCCTGGTTGAAGAAGCTGTCCCGGAGCCTGTTGCTCCTGGCTTTTATGCTGCGGTACCGTATCCCGGATGGTAGCAACTGGTACAGTTTGCGGTTGGGGTGACTCTGGTATACAATGATCCTTCAAGCCCTTTTCACACACCTGTCTTTGTAAAACAAGCTAGCAAACAATATCAAATTGTGTTTCATATTGTAAAAAATAGAGATGAGATTGGATCTAGGATCACTTGGAAATGAGGCTGCATATATACTAACGGGGGACAAAGAGGTGGCAGATGAACTAAATGAGTACTTTGCACCTGTCTTCACCATGGAAGACACTAGCACTATGCCTGGTGTTGAAGAGTGTGAGGGAAGAGAGTGACTGTTACAAGGGAGAAGGTGCTCAAAAAGCTGAAAGACCTAAAGATACATAAGTCACCCAGACCAGATGAACTGCACCCTAGTGTTCTGAAAGAAGTAGCGGTCCACATTGTGGAAACATATGAAATGATCTTTCAAAAATCATTGGTGCCAGAGGACTGGAAAATTGCAAATGTCATTCTACTCTTTAGTAAGGAGGAAGGCAGCAGAAAGGAAGTTATAGACCAGTTAGCCTCACCTCTGTGGTTGGGAAGAAGTTAGTGTCAATTGTTAAGTATGAGGTTATGGAATACTTGCTGACACTGGATAAGATAGGACAAGTCAGCCTGGATTTCTTAAGGGAATATCTTGCCTGACAAACCTGTTGGAATACTTTGAGGAGATTACAAGTAGGATGGATAAAGGGGATGCAGTGGATGTTGTATATTTGGAATCACAGAAGGCCGCTGACAAGGTGCCACACATGAAGCTGCTTACCAAGTTAAGAGCTCATGGTATTACAGAATGTTAATGGCTTAGTTAGAGCATTGGCTGACTGGTAGGAAACAGCAAATGAGAGTAATGGTAACCATTTCAGGTTGGCCGCCAGTGACTAATGGTATTCTACAGGGGTCATCATTTTATGATGTATATCCGTATACCACCCTCTCTCTCTCTGGGAATGTTATCCCATAGATCCTTCATAAAAATGTTCTGTCTCACTTTGAATCTGAGCTCTCTGGTTCTGTACTCCCATTTCTCGGAAAAAGACTCACTTTATCTAAGTCCTTTATGAATGTGTTCAGGGGTCATCGCTCAACAACCTACACTCCAGCTAAATAACCCAAGCTTAAACACGCTCTGCTTTTAACCCAGGCCCCCAGTCCTAGTAACATCCTCCTGAAGCCTCCTGTCCAGTGTAATGACATCCCCCCATAGTCGGGAACCGGAAATGCAGACAATGCTCCAAGTGTGGTCTATCAACGACATCAAAGACCTTACTTCAGTTCATGTGGACAGTGTGGAATAGGGTGATGAATACAGGACTGAAGGTGTTGTGTTTGAATGCAGCAGTATATGGAATAAGGTAGATGATGTTGTAGCACAGGTGGAGATTGGCAGGGACAACGTTGTTGGCATCACTGAGTTGTGGTGGAAAGGAGATCCTGGCTTGAAGCTCAACACTCAAGGATAAACCTTGTATTGAAAGGACAGGCAGGTAGGCAGAGAGGCCGGGGAGGCTCTGTTGGTAAAGAATGAAATGAAGTTTTTAGAGAGAGGTGAGATAGTATTGAAAGATGTCGAAAGTTCATTGAAAGTTCAAAAACTGCAAGGGTAAAAAGACCCTGATGAGAGTGATGTCCAGGCCTCCAAACAGTAGCCATGAATAGAAATGGGATACAAATGACACCAGGGGATAGAGAAAAGGACAAGGAGTAAAATTGGGAAATTCATGAAGATGCTGCATTCCAAGAGAAATAATTTGTACAATGCCTCCATGATGGCTTTTTCGAACTGCTTGTGGTTGAGCCCAATGGGAGAAAGGCAATTCCAGAGTGGGATTTGTAAAATGAACCAGATATGATTTGGGAGATTATGGTAAAAGAACCTTTAGGAACCAGTGATGATAAAATGATAGAATTCACCCCAGAGTTTGAGAGGGAGATAACGTCAGATATATCAGTATCAGAGTGGAGTAAAGTTAGTTATGGAGGCACGAGGGAGGAGCTGTCCAAAGTAGATTGGAAGGGGACACGAGCAGGGACGATTGCAGAACAACAAGGACTGGAACTCCAGGGGCAATTTGGATAGATAAAACCCAAAGATGAAGAAGTATTATACAGGGAGGATGAGCTAATCGTGTTTGACAAGGGAAGTCAAAGACAGCATAAAAGCAGAAGAGAGGGCATACAACAGAGCAAAAATCAGCTGGATGTTGGAGTATCAAGAAGATTCTGTTCAAGGAATTACAAAGCAGTAAGGAGTGAAAATGAGATATGAGGGAAGGCTCGCCAACAATACTCAAGAGGACACAAAATGTAAAGAGTAAAAGCTAGGTGAGAGTGGATATTGGACCCCTAGAAAATGACACCGGAGAGGAGAAATGTGAGATAAAGCCATGGCAGAGTGTCAGGGGACAGAAATGAGTATTGTTGCTGTTACTGAGGAGAAAGTAAGTGGGACGATTGAAGATCTGAAGGTCCTGGATCAGATGGACTACACCCCAGTGTTTGGAAAGAGTTAGCTGAAGAGAATATGGGGACATTAGTGATGATCTTTCAAGAATCACTAGATATTTGGTCATTCAAGATGACTGGAAATTGCAACGGTCACTTCACTCTTTCAGCAGGGAGAGCAGTTGGGGGAAGAAACTTATAGGTGGGTTATGTGGATGTGGTGTGGTTGGGAATATGTTGGAGTCCAGTATTAAGGACGAGCTTTTGGGTACATGGAGGCTCATGATAAAATAGAGCAAAGACAGCATGCCTTCCCTGAGGGGGAAATCTTGCCTGACAAATCCGTTGGAATTCTTCGAGGAGCACAAAGCCAAGAGAGACAAAGAATGATTTGGATGAGAGAATTGTTGCCTTTGTGGCCAAGCTTGCAGATGATATGAAGATAGGTGAAGGGCAAGTAGTGCTGCAGAAGCTCGGAATCTGGGGAAGGGCAGAGACAGATCAGGAAATGGGCAAATAAGTGATAGATGGATTATTGCTTAGGGAAATCGTGCATGCACGTTGATAGAAAGAATAACGGCACAGACAATTCTGTAAACAGGAGAACATTCAAAAATCTGAAGTGCAAAGGGACGAGTGTCCTTGTGCAGGATTCCCGTAAGGTTAACTTGCAATTTGTGTCAGTGGTAAGATCGGCAAACTCAATGTTTGCTTTCATTTCGAGGAGATTAGAATACAAGTGGAAGGATGTAATTCTGAGGTTTTATAAGGCATTGGTCAGACAACACTTGCAGTATTGTGAGCAGTTTCTGGTTGCGTATATTGGAAAAGATGTGCTGGCATTGGAGAGGTTGGAGGAGGTTCACAAGAATGATTCCGGCAATGAAAAAGTTAAAAATCAAACAGGAGAAAATCTGCAGATGTTGGTAATCCAAGCTACACAGGTGCTGATGAAGGGTCTCGCCAGATCCCTCTTGACACCTGTCTGATGAGAATTGATGTTGGGAGGATGTGGGTGGGTCGAGAACGGGAAGCACAGCCTCCGACAAATGATTGTGAACATTGAATGAAGGGACTGTTCCTGTGCTGTACTGTTCTGTGTTCTCTGTTCCCAGTTTAGAAGAATGAGAGGAGATCTGAGGGAAACATGAAATTCTTTCAGGGGTCAACAGGCTGGAGCCAGGGAGGATGTTTCCCCTGTCTGAGGAGTTCAGGGTCAGGGGTCACTGTGTTTGGAATTCTCAGCACCCGTGGGGGGTGAGGGGGTTTGGGGTTCTTAGCCATTCAGTTCACTGAGCCATCGCTGTACATAGAAATGGCATAGAAATGTGCCCTTCGACCCTTCACCTCTGTGCTGACCTATTTCCCATACACATTCATCCCATTGGCCGGCATTAGGTCAGTCTCCCTCTGTGTCTTGCCTGTTGAAGTGTCTGTCCGACTGTCTCCTAAACACAGAGGACTGGAGGCCTGTGACCTGCAGAGGTCGGTACTGGGACCGGGTTGTTTGTCATTCATATCAGTGATTTGAATGAGACTGTAAGTGACATAGTTAGTAGGTTTGTGAGAGACACTAAAATTAATGGTATAGTGGACAGGGAAGAGGATTATCTCTGTTTACGTGTGGCCGTTGATCAACTGTCGAGATGGGTACAGGGAGAATGTTTTAAAATACATCTTGCCAGGGCAGTGGAATAAGAAAGGTTGGAAGGAAAAATGGGCTTTTGTCGAGTCAAAGGTTCGTGTCGGCCACCCGACCGCGCTGGAGGCAGAGCGGCCTATCCCTCGGTCCCGGGGCCGCGCTGTACGAGTCCCCCCACCACGAACCCCGGGGCCGCGCTATCCGAGTCCCCCCCCCGATCCCTGGGGCCGCGCTGCCGGAGTCTCCCCCCACCCACGATCCCCAGGGCCGCGCTACCCGAGTCTCCCCCCCCCCCATCCCCACGGCCGCGCTGTCCGATTCTCCCCCCAATCCCCGGGGCCGCGCTCCCCGAGTCTCTCCCCCGATCCCCGGGGACTCTCTAATTCTCTGCTTCTCCCCCCAGTCTCTGTCACCCTGGATGTGGAAACGGCGAGTCCGTATCTCGAGGTGTCTGAGGATCGGAAGAGTGTGAGACTGACCGGGACCCGGAGGAATCTCCCTGACACCGGGAAGAGATTCACAAACTGGTTTTGTGTGCTGGGATCAGAGGGATTCACATCGGGGAGACCTTACTGGGAGGTGGAGGTGACGGGGAATCGGGACTGGTGTCTGGGAGTCGCCGCAGAGTCTGTGGAGAGGAAGGGACCGGTCAGTCTGAGGCCGGAGACCGGATTCTGGGTCATCGGGCGGGTTGATGACGTGTTACATCGGGATTGTGACGTGTTCTGTGTCCCCCCCTCCCCCGAGACCCGTCTCCCGAGCGGTCCCGTCCCCGGGATGGTGGGAGTTTATCTCAGTTACGAATCCGGGACAGTTTCATTTTCCAACGCGGAGACCAAGTCCCATCTCCACACCTTCACTGGGAATAAATTCACGGGGAAACTTTATCCATTCTTCCGGACTGGGGATGTAAACCAGTGGCTGAGAATCTGCTCCGGTTCCGCTCCGGGTATGTAAACGGGTCAGGTCACGGGATCGGCGTCAGGAGTAAAGTCCCTGTAAATATAAATAATATGCGGAGAGTGCAGCAAAATACGTGGCTAAGGAGATGGTGCAGGAGGGAGGGCTTCATGTTTCTGGACAATTGGGCTTTGTTCCCGGGAAGGTGGGGCCTGTTCCGACGGGTCGGTTTGCCCCTGAACTGGAGGGGGAATAACATTCTTGCGTGTAGATTTGCCAGTGCTGCTCGGGGGGAGGGGGAGAGATTTGTAGAGGGAGAGTTACCAGAGTGTTAGAGCAGATAGTGAGGTGGAGGAGGAAAAAGGTCATGCGAGGACTGCATGTACGGACAGAAATCAAAGGTTTTACATTAGGTTGTAAATTAATTTTCAGAACTTATTGTAGAAAACAAAGATTTCCAGAAATATTTTGATGAAGAACATGACCAAAACATATGTGAAAAAGCGGCTACTTCAGTTTTATACCTACCGCAATAATTGTCTATGTTAGGAAATATTTTGGATAGTCTGTCCTCTGTTAAATAGTAACAGTGAACAATTTTAAATTGAATTAAACACTCATTGGCACATATTAAAGAAGAATTGACCATCATTAACAAAGGTCATATTAAGTTCTCTCTCCCAATGTTGTTTCATTTTTAGCGATTAAAGGGATTTGTATTTTTGCAATTATTTTGCGATGGTCGATTGATGACTTTTGAAGAGTTAATTAGCAAATATTCTCTCTCTCATACACACTTTCTGCAATATCTTCAGGTTACACTTTTTTTTACAAAAATAATTATCTATGTTTCCATGTATGCAAGAATCTGATTTGCTGGATACTATTTTGAATATGAATCCTTTAGTAAGATGTTCCATTGGTAGAATTTATAATTTATTTTTAATACATTAATACAAAAAGATAACCTCTCACCTAAGGTTTATACATGATAGAAATATTCGTTGTTTCAGACATGATAGAGGGGGAGGGATGGAAGGGGGTGGAGTAGCATTACTAGTCAGGGAAAACATCACAGCTGTGCGAAGACAGGACAGCCCGGAGGGCTTGTCTGCAGAGGCCATATGGGTGGAGCTGAGGAACGGGAAAGGTGTGACCACACTAATAGAGGTGTATTATAGACCGCCCAATAGTCAGAGAGAATTGGAGGAAAAAATCTGTATAAAGATAGTGGACCGATGAAAGAAACAGGAAGTTGTAATAGTAGGGGATTTTAACTTTCCACATATTGACTGGGACTCCCAAACTGTAATAGGGCTAGATGGAGTTTGTTAAATGTTTTCAGTAAAGTTTTCTAAATCAATATATAGAGGTACCTACGAGAGAGGATGCAATACTTGACCTCCTATTAGGAACCCAGACAGTCAGGTGACAGAAGTATGTGTAGGCGAACATTTTGGGTTCATAATGACCATAATGTCATCAGTTTCAAGTTAATTACGGATAAGGATGGGTCTGGTCCTCGAGTTGAGGCTCTAAATAGCAGAAGGGCTAATTTTGTGGAAATGAAAAAAGATCTAGGAAGAGTGGATTGGGATGAGTTTTTTTTTCCTGACAAGGATGTGTTCAGTAAGTGGAAGGCCTCCAAATGTGAAATTTTGAGGGTGCAGAGTTTGCATTTTCCTGCCAGGATTAAAGACAAAGTTGACAGGCATATTTGGTTTTCAAGGGATATTGGAGATCTGGTTAAGAAGAAGAGAGTAGTGTATAGCAGGTAGAGGCAACAAAGAGCAAATTAATTACTTAAAGAGTATAGAAAACGTAAGAAAATACTAAAGAAGGAAATCAGCAAGGGAAAAAAGACATGAGTTGGCTTTGGCAGATAATGTGAAGGAAAACCTGAAGGGTTTCTACAAGTATAATAAGAGTAAAAGGATAGTAAGGGACAAAATTGGTCCCCGAGAAGATCATAGTGGTCGTCCATGTGTGGAGCCTTACGAGATGGGGGATATCTTAAACAGTTTTTTTGCATCGGTATTTACTCAGGAAACTGGCATAGTGTATATTTCCTCGGACCTTGAGAGAGACTAGAGTAGTAATTGCAGGGTCCCTGACAGAAATATTTATAATGTCCTCAGCCACGGGTGCAGTGCCTGAGGATTGGAGGGTAGCTCTTGTTATTCCATTGTTTAAAAAAGGCTCCAATAGTAAACTAGGTAATTACAGTCCAGTGAGCCTGACATGAGTAGTATGTAAATTATTGTAAGATGTTCAGAGAGATCAGATTTACAAGTATTTGGAAAGCCAAGGGCTGATTAAGGATAGTCACCATGGCTTTGTGCATGGTAGATCTTGTTTAATGAATCTTGAAGAGTTTTTCGAGGAGTTTACCAACAAAGTAGGTGAAGGAAAGGCTGTGGATGTTGTCTACATGAACTTTAGTAAGGCCTTTGACAAGGTCCCACATGTGAGGTTAGTTCAGAATGTTCAGACATGAGGTATCCATGGAGAGGTTGGAGAGATTGAAATAGTGCAGAGATTTACTAGGATGTTGCTAGTTCTTCAGGAGTTGAGTTACAGGGAAAGATTGAACAGGTTAGGACTTTATTCCTTGAAGCTTAGAAGAATGAGGGGAGTTTTGATAGTTTACAAAATTATGGGGGATATAGACAGAAAATGCGAGTAGGTTCTTTCCATTTAGGTTAGGAATGATAAATACGAGAGGACATGGCTTTAGGGTGAATGGGGAAAGGTTTAGGGGAACATCAGGAGGAACCTTCACTCAGAGAGTGGTGGGAGTGTGGAACGAGCTGCCATCTGACGTGGTAAATGCGGGCTCCCTCTTAAGTTTTAAGAATAAATTGGATAGGTACATGGATGGGAGAGGTCTGGAGGGTTACGGACTGGGTGCAGGTCAATCTCCATTTCACTCTTCATGTAACTGAAAACTAAACTTTTAGTATCCTGATTTATATTATTGGCCAGTTTGCCCTCATATTTCGTCTTTACCATTCTTATGGCTTTTTTTGTTGCCTTTTGTTGGATTTTAAGAGCATCCCAATAATCCAACATCCCACTCACCTTTGCTACCCTATATGTCATTTCCTTAGGTTTAACACAATTATTATATGCCATTTCCAGCTCAAACTGTGAATTGATTTAAAGTCAGTCTCATAATTTAATAGTTTTTATCTGAAAACTATGTACCCTCGCTAAGATTGTACTGAAGACTGCATTTGATTTTTCTTCAGCCTTGTACGCTTCACATTGAAATAGTATGTGTTTCCACAGTTTCATAATGACAAAATGTACACGGCACAGAATGAAGTTTTCCAATTAGTTACAAGGCATAATTAAGCATAGAATGGGCATTTCTCAGTCGAGTCAGTATCATTCCATCCCTTGTTTTAAGCCCTTCTTCCATAAACCCAACAGGTGTATGTATTCTGTAAAGGTGTCTGTCTTTACGTCCATTATCCTACGTCTTGCCATAAGCCCCTAGTTCTTAACACTACCAACCCTTTAGCTTCTAATTTGCTAAGTGGATGGTTTATATCCACAGCTTAACATTTAACAGTTTTGTTGCTAAACAGTCAACATCATCATTTCCCTCAACACTGTGATGTGCAGGGCCCATAATGTGCAGACATATTAATCAAACTTTATATATGAAATACCGTTTGACAAGTTTCCAACAGTCAATCTGACCTACTGCCAGAATGACCTGTTTAAGACTCATCAAAACCGAAATGTATTCTGAGCAAATTATAAGGACAAATTTCCTCCACTTGGGAAAGAATTCTGCTTCCTATGTTGATAAATGGCTATAAGTCATTTCTTTATCATTACCTGCAGTTCAGGCACACAAAAACAGCGACACCAACACCCCCAGTTAACTTATCTTTTGATGCATCTGTAAAAATGGCTACTGTATAATAATAACTTTCATTAATATACTGATGGACCATTTCTGCAGCGAATTCCAAAAGATTTTCCCTTGAGAAAACTCTGCTGCCTACGGCCTATTTTATCATGTGCCTTCAAGTAATCTGAGACCTCACCCCGCATAATCGTCCCCAACAGCTTTCCAAACACAGAGGTCAGACTAACCAGCCTATGTTTCATTTCTCCTGCCCCGTCCCTTCCTGAAGACTGGAAAATTCCAGTCTTCAGGAGACGTTGCAGTCTCCAGAGATCCTGAAAAGATCATTATTAATGCTTCCGCGATCTCTTCAGCCGCCTCTTTCATTCCCCTGGTTTGTGCACCATCCGGTCCAGGTGGCTTTCCTGCCTTCCGCAAATCTCTTTTCTTGTCTATACCGAAGGAGGGAACACAAGACTAATTAAGCAACCCCCGTGAATACTGACCACATTATGAACCGGAAGACAATGCGACTGGACGATCTGATATCCGGGTACAGGAGAACTCACAGGATCACTCCGAAGTTTGCTGGTTGACTGAAACCGACGCTCTGTAGACAGAAACTTCTTCCTCCGTCAACAGAGATGGTCCGAGATTCCTTTTCGCTTCGTCTACTCCTTGCGTCAAGCACTGGCAGGAGGAGACACACTCTCAGTTTCTGGTGGTGAAAACAGTATCTACCAACATGATTTATTAACTGAGTAATTGATACAGAGAACGATTTGTCAGTCATGGACCCGCATAGAGTGTTATTGATTGCAATGCCTTCCGGACCCTTCTTCAATGAATCGAGCTACCCTTCCAGTACTATTGTTGTTGCCCTTACACGCATCTTCTCCCTGTCACCGCCACCCGTCCCGAACACATCTTCGCGCCTCCCTACAGAGATACAGTTTACCTTGTACTTCTCTGCCAGTCCATGAGCATCCGCATCCAGCACGTCATTCTCCATCACTTCCGCCTATTCAACGTGATTCGACCACCAGTCGTATCTTTACTTCTGACCTCCCCCTCTCTGAGGCAGAACGTTCTGTCCTCAGCAAAGGCCTCTCTTTCGTCCCCCTCCGTCCACACCTCTGTGAGTTCCGGACCCGCCATGACGCTGTCTTCTTCCGTCGCCTACGTCTCCGAGTATACTACTTTAACAAGAATTCCCCTCCCCCATTGATGACTCCTTCCCCCG
This sequence comes from Hypanus sabinus, assembly GCF_030144855.1. Classification (NCBI taxonomy): domain Eukaryota; kingdom Metazoa; phylum Chordata; class Chondrichthyes; order Myliobatiformes; family Dasyatidae; genus Hypanus; species Hypanus sabinus. The sequence continues at coordinate 346,633 of NW_026778984.1, forward strand.
TCTTCAACCTTCTTCCTCCTCCTGGATACCGCACCCCCCCCCCCCCGGGACTTCTGCCTGCACTCGATCTTTGTATCTTCAACTATCGCCGAGACATCAACCGCCTCAACATCACCGCTCCTCTCTCCTGTTCCAGCCTCACTCCCTCTAAACGCACTGTCCACCACTCTCTCTGCACTAATCCTAACCTCGCCATCAAACCTGCAGACAAAGGTTGTGCCGTAGTAACCTGGCGGGCAGACCGCTACCTCACTGAGGCCAAACAGCAGCTCTCTGACACCTCCTCTTACTTACCACTGGAACAGGACCGCACCAAAAAACATCAAAACATTGTCTCCCGTACCATCATAGCCCTTATCAACTCCGGAGACCTTCCATCCTCACCCAAATGACTCACACCCCGCACTGCTCGGTTTTACCTCCTCTCCAAGGTCCACATGCCCGACAGTGCCGTTAGACGCATGGTTTCTGCCTGCTCCGGCCCCACCGGAGTTGTATCCACCTACCTGGACTCCATTTTTTCACCCATAGTTCAGTCCCTCCTCACCTACATCCGGGAAACATCCCCTGCCCTTCATTTCTTTAATAACTTCCATTTCCCCGGTCCAGACCACTTCAATTTCACTGTGGATGTCCAATCCGTATACACTTCCATTCCCCATCAAGAGGGCCTCAAAGCCCTCCGCTGCTTTCTTCACAATACACCTCACCAGTTCCCCACCACCACCAAACTCCTCCGGTTGGCGGAACTGGAACTCACACTTAATAACTTCTCTTTTGATTCTTCCCAATTTCTTCAGACCAACAGTGCATGTATGAGCACTCGCATGGGCTCCACTTATGCCTGACTTTTCGTGGGTTATGTGGAACAGTCTAAGATCCAAATCTATACTGTTACTGCTCCCCAACTTTTCCTTCGCTACATTGACGACTACATTGGTGCTGCTTCCTGCACCCATGCTGAGATCGTCAATTTAACCGACTTTCCCTCTAACTTTCACCGAGCCCTCGAATTCACTTGGTTCATCTCGGGCACTTCTCTCCACCTCTCGATCTCTCGGTCTCCATCTCTGGAGACAGACTGCCCACTGACATCTTCTAAAGCCCACTGATTCTCATAACTACCTCGACTTCCCACTACCTCTTCCCACGCTGCCAAATGCAAAAATGCTGTTCCCTATTCCCAGCTCCTCCCTCCCTGCCGCTTCTGCTCCAAGGATGAGGCTTCCCGTTCCAAAACAAATGTCCTCTGTATTTAAGGATCGTGGTTTCCCTTCTGCTGTTATCAATGATGCCCTCATCCGCATCTGCCCCATTTTCCATACTTCGGCCCTCGCCCCATCCTCCCGTCACCATAACAGAGACCGAGTTACCCTTGTCCTGACCTACCACCCAGCCAGCCTCCGGATCCAGCACATTATCCGCCGCAACTTCCGCCACCTGCAACAGGACCCCACCACTAAGCACATCTGTCCCTTTCTACACATCTCCGCTTTCCACAGGGATCGTTCCCCCCTGGTCCACACGTTCCTCCCCACAGATCTCACACCTGGCCCTTATCCCTTCAAGCTTTCTCCTTCGCTCCCTCCCACCACCTTCTTTATGGGGCCCCTGCCCCTTCCCTCTTCAGTCCTGACGATGGGTCTCGGCCCGGAACGTTGACTGCTCGTTTCCACGGATGCTGCCCGACCCGCTGAGTTCATCCAGTGTGTTGTTCGCGTGCATTTGACGTCCTCACCGACGAAACAACCTGCAAGTTAACCTTCAGGATGTTTTGTACAAGGACTTTCCAGACCCATTGCATCTCAGATTTCTGTATTTTCCTTCCGCGTGGAAAACTGTGGAAAATTCTTATCTCTCTTTTATTTTTTTCAGTGTGTAGTTTTCTAACCAACTTGATAGTGTTCGACAACTTGCTTTTAACAATTTTTGCCATTTGATTATTTTATTTTTGAATTCATCTGTCCTGTATCTTCCTCGTTTTTCCTGGAAACTCCTGCAATTTCGGTTCTGCTATCATCGCTGCCTTCTCCGCTTTCCAATTTACTTTTGACAACTCATCTCTCATAGGACTGTAATTTTTTTACACCACTGAAGTACTGCGACGTCCTCCCTGAACTCCCTCCCTCTCAAGGCACCTCAGATCTTCTCGTCCGCCACGTCTTCCGCCTCCATGGAATCCCCGCAGACATCGTCTCCGATCGTGGACCCCTGTTCGCCTCACGGGTACAGAAGGCCTTCTGTCAAGCCCTAGGTGCACCGGTTAACCTGTCATCCTGCTTCCACCCCCAGACGGAACGGGTCAACCAAGACCTGGAGGCGAAGCTACGTTGCGTAACGGCAAACAACCCGTCGACATGGACCGACCACCTCCCGTGGGTTGAGTCCGCCCACAACTCTCTGGAGAGCTCTGCCAGTGGAAGGTCTCCATTCCGTTGCCCTAGGCAACCGACCCCCGCTGTTCCCGCACAAGAAGAGGAGATTGCGGTACTAACGGTTCAGGACCATATCGATCGGTGGCTTAAGGTTTGGGAGGAGACACACACGGCCCTGCTCAGATCAGCATTCCTGGGTTCCCTGCTCTTTCATCCTGGATAAGAAATCCAAGATTTTCATCAGGAACATCCAGACAGGCCGGGAGGCTCCCGTTGAGGGAGGGGTACTGTCATGGTCCCTCCTGGCAATCCCCCACCTGGCTATTCACCTCAGGAATTCGGCCTCAATCACCTCGTTTATTTGCAATCATTCCTAGGTTCCACTAACTACACAAACCTGCGTTCCATCCGCAAATGCAGGATACAGACCCTGTGATCACAACATGGAGCTGCCAGTTCGTTGGTCGACTCCTGTGGAGTAACCTTGTTTCATGTTTCATAGGGCTGCCAGTTCAGAGTCTAGCATCGCTCCTGGATACCGACTCCAGGATCGCTCCGTCAATAACGCCTCCTGACTCTGGTTCCGCGCCCGTGTTCTGCACCTGGGTTCATCCACGTGTAACACATGCAAGATATCCAGAAGGTTATTTTATTAGCTGAGTCTGTGGCAAAGAAGGTAAATGTAATGTTGATATTTATCTCACGGGGAATTGTGTCAGGGGTAGGTTTTTCACACTCAGAATGCTGGCTACGTGGAATGCGCTGCTGGCGGTAATGGTGCAACCGGATACAACAGGGTCTTTTAGGGAAGTTCCCGGCAGTCTCTAGAGCAGGCTACAGCATTGTGGTGGCGCAACATTGTGGGCCGAAGGGCTGTAGATATCTCTGTTCTCTGCTCGATGAGACTGCTCCGCCATTCCTGGCCTTCCTGTATCTGGCAAGTCCAGCTGCTGTTGAGACAGTGTCCTGGCAAACACTACATCATGAAGACGAAATCTGGATGATGGTGTGTTAAATTGCATTAGTGAGAATACAGATGATACTAAGGTAGGTGGCATTGTGGGTAATGAATTAGGTTTTCAAAGCTTGCAGAGATTTAGACTAGTTAGAAGAGTGGGCTGGACGATGGCAAATGGAGTTTAATGCTGATAAGTGTGAGGTGCTACATTTTGGTCGGAATAATCCAAATGGGGCATACATGGTAAATGGTAGGACATTGAAGAATGCAGTAGAACAGACTGATCGAGGAATAATGGTGCATAGTTCCCTGAAGGTGAAATCTCATGTGGATAGGGTGGTGAAGAAAGCTTTTGGTATGCTGGCCTTTATAAATCAGAGCATTTAGTATAGGAGTTGGGATGTAATGTTAAAATTGTACAAGGCATTGGTAAGGCCGAATTTGGAGTATTGTGTACAGTTCTAGTCACCGTATTATAGGAAAGGTATCAACAAAATAGATAGAGTACAGAGAAGACTTAATAAAATGTTACCTGGGTTTCAGCACCTAAGTTACAGGGCACGGTTGAACAAGTTAGGTCTTTATTCTTTGGAGCGTAGAAGGTTGAGGGTGGACTTGATAGAGATATTTAGGAACTCTTCTCAGGTTCCAGTGCCCTCTTTTAAACAGGGATACTACACAAAGAGGTAGACAGATTCCCACTGTGTTGTAAATTTATTCGGCTAAAAGTTACCAAAAATGAAACCAAAATGATTTTGCTTTTTTTTTTCAGCTAAATGGACGAAATGGTTTAAGAAGGCTGCCTAAACGTTTTTGACTTCGGAATGAGCGCGCGAAATACAGATACATCACTGACAAAAAATGCTGTCACCCGGAGCCAGGGATGTTTTTCGGTGACGCCATGTGCAGTAATAAACAGTTTTCACAACCTACCATAACGTATACCATATACAATCACATATTCTTTAAAGTTACTAGGCAAAAATCTGATCTTCGGAAAATAAAGTATGGCGATAATAGATGCGAGAACCCTTGATTGAATATATTGACCTGGTGCAGTCTGATTCGTGAGTAACAGTGAGGCTGTGTGTAACAGCGAGGCTGTGTGGATGAAGCTTAAACAATGAGTGTACCAGATGCGCCGATTTGAATCGGTGTGTTGGAAATATATTATAAATAGGAGGGAAACTATTGACTCCAATGAAGGTTGCTGCTTCAGTATTTCATCGGTTCAGTTACCAAGGCCCCCATAAACCCTTGGGGCTCCCCTTCTCACAGTTTTCAGTTGGTGGCCTCGTTCAAATGTTGCAGGGCCCCCAGGAATGCCATATGGACCCCGCTGAGAATAGCTGATGTACAGCATTTATCGGTGCCTTTGAGCTAGATGATTGCGATCAGCTGACGGCGGGGAACTCTCATTGGATTATTCTCAAATTGAATTCTACGCAGAGAGGAGGAATTTCAAATATGGGTGTCCTGGGAATAACTGTGGTCAGTGTGAAGGCTCCTGAGTCAACATTATCATCATGGTCAAGGGTGCGCGTTGAATAGTAATGACTTCGGCAGCTTGGCCTGCAGTGATCTCACCATCTCAGTTCAGTGAGCTGAGATCCAGAGAAGCAATAACGACATCAGTGTGGTCAGTGAGGTGCTTTGAAAGTACAGACCATTTTGCATATTGAATACAAGAGCCCGTAACCGTTCTGACGTTCCCGCTTCACACTCAATGTGTCTGTTCGTGTCCACTGTCTTGCAGTTCCAATCCAGGAAGTGGTTCTCCAGGAGGTCAGAGAGAAGAGTCTGAGTTTGACTGGTGGAGATTTTGGGCAGATTCATCAAGTCTGTGTTTCACATCCTTCCCCTTCTGTAGAGAAATCTTCGTTGGAATGTTTACCCCTATCAGAGCAACGAATAAAATTATTACAAAACCTTGAATAATAATGTGTCCCATTTTCATTTTATACCGACATGTGGTGTATCCCATATTTCTGCATGGGCTGAACTACAACGGGTTAACTACATCTATTTCTGACTGTAATTAATCTGATTTGTGATGCGCAATAATTCTCTTTGTTGTGCACAGCCTGCTTGAAACAACATCAACCTGAACGTTTATTTGCAGCACTATTCACAATATTTTTGAGTGTTTTGAGAAGGGTATAGATAGGGAGAATGAATGCGTTGTATTGTGAGAAACGTGTTTGATCTTACAGCTATTGCAGGGAGATGATTGCAGGCTGACCGGGAGAGGGACCTCAGTGTTCGAACATATTCAGTGTTCCAGCACTGTCCGAAGCCCGGATGCAAATGGAGTAGAGCTGGACATCCTCTCTCCAGCAATCTAACCCCACAAAAACCCGGAGCCACAGAAGCTCCAAAGTCTTCATCTCTGAGAAAGGATGTATCCAGCACGAAGACTGGCGGCATCTGGGGACAGCGTGAAAGACTGGCACAGCACAAAGAACTCGGGGCAGTGGTCTGTGCCCCAGTCGGCATGATGTGCGAAACTGCCCACCGTCTGACTGAGAGATATAGAGCAACGGAGTCCTGTTTAATCTCTGCCCTCTCACTATCTGGTACTCTGCAGTTGAGGATTCCACATCCCTGTTAAACAAAAGTTTCTATGCATCCACACTAACTGCAAGCTTCCTTATTTCATACAGCTCTATAATATTGCCCCTCATCTCCCACATTCCAAGAAAAATAATCCTAAACTGTTCATAACTCAGTCATTGGTGACCCAACAATGACCTTGTCAACTTCCCCTGCCTTATTTTCAGCTTAATGGCATCTTTCCTGTAACAGTGTGACCAAAACTCAACACGATATTTCAATGTAAACTCACATCTTATACAATTGCAACACAACACCCCGACCACCATCCTCTGTGGATTGACTGATGAAAGCCAGTGTCCAAATGTTTCATCATCAACTTCCCAGTCTTTGACTCAATTTGAGACCCTGTCAGCTCATTGGGTGAAAGGCAACTCATGTTTGATTAACATGAAATAAGTTTGTCTAGCTGCTGGAAGGGAACCTGTAGATGTGGGTGGATTTTCAGAATGCAACCAACAAGGTGCCACTTGAAAGGCTGATGTACAACACCGGAAATCACAAGACGAGTTCATAAGAATAAAAGGCTGTTTTTAACACAGAGGACAGGAACTCAGTTAACAGGTTTGTTTCAGGATTGGAGGATGTATCCATGGATCAAATCCACCCTCAATTATATACTATCAATATTAAAAATTTGGTGGAGTGAGCGGAGGTTGGGTTGGTATTGGGTTTTCTAAGGGAGCAGGGGTAGGTTAAGGGCCATCACAATCGATATTATTCACCCGGACGAGGGGACAGAGTGTGAGGTGTCCAAGGCTCTGTCAATGACATAGAATGTGATGGGGGTAATGTTATGATGGAACATTTGTTCTCTGCCACAGGATATAGAGAATACTCGTAAAATGGAGTTTAATGTGGTAAACAGCGATGGTGTATTCGGTGTTTGAAAGAATCAAAACGCGGACTATTATTTATATGGCGAGAAACAGTACATGATTCAAGTACAGAGGGGTCCAGGTGTTCACTTGTACCAGTTACACACAAGCAGCAGACAGGTACACAGAACGGTTGATGGACATTTAGCTCTGTGTGATTCGTGCAGAGAGACGGAGAAGTGTTCTTACGGTGTCAGACAAGTGCACAGCGATGGAGTTTGGGAAGATAAATACAGATGTTCTGTGAAGTGTTAGTGAACACAGAGATCTAGGTATATAGGTCCATAGTTCCCGAAAAGCCACAACACAAATTGTCATGGTTGTGAAGTAGGTGAACAGCATGCCTCCCTTTGGCAACAGAGGAGATGCAAAATCACATTACGGTTGCACAAAATATTAATTAAATCACAGCAGCAGTAACCTGTGCAAGTCTGGTCAGCAAAATAAGGAAGAAGTGATTAAGCTAGTAAGGTGATGAAATGATTCACATAAATGTTGCCAGGACTGGGGTCTTGCGTTACAGGTAAAGAGCAGACAGTCTGGGGCTGCTTTCGCTGGATTGAAGGAGGCTGAGCGGGGACCTGACCGAAGTTGATAAAACGCAGTTGTAGTCATTTTCCCAGGGTGGAAATATCAAATTCAAAAAGACTGCCTTTACATTGACAGGGTGATCATTTAAAGATGGTGAACATGGCAAGTGGTAGATCAGTTTTATTTACAGAGTGGTGGGGCCCGGTATGGGCTGCCATGGGGAGTGATGGAAGCAGATATGATAGTGACATTGAAGGGAGAGAAGTGATTCTGTTTAATGTGGCATTGTATTCAGCACGGACATCGTGGGAAGAAGGACCTGTTCTTATACCGCACTGCTCAGTGTTCTATCAGTCAGGCCCTCAGCATTTATACACTTCTTCTACACAGTGAGTGGTGGGTGTATGATGCGAGCTGCCGGAAGAAGGAGAGGAGACACAATCACAATGTTTAGCAGATATTCGGGCAGGTGAATGGATCGTTGAGATTGAGAGTGATATAGGCCAAACACAGGTTAAATGGAACTCTAGGATACACACCTTGTTTAACTTTTAGACGTTGTGAAAAAGGCTGCAGCCATTCACTTAATCAGCGATGTCCCTCAGAGTTTATACACTTCTATACGCTCCACACTCAGCTTTATACATTCCGGGAGTACAGATCGAGGCTTTCCTGTCTCTCCTTGTAACTCAGTCCCAGTTGCTCCTTGTGAATCTTTACTGCATCCTCTCTAGCTGAATCACATCCTTTCTGTTGCTGAGCAACAATCCAACCACAGTCTCAACAAAATACTGTATAGTTGTGACGATACATCCTAACTCTTGTATTCAGTGTCCTGACTGATGACGGATTCATGCCAGAGGATTTCCTCACCACCCTGTGTACACTGTCACCACTTTCAAAGACCCACAGACTCTGAAAAAGTAAATGAAGAAGTATAATGTTTTGGAGGTATTAATTTAATTGCATACTCCTTATCTAGATTTAGGATATTGGTGAAGATCTGATCACATTTAGATCATATGTATGCAAAAATAAAGAAAATCCTACAGGATTCACAAATTTCTCTCACATCTCCATCTCTGTTGTGAGCCATTTGTCACTCTGGCCCTTTTCCCCTAACTGATCAGGATCTCCCTGTAATCTACGTGAACATTCCTCACTGTAACCAACATGTCCGAACTTACTGATGAAGTGTTCTGCATTTGTATGCAAGTACATTCTTAAAGTAATGAGCGACAAAACTCTCAGCTCTGCCCGCTGGAGCATATTACTATTCCCCAGTCTGCTCTCTGAGAAACAGTTTTATTTACCTCTTCAAAAATCTCTGTAGATCCATCAACGTCAACTTCCCGCAAACAAAGCCACGCTGTCTCCTGCTAATCAGATACTGTCCATCCAAATACAGGTGATTGCTGTCCCCCAGAATCCTCTCCAGTCGCGTCCGAACTACTGAAGTCAGGCTAACTGACCTGCAGCTCCCAATCTTGTCCTTGACAGCTTTTTAAACAATAGAACAACATTAGTCACTCTTCAGTCATTGAGGGAACCTTCACTGGACCTCAGCAATTTTCTCTGTCCTTCCACAAAGCAGTGAATCAGGCCCTGATGATTCCCTCAACTTACTGCAGTGTAATTTGCTAATAACTGCTCGCTGGTAATATGAATGTCCTCCAAATCAAGTCCACGAGTTTGCATTATCCATTGAGCAACCATGATATTGTACTCAGTAAACACAAAGTAGAAATCAATGATTGATTCATGATCCCACCCATTCCCTGTGGCTCACGACATGGAGACCCTACTGTTCTCTATGGGGCGTCTCTCTCCCAAGCCACACTGTTACTCCTAACTGAGCTACAGAACCTCTTGGTATTTTCCTGACCTACCAGATCAATCACATAACATTAGCCTGTCCTCCCGGTTTCCCCCTTAAAAGTATTCTTAATAACTTTTATTCTCATCAGGTGATTTTCCCGAATCTGACCTCCTACACCCAGTGTATACTTCCTTTATTTCTTGACCGGAGCCTTTAGATCTGTCATTGGCCAAGGATCCCTCAACTTGACAGGTTATCCTTCACTCTAAAAGGAACATACTTCTTCTGGAAGCTGCAATCACACTCATGTAAAAAAAAAACTCCCACTTGCCATCTGTTCATTTTCCGTCATACAGTTTCTCTCACTCCACCTCTATTAGATCCAGTCAAATCCACTAAAAACACCTTTACTCCAGAATAGATCTCTAAACTTGACCATAGATTCCCATCACTATCTTCAAACCAATAGAAAGAATGAAGAAGGTATTAACTAATACAAGGGTAAGACGTGGGAACACGAAACAATCCTCACAGAGGAATCAGAATAGGAGAGAGTGAGCAGTCTCAAGTTCCTGGGAGTTCGGATCTCTGAGAATTTATCCTTGTCCCAAAATAACAATGTAATTATAAAGAAGACAAGACAGCAGCTATATTTCATTAGAGTTTAAAAAGATGTGATTTCTCAATGCGCTATGCAAAATGCACACCAGCCGCAGCCCTGTAGACCTTCGCGCCATGCTGCTTTCATCTTATGAGAGACGGCGCACCACACGGTCAAATTTACCTGTGCCTGCACATGCCTTTTCTATGCACACTGGATAGAAACTTCCTTCACTCTGCTATCAGAATTGGCAACAGCCTTCCAGATGCTGTGATTGGAAACATCTCCGACGATGGGGTCCAACCCTTCAAGAGTTGAGCGCACAAACACCTGTCATCACTGGGAGGGAAGTCACAAGCTTCTTCATAAGCTATCATGAATGGGACCAGGATGGCAATGCTTGGTTGTTGGTAGGTAGGAGTTAATACTTGACTTTCAAGAACACTTGTGAGTTACGTTCCAACTGGACTCAGTCCTTAAACTGCTGGAGAACAGTGCTGAAAGAGAGGTGCTGCTTTCTCCCGGTCGGGATTTGTTTTTCTTTCCAAGTGTCCCTACCACGTTTTGTCACCCTGCAACCTTATCAATAGACAATAGACAATAGGTGCAGAACGGCCCCTCGAGTCTGCACCGGCATTCTGAGATCATGGCGATCATTCACTATCAATACCCAGTCCCTGCCTTGTCCCCATATCCCTTGATTCCCCTATCCATCAGATATCTATCCAGCTCCTTCTTGAAAGCATCCAGAGAATTGGCCTCCACCGTCTTCCGAGGCAGTGCATTCCACACCTCCACAACTCTGGGAGAAGAAGCTCTTTCTCAACTCTGTCTTAAATAACTGACCTCTTATTCTCAATCCATGCCCTCTGGTACTGGACTCTCCCAACATCTGGAACATATTTCCTGCCTCAATCCTATCAAATCCTTTAATTATCTTAAACGTTTCAATCAGATCCCCTCTCAATCTCCTCAATTCCAGCGTGTACAAGCCCAATCTCTCCAATCTCTCTGCGTAAGACAGCCCTGCCATCCCAGGAATCAACCTAGTGAATCTACGCTGCACTTCCTCAATTGCCAGAATGTCCTTCCTTAAACCTGGAGACCAAAACTGTACACAATATTCCATGTGTGGTCTCACCAGGGCCCTGTACAAATGCAAAAGAACATCCTTGCTCTTGTATTCGATTCCCCTTGTAACAAAGGCCAGCATTCCATTTGCCCTCTTCACTGCCTGTTGCAGTGAAGTATCCTTCAATCTCTTTGAATTATTGAGGACAGCATGTGTATAAACGTCTCTATCCAGAAGACCTCATCATGATCATCATGACTCCAGTATTTCTACTATTCATTAATGTTTCTTAATCGTGCACATGATTTTTTTTTTTGTATTTTATCACTGAGCGGCTGTGAACCATCTGATAGGCCTACCAGAGTTCTCTTTGAGAACTAGTAATGGAAGTCGCTCAAAAACCTGTCTCAATGTACAGTGAAGGATATTTTAACAGGCTGATTCACTCTTTGGTGGGGATGGGGGCAATTACTACGCAGGACCAAAATCAGCTTCCAGAAGTTGTAATGCTAGTCAGCTCCATATTGGATCCGAGCCTCGGTAGTATCCAAGACATCGTCAGGTAGTGCTGCATCAGAAAATCGACGTCAATAATGAAGGATTTCCATCACCCAGAACATGCACTCTTCTCATTGTTAAAGGCAAGAAAGAAATATAGAAGCCCGAAGGCGCACACTCAGTGATTCAGGAAAAGCTTCTTCCCCTCTGCCACCCGATTCCTAAATGGGCATTGTATCAATGAACAGCACCTCACTTTTATAATATATATTATTTTTGTATTTGCAGCATATTTCATCATTTAAATACTGTTATTGTTTTACTTGTTTTGTTTTTTCCCTTTCTATGTTTTCATATATTGGATGAAACTGCTGTTGGTAAGTTAACAAATCAGAAGCAGGTTTATTACAACTGGCATGTGTCGTGGAATTTGTTAGCTTAGCAGCAGCAGTTCACTGCGATACATAGTATGGAAGGAGAAAACAAAATAAAATAATAATAACAATTATAGTGTCCAAGGTTTCAATGCCCATTCAGGAATCGGATTGCAGTGGGTTAAAAGCCGTTCCTGAATCGATGAGTGTTTACCTTCAGGCATCAGTACCTCCTACCTGATGGTAACAGTTTCCAAATTTCACAACACATACAGATGATAAAAAACCGATTCTGATTCTGATACAAGTGAATCTTGATCAGCTTGTTGAGTAGGCTGAGTAATGGCAAATGGTGTTCAGTCCAGATGAGTGAAGTGTGGCAATTTGTGAAGTCATGTCAGAGAAGGACATTGTGATCTCAGCACTGTCTGTCACAGAAACATTCCTCCCCTATATTGACTCCAGCTGCATTTCTAGCTGCCCCTGGAAAGCAGTTAACATAAACAAAGACCCTTTCCAGCCCGTCATTCGGTCTTCTCACACCTCCCATTGGGCAGCGGACATAAAGGAGTGAGAACAAACAGCACCAGGATCAAGGACAACATCGGTCCCAATGTTTCTTAATTGTACGCAGGATTTTTTTGTATTTTACAGAACTTTCCAAAGTATTCATACGCAGTTTCGAAGTTTCCATGTTTTATCATTTTACCAACATGAATCCACAGTGGGTTTATTTGGCTTTTTGACACTGAATAACAGAAAGACGATTTCGTGTCAAAATGAAAGTTATGTCTAAAAAGTGATATTCACCCCCTTAATATGACAAACCAAATAGTCACTGGTGCAGTCAATTTGTTTCAGAATTAATATAATTACTTAAATGGAAATCACCGTGTGCGGTCTGGATGCTTCAATTAACTGTCGTAAAAATGTCAATTGCTGTTGCGTCTGTGTCTTATGTTCTCTCCCATTTTTATACTCCATGAGCACCTCATTTGTTCCGGCCTGCTTATAGCTGCAGTGAACCTCCTTTTATATCTTCACCAGGGCCTCAACATCTAAAAGGACCTAAGATGCCTACATCTTTCAACTTTACCTTTTATTCAGTCAGACATATATAAGAATTTTACTCCCAGAGTTATACTTTTTAGAGCCTCCCATTTCCCAAGTTCACATTTGCCAGAAAGCAGCCTGTCCGAATCCACACTTGACAGATTGCTTCTGATTCCATTAAAACTGACCTTTCTCCAAGTTAGAATCTCACCCCGCACACCAGACCTAACTTCATGCGTATTTACCGTGAAACAAATGACCTTGTGGTCACTAGATGCAAAGTGTTCTCTACACAAACTTTTGCCTCTGCCCTCTCTCATTCTCTAATCGCAGATCAAGTATCGCACTCTCTCCAGTTGCAGCTATTTCCATGTTCATAACAAAATTGAATCTAACTCGGTTGCTCAATGGCCTGCCAAATGTCAGTCAGAGAACTATTCGGAATGTCACCGAATAATTGGTCTCTTGATATGTTCATCTATTCTCATTCACGCACAGTGACCTCACAGTCTGACGATTCTGGACACAAACCCATCAAATGCGTCATCTGTCACTGAGAGAGAGGTTAAAAAGAAATGATCCCAGCACGGTCACTTCTGGAAAACCACGAGTTACTGGAAGTCTCTGTGATAGACAGCAGCTGATAGATGTGTTTAAGGGAACATTTTGGTACCTGCACAGAAGGGACTATTTGCACCTGAACTGCAAGGGAACTAATATCCCACTATAACACCAACCTTATGTTTCTTGCGATTTACTATCTCTCTGCAAACTTGTTCCTCTAAATCCGTCGGGGTGTTGAGTTCTCTGTAATACAGCCCCATGAACGAGGTCATAGTTTTTTATTTATTCATCAGTTCCACGCAAATCGAATCATCGGACGATTTTTCCAGTCTGGCCTGACTGAGCGCAGCTGTAATATTTTCCCTGAATAACAGCACCGCCCCTCTTGCTTTAATTCCCCGCGATCTGTCGCATCAAACGCAATGGAAACTCGAAATATGGAGCGGCCAATAGTGCCCCTCTGCACCCAGTCTCTCTACTGGCTACAATATCATATTTCCAGGAGTTCATGCACAGCACAGTACATCGAAAAAAAGCAGCATTCCCAAAAGCGATACCTGTGAATTTCCACTGGTAACCGGCAGCCAGACAGAATGGGATCCCATATCTACTCTCTCTGTTTTCTGCCGATCAGCCAGTCCTCCACCTGTGCTATTAACTTCCCTGCATTTCCATGGACTCCTATCTTGCTAGGAAATTCCAAATACACCATATCTACTGCATCTATTTTGTCTATGAGCTTCTAATTACTCCAGAAATTGTAGTAGGTCTTTATCAGTCTGGATTTTCCTTTCAGGAACCCATGCTACCTTTGGCCTATCTCGTCATGTGCCTCCAGGTACTCCATGATCTTATCCCTAACAATCGTTCCCAACAAGTTTCTAAACACTGATGTCAGGCGAACGGGTCTATAGTTTCATTTATGCCGCCTTCCACCCTTCTTATATAGCAGAGTAACATTTGCAATTTTCCAGTCATCTGGTACTTCGCCAGAACCTACCGAATCTGGAAAGATCATTATTAACGCCTCCGCAATCTCTCAGCTACTTGGTTCAGATCCCGAGGGGGACAAGTTGCCGGACATGAGGCTGCTTAACAAACAGGGAAGATTCTACCATTGTCTGACTAGCAGAATGCAAAGTGTTTGAATTAAGGGAGCCTTTTCTCGTTTGGCTGCCGTGACTGGAGTTGTTCAACAGACATCTGTGATTGGACCGATCGCTGTTACATTCTATGTCAGTGATTTGGATAATGGCTATGTCACAGGGTTTGCGGACGATATGAAGGTCGGTGAAGGAGCAGGTAGTTTGAGGAAGCAGAGATGCTGCAAAGGGACTCAGCCACCTCAGGAAAAAGGGGAAATAAATGGCAGATGGAACACAATGCCAGGAAGTGTATGATGATGCACGTAGAGGAAATGAAAGGGTTGAGTACTTTCTAAGTGGAGAGAAAATGCAAAACACGGACAAGCATAGAGAACTGGGACTCGTTGTGCAGGATTCCCTCAATGTTATTTCAGAGTTCGAGTGTATGATGAGGAAAGGAAAGGCGGTATTAGCATTTATTTGAAGGCAGCTACAATGCAAGCGCAAGGATGTAATGTAGCGGCTTTATAAAGTGCTGATGTGGCCTCAAACGGAGTATTGTGAACAGATTTAGGCCGCTTATCTTCAGAAAAAATGTGCTGAAACTGGAGAATCGGAGCAAGAGGAATGTCTTTAGCTAGAGAATGGCGAATCTGTGGAATTCGTTGTCACAGGCAGCAGTGAGTGCAGTCCTTACGTATATTTAAGGGAGAGGTTGATAGATTCTCGACTGCTCAGGGCATGAACGGATATGGAGAGAAGGATGGAGATGGGGGCCAGTGGCGGACAGTAAATGGGTCAGCCATGATGAAATGGCGGAGCAGACGCGATGGGACAAATGGCCTAATTGTGCTCCTGTATCTTATAGATTAATGGGCTCAATCAGGGCAGATCAATTTCCAATTAGTGACAAGGCATCGCATCGACCCTTGTGGAGGTCGAGTACGAAAACTGCAGGAGCCTTAGCCTGTCTCCAGGAGTATTTAAAATGTCTTTAGACACCTGTGAGATGCTGTAGATTAGCTTCCATTGTTCCAGAAAGGCTCTGACGATGAGCCGGGAAAGTAGAGGCGGATGAGCCTGACACCAGCGGTTAACATATTGTCAGACATTCTGAGGGACAGTATATAGAAATATTCCAAAGGTATCAAATGTTTCAAATGTGTAGTTAATGTAAGAGAAATGTATACAATATACATCCTGAAATTCTTCTCTTCACAACCATCCACGAAAACAGAGGACAGCCCCAAAGAATGAATGACAGTTAAATGCTAGCACCACAATTTCCCCCGTTCACCCCACCCACGGATAAGCATAGTAATGCAACCATCTTCACCCCCCCCCACCCAACCACCAGTTAACGAAAGCATCAGCGCCCTCCACCGAGCACTGAAACGTGCAGTAAAGCGTCAACAGAGACACAGACTTGCAGAACCGCAAAGGCCGGTAATTCAACACACCACAACCTCTGTCACTCTCTCTCTCTCTCTCTCTCTCTCTCTCTCTCTCTCTCTCTCTCTCTCTCTCTCTCTCTCTCTCTCTCTCTCTCTCTCTCTCTCTCTCTCTCTCTCTCTCACTCACTCTCTCTCTCTCACTCTCTCTCTCTCTCTCTCAATCACTCCCCTCGCTCTCCTTCCCTCTCTCTCTTTCTTGCTCTCTCTCTAATAAAAATGAGTTCCCCGTATTACAACGAGAGGGGGACATAACAAACAGCTCAATATCATGTATAAGATTCAACATACGACAGCCTCTCTCCCCCACCGCATCTCTCTCTCTCTCTCTCTCTCTCTCTCTCTCTCTCTCTCTCTCTCTCTCTCTCTCTCTCTCTCTCTCTCTCTCTCTCTCTGTCTCGTAAGGAAACAATTGATTTCCCCGTTTTACAGCGAGAGGAACTCGGGTCTCTGGGCACACGGCCAGGAGCCAGCTCGCCGCTTTCGATCTTCCGTCTCCCCACGACGCACCGACTTCCTGCAACGGCACCGACCTCGACTCCACCCGGCTCCAGAGGCACGAAATCCCGGAATACTGAAGTCGTGCAGGTGTTTTAGCCCTCGTCCTTGGTATATCGAAAAACAGCCAGTCGTCAGACTCCGAGAACGGGTCCCATTCCCGCAAAGACCGGTTTGTAATTCCAGGTCGGGGCCGTTAGGCGCCATCGTCCTCCACAGATCCACGTAACTTTGGATTTCAATGGGAATATGGTAAACTGGATTTGCAGCTGACACCTGGATACAGAGCATGAGTGACAGTGAGGCAGATTATCAAAACTTGGAGATGAGTTTAGCAGCTGGATAAATGGGCTGACGGTTTTGCAGCTGGAATATAATGAGGACCGATGTGAGGAGTTGCACCTCAGGGTAGGACTCAGACAGTGTCTGGTCGGGGATTGTGGTCTGCGGAAAGCAGAGGGATCCGGGAATATAGTTCCATAGTTCAGGGCAGGGTCATGAAGTGAGCCTTTGGCACATTGGCCTTCATGAATCAAAGTACTGAGTACACGAATTGCAATGTTATGTTGAAGTTGTAAAGGACGTTACTGAGGAAAATCCTGGAGTATTGTGTGCAGTTTGGATCATAGAAAACAGGACAATACAGGTCCTTCGGCCCACATAGCTGTGCTGAACCTGCCCTGACAACGGAAGAGCCTAGGCTTACCCATAGTCCTCTATTTTTCTAAGCTCCGTGCATCTAACCAGAGTCACCCATCGACACATCAAAAACCTTGAACGATTGGAGCGAACATTCATAATGATGTTTCCAGGAGTTGAGGGCCCGAGGTAGAGAGAAAAATTCAAAGGGTTTTGTCGCACCGAAGCTAAGGCAATTCCCTCTCAGGTTGGGAGAGGCCTGAATAAGTGGTCATAAGTTCGGGGTAAAAGTAAAAGGGTTTAAGGGTAAAATGTGAGGGAACTTCTTTACTGAGAGGACAGTGTGAGTGTGGAATGAGACGCAAGTGGAAGTGGAGAAATGAGGTTCCATTGAGACACTTGGACAGGTACATGGACGGGAGGGATGGTCCTGGTGCCGGCCGGAAGTGCCGTCGGGAAACAGACTATCACACTCTGCAGGAGACGATGAGTATGTTGATGTGTGAGGAGTTTGAGAACTCTACATCCAATCCCTAAGAATCTTCTTCAGAAAAGTGTCTACCCCTCACGTGTCTATATTTTCCAGGAATATCCACCCCCTTCTTAAATAACAGAATAAAATCGATCAGCGCTTTTCTGAGACCTTAATATCTGCATCCTAGTTTATCCCAGCCTGAATTTTCATTGTCAACACATTAGGAAGTCTGTTTCTCATTTGTCAGAAGCACCTGATGTTTTGAGTATTCAGGAAAAGACATTATTTTCAGTGTTAAGTTTTTCTGTGCAGGATTATGTTGTCGTTTGGCGTGATTGGTCATCTGATAGAGAGGTAGTGCTGACAGTTTTATAAGGAAGGAGGCAGGGTGTAGTGTTGTGAATGTGAATGAACCGTATGTGGGATTTGCAGTAGAAATATTTGATTCAGCAGGTAGTTGTATAAACCTGATTATGGTTTACAACGCTTTTGGAACACTTTCTACTGAGTTGTGAGAAAGTATATTTTGTTCTCGCTGACGAAAAGTTGTCTGCTGCTGAGATTTTAACCCAGTTCACTGAGGGGTTGTTTGTGGAATGATGGCAATGGTTTGATTAAAGAACAGTTTTTCAACTTGTGTGTCTGAACGGGTACGAGATTTAATATTCATAGTAGTTATACAACTGCTGCAGAATGTTGACGAAGATGTGTATTTTTACAATGAAAGGTTATGTCACGTTATTCAGCAAACTGCGATGGAAGTGATTCCCATTACAAACGGAATTAATAGGAGAAAGGTTGTATCACTGTGGACTGAGGAGTGTGCAGAGGCGTTTAGGGAGTGGGACAAGGCGTTTAGGAAAGTGAAGAAGTATCAGTGTCCCAGTAGCCTTATTAAGTATAAAAGGGCAGAAGCCGTGGTGAGGAAAGTGGTGAAGATTGCGAAAAAGATTTTCTGGGTTCACACTGTGACAATATTGCGGGGGATTGGTAGGTCAGACGTCACCAGGACGGGATGATACATGTTATTGTTTGGTCAGATAAATGAGGATGTCGGCATATTTCGGGGTTTGCCAGTGGTGCGGACGGATTTGGCGGAGCATCCAGCTTTGCGGATGTGCTCAGCTTCAGGAGTATGTCAACGAATGTGTGAGTGCACAAGGATTCCGTGGTGTCGGATGCTTTGGGGTGGACACTGATTTGAAGGATCATTGAGGGTTTTCTGGTGTGCACAGATTTCTGGTTGCTGACAGATTTGCACAAAGGGGTGTGTTGGTGGATTTGGGGGTGAACACTAAACTGGGTGAGCCGGGGAATCTGGAGGTGTGTCGGATTTCAAGGTTTTTCCGTTTATCCATACTTTATTAAAAATGTAATTTCAACTTTGACCTTTGTTCGTGCTATGTTTTAAATGGAGGCAACCTATTTGTAAACTGTTTGAAATGATTCTTGCACTGTGACAATTTAATGTGCATGTAGGGGTGCCTCCTGATTTGCAGCTGCGACAAGTCTCGAAGTTATTTCATTTGTACATACACCACTAATAAATGCAAATTGAATTATGCCCTTGTCTTTTTTAATATCCAGGCAGCCATTTTTTGAGGTGTTGGAACTGTGTAGTTTGGGGAGACAGATGAGAAGGAACTAAACCAACGGGATAAAGTGAATTGGAGATGGACACGCGTATAGTCCGGCAGGGTCAAGCAGAGACAGTCGGTCTACCCCACACAGACACACAAAGGTTTTTTTGGAGCCGGCTCGATTCGAACTCCGGAACCTTCGCTCCGAAGTCCGGCGCTGATCCCACGACAACACCAGCCGGCGAAATGATAAATGGCTACTTTGAAGTGCATATTTACACTGGAAGCATATTTAATTGATAATATAACTCGGACGGTTCAGTCACATGAATTAGGACAAATTAGCTCCCAATGGTCTTCATATTAATTGCATAGTTTAATCGCGATCCGTCACCGCGGGAATTTCACCTGTCTGATGTAATCGATTTGTGAATAATTTAAAATCTTTACTTTTATATCTGTCCCTGTGGAGTCACTGAATTGTATTAAAAACCCGAGGCATGTGCTGCCTCAGCATTTCATTCCGAGATCGCGTGTAACACAGGGGGGCCAAATCACTGGACAGAGAAAATGTCTGCATTGTTGGAAATGTACAGGAGTGTGCAGAAATTAATGTACGTGTTCATTGTCGTTGTTGGAGTTCCCGGTGAGTGAGAAGAGAGATTCATGTTTGGAATTTCTGTTTGTTACCGGTGTGAACCTATTCCTGATCATTTTACAATCTTTCAACTTGATGATCATTTTGCAAATATCCGTCAGAGACATAGATCCTGTCAATTCCACTTTCCGATTTTTCATATTCAGTGACAAAGCGAACTAAACCGCTGTCTCTCCTCTAACTCATCTGATCGACTCAAACGCTGTTCTTGCCTTTAATGATACCTTGTCCAGATTTGTCGCAGTGCTGAGGACAGGTAGCTCTCCGAGAAGGTGTGACGGGGAGGGTGGGGCTCATTGTCAGGTTCACTGTTTCTGAGTTATTGATCAAAGAGAGCCCCTGGTGCTGTGTTTCGCGTCTCCCTGTGGAGTCTATCACAATCGTAACCCGCTGCCTTTAGGTCAATAATTTGGTCTGATCACCCGATCCGGTGTCCAGGGATCTTCTCACGTGTGTTATCGAATTGATCTGCGGTGTAGAATTAATCCGTCAACTGAGCCTCTGAGTTTCTCTTTGCTAATACTGGTTCCAGTGTTTTCAGTGTGTTTCTCCCTTCTGTATCTCATCTTGAAACATCAGATGCTGATTTTCCAGAGTCCTGGTCAGTCACGGTTAAGTCAGTGAAACCGGCCCCATCAGCTACTGGAATCGGGATCAGCAGCGATCGTTGTTGCTCATTCAGCTCGTGTATATCGCCGACGATTGATTTCGCCACACATTGATTTATCTCCACACTGAAGAAAACTGTTCAGAGATAGTGTGACCCGTGTCTGGTGCTGGATTAGCAGCCGTTCAGAGACATCTTTAGCTGGAAATCTCTGGACATCTTTATCCGGTGTTAATTCCCGGAGAATGTGTCAAGTAATTCCCAGTATCTGTTTCTCTCCCTCTCTCTCTCCAGTGAATGTAGTGGCGATTGTGATCCTGTCTCGGGGAAAGTGCGGCCTCTCTACCTGCACCATCCGCTACCTGGTGGCCATGGCAGCGGCCGATCTACTGACTATTGTCACCGAGGTCATTTTGGCTCAAATCAGATTTTTTTACTTCCCGCGGAGTTTTCTGGACATCACCCCTGTGTGCAGTGTTATCGATGTACTGGGCTACACGGCCACACACTGTTCTGTCTGGTTCACCGTCGCTTTCACCTTTGACCGGTTTGTCGCCATTTGCTGTCAGAAACTGAAAACAAAATATTGCACCGGGAAAACTGCGGCTGTGGTTCTGACTACAACCGGTGTACTGTCCTGTCTGAGAAACGTTCCCCGATACTTCACATGGGAACCCCGGATGATCATCGGCAATGTACCGTGGCTCTGTATTCCCAAGGACAATTACTTCACTGACCCCTGGTGGGTGGGATATGACTGGCTCGATACGGTTTTAACTCCCTTCCTCCCTTTCGCTGGGATCCTACTGCTCAACGCTGTGACAGTCAGAAACATTTTAGTGGCCAGTCGGGTCCGTAAGCGGCTGAAGGGTCAGAGCAAGGGGGAGAACCGCAGTGACCCAGAGATGGAGAGCAGGAGGAGGTCTATGATTTTACTCTTCACGATCTCCGGCAGCTTCATCCTCCTGTGGATGACACATTTTGTAAATGTCATATATTATCAGATCTCAGGAAAAGGATTCCGATTCAATGATTCTGAATGGATCTTCATCTACGTCGGTTTTTTGCTGAGGAATTTCAGTTGCTGCACGAACACATTTATTTACGCGGTGACTCAGTCAAAATTCAGGGAGCAGGTGATCAGCGCGGTGAAATATCCGGTGACCTCGGTGCAGCAGTTCATTAATAAAGCCGCGTCCTGAGCACAACCCAAGGGCGGTTGCAGTGAGGGTTCCATCTCCTCACATTTACCCCCTGATCACCCAGGTGTTATTGCATCCAAGTGTTATTGCAGATTGTCGCATCGACCAGCAGCTCTGGAACGTGAGGATAGTATGTGTTTGGTGAGGGGCAAGGCACCGTCCTGGAGACTCAGTACCGCATTGGACCTACCAGATGACAGTCAAAGACCTGCACCGAAACGCTGTCCGGCAATTGGTCTGTGCATATGTCCATCTATTCCCTTTGCGGCCCATCAACCTTACAGCCCACAAAACGGCGGGGATCCAGTCGATTACTGACTGCCTAATCCAATGTCAATCACAGTACTCTCCGCCTTCCCCTTGAATGATTTGCTAATGTAACGAAATGGGGCGGGTTTTGGTTAAAAGGCGTTTGACAGACCAAATTAAAGTCTCATTCCCGCCATTAAATGGACTGGAGTGTGGTGCAGATAATTAGAAAATAAAACTTCACTGTTTCTTTTTTGAATAAAATTATTTCCCTTCTCGTTTTACTCCGTTCCCCCATTAAGCCAACAGTTACGCATTCTGCAGTGGTGTTTCCTTTCTGCTCATTATCCCGACAGTCTTGCTATAACTGTCAATCCCACCAACCCCGTTGCTTCTGATCTGCGGGTGGAAGCTCTTTATCCACCGCTGGAATTGTATCAGCTTTTGTAACTCAACCTTTCCGTGCAGGTTGAGACCCATAAGAAGACCCATAAAACTCTAAAGAAGTGGGCCAATGGGTTTCCAACAGGAAACCTCACAAACCGCTAGAATAAACTGCTTTATGAATCATCAAAACTGAAAAGGCATGTGAATAAATTAGAGCTTTACACGGACCAATTTTCTCCACCCAGTGTAAGCCTAAAATGATGGCAACAAATTCATCTCTATGTACTGATATAATGGTTACTAAGTTGCTTCTTTGTCGTTACCTGTAATTAAGGCACAGAAACAGCCAGAGGAACATCTCAGTTGTTATCTTTTGATTCTTCTGCAACAGTTAATATATCATAATAGTTTTCCGAAATATACTGATGAACCAACAGTCTCTCGGACATTGCAGAATTCTCAGACTTATTAAGCTCTGTGACCTAAAATCAGCTAGTCAGAGGCAGAACAAGATGGGGTTTCAGAGAACGTGACGTTGGGAAACATTGCGTAATCCCACAATCCCATCTTCCCAGCGCGATAAGATCCCAGCCACCTAAACTTGAAAACGCTCTTCGTGTGATGTTGCCAACCGTCCTCGAACACAACTTCAACAGGATGGTAATTTGTTTGTCCCGTCTAATGAATCCAGTTTGTTAATATCAACTGCAATCTCCGCAATTATACTTGGCTCATTTCAACTGGTAAAGCTGAAACAGGGGACCATCTTATTGCGCCAGAACACTTCCGAACACTTTAAAATTGAAGATGACGCTGATCTACAAGTCACACAGCCATAATCAAGAACAGATCCAATTGATCAAATGAACATCGTCCACAATGATATTCATGTAGCTCCCCAGAACACCCATATAGACAATTGGGAATATTTAATGTTATTATTTTCTGATATGGCGCTTCCATGCCAGCTGATTATCCATCCACATGCCTGGAATTCCTCTCGTTGTCAAGTCTTGAAGAGTTTGACCATATAATTTCAAATCAACTGCATGCCTATTAATCACCTTTATAAAACACAGAACTTGTTCAGGAGCGACTGAAAGCTTAAATTCTCATGTATTTGCCGACTGTTCAAAATTACTAGCTGCTAATTGGATCCAATATACAGTATAATTGCAATTTATGCCTCTAAGCCATAGAGCTCCATCATCTGCATATTGTGATTTTCACATCTCAGTGCCTGTCTCAGGGAGAATATCATTAATCATAACATTAGATAATAAAGGGTTACAAATCCGGCGTTGTGGGTTTCCCCCCGTACCAGCACCGACCGTCCAAATATGAAACTCAAACAAAGTCTCGCAGTCTCCTGTTCAATCCTCATTTCCGTAAAGCCTTAAGACATGGAAGCAGAGTCAGGCCATCCGGCCCATCGAATCTGCTTCACCATTCACTCACGGTTGATCTTTCTTTCCGTCCTCCTCAACCCCAGCTACCGGCCTTCTCCCCTGAACCTTTGATGCCATGTCCAATCAATAAACTATCAATGTCTGCCTGAAATGCACCCAACGCCGTGGGCTCTGCAGCGGCATGTGGAAAGAAATTCACCAAATTCACCACCCTTTGCCTGAAAGATTCCACGCATCTCTGTTTTGAAAAGCCGCCCCTCTCTCCTGAGGCTATGCCCTTTTATCCTAAACTCTCCCACACTGGAAAAAAAACTTTCCATAATTCAATACAAAGTCTTTCCGGACTCCGCCTCCCACTACGGACATGTAAGACTTAGTTGCTTATTGTCCGTCTTTAATCTCTCCCTTTTCCGATTTAAACTTTGAAATTTTAACTCTATTCAATCGAACTTGTATCACAATAGTTATAATTATGGCTACTTCGAAGAGCACCAGACGAATTCCCGACCCCTCTAACGGAAAATCTAAACGAATTCTAGGAAGATTGGAAGATTTGATGGTTATAGAAAGTTTTTACCTTAAAATATATTCTTAGCTTTGAAAAAGGCTGTTTCGGATGGTTTTAAACTTCGAAGATATAGCGGGAGAACTGTTAAAAGAATGCAGATAATTCTGAAACATCTGGTTTTTTTTTCTTTGCAGCATTTAAATGAACCAGCTATTTATTTTGTTCTGCATGCTTTTTAAAAGTTTTTTGTTAAGTAATTGTTTGGATTTCTTTACGTTTTATAGTAAGATTGGATAATTCAAAGATAGCGATTGTTTTTCTTTTGTTCAAATATTTCAAGAATTGTTTTAGATGTGTTTTTATTCCCTTATCTAATGCTATAAAGGTTACTTTCAAATTGAAGGTCGTTTTGTTTTATAGGAAAAACACTATCCTTTCAAGTTAACTGTACTGAGATATATGTCGACTGTAATGAGATTTATGTCCGGGAGAGGGAGATAGAGATCGCTTTTTTATTATTCACGTAGGCGGAGCTATAACAGCATTGATGCGTTTCCTGGGGCTTGCGTCGATAGATATCGACTTTTTTTTTATTATTGTTCATCTCCACCATTTTCGATCACTTCATCCTGAAAATATTTTAACTAAAATCATTTCTATGAATCAAACAGGCTTTATTAAAGGCCGTTCTCCTTTCCCCTACCACCACTCTGCAATCCCCTCTCCCTCAGATCCCATAGTCAGCTGCTGGGCTCTCTTGCTCCATCTTGCTCTCACCCCAACCCTTCCCTCTCCACTGACACTACCAGCCTCCCTCCCGCCTCTGATCCCATCTCTCATCCGTGTCGGGTCTTTACCATTCCCTCCGACCTTCAACTCTCTGAGGCAGAGCGTTCTATCCTCAGTAAGGGCCTCAAGTTTATCCCTCTTCGTCCACACCTCAGCAAGACGCTGAACTCATCTTCCGCCGGTTCCGTCTGCGAGCTTACTTCTTTGTCAAGGACTCTCCTACCCCCACCGATGACCCCTTCTCCCGTCTTCAACCCCCCTCCGCTCTGGTCTTCTGCCCGCTGCGGATCTCTTTATTGCTAATTGCCGACGGAGCATCAACCGTCTCGACTTCACCACACCCTGTTCCAATCCCAACCTCACTCTGAAACCTGCTGATAAGGGGGGAGCTGTTGTTGTCTGACGTATTGACCTCTACCAGGCCGAGGCACAGCGACAACTCTCTGAAACCTCCTCTTATTTACCCCTTGATCATCACCCCACTAAGGAGCACCAGGCCATTGACATATACCTTCACCAACCTTATCAGCTCTGGCGATCTCCCATCAAGGGCCACCAACCTCATAGATCCCACATCCCGCACTCCCCGTTTCTACCTCCTACCCTAGATCCATAAACCTGCCTGTCCAGGTAGACCTATTGTCTCAGCTTGCTCCTGCACCACCGAACTCATTTCTGCATACCTTGACACTGTCTTATCCCCCCTTGTTCAATCTCTTCCCATCTATGTTCGTGAAAATTCACACGCTTTGAATTTTTTCAATGATTTTAAGTTCGCTGCCCCCCACCGCCTTATTTTCACCATGGACGTCCAGCCCCTATATACCTCCATCCCCCACCTGGACGATATCAAAGCCCTTCGCTTCTTATTGGATTCCAGACCTAACCAATTCCCCTCTACCACCTCTCTCCTCCTAACAGCGGAATTAGTTCTTACTCTCAATAATTTCTCCTTTGGTTCCTCCAACTTCCGTCAAACCAAGGGTGCAGCCATGGGCACCCGCATGGGTCCCATTTATGCCTGCCTTTTTGTTGGCTTTGTGGAACAGTCCATGTTCCAAGTCAATACGGGTATCCGACCTCCTCCTTTTCCTTCGCTACATCGACGACTGCATTGGCGCTGCCTCCTGCACGCATGCTGAGCTCGTTGATTTCATTAACTTTGTCTCCAACTTTGACCCTGCCCGCAA
This sequence comes from Hypanus sabinus, assembly GCF_030144855.1. Taxonomy (NCBI): domain Eukaryota; kingdom Metazoa; phylum Chordata; class Chondrichthyes; order Myliobatiformes; family Dasyatidae; genus Hypanus; species Hypanus sabinus. The sequence continues at coordinate 372,696 of NW_026778984.1, forward strand.
ATTTACCTAGTCCATTTCTGACAATCCCTCCCCTTTCTTGATCTTTCTGTATCCATCTCTGGAGACGGCTTATCTACTGATATCTACTATAAGCCTACAGGCTCTCACAGCTACTTGGACTATTCCTCTTCCCACCCTGTCTGTTGCAAAAATGCTATCCCCTTCTCACAATTCCTCCTTCTCCGCCGCATCTGCTCTCAGGTTGAAGCTTTTCATTCCAGGACGAAGGAGATGTCTTCCTTTTTTAAACAAAGGGGCTTCCCTTATTCCACCATCAACTCTGCTCTCAAGCGCATCTCTTCCATTTCCCGTAGTTCTGTCCTCACCCCATCCGCATGCCACCCAACTCGGGATAGGGTTCTCCTTGTCCTCACCTACCACCCCACCAGCCTCCAGGTCCAACGTATAATTCTCCGTAACTTCCATCACCTCCAACGGGATCCCACTACCAAGCACATCTTTCCCTCCCGCCTCTTTCTACTTTTCGCAGGGATCGCTACGAACGCGACTCCCTTGTCTACCCGTACCCCCATCACTTCCCACCAATCTCCCACCTGGCACTTATCCTTGTAAGTGGAACAAGTGCTACACCTGCACTTACACTTCCTCCCTCACCACCATTCAGGGCCCCAGACTGTCCTTCCAGGTGAGGTGACACTTCACCTGAAAGTCGGCTGGTGTGGTATAATGCGTCCGGTGCTCCCGGTGTGGCCTTTTATATATTGGTGAGACCCGACGCAGACTGGGAGACCGTTTCGCTGAACACCTACGCTCGGTCCGACAGAGAAAGCAGGATCTCCCAGTGGCCACACATTTTAATTCCACGTCCCATTCCCATTCTGATATGTCTATCCATGGACTCCTCTACTGTCAAGATGAAGCCACATTCAGGTTGGAGGAACAACACCTGGGTAGCCTCCAACCTGATGGCATGAACATTGAATATTCTCACTTCCGTTAATGCCCCTCCTCCACTTCTTACCCCATCCCTGACATATTTAGTTGTTTGTTTTTCTCTCTCTCTCTGCCCATCACTCTGCCTGTTCTCCATCTTCCTCTGGTGCTCCCCACCCCCCCCCCCCACCCAGCCTTTCTTTCTCCCGAGGCCTCCCGTCCCATGATCCTTTCCCTTCTCCGGCTCTGTATCACTTTTGCAAACCACCTTTCCAGCTCTTCCTACTCCCTCCGGTCTTCTCCTATCATTTCACATTTCCCCCTCCATCCACTACTTTCATCTCTTACTATCTTTCCTTTCAGTTAGTCCTGACGAAGGGCCTCGGCCCGACACGTCGACAGTGCCTCCCCTTTTTTGATGCTGCCTGGCCTGCTGTGTTCCACCAGCATTTTGTGTGTGTTGTTTGAATTTCAAGTATCTGCAGATTTTCTCGTGTTTGCTTATTGAGTATAGGAGTGAGGATGTTATGGCGAGACTGTATAAGACATTGGTGTGGCCAAATTTGGAGTATTCTGTGCAGTTATGATCACCAAACTACAAGAAGGATATCAGTAAGATTGAAAGTGTGCAGAGATTAAACTAGGATGTTGCCAGGTCTTCAGTAGTTGAGTTACAGGGAAAGATTGAACAGGTCAGGTATTTATTCCTTGGAGAGTAGAAGAATGAGGGGAGATTTGGTGGAGGGATATAAAATTATGAGGGATATAGCCAGAGTAAATGCGAGTAGACTCTTTCCTCTTAAATTAGGAGAGATAAATACAAGGGGACATGGCTTTAGTGTGCAAGAGGAAAGGTTTAGGGGGATCTTCTTCACTCAGAGAGTGGTGGGAGTGTGGATCGAGCTGCCATCTGACGTGGTAAATGCGGGCTCACTCTTAAGTTTTAAGAATAATTTGGATAGATACGTGGATGCGAGAGGTCTAGAGGGTTATGGTCTGGGTGCAGGTCAACGTGACTAGCGGAATAAGGATGTCGCGCAGTTTAGAAAGGCCGAATGGCCTGTTATTTCCGGCTGCTGTGTTCTATGTTTCTATGGAAGTGGGTACAGAGGAGATATCGGGGTTAAGTTTTTTTTTACGCAGAGTGTGTTGAGTCCGTGGAATTGGCTGCAGGCGGCGGTGGTGGAGGCGGAAACGGTAGAGTCATTAAAGAGACTCCTCGATGGCTGCTTGGAGCTTCGAACAATAGAGGGTTATGGGTAAAGGCTGGGTAGTTCTAAGGCAGGGATATGTTCGGCACAGCGTTGCGGGACGAACGGCCTGTATGGCGCTGCATGTTTCCTATGTTTCCTATGTTTCTAAGAATTTAGGTTTGACTGACACAAATGACCTGGGTGACAGTGGTCAGTAGATCGGCCGCTGCCATGGCCACCAGGTAGCGAGTGGTGCAGGTAGAGAGGCCGCACTTTCCCCGGGGCAGGATCATAATCGCCACGACATTCACTGGAGAGAGAGAGAGAACAGACAGTGGGCATGACTGAAAACATTCTCCGCAAATGAACACGGGAGCGGGTTTTTAAAGATCAGTAGTGAGAGTTTGCACGCTATAGACCCTGTGTGAACGGCTATTGATCTAACATCAGACCCGGGTCTCACTGTCTCTGCCCTGACTCTTTCAGAGCGAGGATTAGACAATGCGTGGGCAAAAATTTGCGATAAAACCGAGCTACATGAACAACAACGATCGGTGCTGATCAGAATTCCAGTCACTGATGGGGCCGGTTTCACTGAATTAACCGTGACTGACCCGGCCTCTGGAAACTCAGCATCTGAAGGGTCCGGGAAGGGACACAGAGGGGAGCAACACACACAAAATACTGGAGAATCTCAGCAGGCCAGGCTGCATACATGGAACTGAACAAACTCTCGTTTCAGCCCAGACCCTTCTTCAGCACGAAATGGCGCCTCAGTTTCTGACGGGTCTCAGGGGAAAAGCAGGAACAACTTAGTGACCTGAGAATGAGAGGCTCCGTTAATGGATTAATTCTGCAGCACACTTCCATTCGATTACTCTGGTCAGCAGATCCATGGACACTTGTTCAGGTGATCAGACCCATTATTGACCAACAAGCAGTGGAATGCGACTGTGACGGAGTCCACAGTGAGACGTGAAACACAGGACCAAAGGTTCATTCTGATCAATAACTCCGAAAGGAACGTTACAATGTAACTCACTCGCAGTCTCACCTTCCCGGAGACCTCCCGGTCCCGAACACTAGGACAAATCTGAACAAAGCCCCATTGAAACCCCACCGGCCTCACTTCCCGGAGAGCTGCCGGTCCCGAACACTGGAACAAATCTGAACAAAGCCCCATTGAAACCCCACCGGCCTCACTTCCCGGAGAGCTGCCGGTCCCGAACACTGGAACAAATCTGAACAAAGCCCCATTGAAACCCCACCGGCCTCACTTCCCGGAGAGCTGCCGGTCCCGAACACTGGGACAAATCTGAACAAAGCCCCATTGAAGCCCCACCGGCCTCACATCCCGGAGAACTGCCGGTCCCGAGCACTGGAAGAAATCTGCACAAAGCCCCATTTAAACCCCACCGGCCACACTTCCCGGAGAGCTGCCGGTCCCGAACACTGGGACAACTGTGGACTAGGTCCCATTAAATATCTAATTAGCAGATTAGCCGGCGGGCGGCGACAGAGTCATGGGATTTGTCCAGAGTTATCCCAGTGCGAGGAACAAGGATCTCTTCGGGAAAATATTCCTCGCACTGGGATAACTAGACAGTGTCCCATGACTGTATCTCCATCCGTCGCTCTAACCCGCTAGTTAACTTTGCCGACGGGACTACATTGATTGGCCTAATCTCAAGTAATAACGGGGTTACGAAAGTGAAGAAGTCATCTCTCTGACCCAGTGGTGTCGGCAAATCAACCTCACGGTCAAAAACGATGCAGCGTGTTGTGGATGACAGGAGGAACGGAGACGGGCCAACCCTATTGGCATCAATGTATCCGGGGTTGCAAAGGTAACAACTTTAAGTTCCTCGGCATCCACATCACCGAGAAACCCATATGGTCAGTACATGCCAGCTGTGTGGTGAAAAAGGCACAACAGCGCCTTTTTCAACTCCGATGACTGACGAAATTCTCAATTACAATTCCTTGTAACTTTTTACAGGGGCACAACTGAGAGCACCTTGACTGGGAACATGGGAACTGTACATCCCTTAATTAAACGACTCTGCAGAGAGTGGTGCGGACAGTCCAGCTCATCTGTAGTTGTGAACGGCCCATGATGCAGGACACTTACAAAGACAGGAGTGAAAAAAGGGCTCGAAGGATCATTGGGGACCCGAGTCACCCAAACATAAACTCTTCCAGCTGCTAGCAACCGGAAAACGGTGCTGCAGCGTAAAACCCAGGACCAACAGTTTCCGGGACAGCTTCTTCCACTAGGCCATATCACTGATTAACTCACGCTGTGTTGAGTGTATTTCTATGTTACATTAACTGTTCTATCCATTATAAAATAATGTAAAATACAACCCTAACTTCATATACGTGAAGGATGTAAGAAATAATGTTAATTCTATTCAATTAAATTCAAACCCTCCAGTCTCACCTTCCCGGAGAGCTGCCTGTCCCCAGCACTGGTAAAAGTCTGGACAAGGTATCATTAAAGGCAAGAACAAAGTTTGAGTCGAACCCATGAATTAGAGGACAGACTGATGTTTACTTCCGATTGTCAGTAAATATGAAATAACAGAATATTGAGAAGTCAGGATCTATATGTCTGAAAGATATCTGTACAATTACCATCTTTGAAAGCTTGTTAAATGATCATAAGCAGGATAAGACTGGTTAGCTCAGATAAATACCTGCCATGAATTGCTCTGCTCACTCACCAGGAACGCCAGTAACAGCAATGAACATGTGCAATATTCTCTCCACGCTCAGATACCTATCCAACAATGCAGGCAATTTCTCTGTCCGGTGTTCTGTCCCCCTGTGCTACAGGCGATCTCTCGGAATGAAAGATCAGGAAGAACATGCCTGGGGTTTTAATACCATTTAGCGAATCCACAGGGACAATTTCAACAGATTTTATAATAAATCTGACTGAGCTTTCCGAGGTGCCTTATCAGTTAAGTGTGCTTGCACTGGTAATATGTACTTCCAGGGATCCATTTGTCAGAATGATTCTACAGCTTTCAGTACATGAACATTCAGGTGAACGCTTTGGGTGATGGTGCAGAAAGTTTGCAGTTAATAATTCATCTCCTTCTAGTCTAAGTCTAGTCTAGGTCTAGTCTAGGTCTACGAACTTGTCAATCACCTCTGCTGCGGACACTTTCTGATCCTTATGCTCCATGATCGCTGTAAGAAGTGTGTAAATGCAGGAGGGGATTATGTTGAAAAATAAGTGTGCTACGTTTTCTAAATTTGACTGTTTCTACTTTAGGCCACGAACTTATCAATCACCGCACCTAGTCACAGGCTTTCACAAGAAGATTGATTTTAGTTTTACGTGGCTGGGAAGTTGGGATTGTTTTTTTACGCAGCGCTCCCCACTGTCACGTTCTCTAAAAACTCCACATTATTCCACCTCTGAATAGTTGATTTTACGTCAAACAGTTTAATTATGTCTAGGGATCTAAAATAAACAAAGAGAAAGAAAGGATAGACGAGCAGAGGGAGAGAAATGTTAAAAAACCAAAGAGGCGTTTAATACACGCAAAAAAAAAGAACTGGCAGATGTAGAGAGACGGGGGGACGGGAGGTGGGAAGAGAGATGGAAAGAGAGAGAGATTTAAACAGAGCGAGACGGATAGACAGAGAGAACGGGTGAGAGCGATAGCAAGGGGAGAGAGTGAAATTCAGAGAGAAAGTGAGAGAGAAAAAGCGAGAGAATAGATGGATTGAAAGAGACAGACAGACAAAGAGACGTAGACAAAGAGAGAGAGGCAGACAGAGAATGAGGCAGGGCAACAGAAACGGGAGAGAGGGGCAGAAAGAGAGTGAAACGAAGAGAAAAGGAGAGAGAGTAAAGAGGAAAACAGAAAAATACAGAGAGGAAGAAAGAGAGATGGAGACAGAGAGAGAGTAAGAGACAGAGGAAGATACAGAGCGAGACAGAGAGTCTGTCTCTGAGAGAGAGGGATAGAAGGACGGGAGAGTACGATAAAGACAGAAAGTGAGAGATGAAACAAAAGAAAACGGGAGAGAATGAGACAGATAGAATGAGAGAATGAGAAAGACACAGAGATAAAGAGAGTGAGATGCAGAGACAGACACAGTGTGATAGGTGATAGAAGGGGGAGAGAGGGAGAAAGGTAAAGGAAGAGAGAGAGAAACAAACAGAAAAGAGAAAGAAAAGAGGGACAGAGAGAGAGAAAGAGACAGAGAGGGTGAGAGCTCAGGTCAATGAGCACTAGGAGAGCGATAGAATGAGAAAGTCTCCGAAGTTTACAGTTGAAAGTAAATGTTTGACCAAATGTCTACACTAAGTTTCACTTTCTTGCGGGTGTTGACAGTTCATCAGATAACTACAATAGACTCAATTAAAAGCTGCGTGAGTGACAGAGCGAGAGAGAGAAGGGAAACAGTGAGGGTCGGAGTGAGAAAAAATGACAGAAAGAAGGGAAGGTGGAGCAGAAAGAGAGAAAATGAAAGAGGAGTCCAAGACAACAGAGAGAGAGGGAGAGAGAGAGAGAGAGAGAGAGAGAGAGAGAGAGAGAGAGAGAGAGAGAGAGAGAGAGAGAGAGAGAGAGAGAGAGAGAGAGAGAGAGAGAGAGAGAGAGAGAAGAGAAAGAAGAAGGCGGAGAAGGTGAAGGAGAAGAAGAGGATGAAGAGTCAGGGTGAGGAGAGTCAGAGTGGAGGGAAGAGTTCCAGGAAAACTCAACTGTGACAGAGAGAGTGCTGACCAGAGGCAGGCGGACAGTGAGAGAGCGGAACAGAAATAGAAAAGGGAGAGGAGTGTGAGGCAGGGTTCGGTGGCAGACGACAGTGAGAAGGCGGTTAGGATCCGCGGTCTGTGAGGGATATTTTTCGCTGAGACACCCTCGCCCTTGCATTTTCACCTGTAATGGCTAACCAGATTATCAGGAGCTGGGGTCGTTAAACTTTACCTACGAGCTGCCCGGTGGGGACCTGGCAGACAGAACTGCAGTCACTGCGGGAAGAATTGCCTCTCGGCCTTGGCGTTTTACCTTGGGCATCGCGATCACAGGGAGAGACGTGGAGAGGGGGGAGGCGTTGTTTCGTTGTCCCCTTGAGCATCTGACCATCCGCTTTTCTCCAGTTTTCCCTCGGGACTCAGAACAGCATCCATTTCCTCAGGGAACACAGATTCCGATTCATTTATTAACCAAGGGTCAAGTTCGAAGTAAATGTACTGGTAAAACATGCGTACACTCAATGGCCACTTTATTCGGTCCAGGCGGTTTCTGAGAAACTGCTCGTTGTTTGTGGTCCATTCACGAGAAAGATCGATGTGTTGTGCCTTCAGAGATGCTCTTCTACACACCGCTGTTGGAACGCGAGTTTATTTGTGTTAGTGTCGCCTTCTTTTCATCGTAAACCGGTCTGGCCATTCTCCTCTGACGAGTTATCGTTGCCGACAGATCAGCCGCTCAAATCGATGCGTTTACTTCCGCACGTTTGCTGTGAACTCCGGAGACTGTTGTGTGTGCAGACCCCAGGAGATCATCAGTTTCTGAGATGCTCAAACCGCATCGTCTGGCACCAACGATGATTCCCACGGTCAAAGTCACTCAGATCGCAATTCCTCCCCATTGTGATGTTTGTTCTGAACAACAAATGAACCTCTTGACAACTTCGGCATGCTTTTGCACAGTGAGTTTCTGTCACGTGATTGGCTGATCACGTACTTGCATTTACGAGCAGGGGTACCTAATGAAGCAGCCTTAACGTTCATTTTCTGCGTGAATTCACAGGAAAGTAAAGAAATACAAGAGGCTCAATTAACTACATAACCATTTAACAATTACAGCACGGAAACAGGCCATCTCAGTCCTTCTGTCCGTGCCAAACACTTGCTGTCACGTAGTCCCACAGACCAGCACTCAGCCTATAACCCTCCATTTCTTTCCTGTCCAAATACCTGTTCATTTTATTTAAATAACAAATTCGAACCTGCCTCTACCACTTCTACTGGAAACTCGTTCCATACAGCTACCACTCTCTGAGTAAAGAAGCTCCCCCTCATGTTACCCTTAAACTTTTGCCCCCAACTCTCAACTCATGTCTTCTTGTTCGAATCTCCCCTACTCTCAATGGGAAAAGCCTATGCACGTCAACTCTACCTATCCCTCTCATAATTTTAAATACCTCTATCCAGTCCCCCTTCAACCTCCTACGCTCTAAAGAATAAAGGCATAACTTCTTCAGGCTTTCTCTGTAACTTAGGTGCTGAAACTCAGGTAACTGTCACGGTCCGGTCCACGGACTCCGGACTCCGGGTCCTCCGGCTGTCCCTTGTTTTGGCCGGAGTTAACCTGAAACACCTGATGCTCATCTTATTTGGCTGGGAATATAAGTGTCCCTGGGATTGAGTGTAGTTGCGGGGTTGTCCCGTCGAGATGCTCATGGAGTAAATGACTGGTGGAAGGCTAGAACGGCCACTTGCCATCATTAGGTTGCGTTAGAGAACCATGGCTTCTGGGAGCCTAGCTGTCAACAGTCGGAGCTGTCATTGCGGTATGGATTCAGCCGTTTCCCGGGCCAGATGGGTGGCCGTCAGCTACTCCGAGCCAGCTAGGGATCCGGTTGTTTCCGTAGCCAGCCAAGTTTGCCGGCCGTAACGGCTACTCGGAGCTACCCCGATGCAGAGGTGGAACTGTCTGTCTTTCCTTGATGATTCTTACTTCCTGTCCTCGCCCCCGTGGGGTAAGTCAGGCCGTTCTGCCGTTACGCGACGGATAGTCATGCTCCACCTTGGTGTGGAGTTAAAGTTGATTCCCGGCTTGTTCCGGCTCTATGTCTATATCTCCGGTCTCATGTCATTGTCTTGTTAAAGATAAGTACCGGCTTGTCGAGGGATACGCCCCGGCTCCATGTTTATGTATAGTTCCTAGTCTGCCTCCTAGCTCCAGCCTCCGAGTTATCCTAGCTCCAAGACAGTAGCCTCAAGCCTCGACCCAAGCCTGCAGCCTCTAGCCTCAAGCCTCGACACAAGCCTCCAGCTCCTAGACCCCAGTCGCGACTCAAGCCTGCAGTTCCAAGACCCCAAGTCTCTAGCCAAGCCTCCAGACCTCAAGTCTCTAGCCAAGCCTCGTCACGTCTTTGCCTGGGTTTGGGTGTTCGAGCCCGAGGCAAGACCCAGGTTTTGTGTTCTTGTCCAGTCTCGTGCTCACAGTCCACCCTAGGCTCTTTGTTTCTAGTCCCTTGTCCTGCCCAGTTCCTAGTACTACAGTGTCTGCGTCCTGCACTTGTGTCCTGATTCAATACCCATCCTATGACAGTAATATCCTGCTAAATCTCCTCTCAACTCTCTCTATTTTGTTGACATTTTTCCTATAATTCGGTGACAAGAGCTAGACACAATACCTCAAATTTGGCCTCACCAATGTACATTACATTTTAATATTACATCCCTACTCCTATACTAAATGCTCTGATTGATAAAGGCCAGCATACCAAAAGCTTTCTTCACCACCCTGTCCAGCTGAGATTCCACCTTCAGGGAACTATGCACCATTATTCCTAGATCACTCTATTCTTCTGCATTCCTCAATGTCCTACCATTAACCATGTATATCCTATTTTGATTAGTCCAGAGTGTAGCAGCTCACACTTCTCAGCATTAAACTCCATCTGCCATCTTTCATCCCACTCTTCTGACTGGCCTAAATCTCTCTGCAAGCTTTGAAAACCTCCTTCATTATCCACAACGCCACCTATCTTAGTATCATCTGCATACTTACCAATCCAATTTACCACTTCATCATCCAGATCATTAATGTATCTGACAAACAACATTGGACCCTGTACAGATCCCTGAAGCACACCACTAGTCACCGGCCTCCAACCTGACAACAGTTATCCACCACTACTCTCTGGCATCTCCCATCCAGACGCTGTTGAATCCAATTTACTATTTCATTATTATTACCTAATGATTGAACCTTCGTAACTAACCTTCTGTGCGGAATCTTGTTAAAGGCCTTTCTGAAGTCCATATAGACAACATCCACTACTTTACCCCCGTCAACGTTCCTAGTAACGTCTTCAACAAATTCAATAAGATTTGTCAAACATGGCCTTCCACACATAAATCCAAGCTGACTGTTCCTAATCAGACCCTGTCTATCCAGATAATTATATATACCATCTCTAAGGATACTTTCCATTAATTTACCCACCACTGACGTCAAACTGACAGGCCCATCATTGCTAGGTTTACTGTTTGATCATTTTTTAAACAATGGAACCACATGAGCAATACGCTATTCCTCCGGCGCCATCACCGTCTCTGATGACATTTGAAATATTTCTGTCAGAGCCCTTGCTATTTCCACACTGATTTCCCTCAAGGTCCTAGGGAATATCCTGTCAGGACACGGAGATTTATCCACTTTTATATTATTTAAAAGCGCCAGTACTTCATCTTTTTTGATCATCATAGTTTCCATAACTACCCTACTTGTTTCGCTTACCTTACACAATTCAATATCATTCTCCTTAGTGAATACCGAAGTAAAGTAATTGTTCAAAATCTCCCCCATCTCTGTTGGCTTATTTTTGACTGAACAAATGCACAAAGACAAGAGAACCAACGCCAAAAGAATTATAAATAAAGATGTATGAGTAGGTTGTTCTTGTAGCTTTATAAAAGCGATGGGGGGAAAGGTTGTGATATGTTGAATTACCGGGTGAACGTGTACACTTTGGGGTTCTGCAAGTCTGTTTCTCCACTGATGCTTTGCTGCACGTTTCTGTGCTCGGTGGAGGGCGCCGATGCTTTCCTTAACTGGTGGGTGGGGGGGAAGATGGTTGCTTTGCAACTGCTTATGCGTGGGTGGGGTGAACTGGGGGGAATTTGGGTGCAAGCATTTAACTGTCATTCATTCTTTGGAAGAGAAGAATTTCAGAATGTATATTGTAAACATTTCTCTTACATTAACTCCACATTTGAAACATTTGATACCTTTGAAACTCTTCTATACCCTGTCCCTCAGAATGTCTGACAATAAGTTAACCGCTGGTGTCTGGCTCATCCGCCTTTACTTTCCCGGCTCATCGTCAGAGCCTTTCTGGAACAATGGAAGCTAATCTACAGCACCTCACAGGTGTCTAAAGACATTTTAAATACTCCTGGAGACAGGCTAAGGCTCCTGCAGTTTCTGTACTCGACTCCCACAAGGGTTGATGCGATGTCTTGTCACTAATTGGAAATTGATCTGCCCTGATTGAGCCCATTAAACTATAAGATACAGGAGCACAATTAGGCCATTTGTCCCATCGCGTCCGCTCCGCCATTTCATCATGACTGATCCATTTACTGTTCGCCACTGGTCCCCATCTCCATCCTTCTCTCCATATCTGTTCATGCCCTGAGCAGTCGAGAATCTGTCAACCTCTCCCTTAAATGTACGTAAGGACTCCACCCACTGCTGCCTGTGACAACAAGGGAATTCCACAGATTCGCCACTCTCTTGCTAAAGACATTCCTCCTGCTCTGATTCTAAATGAATGCCCCTCCATTCCGAGACTGTGTCCTCTAGTCTTACACTCTCCCACCAGAGGTATGATCCTCTCCACAAGAACACTGTCAGAGCCTTTCACCATTCGATAGGTTTCAATCGGGTCACCCCTCATTCTTCTGAATCCCAATCAATGCAGACCGAAAGCCATCTAACCTCGAATCATGTTCGTGAACCTCGTTGAACCCTCTCCAGTTTCAGCACATTCTTCTGAAGATAAGCGACCTAAACCTGTTCACAATACTCCGTTTGAGGCCACACCAGCACTTTATAAACCCGCTAATTTGCATTCTTGCTCTTGCATTGTAGCTACCTTCAAATAAATGCTAATATCGCCTTTTCTTTCCACATCACACACTCGAACTCTGAAATAAACTTGAGGGAATCCTGCACAACGAGTCCCAGTTCTCTATGCTTGTCCGTGTTTTGCATTTTCTCGCCACTTAGAAAGTACTCAACCCTTTCATTTCTTATACAAGTGTGAATGACCATACACTTCCTGGCACTGCGTTCCCTCTGCCACTTCTTTGTCCATTTTCCTCATCTGTCAGTCTTTCTGCAGCCTCGCTCCGTCCTTAAAACTATCTGTCTCTCCACCCATCTCCGTAATGTCTGCAACCGTTGCTAGAATGCCATCAATTAGATCATCCAAATCCTTGACATATAGTGAAAGAATTATCACAACACAGTCGTCTGTCGAACAACACTTCTCACTGGCAGCCAGCCGGAAAAGGCCCCTCTCTTCCCAGCCCTCGTCGGCTGCTAGTCAGCTACTGCTGGAATTATTTTTGTTGCATCTTATTCCCTCTCTGATGCTGGCTTCAACTTCTCTTGTCAGTCACAGGTTGTCAATCTGTGCTATTCTTTGTCAGAGACGTCATTTGGTGTATCTAAGGCAGAGGTTGATAAATTCTTGTTTAGACAAGGCAGGAAGGGCGACGGTGAGAGGGCAGGAAATGGGGGCTGAAGGGGAAAATGGAACAGCCACGAAGTAAACGCGGACTACATGGGTCAAATTTCCCGATTCTGCTCCAGAATCATACGGTCTTGTGAAGGCTGAACGGCTAGCTGCTGTGGTCCATATAGGTACGAATGCCATGGGCAGGAGGAGGGACGATATTATTTAAAGTGACTTCAGGGAGATGTGTGCAAAGTTAAATGATGGGATTTACAGGGGTGTGTCCTTAGGATTGCTACCCATGCCACAGTACCAGTGAAATCAGAAGTATGAAGATTATACAGTTTAACGTGTGACAATGGAGCTGGTGCAGGCGGGAGAGCTTCAGATTTTTGGATCATTGGGCTCTCTTTTAAAGTGCATCACCATACACGTCCTGGCACTGTATTCCATCTGCCTTTCTTTCCTCTTTTTCCTCGTGTGGCTGAGTCCCTTTGCAGCTTGTCTGCTTCCACAAAGCTACCTGCACCTTCACCTATCTTCATATCGTCTGCAAACCCTGCGACAAAGCTACCTGCCCCTTCACCCACCTTCATATAGTCCGCAAACCCTGCGACGAAGCCATCATCCAATTCACTGACATAGAATGCAACAGCGATCGGTCCCAACACAGACGTCTGTGGAACAACACCAGGCACGGCAGCCAAACGAGAAAAGGCTCCCTTACTTGAGACACTTTGCAATCTGCTAGTCAGACAATGCTGGAATCTTCCCTGTTTGTTAAGCCGCCTCATGTCCGGCACCTTGTCACCCTCGGGATGTGAACCAATCAGCTGAGTGATTGCGGAGGCGTTAATAATGATCTTTCCAGAATCGGTAGGTTCTGGCGAAGTATCAGATGACTGGAAAATTGCAAATGTTACTCTGCTATTTAAGAAGGATGGAAGGCGACATAAATTAAACTATAGACCCGTTAGCCTGACATCAGTGTTTAGAAACTTGTTGGGAACGGTCGTTAGGGATAAGATCCTGGAGGCACATGACCAGATAGGCCAAAGGTAGCATGGGTTCCTGATAAAGACCTACTACAATTTTTGAGGCAATTACAAGCTCATAGACAAAAGAGATGCGGTAGATATGGTGTATTTGGAAATTCCTAGCAAGATTGGAGTTCATGGCAATGCAGTCAGGCCAGACTGGAAAAATCGTCTAATGATGCGTTTTGCGTGGAATAAAAAAAGAAAGCTATGACCTCGTTCATGGGGCTGTATTACAGAGAACTCAATACCCCGACGGATTCAGAGGAACGAATTTGCAGAGAGTTCGTAGATCGCGAGAAACACGAGGTTGGTGTTATACTGGGATATTAGTTCCCTTCCAGTTCAGGTGCAAATCTTCCCTTCTGTGCAGGTCCCAAAATGTTCCGTTACACAAATCTGCCAGCTGCTGTCTATCACAGAGCCTGGGGACAAAGTAAAAGCTGTCTGGCTGACCTCCAGTAACTCGTGGTTTTCCAGAAGTGACTGTGCTGGGACCATTTCTTTTTAACCTCTTTCTCAGTGACTTGGATGACGCATTTGATGGGTTTGTGTCCAGAATCGTCAGACTGTGAGGTCACTGTGCGTGAATGGGAATAGATGGACATATCCAGAGACCAATTATTCGGTGGCATTCCAAAATATTTCTTTGAGTGACATTTAGCAGGCCATTGAGGAACTGAGCTAGAATCAATTTTGTTATGAACATGGAAATGGCTGCACCTGGAGTGAGTGCGATACTTGATCTGCGATTAGAGAATGAGAGAAGGCAGTGGCAAAAGTTTGTGCAGAGAAAACTTTGCATCTGGTGACTTCAAGGTCATTTGTGAGATTCTAACTTGGAGAAAGGTCAATTCTAATGGAATCAGAAGTAATCTGTCAAGTGTGGATGAGGACAGGCTGTTTTCCGGCGAATGTGAACTTGGGAAGTGGGAAGCTTCAAAAAGTGTAACTTTGGGAGTAAAATTCTTATATATGTCTGACTGAATAAAGGATAAAGTTGAAAGATGTAGGCATTTTTGGTACTTTTAGATGTTGAGGCCCTGGTGACGGTATAAAAGGAGGTTCACTGCAGGCCGGAACAAATGAGGTGCTCATGGAGTATAAAAATGGAAGAGAACATGAGACACTGACGCAACAGCAATTGGCATTTTTACGACAGTTAATTGAAGCATCCAGACTGCACATCGTTATTTCCATTTAACTAATTATATGAATTCTAAAACAAATTGACTGCACCAGTGACTATTTGGTTTGTCATATTTAAGGGGTGAATATCACTTTTTAGACATCACTTTCATTTTGACACGAAATCGTCTTTCTATTATTCAGCGTCAACAAGCTAAATAAAACTACTGTGGATTAATGTTGTAAAACGATAAAACATGAAAACTTCGAAAGTGGGTATGAATACTTTTTAAAGTGCTGTAAAATACAAGACGTCCTGCGTACAATTAAGAAACATTAGGTCCGATGTTGTCCTTGATCCTGGTTCTGTGTGTTCTCACTCCTTTATGTCTGCTGCCCAATGGAAGGTGTGAGAAGTCAGAAGGACGGGGTGGAAAGGGTGTTTGCTTATATTAACTGCTTTCCAGGGGCAGCTAGAAATGCAGCTGGAGTCAATGGATGGGAGTAAAGTTTCTGTGACAGACAGTGCTGAGATCACAAAGTCCATCTCTGACATGACTTCACAAATTGCCACACCTCACTCATCTAGACTGAACACATTTTGCCATTCTTCAGCCTACTCAACAAAATGATCAAAAATCCCTTGTATCAGAATCAGAATCGGGTTTTTTATCACCTGTATGTGTTGTGAAATTTGGAAACTGCTACCATCAGGTAGGAGGTACAGAAGCCTGAAGGCAAACACTCATCGATTCAAGAATAGACAATAGACAATAGACAATAGGTACAGAAGTAGACCATTCGGCCCCTCGGGTCTGCACCGCAATTCTGAGATCATGGTTGATCATTCACTATCAATACCCAGTCCCTGCCTTGTCCTCTTCTTACCCTCTGCAATCCGATTCCTGAATGGGCATTGAAACCTTGGACCCTCTAATTGTTATTATTATTTTATTTTGTTTTCTCCTTCCGTACTATGTATTGCAGTGAACTGCTGCTGCTAAGCTAACAAATTCCACGACTCATGCCAGTGGTAATAAACCTGATGTTAACATACCAGCAGCAGTTTCATCCAATACATGAAAACATAGAAAGAGAAAAAAACAAAACAAGTAAAACAAAAACAGTAAGTATATATACATATTTAAATGATGAAATATGCTGCAAATGCAAAAATAATATATATTATAAAAGTGAGGTAGTGTTCATGGGTACAATATCCATTTAGCAATCGGACGGCAGAGGGGAAGAAGTTGTTCGTGAATCACTGATTGTGCGCCTTCAGGCTTCTGTATTTCTTTCTTGCTTTAACGATGAGAAGAGGGCATGTCCTGGGTGATGGAAGTCCTGGGTGATTGACGTCGATTTTCTGATGCACCGCTAATTGACGATGTCTTGGATGCCACCGAGGCTCGGGCCCAAGATGGATCTGACTAATTTTACAACTTCTGTAAGGTTCTTTTTGTCCAGCGCAGTAACTGCCCCTATTCCCTCCAAAGGGTGAATCAGACTGTTAGAATATCCTTCACTTTACATTGAGAGAGGTTTTTGAGCGACTTTCATTACTAGTTCTCAAAGAGAACTCTGATAGGCCAACCAGATGGTTCTTTGCTGCTCAGTGATAAAATACAAAAAAATCATGTGCACGAAACATTAACGAATAGTAGAAATACCGGAGTCATGATGATCATGATGGGGTCTGCTGGATAGAGACGTTTATACACATGCTGTCCTCCATAATTCAAAGAGATTGAAGGATAAGGTTGCAGGATGACAAAACGTGGCTTGGAAAGAAAAATAAATCACGACCGGGAGAAAACAGCACCTGTTCTTTCAGCACTGTTCTCCAGCAATTTAAGGACTAGGTCCAGTCGGAATATAACTCGCAAGTGTTCTTGAAAGTCAAGTATTAACCCTACCTACCAACAACCAAGCATTGCCATCCTGGTCCCATTCATGATGGCTTATGAAGAAGCTTGTGACTTCCCTCCCAGAGATGATCGGTGTTTGTGCGCTCAACTCTTGAAGGCTTGGACCCCATCGTCGGAGATGTTTCCAATCACAGCATCTGGAAGGCTGTTCCCAATTCAGATACCACAGTGAAGGAAGTTTCTGTCCAGTGTGGAGATTCTCGCATTGGGCTTAGAAAAAGCATGAGCAGGCACAGATCAATTTGATCGTGTGGTGCGCCGTCTCTCATAAGTTGAAAGCTGCATTGCGGGAAGGTCTTCAGGGCTGCGTCTGGTGTGCATTTTGCATAGCACATTGAGAAATCACATCTTTTCAAACTCTAATGAAGTATAGCTGCTGTACTGTCTTCGTTACAGTTACATTGTTATTTTTGGGACAAGGATATATCCTCAGAGATCCTAACTCCCAGGAACTTGAAACTGCTCACTCTCTCCTATTCCGATTCCTCTATGAGGATTGTTTCGTGTTCCCACGTCTTACCCTTGTATTAGTTAATACCTTTTTCATTCTTTCTATTGGCTTGAAGATAGTGATGAGAATGCATGGACAAGTTCAGAGTTTAGGGATCTATTCTGGAGAAGAGGTGAATTTTAGTGGATTTGACTGGATTTTGCAGAGGTGGAGAGAGAGAATCTGTATGACAGAAAATGAACAGATGGCAAGTGGGAGTTTTTTTATATGAGTGTGATTGCAGCTGTCCTGAAGAAGCCTGTTCCTTTTAGAGTGAAGGATAACCTGGCAAGTTGAGGGATCCTTGGCCAATGAGAGATATAAAGGTACTTCAGGAGTAACAGTGTGGCTTGGGAGAGAGAAGTCCCAGAGAGAACAGCAGGTCTCCATGTCTTGAGCCACAGGGAATGGATGGGATCATGAATCAATCAATGATTTCTACTTTGTGTTTACTGAGTACAATATCATGGTTACTCAACGGATAATGCAAACTCGTGGACTTGATTTGGAGGACATTTATATTACCAGTGAGCAGTTATGAACAGCCTACACTGCATTAAGGTGGAAGAATCATCAGGGCCTGACCCACTGCTTTGTGGGCGGAGAGAGAAAATTGTCGAGGTCCAATGAAGGATGCTTCAATGACTGAAGAGTGGCTAATGTTGTTTTACTGTTTAAAGAGCTGTCAAGGACAAGCCTGTGAACTGCAGGTCAGTCAGCCTGAGTTCAGTAGTTTGTACGGTCCTGGAGGGGATTCTGGGGGACAGGATTCACCTGTATTTAGATGGACAGTGTCTGATTAACAGGAGTCAGCGTGACTTTGTTTGTAGGAAGTTGTGTTTGATGGATCTACAGAGATTTTTGTAGATTTACAAAATCTTATTAACAGAGGTGAATAAAACTGTTTCTGAGAATGCAGGCTGGGGATTAGTGATGTGCTCCAGAGGGCAGAGCTGTGAGTCTTGTTGTTCACTATTTTAACAATGTATTTGCATGCAAATGCGAAAGACTTCATCAGTAAGTTCGGACATGTTGTTGATCGTGAATAATGTTCGCATAGAGATCCTGATCAGTTGGGGAAGAGGGACAGAGTGGCAAATGCCTCACAACACAGACACAGATGTGAGCGAAATTTGTGAATTCTGTAGCATCTTCTCTACTTCCACATAAATATGATCTAAATGTTATCAGATCTTCACCTAAGTCCTAAAACTAGATAAGAAATTAGTCAATTAAACTAATAATACCAAAACATTACACTTGTTCATTTATTTTTTCAGAGTCTGTGGGTCTTTGAAAGTGGTGGCCGTGTACACAGGGTGGTTTGTGTCTCCTCTGCGGCTTCTCCTGGCAGCTCGTACCATTCACCCACCACTGTCTGTGTGGACGAAGTGGCCTGAGTGACCCTTTTGATCTTTCCCCTTTCAAAACATTCTGCCCTTACCCAGCTCAGTGATTTTCATCCTATAAATGAGCCACCAGAACTGCCCACAATACATTGTGGTCACACCAATGACCTGTACTGTCACAACATGAAGTCCCATCTCCTGTACTCCAAACTCTAACTGATGAATGCCTTCTTCACCACCCTATCTACACTTCCCGATCACTCTGTACTTGTAATCCTTGGTCTGTCTGCTCTCCAACACTCTTGATGATCCGACTAGCTGCCACAGATACACCTGTTGGTGCCCCCTGTTAAATAGTTTTCTGTAACTGAGGCTCACTCAGAACACTGAACAGTGCGGTATAGGAACAGATCCTTCTTCCCACCATGTCTGTGCTGAACACAATGCCACATTAAACGGAATCTCTTCTCTCCCTTCAATGTCACTATCATATCTGCTTCCATCACTCCCCATGGCAGCCCACGCCAGCTCCCACCACTCTGTAAATAAAACCGATCTAATACTTGCCGTGTTCACCATCTTTAAATGATCACCCTGTCACTGTAAAGACAGCCTTCTTGAATTTGACATTTCCACCCCGGGAAAATGACTCTGACTGTTTCCCTCATTTACAACTGCATCGTTTTATAAACTTCGGCCATGTCCTCCCTCAGCCTCCTTCACTCATCTGTTGCCAAAGGGAGGCATGTTCTCCACCTACTTCACATCCTTGACAATTTGTGTTGTGACTTTTCGGGAACTATGTACCTGTATCCCAATATCTCTCTGTTCACTAACACTCCCCATGACATTGTGTATGTCCTGGCCTGCTTTACCTTCCGAAACCCCATCGCTGTACACTTGTCCAACGCTGCAACAACACTTCTGCGTCTCTTTACACGAATCACACAAAAATGAATGTCCATCGACCATTCAATGCACCTGTCTGCTGTTTGTGTGTAACTTGTACAAGTGAACACCTGGACCCCTCTGTACTTGAATCATGTGCTGTTTCTCTCCATATAAGTAATAGTCTGCGTTTTGATTCTTTCCATTACTGAGCACGCCATTGCTGTTTAGCACATTAAACTCAATTTTCCCAGTATTCTCTCTTTGACCCGGCGTCTCTGTGGCAGAGACCATACATCCCATCACAACATCACCCCCAGCACATCCTATGTCTTTGACAGACAATCTTGGAAACTTCACACTTTGCCCCCTAGTCCGCATGATTAATATCGGTTGTGAATAATTGACGGCCCTCAACTTACCCCTGGTCCCTTTGAAAACCCATTACCAACCTAATCTTAACCCACTACGCCAAAATTTTAATATTGATATTGAATATTGTTAACAGAGTCTCTGTCTTCTATGTAAAAACCAGACTTCTATTCTTGTGAACTCGTCTTGTGATTTCCGGTGTTGTGCACCAGCCTTTCATGTGGCACCTTGTTAGATGTATTCTGAAAATCTAACCAGATCTATAGGTTCCCTTCTCGCAGCTAGACAAACTCTTTTCGTGTTAATCAAAAAATGAGTTGCCTTTCACTCAATGATCCGACAGGGTCACAAATTGGGTCAAAGACTGACAAGTTGATGATGAAATATTTGGACACTGTCCTTCATCAGTCAATCCACAGAGGTCAGGTCGGCGTGTTATGTTGCAGTTGTATAAGATCTGATTTTACATTGAAATATCGTGTTTTGTTTTGGTGACAGTTTCACAGGAAAAATGTCTTCAAGCTGGAAATAAAGGAGGGGAAGTTTACAAGGTCATTGTTGCGTCACAAATGACTGAGTTATGAGCAGTTTAGGATTGTTTTTTCTTGGAATGTTGGAGAATAAGGGGCAATATTATAGAGCTGTATGAATCAAGGAAGTTCACAGATAGTGCGGATGGATAGAAACTTTTGTTTAACAGGGATGTGGAATCCGCAACTACAGGGCGCCAGATTGTGAGAGGGCAGAGATTAAATAGAAATCTGTTGCTTTATGTCTCTCAGTCAGACGGTGTTCAGTTTCGCAAATCATGCCCACTGGGGCACAGACCACTAACCCGAGTTCTCTGTGCTGTGCCAGTCTTTCACGCTGTCCCCAGGTGCAGCCAGTCTTCGTGCTGGATACATCCTTTCTCAGAGATGAAGACTTTGGAGCTTCTGTGGCTCCGAGTTTTTGTGGGGTTGGATTGCTGGAGTTAGGATGTCCAACTCTACTCCATTTGCATCCGGGCTTCGAACAGTGCTGGAACACTGAATATGTTCGAAGACTGAGGTTCGTCTGCCGGTCAGCCTGCAACCATCTCCCTGCAATAGCTGTAAGATCAAACACGTTTCTCACTCGTTCACCCTATCTATACCCTTCATAATTTTGTATACCGCTGTTAAATCTCCCCTCATTCTCATACGCCCCAAGGAATAAGGTTAAAATACCTTGAGATTATTCTTGATTCTGCTCACCAAGGTCATTTTATGTCCCATTTTGTCTTTTCTAATCACCTGTTTGAGCGATGTTCTGCTTTCTCTGTATTCAGTGAGGCTCCAGTCCGATTTAGCTTCCAGAATCCCTTCAATTGTGCTGTAGAAGGCTCCAATATCACAGATCTGCTTGTATATGCAGCTTCTTCCTGCGACCATATTTCATTTTCTCCTCGCAATCTGGTTTTACACTGAGACCAGCTGTACCCTCGCCCTCCGGCTGCTGTGTGTGAGGAGGGCGCGCTGCACTGTTCTCGGTCCCGGGGAAGGATTGCCGTCACTTTTACAGACCCCTCAAGTGTTTAATTGTAGAGTGGGAAATTATTCCTTAAAATTCTAGATCAGAGCCGGGAACAGTAAAACCAGGGAATCCTTCAGTATGGACCCGGATTGCGAGAGAGTTTGACGAGAGCGCTTTCTTTCAGTTCTGTTGTGCTGGTACCGTTGGAAATTGGTGGATGTGTTAAAGTGTAGGTGGAGCTGGAAGATGAGGGGCCGCTCGCTGCAGTCCGTCACTCTGACTCTGTCACATCCTCCTCCCAAGCCTGTCTCTCCGCACCTTCCTCGGGCAGGTCGAGGTTCTGGGTATAACAGGAGACAGCAGCAGTGAGTTTGTCACTGAGCAGCCATCTGAATGAAGCAGCGTCATGTCCGGTGGAGGGAAAGAAGGTAAAGGACTGGGAAAAGGTGGAGCTGGCTCCTTTAAGTGCTCCGTGTTAATATCCCGTGAAACATCAAACCAGCCATTTCCCCCCTGTCTCCTACTACCACATTTCAGGCTGCGGCGGTACATGCTGAGGGTCACACGGAGGCTTGGAGTACCCGACTGTGTCATTGTAGAATGATGTGAGTAGAGATGTACACAATCCTGATCTCATCAGCCTCATCAGAAAGTGCATAGCTGTATTGAAATCCAGTTGTCACTCTGTGTCCCTCTTCCCTAAATGGTCAGGGTTTACTTGCAATCTGTAATAGTCTTCATGAACTGGTGTTTAACTCTCTAATCTCCCGGACCCTATTGAATGTCGGTCAGGTGGCAAAGCAAAGATCCTCTTTCCTCGTTCTACTTATGTTGTCGGTGCCCACATGCACCTCCCACTGCAAGTTCCTCTACAGGGTAGATAAGGCCACCCGAACCCGGGCAGAGGCAGGCAACACAGTCAGTCTGTGACTTTGCTACAAGGTCTTCCACCATATCCAGTGTACATCAGTAAGCAGGGGCTACAGCATGCTCAGGTGTAACCTGCAGACTAGTGGTGGGAGGGAGCGCCTTACGTCTATTCTATTAGGTTGACCTACAGAGAAATAATTCCGGACATTGTCCGTGGTGCAGTGGAAAAATAACTTAAATATGAAAAGAGGTGCAGCTTGTGTTCAATGATGCAGATAATGAAGCACACTGGGGAACATGAAATATCGAGTCCCCATCACTTACAGTTTTACATAGCTGTTTCTTTTTCAGATCTAGCATACTGCCGAGAACAGAATAAATAAATATAAATGTTAAAATATCCCGCATGGAGGTAAACATACGTATAACGTAGTTAAACACTCAACAATATTGTGAATAGTGCTGCAAATAAACGTTCGAGTTGATGCTGTTCCAAGCAGGCTGTGCACAACAAAGATAATTAATGCTCATCACAAATCAGATTAATTACAGTCAGAAATAGATGTTGTTAACATCTATTTGTAGTTCAGCACATGCAGAAGTATGGGATACACCACATGTTGGTATAAAATGAAAATAGGACACATTATTATTAAAGGTTTTGTAATAATTTTATTTGTTGCTCTGATAGGAGTAAACATTCCACCGAAGATTTCCCAGCAGACGGGGAAGGATGTGAAGCACATTCTTGATTAATCTGCTCAAAATCTCCACTAGTCAAACTCAGACTCTTCTCTCTGACCTCCTGGAGAACCACTTCCTGGATTGGAAATGCAAGACAGTGGACACGAACAGACACATTGAGTGTGAAGCGGGAACGTCAGAACGGTTACGGGCTCTTGTGTTCAATATGCAAAATGGTCTGTACTTTCAGAGCACGTCACTGACATCTCTGACGTTGTCATTGCTTCTCTGAATCTCAGCTCACTGAACTGAGATGATGATATCACTGCAGGCCAAGCTGCCGAAGGCATTACTATTCCACGCGCACCGTTGATCATGATGATAATGTTGCCTCTGGAGCCTTCACACTGACCACAGTGGTATCGTTACTGTGTGTCCTGGTCATTCCCAAGACCCCCATGTTTGAAATTCCTCCCCTCTGCGTCGAACTCAATTTGAGAATTAATCAACGAGAGTTCCCTGCAGTCAGCTGATCGCGAATATCTAGCTCAAAGGCAGCTATGAACGGTGTACATCAGTGATTCTCAAGGGGGGCCATATGGCTCCCTTAGGGGCCCTGGCACATTTGAAGGGGGCCACCGACTGAAAACTGTGAGAAGGGGAGCCCCGGGGGTTTATGGGGGCCCTGATAACTGAACCGATGAAATACCGAAACAACAACCTTCATTGGAGTCAACAGTTTCCCTCCTATTTATAATATCTTTCCAACACAACGTTTGAATTCAGCGCAACTGGTACAGTCCCGTTTCTAATGACATTTGAAATATTTCAATCAAGCCCCTGCGATTTCTACACCAGCTTCTCTCAAGGTCCTAGGCAATATCCTGTCAGGAACCGGAAACTTATCCACTTTTATATTCTATAAAAGTGCCAGTACTTCCTCTTCTTGAATCACCATATTTCCATAACTTTGCTACTTGTTTCCCTTACCTTACACAATTCAATATCATTCTCTTTAGTAAATACCGAAGAAAATAAATCGTTCAAAATTTCCCCCATCTCTTTTGGCTCCACACATAGCTATCCACTCTGATTCTCTAAGGGACCAATTTTATCCCTCGCTATCCTTTTGCTGTTTATATAACCGTAGAAACCATTTGGATTTATTTTCACATTACTTGCCAAAGCAAGCTCATATTTTCTTTTAGCTGTCCTAATGTCTTTTTTAAGATTCTTTTTTACATTATTTATATTCCTCGAGCACCTCATTTACTTCATGCTGCCTATATTTATTGTAGATCTCTTCTTTTTTCCGAACCAATTTTCCAATATCACTTGAAAACCACGGCTCTCTCAAACTTTTAACCTTTCCTTTCAACCTCACAGGAACATAAAGATTCAGTACCCTCAAAATTTCACCTTTAAATGACCTCCATTTCTCTATTACATCCTTCCCATAAAACGAATTGTCCCAATCCACTCCTTCTAAATCCTTTCGCATCTCCTCAAAGTTAGCTTTTCTCCAATCAAAAATCCCAACCCTGGGTCCAGACCTATCCTTCTCCGGAATTATATAGAAACTAAACATGCCCGATGTGGATTTGTC
The DNA here is from genome assembly GCF_030144855.1 of Hypanus sabinus. Classification (NCBI taxonomy): domain Eukaryota; kingdom Metazoa; phylum Chordata; class Chondrichthyes; order Myliobatiformes; family Dasyatidae; genus Hypanus; species Hypanus sabinus. Next base: position 397,075 of record NW_026778984.1, read on the forward strand.
AGAAGAGAGGTTATTTCCAATTAACTGTTTTTAGTTTCTGCGTAATACCCCCGTAATTTGCCGTTCTCCAGTTAACAAATATCCCATCCTTATCTGTAGCTATCTTGGAACTGAGGGAGTTGTGGTCTCTGTCCTGCTTCCCACTGAGAGGACATCTGAATTGATTCATGATCCAACAGCAGGTAGTAGTACAATCCCATTAGCTTCATTGCACCCTTTCCATTCCCGATTTCTGCTCTATAGACTCAGTGTCTGAACCCCCTCTAAGTCTTCCCTGAGTGCAACTGTGATATTCTCCCTGATTCGTAGTGCAACTCACACCTCTTTTACTTCCTTCTCCAGCTTTTGAAAAACTTCACGCATCCCGACCCATCTATCAACCAAGTATTTGTAATAGCCAGAGCATTGTAGCTCCATGCACTGATCTATGTTCTGTGTTCATCACCTTTACCCATAATATTCCCTGCATTGAAATATACACCATGCCCAGGAGTGTATTACACAAACTATATATCTCATCATACCTATTTATTTGATTTTGCCTGTCCGTACTTTCACTGATAGCTACCTTTGTGTCCAGTCCTTCACTAAGTCACCTGGTGTTCCGTTTCTCAGCCCTCTGCAATGAATGTTTAATCCTCCCGAGTAGCATTAGCCAACGTCCCGTCCAGCATATCAGTCCCCTTCCAGATCAGCTACAAACAGTCCCTTTTCTGCAGGTCACACTTGCCCAGAAATATGTTTCATTGTACGAAGCTTAAACCACTGCCCCCTTTACCATCTCCTCTGCTTCTAATTCAGTTGTACTGTCATCTCATTCTTAGCTACACTAGCCTAGGGCGTTGGGAGTAATCCATAAATTATGTCCTTGTATGTCCTTCTCTTCACCCTATTTCCTAACTCTATATACTCCGTCTGTAGAACCTCTTCCCTATTTATTACGACGGCATTGGTGCCAATATACACCACGGCCTCTGGCTGTTCACTCTTCCCCTTCGGAACATCTTGCAGCCGCTCGAGTACATCTGGACCCTTGCACCTGGGAGGCGAGGCAGCATCCTGGGTCTCTTTCGTGGCCACAGAATGTCCTGTTTGTGCCACTATCTATCAACTCCCTTATCACTGATGCACTGCCTGACTCTACCCTTCCCTGCCACGTAGGGAACCACGAGGGTTTCTCCGCCTCATTGTGAACTTAAAGAACCTCGCAGAATCAGGTACTTTCAAAAGTTAACAGAAGTGCTGTGGACTCGGGCTGACTTCTGAACAGAAGGTGATCGCACAAGTCTGACGTCGCGGTACCTCAGTGGTGTAAAGGAAATTACAGTCCTATGAGAGATGAGTTGTCAAAGGTAAATTGGAAGGCGGGCGGAACAGGCAGGGATGAAAGCAGAGTTGAAATTGCAGGGGTTTTCGGGGAAAATGAGGAAGATACAGGACAGATGAATTCGAAATAAAATCAAACGGCAACAATTGTCGAAAGCAAGCTGACAAGCACACATTGAAAATAAAAGAGAAATGAAAATAGATATAAGACTCCGATAGAATTAAGAGGACCGAGAGAGAATAAAGGGGAACAACGAGGTGGTAGATGAACTAAATGAGTATTTTACATCAGTCCTCACTGCGGAAGACAGGCTGAAGGGCAGTACAGGAGGCTATGTATGAGCATATCCAATTGGGAATGTGAAACAGAGTTGAATGGGAAGCAACTGGGAGATCCTGTCTGTTGTGGCGGACGAAGCGGTCCCCCAAACTGCGTCTGGTCTCACCAATATAGAGGAGGCTGCATCAGGAGCACCGGATGAAATAGATGGCCCCAGCACACTCACAAGTGAAGTGTTGCCTCGCCTAGAACGGCTGTTTGGGGCCCTGATTGGTGGTAAGACAGGAGGTGTAGGGAGAGGTGCAGCACTTACAATGCAGGGATAAGAACCAGGTGGGAGATCTGTGTGAGACGTGTGGAGCAGGCAGTCGCGGAGGGAACGATCCCTGCGAAAGGCAGAGAAGGGTGGAGAGGGAAAGATGTGCTTAGTGGTGGGGGCCTGTTGAAGGTGGCAGAATTTGCGGAGGATAATATGCTGGATCCGGAGGATGGTGGTGTGGTAGTTGAGGACAAGGGGAAATCGGGCCCTGTTGTGGTGACGGGAGGATGGGGTGAGTGCCGAAGTGCGGGAAATGGAGGAGATGCGGGTGAGGGCATCAGTGATGACGGCAAAAGGGAAACCACGATCCTTAAAGAAGAGGATATTTGAGATGTCTTGGAAAGGAAAGCCTCATCCTGGGAGCAGATGCGGCGGAGACGGAGGAACTGGGAATCGGGAATTGCATTTTTGCACGTGATAGGGTGGGAAGAGGTATATCGAGGTAGTTATGAGAGTCAATGGGTTTATAGAAGGCGTTAGTGGACAGTCTGTCTCCAGAGATGGGAGAGAAGTGTCCGAGATGGACCAAGTGAATTTGAGGGCTGGGTGGGAGTTAGAGGCAAAGTCGGTGAAATTGGCGATCTCAGGATGGGTGCAGGAAACAACACCAATGAATTCGTCAATGTAGCGAAGGAAAAGTTGGGGAGCAGGACCAGTATAGTTTTGGAGCATAGTCTGTTCCACATAACCAACGAAGAGGCAGGCATAGCGGAGACCCATGCGAGTGTCCATAGCTACACCCTCGGTCTGAAGAAATTGGGAAGAGCAAAAAGAGAAGATATTAAGTGTGAGTACCAGTTCCACCAAACGCAGAAGTGTGGCGGTGGTGGGGAACTGGTGAGGTCTATTGTCACGAAAGCAGTGGAGGGCTTTGAGACCTTCTTGATGGGGAATGGAAGTGTATAAGGAATGGACATCCACAGTGAAAATGAAGCGGTCGGGACCGGGGAACTGGACGTTATTGGAGGGCATGGAGGGCATGTATCCAAAGATAAATTGGTGCATTTTTTTTTGTAATATAAACCCTAGTTGAGACAGATGTAACGCAGAGGTGCTACTCTGGCTCATATGCTTTGGTCCTGTTTAAGCATAAATAATTTTTAGAGGGATGTATTTAGAATACTATCCAATATTATAGACGTGGATGTTCAACCCAATTCACTTACGACAATTTTTGGGATTATTCCAGAGGAAGCAGGTAGAGTTTCCGCTTCCACTCAAATTATGATAGCATTTTCAGCTTTTCTGGCTAGGAGAGCTATCTTGTTATACTGGAAAGATTCTAATCCGCCTACTGTTTTTTTTTATTGGCTCTCCTCCATTGTGTCATGTTTAAGTTTGGAGAGAATTAGAAGCCGGACGTCTGATACGTCTTTTAATTTTGAGCAAGTCTGGCGACACATTATTCTACTTTTTCATACGATTTATTAATCCATCCATCCATCTATGTATGTATGTATGTATGTATGTATGTATGTATGTATTTATTTATTTATTTATTTGTTTGTTTGCTTGTTTGTTTGTTTGTTCGTTCGTTCGTTCATTTATTTAGTTATTTATTTATGTGTTTATTTATCTTTATTCTCTTTCGGGAAAATCCTTATCTGCGAATGATCGGAGGTGACTGGAAAGATTTTTCTCTTTTTCTTTTTCTTCTAATTTTATTCTCAAATGGACTGCCCAATCTTTCTTTTCTTTTCCTTTTTTTTTTACTCCGGTTTAGTTTAGTGTTTTTTTTCACTTTATTAAATAAAATCTCCATTTTCTTTTACGATTTGTTAAGAGGAGTTGTGGTTTCTTGATTATATTGTATATATATAACAGCGTAACATTAAACTTATCTGATTTTGACAATATATACGTCTTTTGCATTAACTGTTTGCTAAAACTTCTCCTCTGATTTATATGTAGTGTTCTCAATTAAACACCGAGATAACCCGTTGTCAATGAAAACAGGATCACAGTAAGATTAACCGTTTATTGTTCACTCTTCCACATTAATGTATGGTGAAAACTGCTGATAAAACAATACAAGATTTGTACAGCATTTGTTTCCTTCTTGATATCACATTTACATCGTAAGTACTTGCAAAAGTAAAACTACAACTACATTACATTAAAGTGCAGCATACAGTCAGAATCTACTTACGCAATTGACTGTTTTAAATACACTTCAACACAAACTATCCGCAACTCTTTAACTAACGAAAACATAAACCTTATCGACCGTCGTTACTTTTAACAGAATCAGCGTTAACATTTTAATTCAACATATCGATTATCTCATGAGCTTACGGCGCTGCTTCACTATGCTTCTAATTCGTGGAAGACAACTTTTCTTGCGCTGATCCTGCACACATAAGCCCCCTCCTTCCCGTTTCTCCAAACCGGTATTTTCCCACAAGACGCGGCGAAACCGGATGTGACGAAATCTCATGCTGCGATATATCACAGCCAACGAATTTACATTAAAACATCCTAACTTTAACTAGAAAATGATAACAAACGAATTACTAAGCGAAAATATTATAAACTAAACGAATGCCATAAAGGCAACACAATATTGTTTGCTGGAAAATCAATAAAATGATTCTAAAATGAAATGAAAATGAAGTCTCGCCCCATCGACATAATAATCCGACTGTTTATTTCTTCCAACGAAGTGTATGGTCAAAAACTTTCAAAGATTGTATTTCCAAGATGGGCATTTGCCACCTCTTTGCCCATTTCCCTAAAATATCTAAGTGTCTCTGCAACCTTTCTGTTTCCACAACATTATCCGCTTCTCCACCTACCTCTGTACCATCGGAAAATTTACCCACAACGCCATTAATTGCATAATCCAAATCATTGACATACATCGTAAAAAGCAGCGGTCCCAACACTGAGCAGTTTGGAACTCCACTGGGAACCGGCAGCCAGCCAGAAAAGGATCCCTTTACTCCAACGCTCTGGTTTCTGCTGATCAGCCAAAGCAACATCAATGCTCGTGACTCCCTGGTAATACCATGGGCTCTAATCTTGCTAAGTAGCGTCATGTGCTGCACTTTGTCAAAGGCCTTCTGGAAATTCAAGTACACCACATCTACTGCATCTCCTTTGTCTACTCTGCTTGTAATTTCCTCAACGAAATTGCAGTAGGTTAGTCAGGAAAGATTTTCCTTTCAGGAAACCATGCTGGTTTTGGCCTATCTTGTGTGCCTCCAGGTATTCCCTAACCTCATCCCTAACAACCGATTCCAAAATCTTCCCAACCACTGACGTCAGGAATAACAAGTCCGTAGTTGCCTTTCTGCTGTCTCCCACCCTTATTAACTGGCGGAGTAACGTTTGTAATTTTCCAGAAATCCGGTACAATGCCAGAATCCATCGAATCTTGAAAAATCATTTGCAATCCCTCCGTAATCTCCAAATGACCAAAGCATATCAACTGCTAATGCCTCCGCAATGACCAAAGTATGACAATTGTCAAGCAGCTCGCGTTAATGTATTTCAAAGCGTCAGCATTAGTTAAGTACAAAGACCAAGCCCCTGCTGATCACGTCACATTCGTGACTGGTGAGTATAAATGGATCTTTGTTACGTCGTGAATCCGGACTATTCAGGCATGGAAATGTTACTGAGATGGGGAGAACATCTAAATCATTCTACAACTACTATATTGCATTTACCGTCTGGTGTTGATATTCAGAGACAATAATATGAAACATAAATGACGTAAAAGCCGAGGCAATAACGATGAATTTCGGATTATACAATAATATATTTTCATATATTATGTGTTTTAATACCGTGCAGATATTTTGTCAACAGTTTTCCCAGTGCACGACTCAGATTAATTCCTGTTCAAATACTCAGATACCTTGTAATCAGCCATAGTTTATTGAAGATTTATGACATCTCATTCAGAAGTCTTTCCATTAAGATATTAATAAGTTAACCCCTGTTCTTTAACACCTACTGATGACTGGAGAGGGAGATTCTGAAATAGCAATCGCTTGAAACTCAAATCAAATGCTCTTCCAAATGGGAACGATTCATTCCCGTTCGTAGGCTTAGATACGGTGTAATCAAATATAATGGATTGAAATTTCATGTTATCAGAATGAATTACCTTCCTTGGTGATAATAATAATTTGAATCCTGTTGCCTTACTTCCGCAAATCGTTTGAACAGTGAGATACCAAAACACGTTCGCTTGAATCTCAAATGAAATACTATTCGAATTAATGGTTTTGAAGTTTGGAAGTTGCAAGAAGGAATAACTGTGTTTTCATTTTATATGCAAATCTTTCCCGTTGCTACAAGCAGATACTTTACGCCATTCTTCAGTTCCTCCCTGAATTTTCTCTGTGTCAGGCCATAGATACACGTGTTGGTGCAGCAACTGAGAGAAGACAACATAAACCCTCATACCTGCAGGATGAATGACGGTGAGCTGAAATATCTGTCGGTGTAGAAATAATTTTCGGATTGCCAGTTCACAGAATACACAGCATAGGGCATCCAAAATAGTATGAAATTGGCTGAAATTCCCAACAACAGTATCATTGACTTTCTCCGGTTTGCTATCTCTGGATCATTACAATTCTCACCGCTTTTTCGAAGTACCTGGCGAACTCTATTTGTCGCTATGATACGTTTGACTGTTGAAACATTAAAGAGCCCAATTAAACATATTGGTAGTAACGGTGTTATGATGATGTCAAGTACCTCGTAGGCTTTCCACAGGGGTGATGTGAAAAATTCAGCTACAAGGGCACAACGCCATCGATCCATTGAAAAGTAATATGGAATGGCTGGGGCACAACACGCCGCACTCACTGTTGCCACCACCACAGTCGCTGTTCTGTTGGTGCAATATCGGTTCTGCAGCTTCTCACAGCAAATGGCGACGCACCGATCAAAAGTGAAAGCTACCGTCAACCAAACGGAACAGTCCAAGCTTGCGAGACTCAGGATCAGTAGCAGAGAACACGTCGGAGTTACGAGCAAGAAATTAGCAAATAAATAGATATGATTTATCCTCTGTAGTATAATAACAATGATAACCACCATCAGATCGGCTACCGCCATGGCCACAAGGTAGAGAGTGATGCATTTGGACAGACCGCACTTCCCGCGGGACAGGATCACAATCGCCGTTAAATTAACTGAAATATAATATTAAAACATACCATCGGTAACCGCAGAATGATTTGTGTGACTTTATTTGCCTACTGTGAGTAATAGCCGAACGGGCCATAGTTTCGTGTCAGGGTATCATTCCACTTAATACACGATTTACATCTCGCCAGTTTCACATCCAGCAGTTAACCCTCAGGCGGCTCTGTTATGTAGTCAGTAACGGGCCGTATCCCAGTCAGGGAAGGCGAGGTTTTCAAGAGCTGTCCCTAATAGGATGGCGTCTTGCGGAGAGCGGCACGGATGGTGGTCAGATTGATTTTAATTTCAGACAGTATGACGTAGTTACAATTCTTTAAAAACGATTATTTAATTGGCTTTTGTTTAAATTGAAATTATTTCATGCTATCGTGGAGGACCCATGAGAAAGAGTCACGTTCGCTGATTGAACATCAATGGCAGATACCAAGGTAACTCCACTGAAACATTCAGGATCGAGGGACCTCGGGGGGTTGGCCACATTTAATGTAGTTTCAGAACAAGTAGAAAAGGGCGCGGGACCGTTCTACCATTTAGTTATTTCACTGAATAATACTGCAGAGGTAATGTATTTATTTGGATTTTAAACCTAAACTATGTGGAACCTAAATAGACGATATATATATTTAAATTCCTTCAGCTTACGATGACAGGGGAGGAAGAAGTAATTTAACACTGGGAGATGCGGGAACAGCTGATAATACTTTGGGATTTAATAACTGAGGTGCATCGAGTCTCCTTGTCCCTACAGTGAACTTTGAGGATTTAATGAGAGGAATCGTGCCGGAAAGCCGGACGTCGGAGGAAGATGTTCCGGCACAGGGCGGGCTCAGCGTTGACCGGATCTGGTAAGTCAGTACTGTCGCTATCAGGATGCTACGCGAAGTGATATCTTTGCAAACTGATCTGATGAAGTCCTGATGAAGGGTCTCCTCGAACAGTTCTTCCTTTACATAAATACTGCTTGTTCGACTGAGTTTCGCCGGCATTGTGGATGCGGTAGTCTCGGTCTGCGCGTTTTGTAAGCACACTTAAACATTTCTGGCAAACAGTTGTGTCCACGATAGTATGAAACTGTATCAAACACCCAAACAATATACCAATGCAAGATGAAACATTTTAACGCGAATTACAATTAGAAGATAAATTAGAGTGAAGGTTTCTTTTCACCGTCCAATGCACTGGACTGCAAATGCAACAATGAATCGAGATCCATTTAGTCTACGATACCCCGAGAGTAACACAAACACACAACATTACCCGGAATTCCAAGTGCTGCAACCACCGGGCAGTAAATTCTGACGATGTTGAAAATTGCGGAGTATCCCATTTTCTACGTGAAAAAGCGATCGGTTGTACAAAATGTCCCAAATGCCCGCATGCTCTGATCCAAAGAGTTCTTATACATCAGTCGGAACCGCGCTTAAATCACTTAGTGCTCCCATTAGTCTGATTAGACACAACCCAATGAACAAACACGCAGTGTAACTACTTATTGTGTCATTGTCGTTTATATTTAACTCTTCAAAGAGAATTAGAAGGACATTCATTTAATCCTGTTTCGAAGCATATTCCGTGGAGAGGGTTAGTGCAGCTCTGGTTTGCAATGCTCGAATCGTGCATGGAGAGACATAAAAGCAACAGAGTAGCCGCAGTGGCGACTTTAATTTCCCCTGGGACTACATTAGTGCCCACCACATGTTCTTTGAAGTTACCCGTATGACCTCAAGCTCATGGCCTGTGATATGATACCCGTTAGCTCCCTGAGAATGACAGCTGTCCGCTCCCCCATCTATGACTGTCAGGGTCTCATAAACTGGTATCAAGAGCTTTCCCCAGCTTTCCCTGATCCAGAACCCGTCATGACATGTGCTTTCTCAGTCACTCCATCAACATGGGAGTCAATTTCAGTAGGATACAGAGTTGGACCCGAAGGTTTCTCTGTCCGTCAAATTGTTTAAAGTCGTATCGTTAGCGGTGGTTTGCCTCTTATCATTTGGTTTTCAAAGATTCAATGACACAGACTTGTTCTCAATAAACCCATCTGGTGATTCTGTCTCCACATCCGCAAGGGAAATATATCCTGCGCGTTCCTTCTAAACAATCCATAGTGCCACCAATCTTTGTATCATCCACAGACAGAGCATTCCACCCACACACAGGGCACGAGAACATCTGCAGCTGCTGGAAATCCAACCAACACACACACACAATGCTGGAGGAACTCAGCATTGCCAGACAGTGTCTACGGAAAAAAGAAAACATTCAACGTTTCTGTCAGGACAGAAGTGCAACCACCCATATCTCCATGCAAGTCACAGACATGCAGAGCGAATATATCCAATCAAGTATTATACTGTCGATTGAATGAAAAAAAAAACACTTTTGAAACCTAACAAGTTTTGAGCGCATGTCGTTACATGAAGTACAATAGCATGGGTAAGCAGTGGCTGATTTTCAGGAATCAAAGAGCAGGAACACAGGGAGCATTTCTGGCTGATGCCGGTGACTGTTGGTATACGACACGGGTTCGTGTTACGATCGTTTCTTTTTACAATATATGGCAATCATGTGGATGAAGTCATTGATGGCTTTGTGGCCTAGTAGGGAGACTTTAGAAAGATAGAAGGAGGGCCAGGTAAGGTGGAGGAGGCAGAAGCCGCAGAGGAATGGATACCATGAAGAGAATGGACATTACAGCACAGTAAGGGATCACTCCCACATAGACTCCATTTTGCTATCATCTATTTACCTGTGGACACTTTGATAAATGTCCCGAAAGTATCTTGACCTATCACCGTCCCTTGGAGAATGTTCCACGCAGACACTACACTGCGCAAACTGCTTTTCTCTGACACCCACCATTATACTTCCTTCCCATTACCTTAAAATAATGCCCTCTTATATTGGCTATTTCCGCAATGGGAAACATAACTGGGTATGTATTCTATCAATGGCTGTCATTATCTAGTATATCTGTAACAGTTCATCCCTCATCCTCCTTTGCTCGAAAAGAAATTCTTTTAGCTCAGTTAACTTAGCTTCAAAGTCGGAAAGGTAAATCCCTTCTGCACCCTCTCTAATGTTGCCAAATTCTACCGATAATAAACTCTATGAACGCAGTAATAATATCGGCAATACATCGCTGTTTGCTCCAGTTTCCTATACTAATTAAACTAAAGATGCAACCTTTGGCGGATGTCAGAGGACGGCAATGGACTAGAGATGCCTTCATGAATTAATATATTTACGTTGGAAATGGAAAGGAAATATGTTACGTTCAGCTTACAGCGATGCCCGGAAATATGTCAACACTACGATTTATCATGCGAAGAAGAAACATTGGTGAATTGATGAAACGAACTGACAGAACCGGTAGAGATAAGTAAAACTGTAATCATTAACAGACATTTGGATAATTATATGGGTAGAATAGGTTTATCCAGATAAGACAGACAAGCAGCCTTGAGATTAGTGTAAACAGATGTTTTGGCTATAAAGTCCAGTTGGGTGAAAGTGCCTATTTCAGTCTTTAAAAACCACAAATCTATGAATCATGAATAAATGGCAGTCCTGCGAGACGCTATTCTAACTGAAGTAATGATGAAATCTCCGACGGATCTCAGTGTTTCCCAAATCCAAGCGGATACCCCCATGAATTAATTTATTTACTTTGTATTGAGACAGGCAATATGGTGCGTTCCGCTTACAGCGATGCTCTGAAATATGCCAACACTACGAGTTAACTTGTTGAAAAGAAAATTATTTTCACACAAAAGTTGTTGGATATATTGAACGAACCGGTAAAGATATGTAAAATTGAAATGATTAACAAACATTTAGATAGTTTTGCTGCGTATGGCTGACAAGCAAGCATGGGATTAACGAAGAGTGGCGTCTTGACCATAAAGACCAGATGGGCGGAAGTGTTTATTTCTGTCTCTGTAATCCCATGAATCTCTGATTCAATGAATAAATGACAGACCTGGGAAACACACTAATGTTTCACAATTTTTGTCTCCACACTCTGCCACTGTGCGACAGGAGTTGCGTGTTATCTATACAACAACCGACTGAATGTAAACATGTACTTCATTCCATTCCTCAGCTCTTCCCTGAACTTTGTCTGCATTCGCCCAAAGATACACGTGTTAGCCCCCATACTCATCGTTTGCAACGTTCATGCGAGCTGTTGTTTGGTAACTGCCAGATGATGGAAGATACTAACTAGGTTTGTTGAAATTGACTGACAGAACGAACGACATCATCTTTGGCCAAATCTTTGCGCTTCTTTGCCTCATACAGTTGTTGAAATCAATTCGTTTTGCATATTAGAAGCTCAATTTGCTAGATATTTGATTGATCAGGGCAGGAGGTTGGCGCTGAGAGGAAAGTTGGATCAGCCTTGCTGAAATGGCGGAGAAGACGCGATGGGACAAATGGCCAAATCCTGCCCCTAAATCTCATGTCTTTTGGACTGAATATTGAAACTTGTGAAAGAACCCGAGAGTGGAAAATTTCATTCTCAACAACGAATTTGAAGCGAGGTTTGGACACGAGTTCTCATTTGCGACGGAAAGACATCCCTGTCCGAAGTCAAAAGCAGAGTTCACCAAGAAAAAAGTTGTAGAGTTGTCGTTGATGTTTTACAGCCCCAAATTGTACGAAAGATGCAAGCTGCGACATAGACATTACCTACGGTAATCGCTCTTTCAATACACAGCATGACTGGCCGTACAGTGTTTCATTTAGATATAATCAAGGCGTGGGAATGGAGACAGCAAAACGGTCCCGACATGATTTATTGAATATATAATGAATTAATGGGACCTCCATACACACAGGCACATCGCGAGTATAAGTTATTGTCATTTTAGTCACTTTGTTGTGGCGGATATTTAATCATTAGACTTAAATGCAACGTGTCTGAATCCAGTAAGGAAAATACGGAGCACGCGTCACCTATGCATAAATCACAGTCTGAGATGTTATTTGCCTTCCCACAAGAGACACCTCGAGCTGTGTACAATTTGCAAAATAAAAAAAAAAATCAGAATGCAGTGAACAACGTATGAAAATATCACACCTCCAAGAATTGGAACAAACTATCAGCGGAGAAATGAATGTATGTTACAACTACTTCATGTTAAACAATGCAGTTCTGTGCAAAAATGATATTCAGTCTCTCCATGTTTAAAAATAGTTTCATGAAACAGAACTCTTACATAAATGACAGATGACCCCGCTACTCCCATATCAGGTTAGATGTTAAGATGACCTTAGAAACACGTAACTAACCTAATCGTTTATTAAATTAGTTCTCATCCAGATTGACAACTATTGCTGCACCAAACCAATCTGAAAGCAAGAAGGAGGTGTGAACAGTCCCTTTCCGGGAATAGATGATTGAATTGAACAATCAAACTAAATCCCCTTCCTTAACCTCAGAATCTCAATGCGCTTCGCCTATTGTTATAATTGATGATTATTTGAGAGTGAAATAATTGTTATTTTTGTGATTCCTTGGAGGGAGGGATTTTAATTGCACCATGACGCAATTAATATAAAGGAAAACAATCCTGAACCTTTTGTTCAGTGGGCTGTCACTAATGTGGTTAAACACGTGGCATGACTAATTGTCAGAGGACACTTTCCTCTCCTGTATAAGAGCTTGCAAAGAATTCAGCAGTAGATATCGGCAGCTAGACAATTTTGAACTGATCACCGATTCACACAGAAAATGGGATATCCAGCAATTTTCTACATCGCGAGTATTTACTTTCCTGTACTGGCAGCGATTGGTATCCTTGGTAAGTAACTGGAATTAGCTGCTACTGTATGTGTGTGTTCTGTTCTTGTAGCATTTGTTATAGATGGTGACTTAGCTGATGAGTGTTTTAAGATCGTTCAGGTTTAAGTATATAGTTTATTTTATTCTTCCATTTTCTCAGGAATTGTAAATCCGTTCTCATGTCCGACCAATTTCGTCAATAAAATCAAATGATTGAGTGTTAAGATTGATACTGTTCTAGCATTTTACCTTACTCGGCCTTCCATCACACATTGTTCTAAATCTGATTCTGCATCACTGTGGAAACTCAAATGTTTACTAAAATGAAAACAAAATCTTTAGCATCGCTGCTGCTCTCTCTGCGAGCTCCCCGGTTTCTCGGCAACACGCTCTTCTTTCCGCTCCGTCTTTATGCAACTAACGAGACATTTTTTCTGTATTTATTCGTCGAGATGTCTTTGAATTTGCCACAGTACCGCGCGAAACTTTTCCGTTTTAGCGTGTTCTTCTTCTATGGACAGTTTTAATTGAGATAAGATCAGATAAGTTGAGATTTATTTTAACTCTTACATCCATCTCATGACATGAGAGGGTAAAAGCCTTTATGTTGCGATTCCGTCGCAATGTACAAGATTCAAGTTTATTTGCCACCTGTACATCGAAACATTCATTTAGCTCTGCCGATCCTCCACTCCAAAATGTTATCGCCGAAGAAACAGTCTCCGAGTCCATTTTATTCCCGCAAAATATAAAATCCTCAGCATTCTCCGCTACAATGATGGGTCTGTCTCGATGAGTGGATCGATAAGCCTAACCTTTTCTTTGCTTCCTTGCAGTTAATTTAGTGGCGATTGTGATCCTGTCTCTGGGAAACTGCGGACTCTCTAAATGCATCTCCCGGTACCTGGTGGGAATGGCAGCAGCTGACTTACTGGGTGTTATTATTTCTGTTGTAATCGATCAGATCAATAATATTTATGTTTATGCCCTTCCTTTGCTCATCACACCGGTTTGCGCCATGACGCTGGTCTTGAGGCTCGCAAGCGTGGCTGCTCTGTTTGGTTCACGGTGGCTTACACGTTCGATCGTTGTATTGCAATTTACAATCAAATCCTGCGGGAACGATACTGCACCGAGAGGATAGCGACTATTGTCATAGCCATTTTGTGTTTTGGATGTTGTGCGAAAAGTGTTCCATTCTACTTTGTGGTAGAACCTTACCTTATCATTGACAACATACCCTGGCGGTGCATTTCGACAATGGATTACCTAACTTTACCAGCGTGGAAAGCATTCCAGCTGTTTAACACGATCAATACACCCTTGATGCCGATCGGTTTGATTCTACATTTTAATGCTTTAACAGTCAGTCATATTATCGCGGCAAACAGAGTTCGCCGGGGGCTCAGGAACAGCAGAGAGAAAAAGAACGATCCAGAGGTGGAGAACCGGAGAAAGTCAATAATTTTGTTGTTCGCACTTACTGCCAATTTCATATTGCTGTGGATCCCCTTTATTGTATATACTATGAACTGGCAAGTTCAAAATTACTTTTACACTGACAGATATTTGACCACCCCGACGTATATCCTGCAACAGTTTGGGTTCATGTTGCAGTTTCTTTCCGTCTGCACCAACACATGTATCTACACTCTGTCACAGAGGAAATTCAGGCAGGAGCTGAAATGTGGAGTCAAACATCTGGTTACGGTATGTGTTCGGCTCTGTAGATGAAACCAAATCGAGTTGTAAGCTTTGAAGGAAGTTCAAAAGCATTTCCACGTTACTTATCTGTCTGGTAAAATTTCCTGCAGCCAGGTGAGCGAATGTTAGTAGTTTGCAGCGTTCAGTGAAGCCAGAAAAATTAATTCAATTGTGCGGCGTAAGAAACAACAAAAATCAGAGATGTGATCGCTACACCGACAGAAATTGTATTAAAATTTTGCATCAATGCCAGAATTTGGGCCAACGATTTCCGTCACACTGGTAGAATTCGATTCTAATTCACTGGACTATAGATCATTCCAGGGATTTATGTGATAACTGGAGAAATATTCCTGAAACCTGGAGAACTGGTGTCTGATAAAGTGAGCTCGGTTACCTACAATTTCCATTGTAACAGTGCAAAATATTTGACTACTGCCTTTTCATTCAAAAAACTCGCGGTCCCTTCCTAAATGGGAAGTTAAAACTGCACGACGCCCCAGTCTGTCCCATCAATGGAGATGTGTACCATTCCCTCAGACTGAGAGGGGATGATATCAGAAAGGCAGCTGTGGCGTACAAAACAATTCTTCCCAACCCTTCGCCGGTAATGTTGTCAAAGACTACTGAGAGGGGTTTGTATCAGAATTGCAGCTGTAGACTTCCTTTTTGTGTTACTTTTCCCCGCCATTAAAACGCGAACTGTACAGAAGTGTTGAATCGAATATATTATGTCTACTAATATTCTGAATTAAAAATTTCGGAAGTTGCGGTGCTCTTGGAACAGGACCCGACTATTGCTTCACCCGGCACAGGTGTTGAATTATACAACAGTAAAAGAGAAAGATCATGAAAATGTCGGCTTCAAGAAGCAGTCATACTGCGCCTTGACGGAGCTCTGCCACCAACGTTACATTTTCTGTTGCGTCCACTAGATGTCCCCATACTCCGATCAATCTACACGGTGACTCAGGAAATCCGCGCTGGTGCTGAGGAATGGTGTCAAACATCCAGTGACATTACATGGTCGGCTCAGTGAGTACAACTCAAATCCAATTGCAACTTTTCCTGGTAGATCAAATAATTTTCTGTATCCTTCACATCTTCATGAACCCTGATGGGCGAATGTTAGCACCTCAGATTCGGAATCAGAATCTGAATCAGGTTTACTATCACTGGCATATATCGTGAAATATATCGTTTACCGGCGGCAATACTTCCAATGAATAATGCTGAAACCATAAATTGCAAGATATATAGATATATAAAGGAATTAATTAAATTAAAGATGCAGTAAAAAGCAGGAAATACTGACTCAATGTCCATTTAGAAATCCGATGGAAACGCTTATTAATATTTCCCTTTCTGGAGCGGGAGAAACAGTGATTTTTCCATCGACGTTGGTTTCTCTACTGATTACCTGACACCAGAGAAAAGATGTAACTGGAAAATCCGCTCCCATCCTGTCGGCAACTCAATTTCAGAGATCTCCCTGAATAACTTCTTCCACTTGGTACAAGCTGTAATCATTTAGATTTCCACCAAAGACCAAAATACCGAGTTAGTCACGTTAGAGACAGTCCACTGAACAGACCCTTCAGGGTAAACAATTGATACCAGTTGTGTCATCGTACAATGCAAATCACTCCTCAGATCACATATTGACACATCGTTAATTTCCATCACTTACACTCCAAAACGGAAACAGAGTCAAAGACTCATATAAAAGTACAGCCAAGAAGCAGGACCTTCGGCCCACCTAGTCCATGGCGAAACCATATCAACTGCCGACTCCCATCGACCTGCACGGCGAATATTGCCCCACATGATGAACGTTCTTCCGGCCACAGAGTTGACAACTTTCAAATGAAACAATTCTATGTCTCAATACGCTTACAACGTGCGCCATCACCCTCAAGTGCCGTTCAGTAGGCGCAGTATGTTAAGATCTTTATGTGATGGAAAGGCAATTGTTTTAGCTGTTAAATTGGAGGTCATTTTCCTGGAAGGGGAATGCTCACGCCTCCCTGTTTTTAGATTGGTCTGGTGCCACGACACCGGTCAGTGTGGATGGGAACCGGCTGAGGAAACGATGACAGAAGCTATGTAACATCGCATCTACAGTGATATGGGGGTGGTCTGTGATCATGTGACTATTGAAACGGATGGACAGAGTAATACCTGAATCTCCCAGCACCCTTTGCGCCACTCCTCGCAGCTGTATTATATTCACCCGTGTTGTCTGAATATTTCCTGTTTTTGTTGTTGTTGCAAACCCAGAAATCATTACAATTGTTATTGTCTGACGGCAAGTGACGGCTAAAAGCAGATGTGTGTCCATAGGTAAGGCCAGATGCCGTGTTTTCCCTACTGGATTTAAGACAATTCGCATTTAAAGCGGATGTGTATCCATAGGTAAGGCCAGTTGCCGTGTTTTCCCTACTGGATTTAAGACACTTCGTATTTAAAGCAAACGCACTGATGATCGTTAAAGCAAAGCGGCCTGAAGTGACAATAACTTGTACTAGCGCTGTCGCTGTGTGTCAGTGCGTGAGTGTAAAGTCCCATACCTTCATTATATCTTCAATAAATCATGTCGGATCAGTTTCTGTTCTCTCCAGTCCCACGTTATTTTATTCCAGAATCTGTCCTTTATAAACATTATATTTGGTACATCCCTTGCCTACACACCGTACATGATACATTGTATTTGTTGTCCAGTGAAAGAAGGATAACCGGGATTTAGTTTTTATGTCGGAATCTGAACGATAACAAAACCCTGAGACTTCACAACAGCATGGCAGCTCTTCCGGTGAACTTTCTAGTTGACTTTAGACAAGCTAATCTTTCCAATATATTTCAGCAAATGAGAACTCGTGTTCTATTTCTGTCCAAGTGTCTCTTGGCTCTGAAACGCCAAGCCTGCGATCCCGTCGGGAGAGGTAGAAACGGGTAAGTCCGGACAAAAGGGCTCTGGTGAAGCTGTCCAGGCCAATCCACTGTACAGTGCAGACAATGGAGTATAGGAGCTTTGATGAACTCCAATCATACCATCGATCTCAGAGGACGGTGAAGACGGGAGGACATCAACGCCCAATGCTGCCGTTAGGAGCTCAGGGCACAAGTATGTAAGTAAACTCAGCTTCATCACAACAACAGCGTTAATGAAGCTTTCCCCTCTGGCGTTCTTTCCGAAGTTCCAAGTTTAAAACTGTGAATCTACCTATTTTCCAAACAAATTTCTACTGAAAGGAACAGTACCGCTGTGCTACCATTATCAATATTTCCGACGCTAATTTTCAAATTTACAGAAAGGGGAATTGGAACTATTCTGTATAATACAGAGCAATTCTCAAGTAAAACAGTTTATTTTTGGCAGTATTGAAAGACAATAGTTTGCTTGTGGTTTATTTAAGGAAGATTTTGTTCGTGCCTCGCGGAACATGTGGACTTGAAATTCTTCACCCTTACGAGTGGAAATGGCAAAAGTAGATGTCATGCTAGTTGTATTTGTTGCTGTTGTGTAACAGACTAATTACATCAACAATTTCGTTTGTGACGAAAGCCCGTCACTGGTTACGGACGGCACACGGAACATTCAGTAAAACGCTCAAAGGGTCATCCACACACATTATTCCCTTCTGTCATTGTGTGTGTGCACGCATCACAATAAATCAACAGTCACAATTTTACACTCATCCCCAGCAGTAATAGGTATGAAAAACAGAAATACACTATGCCATAGTTTAATTATCTCAGGTCAGTTTATTCGTATTCATCTTTCCAATAAATGTTTTGCCGAAGTGTCATGATAATCTGAGTTTTCTCTCCACCACAGACACTGCGTCTGAAACAGAACTGCTGCACAGAGCTGTCTAATACAAAGGCAGCAGCAACCTGCACAGGTGTGCTGATCGTGAAGGATACCATCTTCAACTGGGTCAAAGCTTATGTTACCTAATTACTCATCTTGTGGTAAAGTTTTGGGGTTTATTTAAGTTATTTAACCGGAAATGGTGACCATTAATCGGGAAATGAGGTATATGGGTTTACTGAGAGAACTAGCAGTAGAGTTTCAGATTGTGTGAAATGGAAGATAATTAATGGAGTTAATTAGCTTTTGGTCGGTCTAGGGGGAGGGTCTTAGCAGTTATAAGCCTCTGTTTACCAAGGCTTTGTTTTTGTTCAGTCTGAGGGTGGCTGTTAACCAGACAGGTGACCATTGCACACTGTATATATATTGTATTTTTTTCCATTCTTTTTCTTGTTTTGATATGGACATCCAGGTGATTTTTGTTGTGTTTTTCCCACTGTTTTTGTAAATAAAAGCACCTCAGTCTACTTTTGCGACTCAAGCCACCTGGTTATTTTCTTAGACAGTTGACCCACGGTTATTTGTGGCATTTGGTGGCAGCGGTGGGATGGCTAGTCACAAAACTGAGAGTGTTTTATAAAAAAAACAAAGTGGGCTACGGTCTCGAAACCAGCAACTCTGGATGGAGAATGAGGATGAGCGGGAGACACCGACGACGTCAGTAGAGGAGGCACAAGGTAGAAGATCCCAAACCCGACAGCTGCATCCTGGGCCATCAGGAAGGGGGTCGCTCAAACACAGAGGTGGCAAATTTCTTCAGGGATCTTTTTAACCGCCCAGCAGAAGAGAGATAATAATCTCCAGGAAGAGCTCTGGGGCCTGCGGATCTCACGAGGCCTCCCGACAGACTGCCCTACAACCATCCCCAGCAGGGCAGTCCACCAGAGCAGAAGGTGGTGTACCTGAGGCTTGAACTTCCAACTCAGGCGCCCAGAAGGGAAGGCCCACATGACACCTCCGACTTTGGGCAGCCGTTGGTTTCTTCCCCTGGCAGATTGGGTTGACCAGTGTAAGGAACCCCAGATGCCGGTGTATCAACAAGGTGAGGACATTGAAACTTACCTTCTACGTTATGAACGCATGGGAAAGACATGGCAGTGGTCAAGGGAGGAATGGCCCTGTCTACTGATTCCCCTGCTGACCGGGAAAGCCTTGGAGGCCTACACGGTCGTGGAGGAAGAAGTCTAACTGTTATTCAGACCTGAGGGAGACAATGTTGGCCAAATTTGACATCTCTTCAGAGACCTACCGTTCCGGTCCACCTCAACACCGTCTGGGGTGACACCGACAGAGACGTATCACCGGCTGAAGGGCCTCTATCGTCGCTGGATGTGGCCAGGGCCGAGTTGCAAGGATCGGCTGGAGGAGACCATCATCCTGGAGCAGCTGCTGCAGGTGCTTCCTCCAGACATCAGGACGTGGCTGAGAGAACATGAACCGAAGGATGGACTGACGGCAGCGAAGCTGGCCATGCAGTACCTGAACGCTGGAAAGGGGGCCTCGGCACAACCAACACGGGTGGATTCCAGGGACTACAACCGCCCCAAGGACAGCTTTACAAAGAACTTTGAAGCTAATCGGGGGGCAAATGACAAGGGACACACTGCTCACTCATTTACTGAGACTTTGATATGCTATTATTGTCAGCAGCAGGGTCATAAGGCGTCTGTTTGCCCCCTGAAGAGTCCAAAACTAACTGGACTGTGTTCTGTGCGTTAAAAGGTGAGCAGAGTGACTTCCAAGGCAGGGAGGGAGAGTCTAGATCTGTTCCGGTAAAACTTAATTTTAAACCCCTTACTGCACTCCTTGATTCTGGTAGTTCCATGTCATTCAACAGAAAAAGTCCTGTGCCCTGTCCTATTGTCTACAGCCAGCGAACAGAGGTTTAATGTGTACATGGTGAATGTAAGCCGGAGCCACAGGTAGAACTTGCAGTGGAAGTAGATGGACAAAAGTATCTGCTGACAGTGGAGAATTTAACAGTGGAGATGCTTTTGGGTTGGGATTTGCCTGTTCCGTGTGATCTCCTAAACGGGGGTAAAAGTCTCTGTAATACTCATGAACCTGTGTCAGAACAGAAAATGCATGTGTCTTGTTTTGTCATGACACGGTCCTAGGCAAAAGCCCAAGTTCAGAAGCGGATACAACTTTTGCCAGACTTGTGTGGTAGTCAGTGCAATACTGGAACCAAAGGGCCCAGAAAGACACGTCGGCAACGGCGCTTAGAGAAACTTGATGGTACACCTTTATCTGGTGAAATGCCTGACAACGCTGTGTCAGATGTTAAGTTGGAAGTGCCAAAGAACATCACCATGTTACAACAGTCTAGTCCTTTGTTAAAGTCTCTGGAAACCAAAGTCTTAACCTCTGTTAATTACACCGCCCGGGTTGGTGGTTCAGTGTATGTCCCTCACAACGGCATCCTTTATCAGGGAGAGGACCCAGGCAACAGGAGGTTAGTGGTGCCAAGTAGTTGCAGGTGACTTATACTACACCATGCACATACCATTCCCTGGGCAGCACATTTAGGTCACCATAAGTCATATCTCAGGCTGGCCTCTCGGTTCTTTTGGATTTCAATGTGCACAACTTCAAATGGGCACATATTTCAAAACGTGCCCAACGTATCAAAAATCAGTGCTGACTGTAAATCAGACCAAGCACCCCTCCAATCAATGCCATTGATTACCACCCCATTTAAGCGGATTGAAATTGACATTGCGGGGCCCCTGGGAAAAAAAAAAGCTCAGCAGGATATCAGTACATTCTTGTTGTATGTGATTATGCCACACGATTCTCTGAAGCATTTCCTCTCCAGTCAGTAATTACTCCAAAACTGATCAGTGTGCTTGTCCAGCTTTTTTCTCCTGCAGGCATCCCGGAGGAAATCCTGACCGACCAGGGAACCAAGTTTACATCTCGCCTGATGGACCAGCTGCATAAGGAGTTGGGCATAATTGCTATCAGAACGTCTCCTTGTCACCCAGAGACAGATGGCCTAATGGAGAGGTTTAACCAAACCCTCAAGAGGATGCTCAGAAAGTTTGAATCTGATACCGGGAAGGATTAATGTGATAAATGGTTACCCTTTCTGCTCTGTGCCTACAGGGAAGTGCTTCAGGCGTCTACAGGATTCTCCCCTTTCGAGCTGCCCTATGGTTGGCCTGTCCAGGGGCCCCTGGATCTGCTGAAACGGAACTGGGAGGAAAAGGTGGCAGCTAATCCTGTGGAGGGGCAAGGTGCTGTACAATATGTCCTACAGCTGAGGGACCGGTTGGAGCGGTACCGAGAGGAGGCCAGACTCAACCTCCTGGAGACTCAGAAGCGGTGGTCTGACCAGCAGGCACGCCAACGTGAGTTCAAACCAGGTCAAAGGCTCTTGTTGCTCCTGACCACCTAATCCAGCAAGCTGCTGGCCAAGTGGCCGGGACCTTTTGAGGTTATAAGGAGGATGGGGCCTACAACATAAGAGATCCTGCATCCGGAGAAGGGGAAACAAAAGCAAATTTACCATGTGAACCTCTTGAAAGCCTGGGAGGGAGGAAGCAGCCCTCCTTCCATCACATCACTACTGGCATGCCGGGTGATTGAGGAAGATGACTTTGCAGGTGTAGTGGAGGCCTGGGAACAGCCTGCCATGGTGGATCTCTCTCACCTGGTTGGTGAGAAGCCAGCTGAACTGCAAGTCATTTTCGACAACTTCCCTCCGTTGTTCCCACAGAAACCAGGCCGGACAGATGTGTTGCAGCATGCCATCCGAGTCAAACCAGGTCAGAGTCCAGTCCGGCAGGCATGCGACCAGTACCAGGACGCCTGGTGAAGGCGTTGAAGGAGGAGGTCCGCTTGATGTTGGAGCTGGGAGTCATCGAACCGTCTGAAAGTGAGTGCAGTAGCGCTTTGGTCATTCTGCCGGAACTCTTCGCATTCGCATTAACTTTAAGAAACTGAGCGCCATCTCATTTTCCGATGCCTACCCCATGCCCCAGATGGAGAACCTGCAGGAGAGGATTGTGAGAGCCAACTACATCACCACCTTGGACCTCTGCAAGGAGTAATGGCAGGTCTCCCTGGAGAGCCAGTTCCGGACCCTCACTGCATTCAGGACGTCTCTAGGCCTCTTTCAGTTCACGGTGATGCCCTTTGGCTTACATGGTGCTCCAGCCGCATCCCAGAGGCTTACGGACAGAGTGCTGCAAGATTGTGAGGACTGCAGCGCCGCCTATTTGGCAGATGTGGTCATTTTTAGCCTGACCTGGGAGGAACATCTGGAGCACCTTCATCGAGTCCTAGGTGCTATAGGTGCGGCAGGAGTTACACTGAACCTGCAGCAATGTGAGTGGGCCAGGCAGGAAACCCGGTACCTCGGGTATCAACTGGGGATAGGTGAAGTCCGGCCTCAAGTGGACAAAGTTGAGGCCATTCTGAACAGCACCAAACCCCGTACTCAGACACATGTCCGATCTTTTCTTGGTCTAGTGGGCTGGTACCGACAGCTCATCCCTCACCTTTCAATCCTGGCAGCCCCGTTGACCAACCTCACCTGCAAGTTGGCCTGTAATCCTGTGGAATGGAGTGAGGAGTTTGAAAGCGCTTTCCGGAGCCTGAAGGAGAAATT
Source organism: Hypanus sabinus (assembly GCF_030144855.1). Lineage (NCBI taxonomy): Eukaryota > Metazoa > Chordata > Chondrichthyes > Myliobatiformes > Dasyatidae > Hypanus > Hypanus sabinus. The sequence continues at coordinate 420,147 of NW_026778984.1, forward strand.
ATGTTCTTCCCCTGAGTTGCAGAGTCCTTACTTTGAACGCCGCTTCCTGGTGCATCGGGGCATAGCTACCTCAGGCGTAGGTACGCCTGGTACCTCAGGCGTAGGCATCAGGGCAGTACTTGCTCAGGGAGAACCAGGTGAGGAAAGTCCAATGTTGTATCTCAGCAGGAAACTACTGCTTCGTGAAACCCGGCAGTCCACAATCGAGAAGGAGTGTCTGGCAATCAAGTGGGCGTTGGACAGCCTCGGGTACCTTCTTGGGAGGAAGTTTGACCTCCAGATGAACCTCAGAGCCCTGACTTAGATCCAGACCATGAAGGACTGGAACGCCAGGGAGAATAGGTGGTACCTGGATCTTCAACCTTTCAAGTTCTGTGTGCGGCACAAAGCAAGCAAGGAGAACATCACTGCGGACTTCCTGTCAAGACTGCCAAATATTGCCACCGCAGGAGAGGAGGGTGGTAATGTGACGAAGGCCCATCACTGATCACGGACGGCACGTGGCACATTCAGTAAAACACTCAAAGGGTTAACCACACACATTATTCCCCTCTGTAAGTTGTGGTGAGTGCAGGCATCACTGTAAATCAACAGTCACAAACTTAAACTTATCCCCAGCAATAACAGGTTTGAAAAAAAAGAAACACACTATGTCACAGTTTAATTATCTCAGGTCAATTTATTCATATTCATCTTTCCAATAAGTGTTTTGTCGAAGTGTCATGGTAATCTGACATTTCTCTCCACCACAGACTCTGGGTCTGAATCAGAGCTGCTGCATCGAGCTGTCTAATGTACAGGCAGCAGCAACTGCACAGGTGTGCTGATGGTGGAGGATACCATCTTTAACTGGATCAAGGCTTACGCTATCTAATTACTCAACTTGTGGTAAAGTTTTGGGGATTAATTAAGTTATTTAACCGGGAAATGCTGAATCCTGTAATGAGGTATATGTGTTTATTGTGAGAAAAGGCAGTAGAGTTTCAGATTGTGTGAAATGGAAGATAATTGAGTTAATTAGCTTCTGGTGGTCTAGGATGAGGGGCTTAGCTTTGGCTTTTTTTTGTTTAGTCTGAGGGTGGCCGTTAACCAGACATGTGACAATTGCAAGCTGTATATATATAGTATGTTATATTTTTTTATTATTTTGATGTGAACTTCCAGGTTTTTGTTTTCCACTACTTTTGTAAATAAAAGCACCTCAGCCTATTTTTGCGACTGAAGCCACCTGGCTATTCTTCTTAAACAGTTGACCCACGGATATTAGTGACAGGGTGTCAGCGGATTTGGGGTGTGCTCTGAAATGGGGATAGCGCACATTTAGGGATTTGTGTTGGGCCCGGATACAGGGTGGAATCATTCTCCAATATGGCGGTGCGCACTGATTTGCGAACTGTGCAAACCCAAATTCGGATATGTCAGCTACTCAAGAATGAGGATTTTTAAATATTGAGACCGCCATCTCAAGTTATTTTGTCAACTGTTTGAAATAATTCCTGCTCTGAGAATTATGTTTGTGGGGGTTGTCAGCGAGTTTGGGTGTGTCCTGCGTTGGGGACTGAGCTCTGATTTTTGGTGGTTTCTGGGCAGATGATTTTGCCATGCATATGGATTTGGGGGTGTTGACGAACATGTGGGTTTGCAGAATTTACCGTCACATCCAGATCTGTGTGCGTGGACCGATCTGGAGATGCAACCACATTCCTGGTGCACGGGGATTTTAAGTGCACAGACAGGCATTTTTGTATCCTTTGGAATAATTGCTGCTTTGAGATAATTTACCACTTGTGGGTGTGTGAACGTGTTTCGGGTGCACACTGTTTTTGGAATCGCGCCGATTCTCACTGTTTTGCTCATTGTTTTGGAGTCACATCCAAAGTAATATGGGTCAGCAGATCTGCTTGCAAACTAATGTTGGGGTGCGTGGGGGTTTTAAAAGTTGAAACAGCCATTTTCTGAACAGTTTGAAATGATTCCTGCTTTGAGATAACCTGTTATGATTGTGGAGGTATCACCGTGTTTGGAGCGCGCACATATTTGGAGATTCCGTTGATTTGGAGAGGTGTCGTTAAAAGTGGGGATGCACACCGGTTTAGGGATGCGAACAGATTTAGTGACATATCCGCCAATATAGAGGTGCGCACTGATTTGGTGATGCTCTCTAATATAGAGCTGTGTCCGCCAATATTTTCGGATTCCAGAGTTCTCACAGAAATTTGTGGTATTGCGGATTTAGAGTTGTTTCATTTATAAGTAATTTTGTAGTAAATCTGTTTTCAAATTTGAACTATTCTTGTTCCTTAATGGTCGAGGCAGCAATGTTGTAAATGCTTGAACTGATTCCTGCTCTAGAAAGAGGGAATGTCAGCGGGTTTAGAATTTGTGTGCACACTGATCTATCGGTATGTTGTCGAAGTTGGTGATACCTGTAAATTTAGCGGGATGTTGTATGGGGTTGCACGTGTTATGAATTACACACAGAGCTGCGGATCTGGAGTTGCACACGAATTTTCCGCTGCGTGCGGATTTTTAATGTCCAGTGTTACAATACTGCAAAAATAAAAATAGAATGAGACACTTTTTGTTTACAAACAAATAAAGATTTATTTAAACTATGCTCAATAAAAATGAAAAGTATACAAACGACTAACTTAACCAGAAGTTTCCTGCAATATGGCAACTCGAAAGTTCTTAAAGTGATAAACACGAATACATTTCTTAAAATAATAAATGCGAAAGTCCAAATGATTTATACAGTCAATTAGGAGAGACTTTCCTGAAGCAACGAATTCCGCGACGACGTGACGTTCCTGCTGATCTCAGCCGAAATATCCTTTGCCCGAAGGATTCACGATGAAGGAAATAAAAACGGCTTGATGGAAATTACCTTTACGTGGCGAATAACACTGCCCAACTCTTTCTGTTCTTACAAGGCAGGGGTTATCTCGGATGCAGGTTACTATTTCCGGAACGAAGATCCAATAAGGTTGATCCTGTATTACCGCCGACGACGCCAACTTTAGACGATCCTTCGGGTTTTCGTACGTCGGTAAATCTTCACTCTCCGATACTTAGACTGTAAAATTAAATTGAAGATACATCAAACATAACTGGCAGCGATTTTCAAAACTGCCGGCACAACGACAATCTACCTTACAGTAAGAATCAAAACTCCACTTTAAAACAAAACTGCGTCATGAAACCAAATAAGCAGCATAACTGTGTAACGGACGCCTTCAAAGACGTCTCAACAAAAACTCCTGCGTCACAGCAGGATTTCCCCGTTTTATACCTGTTGGAACAGGCCATTGCATAGCTACACACAGGTCGGAAAATTACTTCAAGTGACCTCATACCAGCGGGAAAATACATGACCCCACCATCACAAGACGTTCACCGGATACTCAATCACTTCATGGTCACAAGACAATCACAAGATACCCACGAGGCCATTTCCTGATGTGTTTCAAATTATTATCCCTCTGGGATAATTTAATGTGTGCGCGGAGCAGACAGCGGGTTTGGAGTTGTGGAAGTATATGACTCTTTGGCTATGTATGGGGATAACCTAATCACTTGTGAACACTCTTAAAATTTAGCTCGGAAGTCTTGGGATTTAGCCAAGTACTTGCGAGTCTGAGAATTTAGCTCATGTCCTTGCTAAAGTCTAAAGAAGAATATTATGGCACCACATTTACATCTTGCTCCTGTTTGTCGAAATCTAACGATAAGTTCACAGTCACGCAATGTTATTGTTAAGTGCTTTAAGTAAGCTGTGTCTAATTCAGGAAGCGGGTCTGCAAGATAAGCAGAGCCTCTGAAAAACGCGGTTATCAAAAAGGCTCTCCATGATATCATGCATAAGTAAAGTCCTTTAGTGTGAAACAATTCTGTGAGTCGGTCTGATCTATTCTCTCTGCTGCTCCTGATATTTTTTTTCTCCCACAATAAGAGCGCAAATTGTTTTCGGAATTGTGTAGAATTAGCACTGTATCGTCCAATATGCAGTGTCCACGTTTTTGATTTGGGGAAGTGCACACATTTAGTGATGTGTTCTCGTATATGGAGTGGATACGGATTTGGATTTATACAGATTTGGGTTTGTGGCTGTCAGCGGATTTGGAGTTGCACACAAATTGGGGTGCGTGCCGATTTTAAATGGAGCGGCTGCTATTTTGTGAACTGTTAAGGATGATTTTTAATCCGGGATATTCTAACGTGAATTTGGAATTTTCAGCGGGTATGGAGTGTGCTTTTATTTGCGGATGTTGGCAGATTTCCTAGTGCACACGGATGTGCTGATGTGGGCAGATTGAAGGGGATGTAGTCGAAAGTGGAGGTGGACACCGATTTGGGGTTATACCCAGATTTGGTCTGTCGGCGGATTTGGAGTTGCAAGCGAATTTTGGAGTGAGTGCGAATGTTTAGTATCGAGACAGACATTGTTCGAACTATTTGAAATTATGCTTTCTGATTTATGATTTGGAATGTTGGTAAAGTGTTACCAGTCAGAGAACAGACTGTGAAATCTGTGGATGTATGTCGTCATCCCAGTTTTCTTACTAACTATACTTCATTGGTGGAGAAAATGTAGATTGTGATGTTTATAACGGATGTGATGAATTGTACTGATCAGACATCTCGTAGTACAGTGGAAATTAAAATTATTGTGGAAGTTAAACAAAGATATCTTGGTGTAAATGGTGTTATGTGGGAAGCTGTAAATGAAGTTATGATGGGTGGGGTATCTCTACCTAGCAGCAGGGTATAACGTTGTGAATATGAATGAAGTGAATGAGGCACCTGTAGAAATATTTGTTTCAATAGGTATGAAAGTGGTTTAATGTTTTCTGGGATGAACGTCTGCCATGGATGAATGTTGAGGACGATGTGGATTTTTGTAATCACAGGTTATGTCACATTATTCAGCAAACTGCTTTGGCAGCGGTTCCCATGAAAACGGGCATTAAAATGGGAGAAAGTCTGTACCATGGTCAGCTGAGGAATTTGCCGAGGCAAATAGTGAAGGAAAGAAGACTTGTAAGAAATTTCAGAAGTATTGCCCCCCGACTGACCTTATTAAATATAGAAGGGCGGAGGCCGTGGTGAGGAAAGTGGTGAAGTCCCGAAACGGATTACAGAGGAGGAGGCATTTGCCGCACTGCGGCGAATTGGAGTGGATAATTCGCCAGGGCCTGACAAGGAGTTTTCTCGGATCTTGGGGTGCCCTAATACAGATATTTCTAAGTTCTAAGTAAATTTATTTTCGAAGTACACGTATGTCAGAATATATGTACATTCTTAAATTCAATTTTCCTGTGTGCACTCTCACCAAATCTTCAGAAGTGTATCTATAACAGGATAAATCAAATATCAACCAGAGTACAGAAAACAACCAACTGTGCAAATGATTATATACACAAATGGCAATGAATAACGAGACATGGGATAACGAGATAAATATTCCAAAGTGAGACAATTCGTTGTGAGAACATCGCAATGATAGGACAAGTGAAGTTGCGTGTAGTTATCAATTTTATTCAAGAGCCTGATGCTTGAAGTGTAGGATCTGTTCATCAACCTCGTGGTTTTCTGAGGCTCTTGCACCTTCTGCTGCTGGCAACAGCTTGACCTGCGAGGTGGGGATCTCTGTTGCTGGATGCTGCTTTCCTACGACAACATAGATGTGTTCAACTGTTGGGCTTTACCCGTTATGTACTGGGCCGAATGCGCAATTTTTACACACTTTTCAGTTCATAGGCTTTAATGTTCCCATACTAGACTGTGATGCAGCCAGTCAAAATAATCTCCACTACACATCTGTAGAAGTTCTTGGCATTGCATAAGGAACTGAAGGCTAATGTTATTCCGTTATTGAAGAAAGGCTCTAAAATAAATCATAGAATTATTGGGCGGTGAAACTGATATCATAAATACAATACATAAATACAAAAGATGCAAATGCAGTTTATTCCAATGAGAAGGAAGGATTCAAAGAGGGGGAAGGCGCCACAGTGGTTGACAAAGGAAGTCAGAGATTGTATAGCATTAAAGAAAAAGAAATATGACAGGGCTAAGATGAGTGGGAATACAGATGATTGGGAAAGTTTTAAGGAACAGCAGATCTTAACTAAAAAAGCAATACGGAGAGAAAGAATCAGGTATGAGCTCAGTCTAGCCAGGAATATAAAAGGGGATAGCAAAAGCTTTTTTAGCTATGTGAAGAGAAAGAAGATGGTTAAGAACAATGTTGGCCCCTTGAAGAATGAATTGGGAGAAATTGTTATGGGAAACAGGGAAATGGCAACAGAATTTAATGCATACTTTAGATCTGTCTTCACCAGGGAGGACACAAGCAATCTCCCAGATGTATGGATGGGCCAGGGTCATAAGATATCAGAGGAATTGAGACAGATTGACATTAGGAAAGAAACTGTGATGAGTAGACTGGTAGGACTGAAGGCTAATAAATCCCCGGGTCCAGATGGTCTGCATCCGAGGGTTCTAAAAGAGGTGGCTCAGGAAAATGCGGATGCATTGGTAATCATTTTCCAATGTTCCTTAGATTCAGGATCAGTTCCTGAAGATTGGAGAGTGGCTAATGTTGTCCCACTTTTCAAGAAGGGAGGGAAGGAGAAAACGGAGAACTATCGCCCTGTTAGCCTAACGTCAGTCGTGGGGAAGATGCTTGAGTCCATTATTAAGGACGAAATAGTGGCACATCTAGATGGCAGAAATAGGATTAGGCCGAGCCAGCATGGATTTACCAAGGGCAAATCATGCTTGACTAATCTGTTGGAGTTTTTTGAGGGTGTAACAAGGATGTTAGACGAGGGTAAGCCAGTAGATGTTGTGTACCTAGATTTTCAGAAGGCATTCGATAAGGTGCCGCATAGGAGATTGGTGAGTAAAATCAGAGCTCATGGCATTGGGGGCAGGGTTTCAACATGGATAGAAAACTGGTTGGCAGATAGAAAACAAAGGGTAGTAGTGAATGGGTGTTTCTCGGACTGGCTGCAGGTGACTAGTGGGGTACCACAGGGCTCTGAATTGGGACCACAGCTCTTTACGATTTATGTCAATGATTTAGATGAGGGCATTGAAAACTATATCAGCAAGTTTGCTGACGATACTAAACTGGGTGGCAGTGTGACATGCGAAGTGGACGTTAGGAGAATACAGGGAGACTTGGATAGGCTGAGCGAGTGGGCAGATACTTGGCAGATGCCATTCAATGTGAATAAATGTGAAGTTATCCATTTTGGAAGCAGGAACAAGAAGGCAGAGTATTGTCTGAACGGTGTCGAGTTAGGTAAGGGAGAAATGCAAAGAGACCTAGGAGTCTTAGTTCACCAGTCAATGAAGGTGAATGAGCAAGTGCAACAGGCAGTGAAGAGGGCAAATGGAATGTTGGCCTTTGTTACAAGGGGAATTGAATACAAGAGCAAGGATGTTCTTTTGCATTTGTACAGGGCCCTGGTGAGACCACACCTGGAATATTGTGTACAGTTTTGGTCTCCAGGTTTAAGGAAAGACATTCTGGCAATTGAGGAAGTGCAGCGTAGATTCACTAGGTTGATTCCTGGGATGGCAGGGCTGTCTTACGCAGAGAGATTGGAGAGATTGGGCTTGTACACGCTGGAATTGAGGAGATTGAGAGGGGATCTGATTGAAACGTTTAAGATAATTAAAGGATTTGATAGGATTGAGGCAGAACATATGTTCCAGATGTTGGGAGAGTCCAGTACCAGAGGGCATGGATTGAGAATAAGAGGTCAGTTATTTAAAACAGAGTAGAGGAAGAGCTTCTTCTCCCAGAGAGTTGTGGAGGCGTGGAATGCACTGCCTCGGAAGACAGTGGAGGCCAATTCTCTGGATGCTTTCAAGAAGGAGCTGGATCGATATCTGATGGATAGGGGAATCAAGGGATATGGGGACAAGGCAGGGACTGGGTATTGATAGTGAATGATCAGCCATGATCTCAGAATGGCGATGCAGACTCGAGGGGCCGAATGGTCTACTTCTGCATCTATTGTCTATTGTCTATTGTCTAAATGGGTAAGATATGGGATGGTATTGTAAGGTCTAGGATATATAAATATCTGTATATCAGCTTAGTTAGGAGAATTCTCAAAGAACATATTCTTAACGAGAAAATAGCTGGGAGTTACTTTGTTTATTTGGGACACGATGCCACTGAAATTGGACAGAAAACTCTTACCGAAAAAATTCTAACTAGTCACGTGCACTTTTCTAAATACTCACCTGCACTTTCTTGGCCGTTGGAGCATACCGTTTTAAAAGACGTCAGTTACCGATTTGAAAAGCAATGATAGTTGACACCACTTCAGTGATAGGGTACCCTATGGTTATAGGCTCAGACAGGCGACTCTGAGGACGCAGGAAGGAAACTCAGGTGGTTATTTGTTTCTCAGGAACCAGGGTCCCGGATGTTTCTGCTCGCATCAACGGTATCCTGCAGCGGGAAGGAGAACAGCCAGAGGTTCACGGTACATATTGGTAGCAACAACGTGGGTAGGATAAGGAAGAAGGTCCTGAAAACAGATTACAGGAAGTTCGGAAGGAAGTTGAGAAGCAGGACCTCAAAGGTAGTAATCTCGGGACTATTGCCTGAGCAATTGACTGTGAGTAAAGGAAAAGAGCGAGATGGATGATAATTGGGTGGCTGAGGGATTGAAGCTATGGGCAGTGATTCAGATGTCTGGATCATTGGGACTTCTCTTGGCGCAGGTGCGACCTGTATAAAAAGAACGGGTTGCACTTAATTCCCAGGGGGAACAATATCTTAACGGGCAGGTTTGCTAATACTACTGGGGAGAGTTTAATTTAGAATTGTTGGTGGTGGGAACCGAACTGAAGATACGGAGGAAGATGCAGCTTTAGACAGTTCGAGAAGGGGGGTAAGCAAGTGATAGAGAAGGGAGGCGCTCAGTCCGATGGTTTGAGTTGAGTCTATTTTAATGCAAGGAGTACTATGCACAAAGTTGATGAGCTTAGAGCGTGGACCTGTTCTTGGAATGATGATGTTGTGGCCATTACAGAGACTTGGATGGCTCAGGGACAAGAATGGTTACTTCGAGTACTAGATTTTAGATGTGTCGGAAAGGATAGAGAAGGAGGCAATTAGGTGGGGGAATGGCACTGTTGATCAGAGATTGTGTCACGGGTGCAGAAAGGGAGGAAGTCATGGAAGGATTGTCTATGAAGTCCCTGTGGACGGAGGTTAGGAACAGGGGCCAATAACTCCACTAGATGTTTTTATAGACCACCGAAAGGTAACAGGGACTTCGAGGAGCAGATAGGGAGACAGAAAAGAGTCACAATAATAGGATTGTTGTGGTGGGAGATTATAATTTCCCAAATATTGATTGGCATCTCCCGAGGGTGACGGGTTTAGAAGGGATGGGTCTTGTTAGATGTGTTCAGGAAGGTTTCCTGACACAACATGTACACAGATCAGTCTACCAGATGAGAGGATGTAGTTGATCTGGTATTGGGAAATGAACCTGGTCAAGTGTCAGGTCTCTCAGTGGTAGAGTATTTTGGAGATAGTGATCGCAATTATAGCTCCTTTACCATAGCATTGCAGAGAGATAGGAATAGACAAGTTTGGGAAATTTTTAATTGGAGTAAGGGGAACTGTGAGGCTATCAGGTAGGAACTTGGAAGCATAAATTCAAAACAGATCTTCTCAGGGAAACGTACCAAAGAAATGTGGCAAACGTTCAGTGAATATTTGGTGGGGTTCTGCGTAGACACGTTCCAATTAGACAGGGAAATGATGGTAGAGTACAGGAACCGTGTTGCACAAAAGCTGTTGTAAATCTCGTAAAGAAGAAAAGAAGAGCTAAGGAAAGGTTCAAAAACTAGGTAATGATATAAATCTAGAGGATTTTAAGGCTAGCAGGAAGGAGCTTAAGAATGGTATTAGGAGAGCCAGAATGGGCCATGAGAAGGCCTTAGAAGATAGGATTAAGAAAAAAATTCAAGGGATTTTACAAGTATTTGAAGAGCAAGAGGAAAAGACGTGAGAGAACAGGACGAATCAATTGGGACAATGGAAAAATATTTATGGAACCGGAGGAATTGGTGGAGGTATTTAATGAATACTTTGCTTCAGTATTCACTTTGGAAAATGATCTCAGTGATTGTTGGGTGCCCTGCGGTGGACTGAAAAGCTTCCGAATGTAGATATTAAGAAAGAGGGTGTGCTGGAGGATTTGGAAAGCATCAAGTTGGATAGGTCAACAGGATGTACCTGTTGGGATGTACCCCAGGTTAACGTGGGAAGAGAGGGATCAGATTGCTGACCCTCTGGCAATGGGCTTGGCATCATCACTGAGAAAGGGAGAGTTTCCGGAGGACTGGAGGCTTGCGGGTGCTGTTCCCTTATTCACGAAAGGGAATAGGGAGGGACCAGGGAATTATAGACCAGTGAGTCTCACTTCTGTGGTTGCTGCGTTGATGGAGAAGATCCTGAGAGGCAAGATTCGTGAACATTTAGAGAGGCAGTATATGATTAGGAATAGTCAGCATGGCTTTGTCAAAGGCAGGTCGTGCCTTACGACTCTGGTTGAATTTTTTTTGAGGTTGTGACTAAGCACATTGATGAAGGCAGAGCCGTGGATGTAGTCTATATGGATTTCAGCAAGATATTTGATCAGGTGCCCCATGCAAGGCTTATTGAGAAAGTAAGGAGGCATGTGAGCCAAGGGCATATTACTGTGTGGATCCAGAAGTGGCTTACTCACGGGAGGCAAAGAGTCGTTGTAGACGGACCATATTCTGCATGGAGGCAGGTGACAAGTGGTGTGCCTCAGGGATCTGTTTCGGGATCCCCACTGTTTGTGATTTTTATAAATGAACTTGTTGAGGAAGTGGATTAATAGTTTAGTAAATTTGCTGATGACACAAATGTGTGGTGTGTTGCGAATAGTGCAGAAGGTTGCCAGAGCTTACAACGGGATATTGATAGGATGCACACCTGGGCTGAGAGGTGGCAGATGGAGATCAACCCAGATAAGTGTGAGGTGGTTCATATAGGTGGGTCAAATATGATGGCAGAATGTAGTATTCAAGGTAAAACTCTTGGCATTATAGAGGATGAGAGGAATCTTGGGGTCCGAGTCCACAAGACACTCAAAACCGCGGAGCAGATTGACTCTGTGGTTAAGAAGACATGCGGAGCATTGGTCTTCATCAATCGTGTGATTGAGTTTAATAGCTGAGACAGCTATATATGACCCTGGTCAGACCCCACTTGGAGAACTGTGCTCAGTTCTGGGTGCCGCTTCTAAGGGAAGAACGTGGAAACCATAGAAATGGTGCAGAGGAGATTTACATGGATGTTGACTGGATTGGGGAGCATGGCTATTGAAAACAGATTGAATGAACTCGGCTTTTTCTCCATGGATTGAAGAAAATGATATGTGACTTGACAGCGGTGTGCAAGATGATAAGAGGCATTGATCCTGTGCACAGTCAGAAGGTTTTTCCATAGCTGTAATAGCTAGCACGAGAGGGCATAGTTTTAACGTGCTTGGAAGTAGGGACAGAGGAGATGACAACGGTATTTTGTTTCCACAGAGAGGGATGTGGAATGGGCTACCGGCGGCAGTGATGGAGGCGTATATGGGACGATAGAGGTTTTTTAGGAGACTCCTGGATGTCAACATGGGTCTTAGCAAAATCGAAGGCTATGGGTAAAGCCTAAGGGGCTGTATTGTGCTGTGTGTGCTGTATGTTTTCTATGTTTCTTTTCCTCTTGAAATGTACGGCAAAATTAATTTGCCTTCACCACCTACTCAACTGGAGGTTAACCTTTCGGGTTTCCTGTACAAGGACTGCTAAGTCCCTTTGCATCTCCGCATTTTTAATTCTATCCCCATCTAGATAATAGTCTGCCTGTTTATTTATTTCACCAAAGTGCATGCCCATACACATTCCAACATTGTAATTCAATTGCCACTCCTTTGCCCATTTCTCTAGCCTATCGAAGCCTCTTAAGGAGTCTTAACAAACAGGAATATGCGGATTTAGATTTCAGACTATGATTTATAGACAGTCTTGTGGAGTGTTTCAGGTCTGATTAGTGTTTAGGGATCGGGATGTGACTGGATTGGAGGTCATATTATATTTTATGTTAGGGTTGTGGGGAGGTAGAGGACAGATTGGCATTTGGGGACATGGTTCTGGTGGGCGAGATGTCTGGTTAGGTTTTCCGGAGAGGGAAGTGTGGTGCTGGAGGTCTGATTAGATTCGAGATTAGGTTGAGAGATGTGGGGTACCAGGGGTTGTTAGAGTTCAGATTAAAGTTTAGGGACAGAGTTGAGGGGATTTAGAGTTCAGTTTATGATTTAAGGAATGGGATGTTTGGAAGTTAATTTTCGTATTATAGTAAGGGGCGGGGATGAAGGAGGTTACAGTGCAGATTACGATCGAGGGTTGGGATAGAATATTGTGAAGGTTCAGATTTAGGCTTGGTGACAGGGGTTTGGGGATTTAGAAGTCAGGATATGTATAGCGGCAGGTTTGTGACGGAGTTAAAGATCAGATTGTGTTTAGTAGTAAGTAAGTGGGCTAGTTAACTGTCATGATGGGTTTAGGGACAACTTTGTTGGGGTAGTTAGACGTCACATGAAGCGTTAGACGTCAGATATGGGAAGTTAGAATTCAGATAATGATTTAGACAGGGATGTTGTATGTGAGATTAGGAATGAGGGACAGTATTGTGTTTGTGTAATAATGGGGGGGGGGGGTGGCGTGTGTGGACATTGGATGCCAGTTTAGAGTATGAAATTAGGGTAAGTGGCGGGTGTATAGAAGGTTAAAGAGCAGATTAGGATCAGGGGTTGGGATAGGATATTATGAATGGACAGATTTCGGTATGGTGCCAGAGGTTTGGAGATTTAGAAGACAGGTTGGGTATAGGGGCAGGGTTTTGAAGGAGTTAAAGATCAGATTGGGTTTAGTAATAAGCATGTTGGAGAGTTAAATACCAGTATGGGTTTAGTGATGGGAATACATGGAGTGAGAGGTCAGAATGTAGTTTAGGGACAGCTATGTTGGGATCGCTAGACGTCACATGAAAGGTTAAACGTCAGGTATGGGAAGTTTGAATTCAGATGATGATTTAGTCAGGGATGCTGTGTGTTAGAGGTCAGATTAGGAATGACGGACAGTGATGTGTTTGTGTAATCATGGGCAGCGGGTGTGGAGATTGAATGCCAGATTAGAGAATGGGGACTGAAGATATGTCTTGGCCGAATAGTCGACGACTTACAGTTTTCAATCGATAATGCCTGACCTACTCAGTTACTTCATAATTCTGTGCGCTGCCTATCTGACCACTTGTAATCTTAATCCTTTCCGTTCGATGTCTCTCATTCTGCTACTGTTGATGACTGGCTAATCTGTCTCTATAACACAGGTCACCTTGTACTGGTAACAACTTCGTAAACCTTTTCTGCATCCTCACTCAAGTACACACACACACACACACACACACACACACACACACACACACACACACACATACAAAATAATCATTCACGCTCTCCCAGTCTGTCTTTCCCCAACCCCAACGCAAGCACTCCACTCAGCCAATCCCAGCTGTCTCTCCCTTGCAAGCACTTGCCAATTTCCCTCCATTTTTTCGTGGTCCACAGCACTGCTGCTTCCAATGCCACTTTCAACAGGACGACCCCGGGAATAACAGCTGAGAGACGAGACGGATAATGAGAAGATCTGGAGCCCGGACCGGATACATTGAAACTGCATCTGAGTTGCGCTCAGGGCGCGACTTTATTAATGAATTGAAACACCGAGGTGATCGGGTATTTCACCGCGCTGATCACCTGCTCCCTGAATTTCGACTGAGTCACCACGTAAATAAATGTATTCGTGCACAAGCTGAAATTCCTCATCGAAACGCCGACCCAATGAGCTATCCATTCGGAATCATTGAAATTGAAACCAAAAGATTTGACCTGATAATATATGAAATTTACAACTGTTGTCATCCACAGGAGGATGAAGCTGCCGGAGATGGTGAAGAGTAAAACCACAGACCTCCTCCTGCTCTCCATCTCCGGGTCACTGCGGTTCACCCCCTTGCTCTGAGCTTTTAGTCCTTTACGGACCCCACTGGCCACTAAAATGTGCCTGACTGTCAGAGCGTTGAGCAGCAGGATCCCAGCGAAAGGGAGCAACGGAGTTAAAACAGTCTCCAAACAAGCCTGTGCTACCCACCCGGGGTCAGTGACACTTTTGTCCATACGTTTACAGAACCACGGCACATGGTCGATGATCATTTTAGGCTCTAAGAGTAAGTAGCGGGGAATGTTTTTCAGACAGAACAGTACACCGGTGGTTGTTAGAACCACAACCGCAGTTTTCCCGGTGCAATATTTTGTCTTCAGCTTCTGACAGCAAATGGCGACAAACCGATCAAAGGTGAAAGTGACGGTGAACCAGACAGAACAGTCTATAGCTGCGAACCTCAGTACATTTATTACCCTGCACACAGGGGTGATGTTAAAAAAACTGTACTTAAAGTAATTATTTCTTAGCCGGTACAAAATGCCTTCGAAGACAATGGTCAGTAGATCTGCCGCTGCCATGGCCACCAGGTAGCGAATGGTGCAGGTAGAGAGGCCGCACTTTCCCCGAGACAGGATCACAATCGCCAGTAAATTCACTGCAGAGAGAGGGAGAGAGAGAGGGAGAGAGAGAGAGAGAGAGAGAGAGAGAGAGAGAGACAGGGAGGAAGAAAAGGGAAGAGAACAGACACTCGACATTACTGAACACAATCACCGGGTTTTTGCTAAAGTTCAGAAGTGCGAGAATGTGTAAACAGCTGCTAGTCTAACATCTGACGCGCCTCACGCTATCTCTGAACTCTCTTCTTCACTGTACAAATAAGGTGATCTGTGACTAATCTTCGGTGCTAAAAACCAGCTGCATGAACGACAGCGATCGATGCTAATCCTGACTCCATCGCTGGTTTCATCCGGTTTCTCTGATTGAGCCGTGACTGAGCAGGCCGCGAGGAACTCGGCATCTGGTGGGGCTGAGGAAGGGCAACGCACACAAAGCACTGGATGGTCACGGCAGCTCAAGAGCTTTTATGGAATTGAAAAAAACACTAACTGTGTCCGGAACTTTTTCAGGACGAAACGATGCCCCAATTTGATGACCCGGGAATTCCGGGTCAACTTAGTAAACAGAGGCTGAATGGCTCCGTTAATGGATCAATTCTACAACGCGGAGCAATTCTATAACACACTTCAGTCTGTCCCAGGACACTAACTCAGGTGTAAGACCCAATTATTGACCAGCAGACAGTGGGATCCGACTACGACAGACTCAGCAGGGAGACATAAAACACAGGACCAGGTGTTCAGTCTGATCAATATCTCAGAGACAGTCAACTTCACCATGTAAAACCCTCCCGGTCGCCCAGTCGCATCTTCGGTCCGGAGAAAATGTCTTTCTTCAGCATGGGGCATAACTCTGGACGGAATCCCAGTAAAACCCTTCCAATCACACCTTCCCGGAGAGCTTCACTGGGACTACTCTGGAAAAGGTGTCATTAAAGGGACGAGAAACGTCCGCGTCGATCCTTGCTTGCGGAGGAGAGACAGAAGTTTTGTTTCACTTGTCATTAAATATGAAAAATCAGATGTCGAAATGACAGGATAGATATTTTTGACGGATATATGTGTAATAGTCATCAGGTTGGAAGCTGGTAAACTGATCGGAAACAGGTCCGCAACGGTTAATACATATCAAACATGAAGTGTGCACACTCACCAGGAACTCCAAAGACAGCAATGGACACGTACAATATTTTCTGCACACTCTTGTAACTATCCCGCATTGAAGACATTTTCTCTGCTCAATGATTCGTCCCCCGTGCTTCCAGCGATTTGTCGGACTGAAATGTTAAAACAGCAGAAGCCTGGGGTTTTTAATACCATTTGGCGAATCCACAGGGACAGAATTCAACAGATTCAGAAATAAAGATTTTCAAACTATTTCCAAACAGATTACGTCAGACACTGCAATCCCCACGGTGACAGAGAGCGATTAACTTAGTGAATTTATTGTGAAACGGTAAACAATGGATAATGTGATGGTATTAAGGGCTGTAAATTGGGAGTAGCATTCTTCCAGTAAAACACCATCAGACCCATCTCACCCCCTCTTGTTTGTGTCCGTGTGACTTTCGACCATTAGTTGGGGAAATCGTAGAGAAGATCTTCTGGAATAAAAGGACCTCTCACTGTCATTCTGCAGCAAGTCTGATCACACCTCATCTGAATGCGACCTTAAACACGGGGAAATCTCCATATACTGGAAATGAACTCAACACTCGCATTTGAATGCTACTTCCCATTCCCATTCCGACCCGTCAGTCCATGGCCTCCTCTCCCGAGCGATGAGGCCACTCAGGTTGTGGGAGCAACACTTCATGTTCCGTCTGGGTGGGATACAACCGGATGTCATGAATAGTGATCTCTCGAACGTTCCGTCATTCAGCACCCCTCTTCGCTATTCCCCCATTCCTGTTTCCCTCTCTCCTTATCTCCTTACCTGCCGATCAACTCCCTTCCTCTCGCCCTTACCTTTTTTTTCCATGATCTTGTACCCTTTCCTATCAGATTTTTCTCTCTCCAACTATTTATCTTTCACAAACTCACTTCACTCCGCCACACTCCCACATTCACCTATCTCCTACCACATTGTCCGCCTTCTTCACCCTCACGCCTCCCCGCGCCTTCTTGCTCTAAATTCTCTTACTACTCCCAAGTCCTGATCAAGAGTTTCGGCCCGAAACGTCCACAATACTATTTTCTATAGAAGTTCCCTGGACTTCTGAGTTCCCTCAGTATTTTGTGCCTGTTGCTTTGAATGTAACCTGACCTCTCTTTCCTGATTATCACTAACCCCCCTCAGGGTACCGGGGGTATACCAAACTTTGTCCTGGGTGAAAAGCATGTCCACTTTCATCACCATTGAAACAAATGTTTGCTCTGAGAAATGATTCTCTGTTGCCTTCCATTTGAGTTATTTCTACATGGAATAGAGAAACGTAAAGCACAGGAACAGACCCTTTGGCCCACGGTGTCTGTGCCAAACATGACGCCATGTTTAAAGAATCGTAACTAAACCTACATAATCCGTCTCCCGACATTCCCTGCCGTTCCGTAAGTCAGCCCTCACAACAGTAACCGTGGGCAGTTGGGTCTCTATTCGTTGATACCTTTGTTGCCCCCAAAAAGGTGTCTGAACCGTCTGAGCTGTCGTATCAATTACACATGATTCCATTGTAATTACGTAGTTCAAATCAACCATTTGTCAAACACAAAATATTGTAGTAAATTATGGCATTCCAGTTTGTGAAGTTGTATTGAATCACCGACTGCTCCCATTCTCCTCAAGCGCTGAAATTCGTTATGTCGTTTGTATTTAGGATCCAAACCAAGATACACACACAGAAGTACACACATCCTACCAAGAGGATCTCCAAGAAAATATTTGTTTGTGGTAATGGATAAACACCATCACCACCAACCGCACCACGACCCACCACCAACTCGTCTCCCTGGCCAGCACATTCCGCTGTCTCAGCCTGGGAGAGGGGGGGGGGGGTGTGCATGTTTTAATCATAACACCCTGTAACCTAACCACGACCCACCCCTAACCCTAATCCCTGGACTGCACACTCCACTGTCTCAGCTGGTGTTGAGCATGTTTTAATCACAACAACCTATAACCTCACCAGGACCCACCCCTAACCCTAATCCCTGTTCTGCACACTCCGCTGTCTCAGCTGGTCTTGAGCATGTTTTAATCACAACAACATCTAACCTCACCAGGACCCACACCGGACCTGACTGCACGGCTCACAAACTCAGCAGTCCCGGCTGGGGCTGAGTATATATTAATAATAACCCCCGAAAGTGCCACAGAACACGACGGAGAGCTGGAGAGGCGGAGAAGATAGTTTAGTTGCCGATGTGTTTACATCCGTGGGCGTCTGTCTGTGTGTTTATGCCTTTGACCATATGAGTGTGATTGGCAACTAAATATTCCTGGGTTTAGTTGCTTCAGGTGTCATAGAGTAGGAGGGGCCAGAGGAGGAGGTGTTATATTGTTAGTCCGAGAAAATCTTATGGCGGTGTTTTGAGTTTGTGAAATGTGTGCAGGATAGTTTTTTGCAACAATACATAGAAGTACCGACTAAAGATGGGGCAGTGTTGGATCTCCTGTTAGGGAATGCGATAGGTCAGCTGACAGATGTATGTGTTGGGGAGCACTTCGGGTCCAGTGATCACAATAGCATTAGCTTCAATATAATTATGGAGAAGGACAGGACTGGACCTAGAGTTGAGATTTTTGATTGGAGAAAGGCTATCTTTGAGGAGATGCGAAGGGATTTAGAGAGTGGATTGGGTCAAGTTGTTTTATGGGAAGGATGTAATAGAGAAATGGAGGTCAGTTAAGGGTGAAATTATGAGGGTACAGAATCTTTATGTTCCGGTTAGGTTGAAAGGAAAGGTTAAAGGTTTAAGAGCACCAAGGTTTTCAAGGGATATTAGAAATTTGTTTCAGAAAAAGAGGAATGTCTACAATAGATATAGGCAGCATGGAGTAAAGGAATTGCTCGAGGAATATAAAGAATGTAAAATGAATCTTAAGAAAGAGATTAGAAAAACTAAAAGAAGATACGAGGTTGGTTTGGCGAATAAGGTGAAAGTAAATCCGAAAGGTTTCTACAGTTATATTAAAAGCAAGAGGATAGTGAGGGATAAAATTGGCCCCTTAGAGAATCAGAGTGGTCAGCTATGTGTGGAACCGAAGGAGAAGGGAGAGATTTTGAACGATTTCTTCTCTTCGATATTCACTAAGGGGAAGGATATTGAATTGTGTAAGGTGTGGGAAACAAGTAAGGAAGTTATGGAACCTATGACAATTAAAGAGGCGGAGGTTCTGGGGCTTTTAAGAAATTTAAAAGTGGATAAATCTCCGGGTCCTGACAGTATATTCCCCAGGACCTTGAGGGAAGTTTGTGTAGAAATAGCAGGAGCTCTGACGGAGATCTTTAATATGTCATTAGAAACGGGGATTGTGCCGGAGGATTGGCGTATTGCTCATGTGGTTCCATTGTTTAAAAAGGGTTCTAGAAGGAAGTCTAGCAACTATAGACCTGTCAGTTTGACATCAGTGGTGGATAAATTAATGGAAAGTATTTTTAGAGATAGTATTTATAATTATCTGGATAGACAGGATCTGATTAGGAGTAGCCAGCATGGATTAATGCTTGAAAGGTCATATTTGACCAACCTTATTGAATTTTTTGAAGAAGTTACGAGGAATGTTGACGAGGGTAAAGCAGTGGATGTAGTCTATATGGACTTCAGCAAAGCCTTTGACAAAGTTCCACGTGGAAGGCTAGTTAGGAAGGTTCAGTCGTTAGGTATTAATGCTGGAGTAATAAAATGGATTCAACAGTGGCTAGATGGGAGATGCCAGAGAGTAGTGGTGGATAATTGTTTATCGGGATGGAGTCCGGTGACTAGCGGGGTGCCTCAGGGATCTGTTTTGGGCCCAATGTTGTCTGTAATATACATAAATGATCTGGATGATGGGGTGGTAAATTGGATTAGTAAGTATGCCGATGATACAAAGGTTGGAGGAGTTGTGGATAATGAGGTGGGTTTTCAAAGCTTGCAGGGAGATTTATGCCGGTTAGAAGAATGGGCTGAACATTGGCAGATGGAGTTTAATGCTGAGAAGTGTGAGGTTCTACATTTTGGCAGGAATAATCCAAATAGAACATACAGGGTAAATGGTAGGGCATTGAGGAATGCAGTGGAATAGAGAGATCTAGGAATAACAGTGCATAGTTCCCTGAAGGTAGATAGGGTGGTGAAGAAGGCTTTTGGAACGCTGGCCTTTATAAATCAAAGCATTGAGTACAGAAGTTGGGATGTAATGTTAAAATTGTGCAAGGCATTGGTAAGGCCAAATTTGGAATATTGTGTGCAGTTTTGGTCACCGAATTATAGGAAAGATATCAATAAATTAGAGAGAGTGCAGAGACGATTTACTAGGATGTTACCTGGGTTTCAGCACTTAAGTTACAGAGAAAGGTTGAACAAGTTAGGTCTATAATCATTGGAGCGTAGAAGGCTGAGGGGGGATTTGATCGAGGTACTTAAAATTTTGAGAGGGATAGATAGAGTTGACGTGAACAGGCTGTTTCCATTGAGAGTAGGGGAGATTCAAACAAGAGGACATGTTTGAGAGTTAGGGGGCAGAAGTTTAAGGGAAACCCGAGGAGGTATTTCTTTACTCAGCGAGTGATAGCTGTGTGGAATGAACCTCCTGTAGAAGTAGTAGAGGCCAGTTCAGTTGTGTCATTTAAGGTAAAATTGGATAGGTATATGGACAGGAAAGGAGGGGAGGGTTATGGGCTGAGTGCGGGTAGGTGGGACTAGGTGAGATTAAGGGTTCGGCACGGACTAGGAGGGCCGAGATGGCCTGTTTCCGTGCTGTGATTGCTATATGGTTATATATGTTTGTAGCCTAAGGGAGAAAAAGTCAGTTTTAGAAAACCTAGAACATTTATTTTTCAACATTTTCCCCTCCCACATTTACACACTTAGTCCAGCAGTCGTGGAGCATACGGATCTGGGACCGCCAGAAAGTGTCCGCATACGGTGATTGATAAGTTTGTGACCTACAGTATTTGTGTCAATGTTTATGTGTGTGTGGGTGGAGCGCTGTGTGCGTCTCTGTCTGTCACTGCCTGTGGGAGAGTCTGGTGAAATGGTGGTGTTACTGATACCATGTCTCTGTGCGCATGCCTGTGCCAGTGTCAGTGCCCGTACGTGTTTCGCTTCTATTCAAATATGAAACTAACTTTATTAAAGTACTTACATGTCAACTGATACAACATTGAGATTCGTGTTCTTTCCCATATTCGCAGTGGAGTAGAGAAATGCAATAACGTCAGCGAGAACCTACATATAAGGACTGTCAAACTAATAATATCCACACGGATTTGGAGTACAGATGGAGTTGCGGTGGGGTTCCACACGGATATCGGTGTTATGACAGATTTGTGCTGTCTGCGTTTTTGGAGTTGTGACGAATCTCAAAGTTGCTTCATTTTCAGATGCTTTAATAGTAGATGCACTTATGAACTTTGTTTTTGCTATGTTTAAGGTGGAGACAGGGATTTTGTTGGAATAATTCTTGTTTGGGATAGTCTAATTTGCATGTGGGTGTGTCAGCAGTTTCGGGATGTGGATAGATATGGGGGTGCATACGGATTTGAAGGTGCGCACGGAATTCGGGTCCTCATGGATGTGGGGTCTCTGCAGATTCGGAGTGTGACCAATCTCAAATTGCTTTCATTTGGAGATACAATAATAATACTTTTAAACTTTGATCTCAGCTCGTAAATTTTTAATGTTCAGTTTGGGAACTGGTTGAAATTATTCTTACTCTGCGAGAATCTAATGTGCCTGTGGGGTTCTCAGCGGGTTTGGGGTGCTCCCTTATTTGTCGATGTGCGGCCACCTGGGGACGGACATTGATTTGGGGATACGCAGAACATCAGCGGTGGGTTGTCAGATATGGTGGTGGGCGCCAGGGTTGGTGATGTGCATAATCTCAGGGGTGCGTTGTCGAACGTGGGGTCCACACCGATTTGGGTTTAACACAGATTTGCGTGTCTCGTAGTATCAAGATTTGAAGAAAAAATTTGGGCTCTGTGCGGATTTTTAATGCCGAGGCAGATATTTTCGGAAATGTTTGAAAAGATTCTTGCTCAGGGACCATTTAACGTGCATGTGGGTGTGGAAGCGTGATCGGAGATAATCTGAGGTGAATGTCGGGATATCTGTGGATGTACACGGATTTACGGAGGCACACGGATTTGCGTTCCACAAGGATTTTGCGCCCATGTGGATTTGTGGATGTGCTCAGATTTATCAGTGCATCGGCGAATACGGGTGCATACGGATTTCCAGGTGCCGATGCATTGTGGGAGGGAGAGTGACAAATCTCAAGGATGTTTCTTTTATAGAAACTTTAATGACAATTGCAACTTGAATTTTGAAAATTGTTCTTGCTATTATTTAAACATGAGCCAGTTATTTTGTGAACTGCTTGAAATAAATCTTGCTCTGGGATAATCTAACAAGCATGTGGGCAGAGACACAGTGGACAGCTTGAGGATGAAAGGCCAAATACCACAGGGCATGTATTCCGGGTGAAAGGGGGAACACTATCTGATTAGTCCGAGACTAATGGACTACCTCATTAGTCCAAAATAAAACTTTATTTATTTTGTAATTTGGCCTAATTTTGAATATTTTTCCTACTGCTGCTGTAAAAACAAATTATATAATAGAACAACGTTAAACCTAACTCCAATGTTTAAAGGAGACGTGCGTTGCAAGTTTATTGCTTTTATATACATAGTGGTGGGTGTCTGGAATGAATGACAGGGGTGGTTGTGGAGGCAGATGTGATAGAAGCTATTGGATATATCATGAATGTCAGGAGAAAATAGGGATTTGGACCTGGAATAGTCAGAAGGAATTGTTTTTTAAGGCATGAAATGCCCAGTTCATTTGTTTCTGAACAACACATTCAGAAGTGGGGCCAGTTCCCCTGCTGTACTGTTCCGTGTTGGTAAGGCCACAGCCGGAGGACTGTGTGCATCTCTGGTCGCCCGCCTCAGGAGGGATGTGATTAACCTGGAAAGCCGCTGTACTGTTCCGTGTTGTTGAGACCACAGCCGGAGGACTGTGTGCATCTCTGGTCGCCCGCCTCAGGAGGGATGTGATTAACCTGGAAAGCCGCTGTACTGTTCCGTGTTGTTGAGACCACAGCCGGAGGATTGTGTGCATCTCTGGTCGCCCGCCTCAGGAGGGATGTGATTAACCTGGAAAGCCGCTGTACTGTTCCGTGTTGGTGAGACCACAGACGGAGGACTGTGTGCGTCTCTGGTCGCCCGCCTCAGGAGGGATGTGATTAACCTGGAAAGCCGCTGTACTTTTCCGTGTTGTTGAGACCACAGCCGGAGGACTGTGTGCGTCTCTGGTCGCTCGCCTCAGGAGGGAAGTGATTAACCTGGAAAGCCGCTGTACTGTTCCGTCTTGGTGAGACCACAGCCGGAGGACTGTGTGCATCTCTGGTCGCTCGCCTCAGGAGGGAAGTGATTAACCTGGAAAGCCGCTGTACTGTTCCGTGTTGGTGAGACCACAGCCGGAGTACTGTGTGCATCTCTGGTCGCCCGCCTCAGGAGGGATGTGACTAACCTGGAAAGGCGGAGTAAGGATTCACGGCTTTTGGAGCCGGGACTGGAGAACTCGAGTCAGAAGGAGACTGGATAATTGCTGTGCACTGATCCCAAACCTGAGGGTGATCCAACACTGATTCTGACCTCCCCCTCCACAGGCCCCACTGCCCCGATGCGATTGTAGGTTGGTGCAAAGGGTGACACGTGACAGAAATTGTTCGTAACTGAAGCTGTTGTCCGTAACTCAGAAACACGCGATTCGCATCAGAAATACAACTCCCGTTACTCACCGTACAAGATGGACTCACCTTTACTATGAACTACAACTCCTGTCACCGCGCTCAGTCGGCGGCCTCAAGGCCATATGGAAGTTGTAGTCCAAATGCTTCGACTCCTCACTCGATCACAGGTTCCAAACTTTTCCTCAACCGGCACAATCATCCGCCGGACCGACTGACCAAGACTTCCAAAAAGAACCACGCCCGCTGTTGGGGACGGCCTGGGCAACACCACCAAAGGCAGCAACTCGCTGAACTCTGCGATAGATGCTGACTGTAAATGAGGATGCGCCTATCGTAGCTCAGATTAAAGTCCATTACTTGCTGTCACTGGCTGAGGTGCCTGCCTGTCAAAAAAGAAACTACGCGGTGATTAGTTAATATGAACGTCAGCAATGGGGAGTGACCTTGCAACAAGTTAGAGTGTCATCAATCAGAGAAAAGACTGTGCTTTCAATTAATATACGTCCACATTTCGTTTGCCTTACTAACGATATTTACTGCGAAATGAAATTTGTGACGAGTATAACCGAGGTACTGAATTGTACTGATCAGACATCTAGTCGGACTGAGGAAATTAAAATTATTGTGAAAGGTGCAGAAAAGTATCTCAGTGTAAATGGTGTATTGTGGGAAACTCCAAATGGAGCTGTGATGTTTTGTATCCCAGTTTTGTTGTGAAGGTATCTAATGGGATTAAAATATTCCAGTGGAATGTTAGAAGCCTGATTTATAAAGCTCATGACTTTGATATATTGGTGTCACAAAAGAAATGCTTGGTGTCTCCTGCAAAACCAGCGAAACCTAATTGCCGACGGGACTTTAACCGTCTTGACTTCAGCACACACTGTTCCAATTCCAACCTCACACCTTCCGAATACTCTGCTCTCCGCTCCCTCCGCACCAATCCCAACTTCGCTATAAAACCTGCTGATAAGGGGGAGCTGTTGTTGTCTGGCGTACTGACCTCAACCTGGCCGAGGCACAGCGACAACTCTCTGATTCCTCCTCTTATTTACCCCTTGATCATGACACCACTAAGGAGCACCAGGCCCTTGTCTTCAATACCATCCCCAACATTATCAGCTCTGGGGATCTCCCATCCACTGCCACCAACCTCATAGTTCCTACACCCCGCACTTCCCGTTTCTACCTCCTACAGAAGATCCACAAACTTACATGTCCAGGTAGACCTATTGTCTCAGCTTGCTCCTGCCCCACTGAACTCATTTCTGCATACGTTGACACTGTCTTATCCACCCTTGTTCAATCTCTTCCCACCTATGTTCGTGACACTTCTCATGCTTTGAATTTTTTCAATGATTTTAAGTTCCCTGGCCCCCACCGCCTTATTTTCACAATAACGTCCAGTCGCTATATACCTCCATCCCCCACCGAGATGGTTTCGAAACTCTTCTCTTTTTTTTGAATACCAGACCTAACCAATTTCCCTCTACCACCACTCCCCTCCGTCTAGCGGAATTAATTCTTACTCTAAATAATTTCTCCTTTAGCTCCTCCCACTTCCTCCAAACAAAGGGTGTAGCCATGAGCACCCGTATGGGTCCCAGTTATGCCTGACTTTTTGTTGGCTTTGTGGAACAGTCTATGTTCCAAGTCTATACAGGTATCCATCCCCCTCTTTTCCTTCGCTACATCGACGACTGCATTGGCGCTGCCTCTTGCACGCATGCTGAGCTCGTTGACTTCATTAACTTTGCCTCCAACTTTCATCCTGCCCTCAAATTTACCTGGTCCATTTCAGACCTCTCCTTCCCCTTTCTTGATCTTTCTCTCTCCATCTCTGGAGACGGCCTATCTACTGATATCTACTATAAGCCTGCAGACTCTCACAGCTACCTGGACTATTCCTCTTCCCACCCTGTCTCTTGCAAAAAGGCTATCCTCTTCTCACAATTTCTCCATCTCCGCCGCATCTGCTCTCAGGATGAGGCTTTTCATTCCAGGACGAAGGAGTTGTCTTCCTTTTTTAAAAGGATGTCTTCCTTTCATTTTTTCCTTGTCCTTACCTACTGCCCCACCAGCCTCCAGGTCCAAAATATTATTCTCCGTAACTTCCGCCACATCCAACGGGATCCCACTACCAAACACATTGTTCCCTCCCCCCTTCTTTCTGCTTTTCGCAGGGATCGCTCCCTACGCGACTCCCTTGTCCACTCGTCCTCCCCCCCATCCCTTCCCACCGATCTCCCTCCCGGCACTTATCCTTGTGAACGGAGAAAGTGCTAAACTTGCCCTTACACTTCCTTCCTCACCACCATTCAGGGCCCCAGACCGCCTTTCCAGGCCTTTCACACTTCGCCTGTGAGTCGGCTAGTGTGGTATGCTGCGTCCGGTGCACCCGGTGTGGCCTTTTATATGTTGGTGAGACACGACGCAGACTGGGAGACGGTTTTGCTGAACAGCTACGCTCGGTCCGCCAGAGAAAGCAGGATCTCCCAATGGCCACACATTTTAATTCCATGTCCAATTCCTATTCTGATATGACTATCTGTGGCCTCCTCTATTGTCAAAATGAATCCAAACTCAGGTTTGGAGGAACAACACCTTATATACCGGCTGTGTAACCTCCAACCTGAGGGCATGAACAACTTCCGTTAATGCCCCACCTCCCCTTCTTACCCCATCCCTGACATATTTAGTTGTTTGCCTGTTCTCCATCTCCCTCTGGTGCCCCCCTCCCCTCCTTTCTTTCTCCTGAGGCCTCCCGTCTCACGATCCTTTCCCTTCGCCAGCTCTGCATCATTTTAGCCAATCACCTTTCCAGCTCTCAGCTTCATCCCACAACCTCCGGTCTTCTTCTATCATTTCGCATTTCCCCATCCCCCCCACTACTTTTAAATCTCTTACTATCTTTCATTTCGGTTCGTCCTGATCCTATAGATGCTGCCTGGCCTGCTGTGTTCCACAAGCATTTTGTGTGTGTTGCTTGTGTTTGTAATGCCTGTACTCAATTTGTTTTTTTTTTTGCGGTTTTCAACCAGTAAACAATATTTATAAAAAACATCAGTAACAGTATTTTAGGAAGTTTATTGTC
The DNA here is from genome assembly GCF_030144855.1 of Hypanus sabinus. NCBI lineage: Eukaryota > Metazoa > Chordata > Chondrichthyes > Myliobatiformes > Dasyatidae > Hypanus > Hypanus sabinus. Next base: position 446,827 of record NW_026778984.1, read on the forward strand.
CTGTACTTTGGTAGAAGAAATAAAAGCGAACACTGTATTCTGAAGGAAGAGAAATTTCAAAAATCAGAAATACAAAGAAATTGACAGTCCCTGTGTAGGAGTAAGGGGAGGTTAATTTGCAGGTGGAGTTTGGTGATGAGGAAGGCAGATTTGATGTTAGCATTCATTTGGATAGGGCTGAAATATAGCACAGGTATTGGACAGGTGTTGAATCTGCAGAGTTCATTGGACAGGTGGTGGATCTGCAGAGTTCATTGGACAGGTGGTGAATCTGCAGAGTTCATTGGACAGGTGGTGAATCTGTAGAGTTCATTGGACAGGTGTTGAATCTGCAGAGTTCAATGGACAGGTGGTGAATCTGCAGAGTTCATTGGACAGGTGGTGGATCTGCAGAGTTCATTGGGCAGGTGGTGAATCTGCAGAGTTCATTGGACAGGTGGTGAATCTGTAGAGTTCAATGGACAGGTGGTGAATCTGCAGAGTTCATTGGACAGGTGGTGGATCTGCAGAGTTCATTGGGCAGGTGGTGAATCTGCAGAGTTCATTGGACAGGTGGTGAATCTGTAGAGTTCATTGGACAGGTGTTGAATCTGCAGAGTTCATTGGTCAGGTGGTGAATCTGCAGAGTTCATTGGACAGGTGGTGAATCTGTAGAGTTCATTGGACAGGTGTTGAATCTGCAGAGTTCAATGGACAGGTGGTGAATCTGCAGAGTTCATTGGATAGGTGGTGAGTCTGCAGAGTTCATTGGGCAGGTGGTGAATCTGCAGAGTTCATTGGATAGGTGGTGAGTCTGCAGAGTTCATTGGACAGGTGGTGAGTCTGCAGAGTTCATTGGGCAGGTGGTGAATCTGCAGAGTTCATTGGGCAGGTGGTGAATCTGCAGTGTTCATTGGACAGGTGGCAGTGACAAGCCCCCACGCAGATACCCTTTGTTGCCGCACAGTTGATATTTTCTTTTATACAATGTTAATTTAAAGAGCCGTAGTACTTTCATTCCAGTGTAAAAGTCTCCTTTTCAGACCAATGGTTGGTCCACACAGCTGTAAAAATGAACCTGAGGGAAACACTGATATTCTATCTCGTCCTGGCCATGTCACACAGCGCTAGAAAGAACAAGTGATATTTTATGCCTAATGCTGGAGGCTTTCCAGTTACTTTGACCCCGACTCCCCGGTTGACCAATGATGTGAGCTGATCGATTAAATACCAGTGAATATGAAGGAGGGAGCGGTAGTCCTGCAAATTGAAGGGTGGCACATTTGTGATGTGAAAGCCACAGGTCACTTGTTCTCCAGGTCAATGGTAACACACACAAAACGCTGCAAAGACTCAGCAGCGCAGAATCGGGCCGGGACCCTTCAGCAGGACGGGAGGAAAAAGAATGAGAAGTAGATTTAAACGTTGGCGAGGGGTAGGTGAAACCAGGAAGGGGGTATGATCATGAAGCAAAGAGATGGGAATTTGATTGTTGAATGAGCCTAGAATCGAAACCCGATATGGGACTGAAACGAAGAAAGGGTTCATAAACAGATGGTAGACAAGCTGACGTTTCAGCACCGAAACTGAGTTCAGCTGCTCTTTCAATATTAAAGTCCTAGCGGTAAAACATGACCGTCGGTTAGCGGAGCAGCCATGAATGTTTAAAGGAACCACGACAGCTTGCCATATTTAGGAAAATCGGAGCGTCTGATCTTCGGAAGCTGGCGTGGGAACTGGCGATGGTTGTCATGGATGAGCGCCGGATACAAGTTGTCCATTTCAGGAACCCAGCTGTCATACTCGTGTCCGGATCCCTCTCAGTTCACCCCGAACACGCCGAACAGTTCCTGAGTCCAGAATTCATTTTACGATGAAGGTATGTTTCCCATGGACAAAGGTGGGTGGCAGCCGCACTGATGGTGATGGACATAACGGATTGGTATTTGATGGTTTTAGCTTGGAAATGTGGAAGGTGGGATCGGTTTTGAGGGTCTTGGGAGCTGCAAGGTGTAAGCCGAAGGGTTTCCTTTCATGAGATCCACGGAACATCCAGTGAACTTGGGTGCCTCTTCCCTCGACACCACCTGGAGAGGCAAATCCTGAGGAGACTGCCAGAGGGGTAAAACTCCTACGCCACACAGCCTTGTGAAGCGCGGCTGCAAGCTGGAAAGCAACACACGGACACTTATGTCTGGAACAGCGGGCCCAAGGGCAGCTCCGTCGTTTTCTGCTGCTCCAGTCCTTAAGCAATGCAGACACACAATTCTGTCGTCTCGCCAAAAGTATTTACCCAACCCCACTTGGCCAACATTCTCCAAACCACCATGGAACAGAGAAGGGTAAAGCCCAAGGGCAGATCCTTCGGCCCGCTGTCAGTGCCAACCATGGTACCATGAATCGGATCTCACCGGCCTACACGTGTTCGGCCTCCCTACATTCCCTGCCTGTACTCATCAACCCTTACTCCAGAAATCTTGGGCATCAGGTTCACTTGTCTCAGAAGTTTTTAAATAATTTGTGAGGGTTACTATGTTCCATCAATGGTCTTCTCCGGGAAGGTGTGACTGGCAGGGATTAAATCCAGAGTTGTACCAGTGCCGTGGAGAGAACGCTCCAAGCAGGTTTGACTGGGAGAGTTATAGAGTATAATGTTAACTGTTTCTGATTTACTGAACTACGATAACACATTTAATAACACCTTATCCAGAGTAGTAACAATGGTTTGGTCAGGATTCTCCAGGACGTTGTGTCTCGCATGGAATTAGTGCGAATTTGCCCAGAGTTGGGAACAGGCAGCTCTTTAGGGAGGTGGACTAGTACGATTTTAAGTTGCGAAATTCATTGTTTCTCAGTTATTTTACAGAGTGAATCTCTGGTCTTGTGTTTCAAATCTCCTGTGTCCCATTACGTGCACCAGTGTCCATGGATCTGCTGAAGTGTGTTATCGAATTGAACGGAGCTGTAGAATTCTTCGAGTGACGGAGTCACTGAGCCTCAGGTTACTAAGTTGTTCCAGATTATCCCAGAGCAAGAATCCGTTCGAGGTGATCTGAAAATGGAGGGCTGCAAGTACAGTCTTTCAAAATGGTCTGCCCCATCTTCAAGCAACTGTCAGGAGCAAAGTTTAAAGTGTATATATTATCAACATATTTATAAATTGTACGATTTTGATATTCATCACAACCCTGGATCTGCTGACATCCCCGAATCTGTGCGCGTCTCCAAATACGCGCACGCCCTTCACATTCTCATTGAACCTACCCCGTCTAACCTGCAATGCATGTCCTCTGGTATTAGTCATTTCAACCCTGGAAAAGGGATACATTTTGTCCACTTTGTCCATTTTGTCTATGTTTCTCAAAGTCCTATAAACTTCCATCGAATCTTTCCTCAGCGTCCAACGCTCCAGAAGAAGAAAATCAAGTTTATCCGGACTCTCATGCTAGCACAGGTTCTCTGAACCGGGCAGCCTCCTGGAAAATCTCTTCAGCACCCTCCCCAAAACCTCAACAACCTTCCTATGGTGAGGTGATCAGAACTGTATCCAATACTCTAGATGTGGCATAACCAGAGTTTTATACAGGTGCAGAATGACGTGCTGACTTTTAAACTCATTTTCTCGTCTAATCAAAGCACGAATTCCACCAGCCTTCGTAACCACCACATCGACCTGTACAGACACATTCAACAAGATCTTTGGATCAACAAGATCAACAAGATGCTTTGGATCCAAGATCTGTCTGCATAGCAACACTATTAAGGATCTTGCCTTTACAATGTACCATCTCCTTGCATTTATCGTAGTTAACCCCCACCTGCCATTTCTCAGCTATTATCTGTAACTGGTCCATATTGTGCAGTATGCTTTGCCAGTTTTCTACCCAAACCAAAGCTCCACAGATCTTGTGTAAATAATTAATAATTGTGTTAATAATGTTAATAAATTGGCAAATTAACACAGCCATTTCCATCTTCATCCAGGTCACTTATATAAATCACAGACAGTAGAGCTCCCAGCACAGAACCCCGTGGAACACGCTAATTGCAGGCTTCCGGCTCCAATAAGTCCCTTCAATCACTACAGTCTGTCTTCTGTGAGTGTGTGCAAGCCTATAATTTTATTCAGAGACTCATGAATGCCTGGTGTGGTGGTAGAAGGAAATACATGAGAGGTTCTGAAGAGGCGTGTGGGATAGGCACATGGATGTCAGGAAGTTGAGGTATATGATCATGGAGTAGGAAGGATGGATTAGTATTCGGGTGTTGTTGAATTGCTTTGGATCTGGCTCGGCACAACACTGTGGGCCGAAGGGGCGGTTCCTGTGCTGAACTCTTCTATGTTCCATGTGTCGAGTAAAGCATAAACCATTCGTCTGTTCCCTCCTCCTCACCAAAATGTATTGGTTATTTGTTATGCGGGTGGAGGGAAATTCATCAATCTTATGCTTAATAATTTCTTCTCTGGAGATTCAGTGTCGCTCAACCCGGACATTCCCTAAACCATTCGTCTGTTCCCTCCTCCTCACCAAAATGTATTGGTTATTTGTTATGCGGGTGGAGGGAAATTCATCAATCTTATGCTTAATAATTTCTTCTCTGGAGATTCAGTGTCGCTCAACCCGGACACTTTGCTCTAGTCCGCGATTAACCACTGCCTTAATGAGTATTCCTCCCCGTTATACAAATTTTCAGGTTTATTGTTATGAATATACTAAGGTGATAGGATTACTACGTGATTGAAGTGGGGTATGATGTTGAATTCTACGGAATGAGTGTCGAGGTGTGGGTTAGGGTTTACACGGGTGTGTAGGAGGGGAGTAGGTGTTAGTTTAGCGTAGGATCGGGAATGGAGATGCAGGTCTCCACTAGGGGAGAGAGCGGGGTGGATGAGAGCTGGTGTTAAGTGAGCTTGTTCGTGGGGCTGTGGCCAGATTTAGTCGGGGTGCAGTCCGGGATGTTTGTGTTGTAGGATTATGGTTAACGGGAAGGCTGGCGATGTACATGTTGGGCTGGGGAGATAGACTTGTGGAGTTTCGGGTAAACCAGAATGTGGGGCTCTGGCAGAACAACTTTTATCTGCCCCACGCCTTTCATTAACCCAGTCTAAAAAACACGGCCTAATTAACCGGGTGTGCACTGGAACGCGTCATCAGTAATGTAAACTGTTTTCGTTGGGTAATTCAGGACTTTAATCGCTCGACAGCCACACTAGGGCGACCCAGCAGTGTTGCTCCGGCCAGGCTTGTGTCAGTCCCATGGGCAAAGATATTGGAAACCATGACATCCAGTGTTTAAGGTATTTCAGATCTCTTTATTTGATATTATTTGAACAATTTCGGTATGAGGCTTCATCTTAAAGTAAGACGTAACCTCCCTAATTTAAGTTTACAGTAATCTGCATTTTGCATCTGGGTGTGGTGGGTCGCCCGGCGTAAATCAACAGGGTTTACTGGAGATTCAGAGTCACTCCACCCTGTCACGGAGAGTTTAGGGCAACTTGTTTTCTGTGGTTCCAGTTTAACTAATCGGATCCCTCTCGCCCTCTTGGTATCTTGGCTTTTACACTGACTGGGAAAATGAAGAGCATGTTACTGTTTGATTTGGTTGTGATTATGGGGGCAGTGGGAAAATCATCCCTTGTGTTTCTTGATCACTTCACTCGAGATGCAGTATTACGCAACCCTAGCAAGATGTCCTGGCCCATGCATCAGCGTTAGTTCCGATTAGGATTTAGCGACAGGGATCTGAGAATTTCGATTTCAGTTTATGATTTACGGTCAGGCATGTGGGGCGTTTCAGATCTGATTCGCGTTTAGGGACAGGGATGAGGTCAGATTATGTTTAAGGTGAGGGATGTGGAGAGTCAGAAGTCAGGTAAGCTTTAGCTTGGCCTCCACAGGTGCACATGGCAACACATTCCACAGATTTACCACCCTCCGACTAAAGTAATTCATCCCCATGTCCGTTCTTAAAGGTCGTCTTTCAATCCTGAAGTCGTGTCCTTTTGTCCTAGAATCCCCTACCATGGGAAATAGCTTTGCCATATCTAATCTGTTCTGAACTTTCAACACTTGAAATGTTTCTTTGAGATCCCCCTTCATTCTCCTGAACAGCAGGAAAGACAGCCCAAGGGCTGCCAGGCGTTCCTCATACGGTATCCCATTCATTCCTGGAATCATTCTCGTGAATATTCTCTAAACCATCTCCGATATCAGTATATCATTTCTAAAATAAGGATTCATGCCCCTACATTTATTGAATGGTTTTCTCAAGCTTTGGTATGTCTCAGTTTGGAAAAAAAATAGTAGAACTTTTGATCCCCGGTTCGATTTAGAAAGAAGATGGGCTCTTTTGCCAAATATTATTTAATTTGAATTATTTTATGTGGTATCTTGTAGAGCATCAACACCGCATCGCTGTTTTTATATTCTACACCTCTAGAAATAAACGCTGACATTACATTTCCCTCCTTCACCACCGACTCAACCTGAAGGATAATGTTTAGAGTATTTTGAACAAGGACTCCCAAGTCCCTTTTGAATGTCTGCATTTTTAATTCGCTCACCATCTAATTAATAGTCTGTTCGTTTATTTCGTCCATCAAAGTGCATGGCCATGCAGTTTCCAACACTTTATTTCATTTGACTCTTCTTTGCCCATTCCCCTAAACTATCGATGTCTCTTAAGCCCTGAGACTTAGGGGGCTGTAAGGGACAGGAATCTGCGGATTTAGATTTCAGATGATGATTTATAGTCAAACATGTGAAGTGCTTCAGGGCTGATTAGCGTTTAGGGACGGGAATGTGGCTGGGTTATAGGTCACTTATGTTTTATGTCAGGGATGTGGGGAAGTAGCCGTCAGATTGGCGTTTGGGGAAATGGTGGTGGTGGTCTAGATGTCTGGTGAGGTTTTATGGAGAGGGAAGTGTGGTGCTGGAGGTCTGATTAGATTCCGGGTTTAGGCTGAGTGATGTGGGGTGCCGGAGGTTTTCAGAGTTCAGACTGAGGTTTAGGGACAGTGTTGAGGGGATTTAGAGTTCAGATTAAGGTTTACGGACAGTGTTGAGGGGACTTAGAGTTCACTTCAGGATTTAAGGAATGGGATGTTTGGAAGTTAATTTTCATATTAGGGTAAGGGGCGTGGATGAAGGAGGTTACAGTGCAGATTAGGATCGAGGGTTGGGATGGAATTAATGGAAGGAAAGATTCATGTTTGGTTTGGGGTTTTGGGGTGTTAGAAGTCAGGTTAGGCAGACGGCAGGTTTGTGAACGATTTAAGTATCGGATTTGGTTTAATGACAAGAATGTGGGTGAGGTAGATATCATTTTGGGTTTAGGGACAGGATGTGTGGAGTAAAAGCTTACAATGTGGTTTAGGGACAGCGCTGTCAGGTAGTTTGAGGTCACATGAAGCGTTAGACGTCAGATATTGAAGTTAGAATTGAGATGATGATTTAGGCAGGGTTGCGACGTGTTAGCGGTCAGATAGTGGACCCACTATCAAGGGACTAAATGACTACAGGCCTGTTGCTTTGACATCTGTGGTCATGAAGTCCTTTGAGAGACGAGTGTCGGCTCACCTGAAGGACACCACAGAGCCCCCTGCTGGACTCCCTGCAGTTTGCTTATCGGGCAAATAGGTCAGTGGATGATGCGGTCAACATGGGACCGCATGACATTCTACAACAGCTCGACAACCCAGGATCATCTGTGAGGGTCCTGTTTGTTTGACTTCAGCTCGGCGTTTAACACCATCGTCCCAGAAATCCTCCACTCCAAACTCACCCAGCTTTCTGTCTCCCCCGCCATCTGTCAGTGGATCACAATCTTCCTGACTGACAGGGTGCATCAAGTGAGGCTGGGGAGCATCATCTCTAGCACCGGAACAATCAGTACCGGTTCCCCCCAGGGAAGTGTGCTCTCCCCACTGCTCTTCTCCCTTTACACTGATGACTGCACCTCACAGGAGCCATCTGTTAAACTCCTGAAGTTTGCAGACGACACAACTGTCATTGGCCTGATCCGAAACGGTGATGAGTCTGCATACAGACGGGAGGTGGAACGGCTGACCGTCTGGTGTGGTCAGAACAATCTGGAGCTAAATACGCTCAAGACTGTGGAGATGACAGTGGACTTCAAGAGAAGCCCCAAAATACTCCCCCCACTCACTATTCTCAACAGTATTGTGTTTGCTGTGAAGACCCTCAGATTTCTGGGTGTCACAATCCCCCAGGACCGGAAGTGGACATCCAACGCGGACACTCTTATCAAAAAGGCTCAGCAGCGGTTGTATTTCCTAAGTCAACTCAGGAAGTACAGCCTCCCTCAGGAACTGCTGATTCAATTCTATTCAGGAATAATCCAGTCTGCTCTCTGTTCGTCCATCACTGCCTGGTTTGGATCAGTTAGCAAACAAGACAAGAATAGACTTCAAAGTACCGGAAAGGTTTATTGGTGTGAAGCTGCCTGCATCCAGGACTTATATGCATCTAGAGTCAGGAAGAGAGCAAGCAGCATTATTGTAGACCCATCACACCCTGGACATCACCTGTTCCAACTCCTTCCTTCTGGTAGGCGCATTAGATCACTGTATGCCAGGACAAACAGGTACAAGAACAGTTTCTGTCCGTATGCAATCAGTCTTATCAAGACTTGACGTTTAGCATATTATAAATCAAGTCCACCCGTACATTCAACTAGGTGGACCTCATTGCGTAGAGTTTATGACTATTTGCACTATTGTTTTGTTTGTTTTTAATTCTGTACAGTGAGAGCTCAGGGAAACCGGCATCAAATTCCCTGTGTGTGTCCTCATATTCGGCGATAATAAAGGATTCTGATTCTGATTAGGAATTAGGGACAGTGATGTGTTTGTGTATATAATGGAGCGGGGTGTGGAGATTGAATGTCAGATTGGAGCATGGGGACTGAAGGTACGTCTTGCCCAGAAATGTCGACGTTTTGCAATTTTCAATAGATGATCAGTTCCAGAAGAATTTTGTGCGTTGCCTATCTGACCACTTGTAATCTTAATACGTGCCGTGCGGTTGCCTCTCAAGTGTCATGCCTGGCCAACCTGTCTCTTTAACACAGGTCACCTTGTACTGGCAGCAACTTCTTACACCTTTCCTGCACTCTCTCTCAAGTACACACACACACACACACACACTCTCTCACACACACACACACACACACACACACACACACATACACACACACACACACACCTATAGATTTTACCCGCCTCTCCGCTCTCAGCTTTGACCTGATAATATATGAAATTTACAACCAGTGTCATCCGCAGGAAGATGAAGTTGCCGGAGAGGGTGAAGAGTAAAACCACAGACCTCCTCCTGCTCTCCATCTCCGGGTCACCGCGGTTCTCCCCCTTGCTCTGACCCTTCAGCCCCTTCCGGACCCGACTGGCCACTAAAATGTGCCTGACTGTCAGAGCGTTGAGGAGCAGGATCACAGCAAAAGGCAGCAACGGAGTTAAAACAGTCTCCACCCAAGCCCGTGCTACCCAGCCGGGGTCAGTGGTACCTTTGTCCACGCGTTCACAGAACCACGGCACATTGTTGATGATCATTGTAGGCTCTACGAGGAAGTAGCGGGGAATGTTCTTTAGACAGAATAGTGCACCGGTGGTTGTTAGAACCACAGCCGCAGTTTTCCCGGTGCAATATTTTGTTTTCAGCTTCTGACAGCAAATGGCGACAAACCGGTCAAAGGTGAAAGTGACGGTGAACCAGACAGAACAGTCTGTGGCTGCGAACCTCAGTACATTGATAACCCTGCACACAGGGGTGATGTTAAAAAAACTGTACTTAAAGTAATTGTTTTTTATCCGGTACAAAATGCCTTCGAAAACAATGGTCAGTAGATCGGCCGCTGCCATGGTCACCAGGTAGCGAGTGGTGCAGGTAGAGAGGCCGCACTTTCCCCGGGACAGGATCACAATCGCCAGTACATTCACTGCAGAGAGGGGGAGAGAGAGAAACAGGGAGGGAGAAGAGTGAAGAGAACAGACACTGGGCATTACTGAACACAATCACCGGGTTTCGGATAAAGTTCAGGTCTGCGAAAATGTGTAAACAGCTGCTAGTCTAACATCTGACACGCCTCTCACTTTCTCTGAACTCTCTTATTCACTGTGCAAATAAGACGATCTGTGACTGATGTTCGGTGCTAAAAACCAGCTGCATGAACGACAGCATTTGATGCTAATCCTGATTCCATCGCTGATGGGGACCGGTTTCTCTGACTGAGCCGTGACTGAGCAGGCCGCGAGGAACTCGGCATCTGGTGGGGCTGAGGAGGGGCAACGCACACAAAGCACTGGATGGTCACGGCAGCTCAAGAGTTTTTATGGAATTGAACAAACACTGACCGTGTCGGGCCCTTCTTCAGGACGAAACGATGCCCCAATTGACGGCGGGTCTCAGAGGGAATGCCGGGTCAACTTAGTAAACAGAGGCTGAGTGGCTGCCTTAATGGACTAATTCTACAACGTAGAGCAATTCCGTAACACACTTCAGTATGTCCGAGGACACTGATTCAGGTGATAAGACCCAAATATTGATAAGCAGACAATGGGATCCGTCTATGACAGACTCAGCAGGGGGACATAAAACACAAGACCAGGTGTTCCATCTGATCAATATCTCAGAGACAGTCAACTTCACCATGTAAAACCCTCCCGGTCGCACAGTCGCATCTTCGGTGCGGGGAAAATGCCTTTCTCCAGCATGGGGCAAAACTCTGGACGAATTCCCAGTAAAACCCTTCCAATCACACCTTCCCGGAGAGCTTCAAAGGGACTACTCTGGAAAAGGTGTCATTAAAGGGACGAAAAACGTCCGGGTCGATTCCTGCTGGCGGACGGGTGACAGAAGTTTTGTTTCACGTCATTAAATATGAAAAATCAGATGTCGAATTGACAGGATTGATATATCTGACGGATATATGTGTAATAGTCATCATGTTGGAAGCTGGTAAACTGATCGGAAAGAAGGTCCGCAACGTTTAATGCACAAAAATATCAAACATGAAATGTGCACACTCACCAGGAACTCCAAAGACGGCAATGAACAAGTACAATATTTTCCGCACACTCTTGTAACTATCCCACATTGAAGACATTTTTTTTGCCCAGTGATCCTTCCCCTGTGCTACCGGCGATCTGTCGGAATGAAATGTTAAAGCAGCAGAAGCCTGGGGTTTTTAATACCATTTAGCGAATCCACTGGGAGAGGTTTCAACAGATTCAGAAATAAAGATATTCAAACTATTTCCAAACAGATTACGTCGGACACGTGCAATCCCCACGGTGACAGAGAGCGATTAACTTAGTGAATTGATTGTGAAACGGTAAACAATGGATAATGTGATGGTATTAAGGGCTGTAAATTGGGAGTAGCATTCTTCCTGCAAAACACCATCAGACCCATCTCACCACCTCTTGTTTGTGTCCGTGTGACTTTCGACCATTAGTTGGGGAAATCGTAGAGAAGATCCTCTGGAATAAAAGGACCTCTCACTGTCATTCTGCATCAAGTCTGATCACACCTCATCTGAATGCAACCTTAAACTCTCCATATACTGGATATGATCTCAACAGTCGCATTTCAATGCTACTTCCCATTCCCATTCCGACACGGCAGTCCGTGGCCTCCTCTCCTGAGCGATGAGGCCACTCAGGTTGGGGGAGCAACACTTTCTGTTCCGTCTGGGTGGGATTCAACCGGATGCCATGAATATTGATCCCTCTTCACCACTCCCCCATTCCCGTTTCCCTCTCTTGCCTTTTCTCCTTACCTGCCGATCGACTCCCTTCCTCTCGCCCTTACCTTTTTTCCATGATCTTTTACCCTTTCCTATCAGATTTTTCTCTCTCCAACTATTTATCTTTCACAAGCTCACTTCACCCCGCCACACTCCCACATTCACCTGTCTCCTACCACATTGTCCGCCTTCTTCACCCTCACGCCTCCCCGCGTCTTCTTGCTCTCAATTCTCTTACTACTCCCAAGTCCTGATCAAGAGTCTCAGCCCGAAACGTCCACAATACTGTTTTCTATAGAAGTTCCCTGGACTTCTGAGTTCCCTCAGTATTTTGTGCCTGTTGCTTTGAATGTAACCTGATCTCTCTTTCCTGATTATCACTAACCCCCCTCAGGGTACCGGGGGTATACCAAACTTTGTCCTGGGTGAAAAACATGTCCACGTTCATCACCATTGAAACAAATGTTTGCTCTGAGAAATGATTCTCTGTTGCCTTCCATTTGAGTTATTTCTACATGGAATAGAGAAATTTAAAACACAGGAACAGACCCTTCGGCCCACGGTGTCTGTGCCAAACATTACGCCATGTTTAAAGAGTCGTATCTAAACCTACACAATCCGTCTCCCGACATTCCCTGCCGTTCCGTAAGTCAGCCCTCACAACAGTATCCGTGGGCAATTGGGTCTCTATTCGTAGAAATCTTTATTCATTTGTGTTAATTAGTTGCCCCCAAAAAGGTGTCTGAACCGTCTGAGCTGTCGTATCAATTGCACATGATTCCATTGTAATTATGTAGTTCAAATCAACCATTTGTCAAACACAAAATATTGTAGTAAATTATGGCATACCGGTTTGTGAAGTTGTATTGAATCACCGACTGCTCCCATTCTCCTCAAGCGCTGAAATTCGTTATGTCGTTTGTATTTAGGATCCAAACCAAGACACACACACGGATGTGCACACATCCTACCAAGAGGATCTCCAAGAAAATATTTGTTTGTGGTAATGGATAAACACCATCACCACCAACCGCACCACGACCCACCCCTAACCCTACTCCCTGGCCAGCACACTCCGCTGTCTCAGCCTGGGAGGGGGGGTGTGCATGTTTTAATCATAACACCCTGTAACCTCACCACGACCCACCCCCAACCCTACTCCCTGGCCAGCATACTCCGCTGTCTCAGCCTGGGGGGGGGGGGTGTGCATGTTTTAATCATAACACCCTGTAACCTCACCAGGACCCACCCCTAACCCTAATCCCTGGACTGTACACTCCGCTGTCTCAGCTGGTGTTGAGCATGTTTTAATCACAACAACCTATAACCTCACCAGGACCCACCCCGGACGTGACTGCACGGCTCACAAACTCAGCAATCTCGGCTGGGGCTGAGTATATATTAATAATAACCCCCGAAAGTGCCACAGAACACGACGGAGAGCTGGAGAGGCGGAGAAGATAGTTTAGTTGCCGATGTGTTTACATCCGTGGGCGTCTGTCTGTGTGTTTATGCCTTTGACCATATGAGTGTGATTGGCAACTAAATATTCCTGGGTTTAGTTGCTTCAGGATAGAACAGGAGGGGCCGGAGGAGGAGGTGTTATATTGCTAGTCCGAGAAAATCTTATGGCGGTGCTTGGGAAGGATAGATTAGAGAGCTCATCTAGGGAGGCTATTTATGTGGAATTGAGGAATGGGAAAGCTGTAGTAACACTGATAGGAGTGTATTATAGGCCACCTAATGGGGAGCGTGAGTTGGAAGAGCAAATGTGTAAGGAGATAGCAGATATTTGTAGTAAACACAAGGTGGTGATTGTGGGAGATTTTAATTTTCCACACGTAGACTGGGAAGCTCATTCTGTAAAAGGGATGGAAAGTTTTGAGTTTGTGAAATGTGTGCAGGATAGTTTTTTGCAACAATACATAGAAGTACCGACTAAAGATGGGGCAGTGTTGGATCTCCTGTTAGGGAATGCGATAGGTCAGCTGACAGACGTATGTGTTGGGGAGCACTTCGGGTCCAGTGATCACAATAGCATTAGCTTCAATATAATTATGGAGAAGGACAGGACTGGACCTAGAGTTGAGATTTTTGATTGGAGAAAGGCTATCTTTGAGGAGATGCGAAGGGATTTAGAGAGTGGATTGGGTCAAGTTGTTTTATGGGAAGGATGTAATAGAGAAATGGAGGTCAGTTAAGGGTGAAATTATGAGGGTACAGAATCTTTATGTTCCTGTTAGGTTGAAAGGAAAGGTTAAAGGTTTGAGAGCACCAAGGTTTTCAAGGGATATTAGAAATTTGTTTCAGAAAAAGAGGAATGTCTACAATAGATATAGGCAGCATGGAGTAAAGGAATTGCTCGAGGAATATAAAGAATGTAAAATGAATCTTAAGAAAGAGATTAGAAAAACTAAAAGAAGATACGAGGTTGGTTTGGCAAATAAGGTGAAAGTAAATCCGAAAGGTTTCTACAGTTATATTAAAAACAAGAGGATAGTGAGGGATAAATTTGGCCCCTTAGATAATCAGAGTGGTCAGCTATGTGTGAAACCGAAGGAGAAGGGAGAGATTTTGAACGATTTCTTCTCTTCGGTATTCATTAAGGAGAAGGATATTGAATTGTGTAAGGTGTGGGAAAAAAGTAAGGAAGTTATGGAACCTATGACAATTAAAGAGGCGGAGGTTCTGGGGCTTTTAAGAAATTTAGAAGTGGATAAATCTCCGGGTCCTGACAGGATATTCACCAGGACCTTGAGCGGTTTGTGTAGAAATAGCAGGAGCTCTGACGGAGATCTTTAATATGTCATTAGAAACGGGGATTGTGCCGGAGGATTGGCGTATTGCTCATGTGGTTCCATTGTTTAAAAGGGGTTCTAGAAGGAAGCCAAGCAACTATAGACCTGTCAGTTTGACATCAGTGGTGGATAAATTAATGGAAAGTATTTTTAGAGATAGTATTTATAATTATCTGGATAGACAGGATCTGATTAGGAGTAGCCAGCATGGATCTGTGCGTGGAAGGTCATATTTGACCAACCTTATTGAATTTTTTGAAGAAGTTACGAGGAATGTTGACGAGGGTAAAGCAGTGGATGTAGTCTATATGGACTTCAGCAAAGCCTTTGACAAAGTTCCACGTGGAAGGTTAGTTAGGAAGGTTCAGTCGTTAGGTATTAATGCTGGAGAAATAAAATGGATTCAACAGTGGCTAGATGGGAGATGCCAGAGAGTAGTGGTGGATAATTGTTTATCGGGATGGAGTCCGGTGACTAGCGGGGTGCCTCAGGGATCTGTTTTGGGCCCAATGTTGCTTGTAATATACATAAATGATCTGGATGATGGCAAGGTAAATTGGATTAGTAAGTATGCCGATGATACTAAGGTTGGAGGAGTTGTGGATAATGAGGTGGGTTTTCAAAGCTTGCAGGGAGATTTATGCCGGTTAGAAGAATGGGCTGAACATTGGCAGATGGAGTTTAATGCTGAGAAGTGTGAGGTTCTACATTTTGGCAGGAATAATCCAAATAGAACATACAGGGTAAATGGTAGGGCATTGAGGAATGCAGTGGAATAGAGAGATCTAGGAATAACAGTGCATAGTTCCCTGAAGGTGGAGTCTCATGTAGATAGGGTGGTGAAGAAGGCTTTTGGAACGCTGGCCTTTATAAATCAAAGCATTGAGTACAGAAGTTGGGATGTAATATTAAAATTGTACAAGGCATTGGTAAGGCCAAATTTGGAATATTGTGTGCAGTTCTGGTCACCGAATTATAGGAAAGATATCAATAAATTAGAGAGAGTGCAGAGACGATTTACTAGGATGTTACCTGGGTTTCAGCACTTAAGTTACAGAGTAAGGTTGAACAAGTTAGGTCTCTATTCATTGGAGCGTAGAAGGCTGAGGGGGGATTTGATCGAGGTACTTAAAATTTTGAGAGGGATAGATAGAGTTGACGTGAACAGGCTGTTTCCATTGAGAGTAGGGGAGATTCAAACAAGAGGACATGTTTGAGAGTTAGGGGGCAGAAGTTTAAGGGAAACCCCAGGAGGTATTTCTTTACTCAAAGAGTGATAGCTGTGTGGAATGAACCTCCTGTAGAAGTAGTAGAGGCCAGTTCAGTTGTGTCATTTAAGGTAAAATTGGATAGGTATATGGACAGGAAAGGAGTTGAGGGTTATGGGCTGAGTGCAGGTAGGTGGGACTAGGTGAGATTAAGGGTTCGGCACGGACTAGGAGGGCCGAGATGGCCTGTTTCCGTGCTGTGATTGTTATATGGTTATATATGCTTGTAGCCTAAGGGAGAATAAGTCAGTTTTAGAAAACCTAGAACATTTATTTTTCAACATATTCCCCTCCCACATTTACACACTTAGTCCAGCAGTCGTGGAGCATACGGATCTGGGACCGCCAGAAAGTGTCCGCATACGGGTGATTGATAAGTTTGTGACCTACATATTTGTGTCAATGTTTTTGTGTGTGTGGGTGGAGCGCTGTGTGCGTCTCTGTCTGTCTCTGCCTGTGGGAGAGTCTGGTGAAATGGTGGTGTTACTGATACCATGTCTCTGTGCGCATGCCTGTGCCAGTGTCAGTGCCCGTACGTGTTTCGCTTCTATTCAAATATGAAACTAACTTTATTAGTAAAGTACTTACATGTCAACTTATACAACATTGAGATTCGTGTTCTTTCCCATATTCGCAGTGGAGTAGAGAAATGCAATAAAATCAGTGAGAACCTACATATAAGGACTGTCAAACTAATAATATCCACACGGATTTGGAGTACAGATGGAGTTGCGGTGGGGTTCCATACGGATATCGGTGTATTGACAGATTTGTGCTGTCTGCGTTTTTGGAGTTGTGACGAATCTCAAAGTTGTTTCATTTACAGATGCTTTAATAGTAGATGCACTTATGAACTTTGTTTTTGCTATGTTTAAGGTGGAGACAGGGATTTTGTTGGAATAATTCTTGTTTGGGATAGTCTAATTTGCATGTGGGTGTGTCAGCAGTTTCGGGATGTGGATGGATATGGGGGTGCATACGGGGGTGCGCATGGAATTCGGGTCCTCAGGGATGTGGGGTCTCTGCAGATTTGGAGTGTGACCAATCTCAAATTGCTTTCATTTGGAGATACAATAATAATACTTTTAAACTTTGATCTCAGCTCGTAAATTTTTATGGTTCAGTTTGTGAACTGGTTGAAATTATTCTTACTCTGTGAAAATCTGATGTGCCTGTGGGGTTGTCAGCGGTTTTGTGTTTCTCCCTTATTTGTCGATGTGCGGCCACCTGGGGACGGACATTGATTTGGGGATACGCAGAACTTCAGCGGTGGGTTGTCAGATATGCTGGTGGGGGCCAGGTTTGGTGATGTGCATAATCTCAGGGGTGCGTTGTTGAACGTGGGGTCCACACCGATTTGGGTTTAACACAGATTTGCGTGTCACCGGGCCATATGGAAGTTGTAGTCCAAATGCTTCGACTCCTCACTCGATCACAGGTTTAAAACTGTTCCTCAACCGGCACAAATATCCGCCGGACCGACTCACCACGACATCGAAAAAGAACCACGCCCGCTGTTGGGGACGGCCTGGCCGACACCACCTAAGGCAGAAACTCGCTGAACTCCCCGATGGATACTGACAGCCAATGAGGAGGGGCCTATCGTAGCTCGGACTAATGGACATCACTTGCTGTCACAGGCTGAGGTGCCTGTCTGTCAAAAAACAACCTACACGCTGATTAGTTAATATGAACGTCAGCAATGGGGAGTGACCTTGCAAAAAGTTTGAGTTTTAACACTCAGAGAAAAGACGGTGAAATCAGTAGATATTCGTTCACATCACGTTGGCCTTTCTAACGATATTTACTGCTGGAAGAAATGAAATTTGTGACGGTTATAACTGATGTGCTGAATTGTACTGATCAGACATCCAGTCGAACTGAGGAAATTAAAATTATTGTGAAAGCTGCAGAAAAGTATCTTAGTGTAACTGGTGTTTTGTGGGAATCCATAAATGGAGCTACGATTATTTGTATCCCAGTTTAGTTGTGAAGGAATCCAATGGGATTAAAATATTACAGTGGAATGTCAGAAGCCTGATTTATTAAGCTCATGTTTTGATATATTAGTGTCAGAATGGAAATATTTGTTCTCTCCTGCAAAAACAGCAAAATGTACGTGGTGTTTGAGATGCATGTACTCAGTCCTTTTAGCCGTTTTTGAAGTGTAAAATATTTTAAAAATACATCACTAACAGCATGTTAGGAAGTTTATAAAACGAACATTATATTCTAAAGGAAGAGAAATGTCAAATATCAGAAATGCAAATACACTTGAGTGCTGTTGTGTAGGATTCGGGGAAGGTTAATTTGCAGGTGGAGTTGGTGATGAGGAAGGCAGATTTGATGTTCGCATTCATTTCGATAGACCGTTTTCTAACAATAGATCTTGGACAAGGTTCAAGGGATGATCATGACAACTATCCTGGGATTGAAAGGCTTGTCACATCAGGAGCCCTGGGACACTAGTCTAGAATTTAGAAGAATTAGAAAGGACATGACTGAAACCTATCGAATGTTGAAGGATATCGATAGAGTGTATGCGAAGAGGGTGTTTCCCGTGGTGGGGACGACTCACCCTCAAAACAGAGAGATTTCCTTTCAGAATGGGAATAAAGAAGCATTTCTTTAGCTAGATACTGGTGAATCTGAAAGAGTTCATTGGACAGGTGGTGAATCTGCAGAGTTCATTGGACAGATGGCTATGACAAGCTCCCACACAGATACCCTTTGTTGCCGCACAGTTGATATTTTCTTTTATACAATGGTTATTTCAAGAGCCGTAATGCTCTCAGGCTGTGTAAAAATCTCCTGTTCAGACCAATGGTTGGTCCACACAGCTGTGAAAACGAACCTGGGGGAGCACCGTTATTATGTCTCGTCCTGGTCATGTCCCAAAACGCTAGAAAGATTGAGTGATATTATATGCCGAATCCTGGAGACTTTCCAGTTACTCCGCCCCGACTCCCCGGATGACCAATGATGTGATCTCATCGATTAAATACCAGTGAATATGAAGGGGGGAACAGTAGTCCTGCTCATTGAAGGGTGGCACATTTGCGATGTGAAAGCCACACGTCACTTGTTCTCCAGGTCAATGGTAACACACACAAAACGCTGCAAGGACTCAGCAGGGCGGTTTCGGGCCGGGACCCTTCAGCAGGACAGGGGGAAAAAGGATGAGAAGTCGAGTTAAAAGTTGGTGTGGGGAGGGAAATACAAAGTGATAGGTGAAACCAGGAAGCAGGTCGGCTGGTGAAGTAAAGAGCTGGGAATTCGATTGGTGAAAGAGCCTAGAATCAAAACCCAACATGAGACTGAAACGAAGAAACGGTTCATAACCAGATGCTAGTCAAGCTGACGTTTCAGCACCAAAACTGAGTTCAGCTGCTCTTTCAATATTAAAGTCCTGGCGGTAAAATATGACCGTCCACTAGCGGAGCAGCAATGAATGTTTAAAGGAACACGACAGCTCGCCATATTTTGGAAAATAGGAGCGTCCAATCCTCGGGAGCTGGCGTGGTTGGTTGTACATCGTAACAGGACCCCATCCCCTTGGCGAGATCCTGACGGCCCTGGCCACTTGGAGAGATGATGATGGTTGTCATGGATGAGCGCCGGATCCAAGTTGTCTATTTCAGGAACCCTGCAGTCTTCCTCGGGTCGGGATCCCTCTCGGTCCACCCCGAACACGCTGAACAGTTTCCGGAATTCATTTTACGATAAAGATATGTTTCCCATGGACAAACGTGTGTGGCAGCCGCGCTGATGGTGATGGAGATAACGGATTCACTTTACCCACCCTCGACTCCACCCGGAGAGGCAAATCCTGAGGACACAGCCAGAGGGATAAAATACCTACGTCACACAGCCTCGCGGTGCGCAGCTGCAAGCTGGAAAGCAGCACCACGGACTCTTATGTCTGGAACAGCAGGCCCGAGGGCAGCCCCACCATTTTCTGCTGCTCCAGTCCTTAAGCAATGCAGACACACAACTTTGTCGTTTCGGGAAAGGTATTTACCCGACCGCACCTGGAAAAAAACCTGCAGACCACCATAAAACAGAGAAAAGTAAAGGCCAAGGGCAGGTCCTTCGGCCCGCTGTATCAGTGCCAACCATGACACCATATGAAACGGATCCCACCGGTCCGCACGTGGTCTGCCTCCCTACTTTGACTGCCTGTGCACGTGTCAACCCTTATCCAAGAAATCTTGGGCATCTGGGTTCACTGTTCTCAGAAGTTTTTTTTTAATATCTTGTGAGGGTTAGTATATTCCATCAATGGTGTTCTGCGGGAAGGTGTGACTGGCAGGGTTTAAATGGCACCGTAACCAGAGTTGTGTCAGTGCCGAGGAGAGGCAACACTCCAAGGAGGTTTGACTGGGAAAGTTATAGATTATGACGTTGAATGTTTCTGAGTTGTTGAACAACGTGAACACCTTTAATGTCACCTTTTCCAGAGTAGTACCATTGTTTTGTTCAGGATTCTCCGGAGAGGGGTATCTCGGAGGGATTTAGTGGGAATTTCCCCAGAGCTGGGGACAGCAACCTCTTCAGGAAGGTGTGACTGGGACGATATTGCGTTGCGAAATTCACTGTTTCTCAATTATTGTACAAAGTGAATCTCTGGTCTTGTGTTTCAAGTCTCCTGATGCATTTGTCATGGTCAGATTACACTGTCTGTTGGTCAATAATTCTGTCCCATTACGTGAACCAGTGCCCACGGATTTGCTGACGTGTGTTACCGAATTGAACGGAACAGTAGAATTCTTCCAGAAACGGAGTCACTGAGTCTGTCGTCAGTGAGCTCCCAGCACAGAACCCCGTGAAACACCACTAATTGCAGTCTCCCGCCTCCAATAAGTCCCTTCAATCACTACACTCTGTCTTCTGTGTGCAAGCCTATAATTTGATTCAGAGACTCGTGGATGCCTGGTATGGTGGTAGAAGGAAATACATGAGAGGTTCTGAAGAGACGTGTGGGATAGGCACATGGATGTCAGGAAGTTGAGGGATATGGTCATGGAGTAGGTAGGCTGGATTAGTATTCGGGTGGTTTTGATTCGCTTTGGATCTGGCTCGGCACAACACTGTGGGCCGAATAGCCGGTTCCTGTTCTGTACTCTTCTATGTTCCATGTGTCGAGTAAAGCTTAAACCATTTGCCTGTTCCCACCTCCTCACCACAATGTAATAGTTCTGTTGTTATGCGAGCTTGATTTCATCTCTCGGTATTCAGTGTTACTCAACCCTGCCACTTTGGTCTGGCCCACAGTCAAACACTGCCTTATTGGGATCTTCTTGCCATGACACATATTTTCAAGTACATTGCTATGAATATGCTCTGAAAGGATTACGACTTGTGATCGAAGTACCTGGGCTAATATTGGATTGTAGAGAATGAGTGTCGTGTTGTGGGTTAGGGTTTCTGCGGGTGTGTAGGAGGGGAGTAGGTGTTAGTGTCTGTTAGGGATAGGAGTTGGGGATACATTCCTGCACATGGGGAGAGAGCGGGGTGGATGAGACTTGGTGTTAATTGAACTTGTTCTTGGGGGCTCTGGCCAGGGTTAGACGGGCTGCAGTCCCGGATATTTGGGTTGCTGGTCCTTAGCCCTTAGGATTAGGGTTAGCGGTAAGGTTGAGGACGTGCATGTGAGGCTGGGGGAGACAAGGTTGTGGAGTTTATGGAGGGACAGAATTTGGGACTCTGTCAGGGTTGTGAAACAATTTTAATCTGTCCCACGCCTTTCATTAAACAAGTTCAACAACTGTCGGCTTAATTACTTGGGCGGCGCTGGAATGCATCAGCAGTACTGTAAACTGAGGTCTCTGGGTAAATCAGGTTTATCATCAGTAGACACACTAACCAGGGAGATCCAGCAGGGGCTTGTGATATTCCCATTGACAAAGATATTGAAAACCATGTCATCTTGAGTTTAAGGTATTTCTGACCTCTTCAGTTGATTTTATTTTAACAACTTGGGTAGTAAAATGCTTTGAGGCCTAGTTATGAGGCTTCATCTCAGAGTAAGATGTAACCTCCCTACTTTAAATTTACTGCAATTTTATTTTGCATCTGGATGTGGTGCATCACCCGGTTTAAATCAACAGGGTTTACTGGAGATTGAGAGTCACTTCAGCCTGTCACTGGGAGCTTAGAGCAACTTGTTTTGTCTGGTTCCAGCTTAACTAACTGGATCTCTCTCATACTCTTGGTATCTTGGCTTTTTCATAACAACACTACTGAGGAAATGAAGAGCATGTCACTGTTAGGTAAGGTTTAATGGCGACTTGTTTTCTCTGGTTGAAGGATTACTAACTGGATCCCCTTCATCTGGGATGTTTCTGATCGCGTTCACGATATCTCGAAGTGCGACAGAGAACAGCCAGCGGTCGTGGCCTATGTTGTTACCAACGTCATAGGTAGGAAAAGGGAAGAGATCCTGAAAAAGGACTACAGGGAATTAGGAAAGGTTGAGAAGCAGAAGTTCAAAGGTAGTAACTCAAGATTACTGCCTGTACCACGTGACAGTAAGTAGAGGAATAGAATGAGGTGGAGGATAAATGCGTGGCTGAGAGATTAGAGCAGGGGGCAGGGATTCATTTGTCTCGATCATTGGGATCTCTTCTGGGGCAGTGTGACCTGTACAAAAAGGATGCTTTGCACATGAATCTGAGCGGAACAAATGTCCTGTTGGGAAATTTGCTAAGGCTGATGTGGAGAGTTTAAAATACAATTGTTGGTGGTTGTGAACAGAACTGAAGTGACGGAGGAAAGGGATTTGGCTCACAAATAAAGGAAGTTTGGAGACAGTTTGGAGACAGGATTAGAGGCAGATTGCAGAGAGGCACGCGCTCAGTCCGCTGGTTTGAGATGTGTCTATTTTAATGCAAGAAGTATCATGAATTAAGTGGATGAGCTCAAAGTGTGGATCAGCAGTTTGAGCTATGATGTTGTGGCCATTCCAGAGAATTGTTGGGTGCAGGGACAGTTTTGGCTACTTCAAGTGCCAGGCTTTCGATATTTCAGAAAGGAAAGGCACGTAGGCAAAAGATGAGGGGCGTGGCACTGTTGATCAGAGATAGCGTCACAGCTGTAGGAAAGGAAGAATGTATGGATGGGTTGTCTGCGGATTCTCTGTGGGTGGAGGTCAGGAATAGGAAGGGGTCACTAACTCCACTGGGTGCTTTATATAGATCACCGAATAGTAACGGGAACATCGAGGAGCAGACAGGAAAATTGAAAGGATTAATAATAAGAGGGTTGTTGTGGTGGGAGATTTTAATTTCCAAAATATTGATTGGCATCTCCCTGGAGTGAGCGGTTTAGATGAGGTGGAGTTTGTTAGGTGTGTTCGGGAAGGTTTCTTCACACAATGTGTACGTAGATCAGTCTACAAGAGGAAAGGATGTACTTGCTCTGGTATTGGGAACTTAACCTGGTCAGGTGTCAGGTGTCTCAGTTGGAGAGTATTTTGGAAATTGTGATCGCAATTCTATCTCCTTTATCATATCCTTGGAGAGAAATAGGAACACGCAAGTTAGGGAAACGTTTAATTGGAGTAAGATGAACTATGAGGCTACGAGGCAGGAACTTGGAAGCATAAATTCGAAACAGATGTTCTCAGGCCAACCTCCCGAAGAAATGTGGCAAATGTTCAGTGGATATTTACGTGGGGTTCTCTGTAGGTACGTTCCAATCAGACAGGGAAAGGATGGTAGGGTACAGGAAGCTTCTGTCAATCTCATCAAGAAGAAACGAGGAGGTAACGAAAGGTCCAAAAACTAAGTAATGATATGAATCTAGAAGATGATAAAGCTAGCAGGAAGGAGCTTAAGAATGAAATTAGGAGAGCCGGAAGGGGCCATGAGAAGGCCTTGGCGGATAGGATTAAGGAAAATCTCAAGACATTCTACGAGTATATGACGAGCAAGAGGAGAAGACGTGAGAGATTAGGATCAATCAAGTGTGACAATGGATAAGAGTGTATGCAACCGGAGGAAATAGCGGAGGTATTTAATGAATGCTTCGCTTCAGTATTCACTATGGAAAAAGGATCTAGGTGATTGTGGGGTGACCTGCAGTGGACTGAAAAGCTTGAGAATGTAGATATTAAGAAAGAGGATGTGCTGGAGCTTTTGGAAAGCCAAAATTTGGATAATTTGCTGGGACCGGACGGGATGTACTCCAGGCTACCGTGGGAACCGAGGGATGGGATTACTGAGCCTCTGGCAATGAGCTTTGCATTATCAATGAGGACGGGAGAGGGTCCGGAGGATTGGAAGATTGAAGATGTTGTTCCCTTATTCAAGAAAGGCAATAGGAATAGCCCACGAAATTATAGGCCAGTGAGACTTACATTGGTGTTTGCTACGTTGATGGAGAAGATCCTGAGAGGCAGGATTTATGAACATTTGGAGACGTATAATATGATTAGGAATAGTCAGCATGGCTTTGTCTTAGTTAGGACGTGACCTACGAGCCTGACTAAATTTTTTGAGGATGTTACTAAATTAACTGATGAAGGTAGAGCAGCAGATGTAGTGTATGTGGATTTCAGCAAGGCATTTGATCAGGTACCCCATGCAAGGCTTATTCAGAAAGTAAGGTAGCAAGGGGCATTGCTATGTGGATCCAGAACAGGCTTGCTCACGGGAGGCAGAATGGTTGTGGGTAGATCATATTCTGCATGGAGGCCGGTGACCAGTGCTGTGCAGCAGGGATCCGTTTGGGACCACTACTCTTTGTGGTTTTTGTAAATGACCTGGATGAGGAAGTGGAGAGGTGGTTTAGTAAATATGCCGAGGACAGAAATGTTGGGGGTGTTGTGAATATTGTGGAGGTCCGACAGAGGTTACAACGGGACATGATAGGATAAAGAAATGAGCTGAGAATTGGCAGATGCTCAACTCAGGTAAGTGTTAGGTGGTTCATCTAGGTAGGACAAATATGATGGCAGAATATAGTATTCATGGTAAGACATTTGGCCGTATGGAGGATCTAAGGATTTTGGGGTCCCAGTCCACAGGACACTTAAAGCAGCTATACAGTTTCACTCTGTGGTTAAGAAGGCGGATGGTGTATTGGTCTTTATCAATCGTGGGATTGAATTTCTTTCTTTCTTTCTTTCTTTTTCAGTCTTCTTATTATTTTTTATTAAAAAAACATAACATAATATTATATTAAATAGATCATGAATACATTAGATTTAGAATTAAATTAGTAACAAGATAACAATAACTTATTAAGCTATCAGCAAAAGAGAGACCGTGCAATATTCAATCTAATCTATATTGTTTATACATGAAAAAGATTTAAAATAATCATCAGAAGAAAAAAAAGTATAAAATACAAGAAAAAAATGTATATTTAAAGAAATAAAAAAATAAACCAAACTAACATGGGCAGTAATAATAGTTTATATGTATATGATCGTGTCAAAAACTCCGGAACTCCATACCAGAACAAGAATAAACAGAGTAAAGGTCTGGAAGAAGCAAAATTAATTCATATGAAAGTGTCGAATGAACGGTCCCCAAGTTTCTTCAAATTTAATTGATGAATCAAAAATAGTACTTCTAATTTTTTCTAAACTTAAACAAGAAATAGTTTGAGAGAACCACTGAAATGTGGTAGGAGGATTTATTTCTTTCCAATTTTGTAATATAGATCTCCTGGTCATTAATGTTACAAAGGCAATCATTCGTCTAATTGAAGGGGAGAATCGACTATCATCTTCATTTGGTATACCAAAAATTGCAGTGACAAAATGAGGTTGTAAATCAATAGTCCAAATTGAGGAAATGGTAGCAAATATGTCCTTCCAATAATTATGTAAAGTAGGACATGACCAAAACATGTGAGTCAATGAAGCCACATCAAAATGACTTCTGTCACATACAGGATTAACATGAGAATAAAACCGAGCAAGCTTATCTTTAGACATATGAGCTCTATGTACAACCTTAAATTGTATTAGAGCATGTTTAGCACATATAGAAGAAGAATTAACCATTTGTAAATTTGTTTCCCATTTTTCCGTTGAAATATTGTATCGAAGTTCTTTTTCCCATTCCTGTTTAATTCTGCCCGATACCTCTGGTTGTATCTTCATAATCATATTATAAATAAGAGCCACAAATCCCTTCTAACAGGGATTTAAAGTAAAAATCATATCTGAAAAATCTATCAAAGTTGAATTAGGAAAGGATGGTAAAACTTTATATAAAAAGTTTCTAATTTGTAAATATCTAAAAAAATTAGATTTAGGTAACTTAAATTTGTTAGAAAGTTGATCAAAAGACATCAAACTACCTTCACAAAAAAGATCGCGAAAACATATTATACCTTTCCTTTTCCATATGCTAAAAGCTTGATCTGTTAAAGAAGGTTTAAAGAAAAAATTAAGTAAGATAGGGCTAAAAGATTAGGGTAGGGTAAGTTAGGGTAAAAGATTTACGAAATTGAAATCAAATTCATAATGTATGTTTGACAATCTGTTTATTAAGTTTAACTAAATCAGCAGGGAGAGAGGAACCAAGAACAGAAAATAAAGAATATCCTTATGCATCATTACATTCTAAATTTACCCACTATGGGCACAATGGTAAATCTAAATCTAGTTTCCAGTATATTAAATTTCGAATATTATTCGCCCAATAGTAAAATCTAAAATTAGGTAAAGCTAAACCACCATCTTTTTTAGATTTCTGTAACTGTCTTTTACTTAATCTGGGGTTTTTATTTTGCCACACAAATGAGGAAATTTTTGAATCAATGCTATCAAAAAAAGACTTAGGAATATAAAAATTTCGGTAAAATCATCATTTTAACAGCATTGATCCGACCAACCAATGATAAGGATAAAGGAGACCATCTAGTAGTAAGCTGTTGAATTTGATGAAGCATAGGTAAAAAATTCAATCTGAATAAGTCTTTATATTTCTTGGTAATTCTTATACCTAAATAAATAAAATTGTCAGTAACAACTTTAAATGGTATCCTGTCATTCAGTAAAGTTTGTGCATTTAAAGCGAAGAGTTTACTCTTATCCAAATTTAATTTGTAACCAGAAAAACTACCAAATTGAACCAACAAGGATAGAATAGCGGGAATAGAATTATCAGGATCAGAAATATATAACAACAAGTCAATCAGCATAGAGCGATAACTTGTATAATTTCTCATTACGGGTAATACCAAAAATATTAGGAGATTCACGAATAGCAATGGCTAAAGGTTCTAATGCAATATTAAATAATAAAGGACTTAAGGGACAACCTTGTCTCGCACCACGAGATAATTGGAAAAAAGAGGATTTATAATTATTCGTAAGAGCAGAAGCAACAGGTGTATAATATATTAATTTAATCCATGATATAAAATTAGAACTAAAATTAAAAATTTTCAAGGCATTAAATAAGTATGTCCATTCAACTCTATCAAAAGGTTTTTCAGCATCTAATGAAATAACACATTCTGGGGTTGTGGGTGAGGAAGCGTAAATTATATTAATCAATTTTCTAACATTAGAGAAGGAGTATCGGTTCCTAATGAAACCAGTTTGATCTCCTGAAATAATCTGTGATAGTACCTTTTCTAACCTAATAGCTAAAATTTTTGTAAAAATCTTAGAGTCTACATTTAGTAACGATATAGGGCGATAAGATGCACATAAAGTAGGATCTTTTTCTTTTTTAAGAATTAAAGTAATAGTAGCTTCACAAAAAGACTGGGGTAGTCTCTTCTTAATAAATGCATCATTAAAGATTTCACATAGCCAAGGGGAAAGCAAAGAAGAAAAAGTTTTTAAAAATTCCATAATATAGCCATCGGGGCCAGGAGCTTTCCCTGAATTCATCGATGAAATAGCCTCTCCTACTTCAGCCATAGAAATAGGAGCATCAAATAAACTTCGATCTTCATCTGTCAGTTTGGGAATATTCAAATTGTTAAAAAAAATTATCCATCATAGACAGATCACCATCAAATTCTGATTGATATAAAGATTTATAAAAATCTTGGAAAGTATTATTAATTTCTTTATTATCAGTAGTCAGATTACCGTCTTGTTTACGAATTTTAATAATTTGTCGCTTAGTCGAAATAGCTTTTAATTGGTTAGCTAACAATTTACCAGTTCGATCACTATAAATATAAAATTGAGCCCTGGTCTTAATTAATTGATTCTCAATTAAAGACGATAATAGTAAGCTATGTTCCATTTGCAGATCAACTCTCTTCTTATAAAGTTCCTTGGTAGGAGCAACGGAATAAATCTTATCAATTTCTTTAATTTTATCCACCAATAAAGCTATATCTAGATATCTTTGTTTTCTTTTACCTGCAGAATATGAGATAATTCGTCCACGAATAAAAGCCTTAAAAGAGTCCCAAAGTATTCCTCTGTCAATCTCTTCGGTAGAGTTTGTTGAAAAAAATAAGTCAATTTGCTGTTTTACGAAGGTAATAAATTCTGGATCTTGAAGCAAAGTAGCGTTGAGTCTCCAAGATCTAGTATTAATGAAAGAGTCCGAATTCTTGATAGATAACTTCAAAGGTGCATGATCCGAGATAGCAACAGAATCATATTTACAATCAGTAACATCTGCTAATAAACGATGATCAATAAGGAAATAATCAATTCTATATTAACTATGATATACATGTGAAGAAAACGAAAATTCTTTATCTTTAGGGTTCAAAAACCGCCATATTTCAGTAATTCACGAATCAACCATAAAAAAGTTAATAAGTAAAGCTGATCTATTCGGAAGAGGTCAAATAGGTTTAGATCTATCCATCAAAGGATTCAAACAACAATTGAAATCTCCACCCATTATCAATATATATTCATTTAGATTAGGAAGGGCAGTAAATAAACGTTTAAAAAATTCAGGGCAGTCACAATTTGGAGCATATATATTGACTAGAGCCACTTTTCGGTTAAAAAGTGAACCAGTAATCAACAAAAATCTGCACTGTGGATCAGATATAATTTCATGATGTATAAACGAAATTGAGGGGTCTATAAAAATAGCCACTCCCCTAATTTTAGCAGTACAATTCGAATGAAATTGTTGATCCTCCCAGAACCTAAAAAATTGGTGATTATCCTCCCTCCTAATATGGGTCTCCTGTACAAAGATAATATTAGCATTTAGTCTGTGGAATACTTTAAATATTTTTAAGTTTAAATCGGATGATTTAAACCATTAGTATTCCAAGAAATAAAATTAATAGACTTATCCATCATGCCAATATTAATTGTATATATCATAAAAAGTTAATAAAACACATAACCCATAATTCAGGAAGAAGGAAACATGATACAGGAGCAACCGGAGAACATGACACCTCACCAATATTAATAATTTGAAGTCGGCCCATGAACTAAAAGCAAAAAAATAAAAAGCAAAAGCGTGAAAAAAGATCCCTACCCGCTCCCCCCCCCCAAAAAAAAGCCTCCAAAAAAAGCCAAGCGGCAGGCGCATAAACTAATTCTAGTATTACCCGCATTTCAAGATGGCAGCTCCATACAAAGATAAAAAAAACTATATAACACCCAGATTTAAATATAGGGTTGCAAAAAGAGAATATATATCAGTCAGAATGAAAAAAATAATATAATAAAACAAACGATCATTAATAAAAAAAAGTATAAACATTAAAATTTGAAAGTGTAATATACCTTTAAAAAATTCCATGTTCAAATACAAGAAAAATGACGTTTCAAAAGCAAAGACTTATGGGAAGAAGAAACGACATTTTGAAAAAACAACATATTACAAAATATAAATGTAAGTTCAGCAATCTATTAAAAATTTAACAAAAAAGTTATCAAAATAGGATTAAAAAAGATTTAATAGACACAACAATATATAAAAAAAGTCCAAAAAATCCAGAACATTCGTCCCATTTCCAAGTACAGGCAAACAAATAAATGCTTACAGAAAGCAAAGTCTTATGGGAAGAAGAAACGACATCTTAAAAAAGTAAATCCTTATTACAAAGTATAAACGTGTATATCCAAAACAGAAAAAAGAATAAAAAAAAAGACTTTATAAAAAATTAAAAGAGCATATATAAACGATGATGATAATAAAAAAAAGACCAGATCCGTAGGTCAGGGTAAGAAGTTATAACCCAGCTTCATAGGTTAAAACTCAAACTGAAATGGCATCTTCTCTCCAAGAAATCTTCAGCATAACACATAGTTCAACTAGAAGATCGATATTCTTCGACGAATTTCTTCGCTTCTTCCGGAGTGTTAAAAATTGCTGACTGTTATCGTTCAACGTAATTCTAAGATTCGCTGGGCATCTTAAAGCTTGTTTAAGTCCAATCGAATGAATCTCTGCCATCACTGGTTTAAAAGCGATTCTCGCTCTCATTACTTCAAATGAATAATCTTCAACAATACGAAATGTGTTGCTTTTGTGAGAAATCATACCTTTTTGACGAGCTAATCGAATTAAAAGCTCTTTCTCCCGAGGATAATGAAGGCGAACAATCACAGCTCGTGGTTTGCCTCTCGCAGCCGAAAATCTCGCAACTCTGTGAGCACGGTCGATAACAGGTTTAGCATGCAAATCTTCATCACCGAAAATTTCCCATAATAAGTTAGAGAAAAATTCAGTTAAATCACCGGACTCAACTTTTTCGGGGAGCCCGATGATTCGCAAATTCTGCCTGCGAGATCAGTTTTCAAGATCGGTAATTTTAAACTTATACTGATCTATTGTTTTAACAGTCGGATGTACCTTCTTCACCAACGCATCAATTGTACGTATTTTTTCACAAATTAATTTTTCAAGAGTCGTGATCTTATCTTCATGCCGCTGAATATCTGATGCCTGCGATTGAAGCTTAGTATCAAGCGATCTAACATCTCCTTCAAGTTCAGACATTTTCGTAGTAAGCTTATTTTCCAAACTTGCCAGCTTACTTTCCAAACTTATTGCTTTACTTTCCATTATACTTTCAAGCTTGCTTTCCAAACTTGCAAGTTTAGTATCCAGTTTAACGTCCAGAAGATTAGAAATTGCGTCGAATGATAAAGGCTCCTTAGACAATTTCTTGCTTGTAGCCATTTTAAGTCTGACAAGATTAGATCAAATATTGTTTTAGGAAATAAAGTTAATCGTAAGTATCAACCCATATGATTAAGTTCGAAAAGATTTGATTAAAGGGTAATTATAGTTGAAAAAATGAAGAGCGCCTAAAAGGCAGATGTTTACGTCGCCATCTTGAAACTCCACCCCCTGAATTTAGGAGCCAAGAGGTAATATTGCAGCTACATACTGTGCTCAGTTCTGGTCGCCTCACTACAGGAAGGACGTGGAAACCATAGAAATGGTGCAGAGGAGATTTACAAGGATGGTGCCTGGATTGGGGATCATGGCTTATGAAAACAGTTTGAGTGAACTCGGCCTTTTTGGAGCGACGGAAGTTGAGAAGTGACTTGATAGAGGTGTACAAGATGATGAGAGGCATTGATCCTGTGGATATTCAGAGGGTTTGCCATAGCTGATATAGCTCGCACGAGAGGATATAGTTTTAAGTTGCTTGGAAGTAGATACAGATGAGATGACAGGGGTATTTTTTTTTACGCAGAGAGAGGTGTGGAATGGACTTCCGGCTGCGGTGGTGGAGGAGGATATGAGAAGATAGAGGTCTTTTAAGAGACTCCTGGATGTCTACATGAGGCTTAGAAAAATCAAAGGCTGTGTGTAAAGCCTAGGTAGTTCGAAGGGCATGTATTCTGCAGTGTATTTTCTATTTTTGTATACCTCTAGAAATGTACGCCAACATTAATTTTCCTTCTTCACCACCGACTCAACTGGAGGTTAACCTTGAGGGTTTCCTGCACAAGGACTCTTAAATCCCTTTGCATCTCTGCATTTTGAATTCTATCCCCCTCTAAATAATAGTCGGCCTGTTTATTTCTTCCACCATAGTCTATGACCATACACATTGTATTTCATTTGCCACTTCTTTGCCCATTTCTCTAAGCTATCCAAGTCTCTTAAGGAGAGTTACCGAACAGGAATATGCATATTTAGATTTCAGACTATGATTTATAGACAAACATGTGTAGTGTTTCAGGTCTGATTTGCGTTTAGGGATCGGGATGTGACTGGGTTGGAAGTCATCTTATATTTGAGGTTCGAGATGTGGAGAGGTAGAGGTCAGATTGGCGTTTGGGGACATGGCTATGGTGGGCGAGATGTCTGGTTAGGTCTTACGGAGAGGGACGTGTGGTGCTGGAGGTCAGATTAGGTTGAGAGATGTGGGGTGCCGGTGGTTGTTCGAGTTCAGGTTAAAGTTTCGGGACCGTGTTGAAGCGATTTAGAGTTCAGTTTATGATTTAAAGAATCGGAAGTTTGGAATTTAATTTCCATATTAGGGTAAGGGACGCGGATGTTGGAGGTCACTGAGAACATTAGGATCGGGGGTTGGAATGGAATATTGCGAAAGGACAGATTTAGGTTTGGTGACAGGGGTTTGGGGATTTAGAAGTCTAGTTAGGTACAGGGGCAGGTTTGTGAAGGAGATAAAAATCAGATTCGGTTTAGTAATAAGCATGTTGGACAGGTAGATATCAGTACAGGTTTGGGGACAGGAATATATGGAATGAGAGGTCAGAATATGGCTTAGGGACAGCTATGTTCAGGTAGTTAGACGTCACATGAAAGGTTAGACGTCAGGTATGAGAAGGGAGAATTCAGATGATGATTTAGCCAAGGATGCTGTTTGTTAGAGGTCAGATTAGGAATGAGGGACAGTGATATGTTTGTGTAATAATGGGAGGCGGGTGTGGAGATTGAAAACCAGATTAGACTATGGGGACGGAAAGCATGTCTTGCCCCGTAGTGTCGACGACTTACAATTTTCAATAGATGATGCCTGATCTGCTGTGTTCCTCAAGATTTTTCTGCGTTGCCTGTCTGACCACTTGTAATTTTCATCTTTTCCGTTCGGTTGCTTCTTAGTCTGCTAAGTTTGATGCCTGGCCAACCTCTCTCTATAGCACAGGTCACCTTGTACTGACAGCAAATTCATAAACCTTTTCTGCACTCTCTCTGAAGTACACACACACACACACACACACACACACACACACACACACACACACACACTCCCAGCCTCTCTTTCCCCAGCCCCCACGCAAGCACTCCACTCAGCCAATCCCAGACGTGTCTCTCTTGCAAGCACTTTCCAATCTCCCTCCATTTTCTTGCGGTCCACAGCACTTCTGCTTCCAATATGCCGGAAAACTGGACGACCGCCCTGAAATAACAGCTTGGAGACCAGACGGTGGATAAGAAGATCTGGATCCCAGACTGGATACATTGAAGCTGCATCCGGGTTGCGCTCAGCGCGCGACTTTATTAATGAATTGAACCACCGAGGTGACCGGATATTTCACCGCGCTGATCACCTGCTCCCTGAATTTCGACTGAGTCACCGCGTAAATAAATGTGTTCGTGCACAAGCTGAAATTCCTCATCAAAACGCCGACCTCATGAAATATCCATTCGGAATCATTGAAATTGAAACCGATTGCTTTCACCTGATAATAAATGAAATTTACAACCAGTGTCATCCACAGGAGGATGAAGCTGCCGGAGATGGTGAAGAGTAAAACCACAGACCTCCTCCTGCTCTCCATCTCCGGGTCACTGCGGTTCTCCCCCTTGCTCTGACCCTTCAGCCCCTTACGGACCCGACTGGCCACCAAAATGTGTCTTACTGTCAGAGCGTTGAGCAGCAGTATCGCAACAAAAGGGAGGAACGGAGTTAAAACAGTCTCCACCCAAGATCGTGCTACCCAGCCGGGATTAGTGATAATATGGTCCTTACGTTCACAGAACCACGGTACGTTATCTATGAACAATTTGGGTTCCCAGATGAAGTAACGGGGTATGTTTTTCAGACAGAACAATATACCGGTTGTTGTTAGAACCACAGCTGCAGTTTTCCCGGTGCAATATTTTGTTTTCAGCTTCTGGCAGCAAATGGCGACAAACCGATCAAAGGTGAAAGTGACGGTGAACCAGACAGAACAGTCTGTGGCTGTGAACCTCAGCACCTCGGTAACACTGCACACAGGGGTGATGCTCAGAAAACTGGACATAAAGTAATATTTTTTCATTCGATACAGAATGATCTCAAAGCCAAAAGTCAGTAGATCGGCCGCTGCCATGGCCACCAGGTAGCGCGTGGTGCAGGTAGAGAGGCCGCACTTTCCCTGGTACAGGATCACAATCGCCACTAAATTCACTGGAGAGAGTGAGAGAGAGAGACAGAACAGACACTCGGCATTACTGAACACAATCACCGTGTTTCAGCTAAAGTTCAGAAGTGCGAGAATGTGTAAGTTGGAAGCTGGTAAACTGTTTGGAAACTGGTTAATACACAGAAATAACAAACATGAAGTGTGCACACTCACCAGGAACTCCAATGACGGTAATGAACACGTACAATATTTTCTGCACACTCCTGTAACTATCCCACATTGAAGACATTTTTATTTTTCCAGAGATCCTTCCCCCCCTGCTGCCGGCGATTTCTCGGAATGAAATGTAAAGGCAACACAAGCCGAGGGTTTTATTACCATTTAGCGACTCCACAGGGACAGATTTCAACAGTTTTAGAAAGAAAGATTTTTAAATTATCTCCAAACGGAATACGTCAGTCATGTGTAATCCCCACGGTGACCGATAGTGGTAAATTCAGTGAAATAATTGTGAAACGGCAAACTGTGGATAATGTGATGTTACTAAGGGCTGTAAGTTGGGAGTGACATTCATCCAGTAAAGGAAACATTCTTACAAAACACCATCTCTTGTTTGTGTCGGTGCGGCTTCCGTCCATCGGTGGAGGAATTCGTATAGAAGATCCTCTGGAGGAAAACTACCCCTCACTCTGATGCTTCGCCAGTTGTGATCGCACCTCATCTGAATCCAACCTCAAACACGAGAAATTCTGCAGATGCTGGAAATCAAATGAACACTCACATTTCAATTCTACCCTTCTTTCTCCTTCCGACACGTCAGTCCGCGGCCTGCTCTACTGCCCCCATGAGGACACACTCCGGTTGGAGGGGAAACACCTTATATTCCGTCTGGGTGGGCTGTAATCTGATGTAATGAATATTGATCTCTCGAACTTCCAGTAATTCTCCGCCCTTCACTATCACCTGTTCCCGAGTCCATCTCTCACCTTATCTCCTCACCTGCCGATCAACTCCCTCAGGTTTCCTTGCCTGTCTTCCATGGTCTTCTAGTCTCTCTTATCGGACTTCTCCTTCTCCAAACAACTATTTCCTTCACTAATTAACTTCCCAGCTCTGTACATCACCGCTCCCACACTCAACTATCACTTACCAGCTTGTAGGCTTTCCTTCCTTCCCGCCACCGTCTTGCTCTGAATTCTCTTCTCTTCAGTCCTGATGAAGGATTTCGGACTGAAGCGTCGACTGCTTGCTCTTTCCCATAGATGCTGCCCGGCCTGCTGAGATCCTCCTGCATTTTGTGCGATTGCTTTGAATGCAATCGCCTCCCTCTTTCCTGATTACCACTAACCTTCCTCAGGGTATCCGAGGTATAAAAACATTTTTCTGGGTTTCAAATATGTCCGCGTTCATCACCATAACGTTTTACCTGTGAAAATAAACGTCACTGTCCTCTATTTGTCTTATACCTAAAACGGAGAAAGTTAAAGCACAGGAAGAGTGCTTACGGCCCAGAGAATTTGTGCCAATCGGAACACCACATCCTAACTACTACAGATCACCCGTCTCCCTACATTCCCGCCTGTCGGTGCATCAGCCCTAACAACAGTAACCGGACACTTGTGTTCTCTCTGTTCTCAGAATACTTAAGCATTTGTGTTGATTTGTTTGTCTCAAAAAAAGTTGTTGAACCGATGGAGATGTATTAATTGAATGTGATTCCATTGTAAATATGTACTTTAAATGAACTGTTTGACAGAAACAAAATATTGAAGTAAATTTACTCATTGTAACTTATGAAATTATATTGAATGACCTACTGTTGCCATTCTCCTCCAAAATATAAACCCATGGGACATTTTGTGTCTGAGGGATTCTACCGAGAAGGTCTCCAGTACAATGTCTATGTGGTGATGAAAAAACACCATCCATTAACTTCACCAGGACCCACTCCTAACCACGCTTAATGGGTTGCAACCACAGCAGTCTAAGCTGCGGTGGGGGTGGGTGTATCTTTTTCTCTGTTGTCTGTGTCTCTGAGTTTATCTGTGTGTGTGTTAACGTGTAGCACAATCTATGTTTGTCTCGATCTGGCGCGTGTACGTATGTGTGTGTGTGTGTGTCTGCGCGACAGTGATTTATCTCGATGTGTGCACAACTGTATGTCTGCCCGCGCACGTGTTTGTGTATGTGTAGGCCTGTTTGTGTGGGTGTGAGTGTATGTCTGTGGCTGAGGATTTCTGTCTGTTTTTTTTTATATCTGTCGCTATACGTGTAGGTGTGTGTATCTATATCTACGCGCACCCGTGTGTGTGTGTGTGTGTGTGTGTGTGTGTGTGTGTGTGTGTGTGTGTGTGTGTGTGTGTGTGTGTGTGTGTGTATACCTTTCTTTCTTTTTACAAAATTTTTATTCAGAAAAAAAGATTTACCGTGTGCAACACACCGATACATCGCAACATAACTCGCGTACAATCATATATTGTAACACAATTGATCAACATGCTGTAGCAAAATACATAAAGGTATACCACTCTGTAATCAAAAATTTAAAGGTAAGTCATACGTGATAAAAGAATTTTTTTAGATAAAAATGTCAATCCCCTACCAACTACCAAAGAAAAAAGCTGATGTATGACGACGGATAATTAGAAAAATAACATATTCACTAAAGAAGAGAAGATAAAAATATACATAAAAGTATATTTATAAATATTTATAAATTGGAAAACTAATTTCGGAAAGGTCCCCAAATATCATAACAAGATTGTTTCGAATTTAGGAATGAGCGGCGGATCTTTTCATAATTTCAATACGACATAATATTACGTAGCCATTGAAGATGTCTCGGAGGAGTAGACTCCTTCCATTTAAGCAAGATTGCTCTTCTTGTTAAAGAGAGGTAAAAACTAAAACTTGTCGGTTAGAAGTATTTAAAGTTATATCTTCATTTGCAATAATACCAAACAAGGCATTAAGGGGATTTGGTTCAAATTGGACCCTAACAAGTTGAGAGAAGGTATGAAATACTTCCCACCAAAACTTTTCAATTGCAGGGCAAAACCAAAACATATGAATTAAAGAGGCATCAGCAGAGTTATTACAAAGTGGAGAAACATTCGGGTAAAAACTGGAGAGCTTCAGTTTAGAAATGTAAGCTCTATGAACCCCTTTAATTTGTAGATGAGAATGACGAGCACAGAAAGATGATTTATTAACCCGTTTAAGAATTTTATTCCATCTATCATCAGAAATCTGACCATTTAGGTCATCCTCCCAAGCTTTTTTAAAATTTTATCTAAGAAGCCTTGTCTAGAATCAATCAACAAGTTATAGATACCGGAAATAGAACAATTAACAAAAGGTTTTAAATTTAAAAGATCGTCCAGTAAATTTTTACCAAGACCTATAGGTAAAGTAGTTAATTGGAAACATAGAAAATCTCCCATTTGAAGGTATCTGTAAAAATGTGTTTTTGGGAGTGCAAATTTATTTGACAATTGCTCAAATGAAGCAAGAAATCCTGAGATAAACAGGTCCCAAAAACACTTAATACCTAGTTTATCCCAGTCTTTAAAGACTTTATCAGTCATGGAAGGGATAAAAAATAATCAAGGAGAATGAGAGATGATAATGAAAAATTCGCTAAACCAAAAACACATCTAAATTGAGACCAGATCCTTAAAGTTTACTTAACAATTATGTTATCTGTTGTTTTATTTGCGGAAAAAGAAGAGCATGATCCAAGAAGAGAGACAATAGAGGAATTTTTTACAGAATTAACTTCTAAGGAGACCCATGATCGGTAATTTTTACGATAAATATAGTAGGACCAGAATGTAATATTCCTTTTATTGGCAGCCCAATAGTAAAACCAAAAATTGTGTAGGGCTAGTCCACCCACCTCGATATTTCTTTGTAAGTGAACTTTACTTAAACGAGCTTTTTTATTATTCCAAATTTAAGAGGATAAAATTGAATCAAAGTATGTCTTAGGAATAAAAATAGGTAAGGCCTGAAAAAGATATTAGAAATTAGGAAGAATCTTTATATTAATCGAACTAATTCAGTCAATTAGGGATAATGAAAGAGGGGACCATTTAGAAAGCGTCTTTTTCACATAATTCAATAAGGGGTTTAAGTTTTCTTTAAATAAATTCTTGAAGTTTTTAGTAATTGTTACACCTAGATATGTAAATTGAAGTAACAACTTTGAACGGAAATTTGGCATTTGATGACTTTAGGTCATTTAAAGAAAATAGCTCACTTTTATGCAGGTTCAGATTATCCTGAAAAAGAACTAAACTGGGAGATTAAAGAATGAACCAAAGGTAAAGAAGTTTCAATGTTAGAGATAAAAGGTAAAGTATCATCAGCATATAATGAAATTTTATGAGACATACCTTCCCTTAGTGTAGCGGCAATGTCCTTGGATTCTCGAAGTGCTATTGATATGTGTTCTATAGTTAAAGCAAAAAGTAAAGGACGAAGAGGACAACCTTGTCTAGTTCCCCGCTCTAATTTAAAGGGCTTAGAAATTTGGGAGTTAGTAATAACCTGAGCGCCAGGAGACAAGTAGATTAATTTAACCCAACAAATAAAATTAGGCCCAAAACTAAACTTTTCTAAGGTCTTAAAAAGATAATTCCACTCAATCCTATCAAAGGAGTTTTCTGCATCTAAGTATAATATACACTCTGATTTTTTTTGGATGGTCAATATATCACATTCAGTAACTGACGTATATTAAAATGTGAGTAACGATTTTTAATAAATCCTGTCTGGTCATGTGATATAATAGATGGTAGAATATTTTCAAGTCTTCGAGCTAAGATTTTGGATAAAATTTTTGCATCAACTTTTAATAAAGAAATCGGTCTGTACGGAGAACATTGAGCTGGATTTTATTTTTTTTTTAAATAAGAGAAATAAAAGCTTCATAAAAGGATTGAGGGAGTTTACCTGATTTAAAGGACTCTGATAACACAGAGGAAAAATAAGGTGTAAGTAACGTGGTGGAAGTTTTATAAAACTCCCCAGGAAAGCTATCAGGTCCTGGGGTCTTACCAGAATGTAAAGCACGTTTAGCCTTAGCCACTTCTTCACTAGAAATAGGCTGATCTAACTGTGTTCGACTATCAGCAGACAATGTAGGAATGTTGATATTACTGGAAAAAACATTCACATAGGTATCATCTGAAGAAGAGTCAGACTGATACAACTTAAGGTAAAAGTCTTTCAATACGTTTTTAATTTCAGAATGGTCGGAAGTCTTATTTCCATTATCTTTTAAAAATTCTGAGATTTGTCGATTAACTGTAAAAGATTTTAAGCGATTGGCTAGCAAACTACCAGTTCTATCCCCGTGAATGTAAAATTGAGTTTTAACTCTCAACAGCTGTCATTCAATTGTGTAAGTCAGCAGAAGATTATACTTGGATTGGATTTCAATACGCTTATTATATACACATGGATCTGGAGATAGGGCATATTTTCGATCAAGATCTTTTAATATAGCTGCTAGGTCAGACCTTCCTTTGTCAACATTTTTTCTTAATATAGGTAGAGTTCCTCCACGAATATATGCATTAAAAGTATCCCAGGCTATATTACCAGCAATATCTCCTTTAAAATTATCTTTAAAGAAAAAAAGTAATATGGTTTTCCAAAAATTTTAGAAAATTTTTATCAGATAACAATGATAAGTTAAAACGCCAACTTCTATTTGGTACAGAGTAAACAGGTAATCTTAAAGCCAGAAGCACAGGTGCATGAGCAGACAAAGCAATCTCCTTATAATCACAGGATCGTACCAGTGGAAGCAAGTTTCTGTCTATAAAAAAAATAATCAATCCGAGAATACATATGATGAACCTGAGAGAAATATGAATATTCCTTTTCTTGGAAGTGTAAAAGACGCCACACGTCAAGAATACCACATTGAGATAAAAAAAAAAGATTTAAAAAGCAGGACTGATTTATTAGTGACAGGGGTTTTACTTGAAGAGCTGTCTAATAGAGGGTAAAGCCAAAAATTAAAATCTCCACCCAACACTAAGGAATACCGAGTCCAATCAGGCAGAAAAGAGAAAAGACGTTCAAAGAACAAGGAGTCATCTGTATTTGGAGCGTATACATTCGCAAATACGATTAGTTTATTCTCAAGACTACCCGAAATAACAACAAAGCGCCCATTTGTGTCAGAAATTACATTATGTTGAGTAAAGGATACATTCTGATCAAACTGGATAGAGACGCCTCTCGATCTAGATTGAGAGGGTGAGTGAAAATGTATACCCATCCGTCCTTTGAAAGAATGTGAAATATCATCTTCACAAATATAGATTTCTTGGAGAAATATTATATGAGTATTAAGTTTCCCGATATAAGTGAAAATGTTATTTCGCTAAACAGGGTTATTTAGACCTTTCACATTAAAACTGAGTATATTAATAAAAGAATCCATCAAGTATCCTTTAGTGATGTATAAAAGGTAATCACAGCCATGTAGATAGTGAATAAGTAAAACAGTAAAAACATCCAATCAGCTTAATAGAAGAACCCATTTCCCCCCTCTCTCCCCCAAAGAGAGAAATCAGCCAAGAGAGGCTGAAGACTAAATCTAACGTTCCCAACCC
This sequence comes from Hypanus sabinus, assembly GCF_030144855.1. Classification (NCBI taxonomy): domain Eukaryota; kingdom Metazoa; phylum Chordata; class Chondrichthyes; order Myliobatiformes; family Dasyatidae; genus Hypanus; species Hypanus sabinus. The sequence goes on from NW_026778984.1 coordinate 487,532, forward strand.
TATACTCCGGTGGCTCCAGAAAATATATATGCATAGCTGTGCTGAATAAACGATTGTAAATATATATACACAAAAACAAAATATCAAAGTAAATAAGTTTGCTAATTACGAAAAATAAACCATGGGAAAATATAAGTATTAGTCTCGGTTAAAAAAAAAGGAAAGACAGATAAGGAAAATCAATAAGTAAAACAGCTAATGCTCACGGGTGCAAAAAAAGTAAAGAAACAAATAGAAGATAATTAAAATGGGAAGCGGTTTAGATAGCTTCCTACATGACAAATTTAAGGCATTCAAGGGAGAGCAAAAAAAGGATAAAATGGCAAAATAATGAAAGAACCAAAAAACAGCAATAAGAAATATAGAATATTGTGTATTATTGAAAAACAGTAAAAGACCGAAAGCTATATAAACAATCAAAAGATAGAAAAAACCTGAGTGAATTTAAGGTAAATCAAAACACCCTATAGTTTCATTCCTTCGTGATTACTACATGTACACCCTACATAATTACTTTCACTCAAATTACGGAAAAGACGGTAAAATCAATATAACACTGAGAATATAACGTATTGTTTAAAAAGAGATGTGGAAAACAGCAAAAGAGAAAATGAATGTAGTCTGCTTGCATATTTTGCATAGTTTGAAAGATATCAAGGCCCCAGTTACATAATCAAACAAATGATTAAGACTTCGTAAAACCAAGAAGCCTTGTTATCAACAAAACGCCAATTACTTGATTGAACACCTGGAATTAAAACATTTAACATAAAACAACTCAAAGTTTAATTTAAGGATGGAGACTTTGTAAAACTTTCTTCGCTTCTTCAGGCTTCGTAAACCAAGAAACCTTATTATCAGAAGTAGTAACCTTGAGTTTACAGAGATCTCCAAGTGAAAGGCGACAGCCAAGCTTAAAAAAATCAGACATGACCTCTTTAAAAGCCTGTTTAGCTCTTGGAACTTCCAGTGGATAATCTTGAACGATCCGAAACTGTTGATCACGAAATTGTAATATACGTTTCTTCCTTGATTCACGATGGATCTATTCTTTAATCTGATAGTCATAAAAGCGAATGATAACAGAGCGAGGTCTGGCAGGATCCCAATTAGGTGGGATAACTCTGTGAACGCATTCAAATTTTGGGAGATCCGATAATATATCAGGGCATAAATCTTTCAGCATTTGAGCACAAAAATCGATAGGTTGATTACCCTCCCGATTTTCAGGAAGCTCAAGAATTCTGATATTGCACCTTCGGTTCCTGGTCTCTAAATCTGTAAATTTCTTCAGTAACGCATCGTATTTTTTAAGTTCTTCCTTGGAAATTTTCTTGAAACCTTCGATATCCTTCTGCAACACCGGCAAAGATTCTTCGTGTAGCTTAATACGAGTTTCGTGGTCATTCACAGCCTGCTGTATACTTCCAAGTTTCCGATTAAGCGTTTTCAGTTCGGATTTAACCAGGCCGAAGGAAATCTGTAACAAGTCAAACTTGGACTCCAAGTCATCCAGTCTATCCAATTTTTCGAGTTTCTCTGACATTTGTCGAATCATTTCAGTCAACGTCTCTAAAGTAGTCTCTTTTTTTTTTGACTGCTTTCTACTCCTGGTGCTCTCACCGAGATAGGTTTAAACAGCAAAGTAAACGAATAATTTCGGAGCAGGCAGCCAGAGCAACCTACTCCATTACAGCCACCAGAAGTCTCATGTTTACCTATGTCAGTGTGTGTTTCACGGCACGCCTCTCTGTATGCCTCTGTCTGTGTGTTTGTGTGTTTTTGTCAGTGTCTCTGTGCATGTGTGTGCGTCTGTGTCTTAGTCAAGTCAAGTTAATTTTATTGTCATTTCGACCATAACTGCTGGTATAGTACACAGTAAAAACGAGACAACGTATTTCAGGATCATGAAACAGTACAAAAACTACACTGAACTACGTGAAAACAGCACAGAGAGAAAAAAAACAAACTACACTAGACTACAGACCTACCCAGAACTGCATAAAGTGAGAGTCAGTGTTTGCGCTCCTCTATAATTGTCTGTGTCTTGGTCTGCCTCTCTGTGTGTGATTGTGTGTGTCTGTATCTGCTTCGTTGCGTGTCTGACATTGTCTGTGTTTGTTGGCACAGTCTGATTCCACAGTCTGTTGTGTGTGCGCATGTTCGTATGCGTGTGTCTGTGTGGGTAGATCCAGTTACTTGTGTGCGTATCTCTCTCTCTGTGTCGGTGGGAGAGACTGTGTGTGTGTGATACTGTGTCTCTCTCTGTACATGCATGTGCCCGTGTCCGTGTGTGTTTCTATTCAAATATGAAATTAACTTTATTATTGAAGTACGCACATCTCAGCTTAGACGAGAATCATGTCCTTACTGACATTCCCAGTGGAACATAGAAAAGCAATAAAATCGGTGGGACCTCCACTCAAAGGCATTCAAACTAATAATATGCACACGGATCGGGGTAGACAAGTGGATTTGCGGTGGGTAAGACAATATGGGGTTGCACACTGATTTCAGAGTTCGAGACGAATCTCGAAGTTGCTTCATTTACAGATACTTTGCATTGTGAAGTTTGTTGTTGCTATTTTTTACGGTGGCAGCAATCACTTTGTTTTGGGATAATCTGATTTCCTCGCGGGTGTATCAGCGGGTTTCGGGACGTGTATAGATGTGCCCTTGTGTATGGATCTCGAGGTGCGCACCGATTTCGGGTTTCGGGATAATCTGATTTCCACGCGGGTGTATCAGCGGGTTTCGGGACGTGTATAGATGTGCCCTTGTGTATGGATCTGGAGCTGCGCACCGATTTCGGGTTTGGGGATAATCTGATTTCCACGCGGGTGTATCAGCGGGTTTCGGGACGTGTATAGATGTGCCCTTGTGTATGGATCTCGAGGTGAGCACCGATTTCGGGTTTGGGGATAATCTGATTTCCTCGCGGGAGTATCAGCCGGTTTCGGGACGTGTATAGATGTGCCCTTGTGTATGGATCTGGAGCTGCGCACCGATTTCGGGGGCCTCACCGAAGCGGGATGTCTGCAGATCTGGACATGTGGCGAATCTCAAATTTGTTTCATTCACAGAGACGTTAATAATAAATTTAATTTGAACGAACTCACACAGGTAAGATTTGTGCCGCGTGCGGATTTTAAAATGACGAGGCGGTCATTTTGTGAATTGTTTGAAATGATTCTTCCTTCAGGAACATCGAATGTGCATGTGGGGATTGCAGCTGGATTTGAGCGCGGACGGCTTTGGGGATGCGGGCAGATTTAGGCTTATATTCCTGAATATGGAATTTGCACAGATTTATTGGTCTGCTGTCGAATATGGCGCTGCACACGGATTTGGGATCTGGCTGTGTCGGCGCATTTGGAATGTTACCCGTTCTAATGTCTCAGCATGTTCCGTCTGTGCCTGTGGAAAAGCCTCCCATCGGCCATCTGCGTGATTACTTCGTCGCCGACTTGGTCGCTCTTCGCCCGAGATTTCGTCACCGGTTTACCCCCTTCATACAGAAACACCACCGTACTCACCGGGGTAGACAGGTTCTTCAAGAATCTGCACTTTGTAGCCCTCCTTACACTCCCTTCTGCTCAGGAAACCGCAGACCTTCTCGTCCGTCACTTCTTCAGCCTCCATAGAATCGCCGCGGACAATGTCACCGATCGGGGTCCCCAGTTCATCTCGTAGGTACGGAAGACCTTCTGTCAAGCCGTTGGTCCCTCAGTCAGCCTGTCATCCGGCTTCCACCCACAGACTAATGGGCAAACGGTACGTGTCAAGCAAGACTTGGAGGCGACGCTACTTTGTATAACAACCAACAACCTGGCTACCTGGAGTGATCACCTCGCTGCCATCGGAAGATCTCCCTTCGAGCGCTCCCTTGGGTACCAACCCCCGCTGTTCCCCGCGCAAGAAAAGGAGATCGTGGTGCCGACTGTTCCGGCCAAAATCGATCGGTGCTGCAAGGCTTGGGAGGACAGACGCATGACCCTGCTCAGATCAGCCAATCGGAATGGGCGGATGCCGATCGGCACCGGACTCCTGCTCCTGAGTATCGACCTGGGCAGATGGTGTGGATTTCATCCGAAGCCATCCCTCTCAAAGACGAGCCTAAGAATCTCGCCACTCGCTTCCTTGGACTTTTCGAGGTCTAAAGTATCATCAGTCCCACAGCTGACCTACGTAAACTACATCCAACCTAATTTTCATGTTTCCCAGTTAAAACCACTTTCCGTCAGCCCCTTGCGTCCTCCGACCGAAACGTCTCCACCCGCCCGCATTAGGGCATCCATATCCATCCGGCCTACTCCGTCCGACGGCCAATAGATATGCGCCGTCGGGGCAAAGCCTCCAACACCTGGCCGACCGGGAAGGGTACGGCCCAGAGTTCCTTGATTGGAGGGATGCGGGTATTGTTCCCTTATTCACGAAAGGGAATAGCGATTGCCCACGGAATTATAGGCCAGTGAGTCTTACTTCTGTGGTTGCTGCGTTGACGGGGAAGATCCCGAGAGATAGGATTGATCAACATTTGGAGAGGCAGAATATGATTCGGAATAGTCAGCATGGCTTTGCCAAAGGCAGGTCGTGCCTTACGAGACTGATTGAACTTTTTTTTTGAGGATGTGACTAAGCAAATTGATGAAGGTAGATCCGCAGATGTAGTGTATATAGATTTCAGCGAGGCATTTGATCAGATACTCCATGCAAGGCTTATTGAGAAAGTAAAGACGCATGGGATCAAAGGGGACATTGCTGTGTGGATCCTGAACTGGCTTGCCCACAGGAGGCGAAGGGTGGTTGTAGACGGATTATTTTCTGCATGGAAGCCGGTACCAGTTGTGTGCTTCAGGGATCCGTTTTGGGACCCCTACTCTTTGTGATCTTTATAAATAACCTGGGCGAGGAAGTGGAGGGATGGTTTAGTAAATTTGCTTATGACGGAAATATTGGGGGTGTTGCGAATAGTGTGCCGGGCTGTCAGAAGTTACATTGACAGGATGCAAAACTGGGCTGAGAAGTGGCAGATGGAGTTCAACGCAGATGAGTGAGAAGTGGTTCATTTAGATGAGTCAAACCTGACGGCAACCTAAAGTCTTCATGGTAAGACTCTTGGCAGTGTAAAGAATGGGAGAGATCTTGGTTTCCGAGTCCATAGGACACTGAAAGCTGCGAAGCAGGTTGACCCTGTCGTTAAGAAGGCATGCGGAGCATTGTGATTGACTTTAAGAGCCGAGACGTAATGTTGCAGCTGTGGAGGACCCTAGGCAGACCCAACTTGGAGAACTCGGGTCAGTTCTGGTCGCCTCATTAGAGGAAGGACATGGAATCCATAGAAATGGTGCACGGGAGATTTATAAGGATGTGGCCCGGATTGGGGAGCATGGCTTATTAAAGCATGTTGAGTGAACTTCGGCCTTGGGGCGACAGAAGATGAGAGGTGACTTGATAGAGGTGTACAAGATGATGAGAGGCATTGATCCTGTGGATAGTCAGAGACATTTTTCCATAGCTGAAATGGCTAGCACGAGAGGGCATAGTCTTAAGGTGCTTGGAAGTAGGTACAAAGGAGATGTCAGGAGTAAATTTTTACGCAGAGCGTAGCGAGTGCGTGGAATGGTTTGCCGGCGGCAGTGTTGGAGGCAGATGCGGGGAGGTAGAGGTCTTTTAAGAGACTCCTGGATGTCTACATGGGGCTTAGAAAAATAGAAGGCTGTGGGTAAAACCTAGGTAGATCGATGGCCCTGTATTGTGCTGTGTGTTTTCTATGTTTCTATACCTCTAGCAATGTACGCCAGCATTAATTTGCCTTCTTCACCACCGACTCAACTGGAGGTTAACATTTAGGGATTCCTTCACAAGGACTCCTAAGTTCCTTCTATCTCTGCATTTTGGATTACAGCAAGGCATTTGATAAGTTACTCCTTTCAAGGCTTATTGAGAAAGTAAGGAGGCATGGGATCCAAGGGGCCATAGCTGTGTGGATCTAGAACTGGCTTGCCCACAGAAGGCAAACACTGGTGGTAGACAGATTATTTTCTGCATGGAGGCCGGTGACAAGTGGGGTGCTTCAGGAATCGGTTTTGGGACTCCTACTCTTTGTGATTTTTATAAATGACTTTGGATAAGGAAGTGGACGGATGGTTTTGTAAATTTGCTGATGGTATAAATGTTGGGTGTGTTGCGAATAGTGTAGAGGGCTGTCAGAGGTTACAACGGGTCATTGATAGCATGCAAAACTGGGCTGAGAAGTGGCAGATGGAGTTCAAACCAGATAAGTGTGAGGTGGTTCATTTAGGTGGGTCAAGTATGATCGCAGAATGTAGTATTCATGGTAAGACTCTTGGCAGTGTAGAGAATGAGAGGGATCTTGGGGTTCGAGTCCAAAGGACATTCAAAGCTGCGACGCAGGTTGACTCTGTGGTTAAGAAGGTGGATGTTGTATTGGTCTTTATTAATCGTGGGATTGAGTTTAAAAGCCGAGAGGTAGTGGTGCAGCTATATAGGACACTGGTCAGACTCCACTTTGACTGGTGTGCTCAGTTCTGGTCGCATCACTACAGGAAGGACATGGAAAACATAGAAATGGTGCACATGAGATTTACAAGAATGTTGCCTGGATTGGGGAGCATGGCTTCTTAAAACAGGTTGAGTGAACTCGGCCTTTTCTCCTTGGAGGGACGGAAGATGAGATGAGTCTTGATAGAGGTGTACAAGGTGATGAGAGGCATTGATCCTGCGGATAGTCAGAGGGCTTTTCCATAGCTGAAATGGCAAGCACGAGAGGGCATAGTTTTAAGGTGCTTGGAGGTAGGTGCAGAGGAGATGTCACGGGTATTTTTTTACACAGAGAGTAGTAAGCGCGTGGAATGGGCTGCCGGCGGCGGTGGTGGAGGCGGATGTGGGTAGGTAGAGGTCTTTTAATTGACTCCTGGACGTCTACATGGGACTTAGAAAAATCAAATGTTATGGGTAAAATCTAGATAGTTCGATGGGCCTCTGTTGTGCTATGTGTTTTCTATGTTTCTTTGTTTCTAGAGCTCCAGAAATATATGCCAACATTAATTTGACTTCTTCACCACCAGCTCAACTGAATTCCTGCACAGGGACTCCTTTTGCAGCTCTTCATGTTGAATTCTATCCAGATCGAAATAATAGACTGCCTGTTTGTTTCTTCCACCAAAGTGCATGACCATACACGTTCCAACATTATATTTCATTTACCACTCCTTTGCCCATTTCTCTAAGCTATCGAAGTCTGTTAAGGAGACTTACCGAACAGCATAATAATGCATATTTAGATTCCAGACTATGATTTATAGACTAACATGTGGAATGTTTCAGGTCTGATTAATGTTTAGGGATCGGGATGGTACTGGGTTGGAAATCATATTATATTTACGGTTAGGTATGTGGAGAGGTAGAAGTCAGATTGGCGTTTGGGGACATGGCTCTGGTGGTCTAGATGTCTGGTTAGGTCGTATGGAGAGGGAAGTTTGGTGCTGGAGATCAGATTAGATTCGAGATTGGATTGAGAGATGTGTGGTGTCGGAATTTGTTAGAGTTCAGATTAAAGTTCAGGGACAGTGTTGAGGGGATTTAGATTTCAGTTTATGATTTAAGGAATGGGATGTTTTGAAGTTAATGCTCATATTAGGGTAAGGGGCCGGGATGTAGGAGGTTACTGAGCACATTAGGACCGGGGGTTGGGATAGGATATTATGAATGGACAGATTTAGGGTTGGTGACTGGGGTTTGGGGTTTAGAAGTCTGGTTAGGTATAGGGGCAGGTTTGTGAAGTAGTTAAAGATCAGATTGGGTTTACTAATAAGCATGTAGCCGAGTAAGATATCATAATGGGTTTAGAGATATGGAGTGCAGTTTAGGGATTGCTATGTTGATGTATTTAGACGTCACATGAGGGGTTAGTCGTCAGATATGGGAAATTAGAATTCAGATGAATATTTTGCCAAGGATGCTGTGTGATAGAGGTCAGATTAGGAATGCGGAACAGTGATGTGTTTGTGTAATAATGGGGAGCGGGTGTGGATATTGAACGCCAGATTAGAGTATGGGGACTGAAGACCCGAAGTGTCGACGACTTACAATTTTAAATAGATAATATCTGACCTGCTGAGTTACTCAAGAAACTTGAGCGTTGGCTCTCTGAACACTTGTAATCTTATTCCTTTCCGCTCGGTTGCCTCTCAGTCTGCAACTTTTGATGCCTGGACAAACTGTCTATCTAACACAGGTTAACTTGTAATAGCAACAACTTCGTACACATTTTCTGCCCTCTCTCTCAATTAAACACACACACACACACACACACACACACACACACACACACAGACACACACACACACACACACACACACACACACACACACACACACACACACACACACACACACACACACACACACACACAAACAATCTTTACCGATCTCCCTGTATCTCTTTACCAACCCCCCAGGCAAACACTCCACTCAGCCTATCCCAGACGTGCAAGCACTTTCCAATTTCCCTCCATTTTCTCACGGTCCACAGCACTGCTTCTTCCAATCCCCCTTTCAACAGCCCGGGAAAAACAGATTGGAGACTAGACGGTGGATGAGAAGATGTGGAGCCCAGACTGGATCCATTGAAGCTGCACCAGGGTTGCGCTCAGGGCGCCACTTTATTGATGAATTGAACCACCGAGGTGATCGGGTATTTCACCGCGCTGATCACCTGCTCCCTGAATTTCGACTGAGTCGCCACGTAAATAAGTGTGTTCGTGCACAAGCTGAAATTCCTCAACAAAACGCCGAATTCATGAAATATCCATTCGGAATCATTGAAATTGAAACCAATAGCTTTGACCTGATAATATATGAAATTTACAACCAGTGTCATCCACAGGAGGATGAAGCTGCCGGAGATGGTGAAGAGTAAAACCACAGACCTCCTCCTGCTCTCCATCTCCGGGTCACTACGGTTCTCCCCCTTGCTCTGACCCTTCAGCACCTTACGGACCCGACTGGCCACTAAAATGTGTCTGACTGTCAGAGCGTTGAGCAGCAGGATCACAGCAAAAGGGAGCAACGGAGTTAAAACAGTCTCCACCCAAGCCTGTGCTACCCACCCGGGGTCAGTGGTACCTTTGGCCATGCGTTTACAGAACCACGGCACATTATCGATGATCACTTTAGGTTCAAAGAGGAAGTAGCGGGGAACGTTCTTTAGACAGAATAGTACACCGGTGGTTGTTAGAACCACAGCCGCAGTTTTCCCGGTGCAATATTTTGTTTTCAGCTTCTGGGAACAAATGGCGACAAACCGATCAAAGGTGAAAGTGACGGTGAACCAGACAGAACAGTCTGTGGCTGCGAACCTCAGTACATTGATAACCTTGCAAACAGGGGTAATGTTCAAAAAACTGTACGTAAAGTAACTGATTTTTATCCGGAACAAAATGCCTTCGAAGACAATATTCAGTAGATCCGCCGCCGCCATGGCCACCAGGTAGCGAGTGGTGCAGGTGGAGAGGCCACATTTTTCCCGGGATAGGATCACAATCGCCAGTAAATTCACTGCAGGGAGAGGGAGAGTGCGAGAGACAGGGAGGGAGAAGAGGGAAGAGAACAGACACTCGACATTACTGAACACAATCACCGGGTTTCGGATAAAGTTCAGGAGTGCGAGAATGTGTAAACAGCTGCTAGTCTAATATCTGACACGTCTCTCACTATCTCTGAACTCTCTTATTCACTGTGCAAATAAGGCGATCTGTGACTAACCTTCGGTGCTAAAAACCAGCTGCATGAACGACAGCGATCGATGCTAATCCTGACTCCATCGCTGATGGGGGCCGGTTTCTCAGACTGAGCCGTGACTGAGCAGGCCGCGAGGAACTCGGCATCTGGTGGGGCTGAGGGGGGGGGGGAACGCACACAAAGCACTGGATGGTCAGGGCAGCTCAACAACTTTTATGGAATTGAACAAACACCGACCATTTCGGGCCCTTCTTCAGGACGAAACGATGCCCCAATTTACGACGGGTCTCAGAGGGAATGCCGGGTCAACTTAGTAAACAGAGGCTGAGTGGCTCCGTTAACGGATTAATTCTACAACGCAGAGCAATTCCATAACACACTTCAGTATGTCCGAGGACACTGATTCTGGTGATAAGACCCAATTATTGACCAGCAGACAGTGGGATCCGACTATGACAGAATCAGCAGGGAGACATAAAACACAGGAGCAGGTTTACAGTCTGATCAATATCTCAGAGACAGTCAACTTCTCAATGTAAAACCCTCCCAGTCGCCCAGTCGCATCTTCGGTGCGGGGAAAATGCCTTTCTCCAGCATGGGGCAAAACTCTGGACGAATTCCCAGTAAAACCCTTCCAATCACACCTTCCCGGAGAGCTTCACTGGGACTACTCTGGAAAAGGTGTCATTAAAGGGACGAAAAACGTCCGGGTCGATCCCTGCTGGTGCAGGAGAGACAGAAGTTTTGTTTCGTTGGTCATTAAATATGAAAAATCAGATGTCGAATTGACAGGATTGATATTTCTGACGGATATATGTGTAATAGTCATTAAGTTGGAAGCTGGTAAACTGATCGGAAACAGGTCCGCAAACGGTTAATACACAAAAATGGCAAACACGAATTGTGCACACTCACCAGGAACTCCAATGACGGCAATGAATATGTACAATATATTCTGCGCACTCCTGTAACTATCCAACATTGAAGGCATTTTCTCTGTCCAGTGATTCGTCCCCCGTCTCCCGGGGATCTGTCGGAATGAAATGTTAAAGCAGCAGAAGCCTGGAGTTTTTAATACCATTTAGCGAACCCACAGGGACAGGTTTCAACAGATTCAGAAATCAAGATATTCAAACTATTTCCAAACTGATTACGTCAGACACGTGAAATCCCCACGGTGATAGGTAGCGATTAATTTAGTGAATTAATTGCGAAACGGCAAAGAATGGATAATGTGATAGTATTGAGGGCTGTAAATTGGGAGCAGCATTCTTCCTGCAAAACACCATCAGACCCATCTCACCACCTCTTGTTTGTGTCCGTGTGATCTTCGACCTTTAGTTGGGGAAATCGTATAGAAGATCCTCTGGAAGAAAACTATCTCTCACTCTGATTCTGCAGCAAGTCTGGTCGCACCTCATCTGAATGCGACCTTAAACACGGGAAAATCTCCATATACTGGAAATGAACTCAACACTCGCATTTCAATTCTTCTTCCCATTCCCATTCCGACACGGCAGTCCATGGCCTCCTCTCCTGTGTGATGAGGCCACTCAGGTTGGAGGAACAACACTTTATGTTCCGTCTGGGTGGGATCCAATCTGATGCCACGAATATTGATCACTCGAACTTACCGACATTCCGCACCCTCTTCACCACTCCCCCATTCCTGTTTCCCTCTCTCTTATCTCCTTACCTGCCGATCAGCTCCCTTCCTCTCGCCCTTACCCCTTTTGCCATGATCGTGTACCGTTGCTTTTTTTAAATTTTTCTAAAATTAAATTTTCAAACAGGATACATAAGATACGAAAGAATAGTTAATAATATCAACCCTTCCCCCCAGCATATCCTTATATATGAAAAAGGAGAAAAAAAGAAGAAAGAAAGATAAAAAGAAAGGGAGAAGGATTGCCTGGGTATTGGAAGATCCCCACATTCACCATGGAATTAAAAATAACTTTAATATATATATATTTTTCCCCAGATATCCAATAACTTTATCTTCGGCGCACCTATATATTTAATCCTACCTTTTGTAAACAAGGGAGCCAAATTTTCAAAAATATGTCATATTTATCTCTTAAATTATAAGTAATTTTTTCAACTGGAATACAGCCAAAAATTTCATTCTTCCAACGTTCCATACTTAAGCATGAATCTGATTTCCAAGTAACTGCAATAGCCTTTTTGGCTATTGCCAATGTAATTTTAATGAATTCGTTCTGATATTTGTTCAATTTAGGTTTCGGTTTTATCCCTTCAATATCACCTAGTAAAAATAATAATGTGTTATGCGGAAGTTGTGTTCCAATAAAACTCTTAAATTTGTTTAAAAAGGTTGATTTTGAAAACAAGACCAAGTAGAATGTAAAAAAATTACTGGTTTCTTGATTGCAGCGAAAACATTGATCAGATAAATTTTGGTTTAATCTATTCATTTTTTGTTGTGTAATATGTAATTGATGTAAAAACATTGTATTGTGCTAATCTAAGTCGAACATTTGTTGTATTTGTCCTACTGTCAATGCATAGTCTTGACCAACTTGTTTCATCGATTTTAATATTCAAATTAGTTTCCCATTTTTGTCTTGACTTATGAATTCCTTGTTTAGGTGTCTGTTCTTGAATCAAATTATACATACAAGAATTAATTGTTAATAATTTTTCCTTTTTGAATTAAAGTTTCTATTTCATTAAGTTTCGGCTTTAACATAGTTTGACCCAGTTTATCTCTTAAATAAGCCCTTAATTGGAAATAACAGAAAAGAGTATTATTTGATATTCTATATTTTTTCTTTAATTGATCAAATGACATTAATATTCCTCCTTCAAAACAGTCTCCTATATATCTAATTCCTTTTTAAAACCAGCTATATAAGAGTTGGTTATCCATTGAAAAAGGAATAAGTCTATTCTGAATTAAAGGTCTCTTTGCTAATAAAGATTTCTTGAACTCATCATCAAGATTTATCTTATTCCATAGATCAATCAAATGTTTTAATATAAGAGATTCTTTTTTTTTTCCCGTATCCATTTAGATTCCTATTTAAATATAAAATCTTCTGGTATAATTTCTCCTCTATTATCTAATTCTATTCTAATCCATGCCGGTTTATCTGCATAGAAAAAAAAGATGCAATAAATCTAAGTTGGTTTGCTTTATAATAATTCTTAAAGTTTGGTAATTGTAACCCTCCTAGGTCCAATTTCCATGTCAATTTTTCCGACGATACTCTTGACATCTTACCTTTCCAAAGGAACTTCCTGACGCATTTATTTAGTTCTTGAAAAAAAAACTTCTGCGGTAATTGCATTGGTAGTGATTGGAATAAATATTGTAATCTTGGAAATATATTCATTTTACAGCATTTACTCTACCTACTAATGTTATTGGTAGCATCATTCATTTATCAAGATCTTCTTGAAGTTTTTTCAATAATGATAAATGATTTAATTTATATAAAATCTTTGTATCTCTTATACCTAAACATTTTATACCATTTATCGGCTATCTAAATTGAGTTACTGATGGATCTTGATTATAATCTCCTTTAGTAACGGGTAAAATTTCACTTTTATCCCAATTTATTTTATCCCCTGATATTTTCCCGTATTCTTCCAATCTAGAAGGTAATTTACGCAACGAAAACAATGGGTTTGTTAGATAAATCTGAACATCATCAACAAATAAGTTAATCTTATATTCCTGCTGATTAAACCAATAATATCTGAGTCAGTTCTAATTAATTCAGCTAATTGTTCTATCGCCAATACAAACAAAGCAGGTGATAATGGACAAACTTGTCTAGTTGAACTTGTTAACTGAAATGATGTTTAAATTTGGCCATTTGTCACTACTTTAGCTTTGGGATTAGTATTTAAGGTTTTAATCCAATTTATAAAAGATACCCCTAATCCATATTTTTCCAATACCTTAAATAAAAAAATCCCTTTCCGATCTATCAAATGATTTCTCTACATCCAAAGCAACTGCTACTCTCATTTCCTTCCTCTTTTGTGCCAGATGAATTATGTTAAGTAACCGAGTTACATTATCTACCGATTGCCTGTCGTTAATAAATCCAGTTTAATCCAAATGTATTTGTTTTGGTAAATATTTAGATAATCTATTAGGTAAAATCTTTGCTATTAATTTATAGTCCGTATTCAACAAAGAAATAGGCCTATATGATGCTGGCTTTAAAAGATCTCTAGCTTTTTTTTGGCGGTGCTATTAAAATAGCTGTCGTAGAAGATTCTGGAAGTTTATGCGTTCTTTCCGCTTGATGCATTAACTCCATAAAAGGAGGAATTAATAAATATTTAAACTTTTTGTAAAATTCAGGCGGAAAACCATCTTCTTCTGGAGATTTAATACTCTGACGTGATCCTAGAGATACTTCGACCTCTTTTAATGTAAAAGGCACATCTAATCCCTTCTGTTCTTCCGAATTCAATTTTGGGAGAGGTATTCGTGATAAAACCCTTTCTATCTCAGCAATATCATTTTGTGATTCTGATTGATATAATTTAGAATAAAAACTTTTAAACGTTTCGTTAATTTCTAAAGGTCTATAAGTAATTTTATTTACACTTGTTCTAATTGAATTTATCGTTTTGGAAGCCTGATCTGTTTTTAACTGCCAAGCAAGAATCTGGTGTGATCTTTCAGCTAATTCATAATATCTCTGTTTAGTTCTCATAATTGCTTTTTTCTGTTCGATATGTCAGAAGTGTATTATATTGTAGTTTCTTATTAACAAGTTGTCTTCGTTTTTCTTCTGTCATGTATCTTTGAGATTCGTTTTCTAATTTTGTAATGTCTTTTTCCAATTGATCTATTTCTACCATTGATTCCTTCTTAATTTTAGAAGTATAACATTATCTTGCACCTCAAATATGCCTTCATGGCTTCCCATGATACAAATTAATTATCAACTGAATGTGGATTTGTATCTTAAAAATTGAATCTGTTTTTTCATAAAATCACAGAAAACTTGACTTTTTAATAATATTGAATTAAATCTCCATCTGTAAATCCATCCCTCCTTATCCATCATTATCATTGTCATTATCAAGGGGGAATGGTCTGACAATATTCTTGCTTTATATTCCATAGTTTTCACTCTGTCTTGAATATTCGTTGTTAATAGGATAAAATCTATCCTTGAATACATGTTATGGCTTTTTGAATAAAATGAATAATCTAGTTCTCTTGGGTTAATTCTTCTCCAAATATCAATCAAATTTAAGTCTTTCATAAATGTTAAAATTAATTTTACTACTTTCGATTTTGTAACAACCTTTGTTGACCTGTCTAAAACTGGGTCTAGAAAAAAATTAAAGTCCCCACCTATTAGTATTTTATCATGTGCGTTAGCCAAGTTCAAAAAGGATTCTTGCATAAATTTTACATCATTTTCATTTAGTGCATAAATATTCATTAGAGTCCATAATTTTGAAAAGATTTGACAATGTATAATCACATATCTCCGCGCAAAATCAATTAATACATTTTGTATTTTAATTCATACAGTTTTTTAAACCAAAATGGCAACTGTCCTCGCCTCTGAATTAAATGAAGCTGCAATAACATGTCTCTCTTTAATTTCTAATGTTCTACCTCTGTTAAATGTGTTTCTTGTAGAAAACCTATATCTATTTTCATTTTCCTGATGTATGTTAAAATTCTCTTTCTTTTCACCGGTCTATTAAGTCCATTAACAATAAAACTTTAAAAGTGCAGTAAATTAGTCATTATTTTTAACAAGGTTACTCCAATCTATAACAATACATAATATTTCAACTCTCGTAGTATCTTGGGGAATCATTTTTAAATTCTCCATGTTGCTATGTGTCACCCCTTCCCCCACACCCCAACACCCGATCATCCAGGCAAAGAAAGAAAGATAAAAGAAAAAACATTTTATAAAGAAAAAGATAACAAAATACCCCCTACTAATTATGTGAATGAAAAAAAAACACACAAAATTACCCCTCTCTGTCTCTCCGTTGTACTGGTCATGGCAATCGCCATGATTACACACATGAATCCCGTAGCGATCCATCAGAAGTTCCCCCTGCTCCCCCGTAACGAACAGAAAAAATAATACCACTACTCCCGATTATTATTCCTCAAATTTTACCTTTCGCCCCCTCTATCACATAATTAAGAGTATATTTATATATTCTTCTGTCCTTAAATATCTATCAATTCCATTCACTATCTCAGTCTTCATCTTTAATCCTTTTCGCTTCCATAGATTCTTAGCTGTGTGTAGCGAATATTTGGGAGTTCTTGTGCCATCTCTCCCACTTTCCGACAATCAGTAAAATATCTTCTTCCGTCATCCAAAAAATTTATCAGTGTTGCCGGGTGCCGCGGTGTAAATTTGTAACCCTTTTCCCATAAGACTTTTTTCAATGGGTTAAATTACTTCTTTCTCTTCAAAAGGTCATAACTTATGTCAGGATAGATAATAACTGTTTTCCATTCTATCTTCAAAGGCCCGTTTCTTTTTTTTCTGGCACATTGGGCAGCCGCCTTCAGGATTCTTTCGTTATCTTGATATCTTAAGAATTTTATCAAGATTGGTCGCGGGTTTTGATCTTGTTGAGGTTTTTGTTTTAAGGCGCTATGAGCCATTTCAATCAATTAATTGATTTCTCTCTTCCATTTCCAAATTTTCCGGGATCCATTTTTGAAAAAAAAATTGAGTCTTCTCCCTCTGAATCTTCTTTAAGACCAACAATCTTAATATTATTTCGTCTGCTAAAATTTTTAAGCTCGTCCACTTTTTCCAACAACCGTTTTCTTTCTGCTTTCCAGGCGAGTATATTATCTTCCTTTTTGTTCACTCTATCCATGGTGTCCCCCGTTATTTCTTCCAACTTTTTAACTTTCTTATCCGTTTTCTCCTGTTTTGTCACAACTTTATCAAACATATTTTTCATATTTTTAATATCTGTTTTTATTACTTTTAATGTTCTTTTAATTCGAGCATTATTTGCTCAAATGCTTTGCTTCAATCAAGGGGAACAAGAGCTCAGGAAGCAGATCGCTCTGCTGCGGAAATCCTTGAGGCTCATTACTGGGCTATCTTACCAAATGGCTTGCTGAAATCCATATGCACTACATCTACTGCTCCAAATATATTAATGCGTATAGTCACATCCTCAAAAAACTCAATCAGGATCGTAAGGCACGACCCGCCATGCTGAATATTCCTAATCATATTATCCCTCTCCAAATGATCATAAATTCTGCCTCTCAGGATCATCTCCATCAACCTGCCGATCACTGAATTAAGAATTACTGGTCTATAGTTCCTGGGCTACCTCTACTTCCTTTCTTGAATAAGGGAACTACATCCGCAACCCTTCAATCCTCCGGAACCTCTCCCGACCCCACTGATGATGCAAGGACCATCGCCAGAGGCTCAGCAATCTCCTCCCTCGCCTCCCACAGTAGCCTGGGGTTAATCTCGTTCGATCCCGGTCATTCACACAACTTGATGCTTTCTAAAAGCTCCAGCACATCCTCTTTCTTCAAATCTACATGCTGAAGCTTTTCAGTCCTCTGTAATTCATCCACAATCGCCAAGAACCTTTTCCGCAGTGAATACCAAAGCAAAGTATTCATTAAGTATTTCTACTATTCCCTCCGATTCCATGCACACTTTTCTACTGTCACACTTGATTGGTCCTATTCTCTCACGTCTTACCCTCTTGATAGTGAACATGTTCTCGAAATGGATTGATGGCTTCCCGACTCACAAAAAATGATACTAAGATTGCAGTCAAGATCCTCATGCAAGCGGTGATCCCCCTCTTTGGTTCCGCCGGCAGATCAACAGTGATCGGGGAACGCACTTCACGGGGAAGTTGATTCAGGAATTTAGCAAGGCCCGAGGATTTCGTCGGCAGTATCAACTCCCACAGTAACCCCAATCTAATCGGTCAGTAGAAAGAATGGATGATGTATTACAATAAACTTTGACGAACAACTATCGGGACAGTGGACTAAAAGAGCCTGAGGCCTTACCGGTAGACCTCTATAGCTTGTGAAACTATGTCAACAGGATCACTAAATAAAAACCATTTGGAGTGCTATTGGGACAACTCACGCCTGCAGGTTCACGTACACCATTCCCCCCCCCCCCTCCTAACAGGAGGACATAATGCACCATTAATCTGGAGGGAGGATAAAACTTTAGAAATAGAAAAGGGCTTTGGAGAGGCGGTCAGGGAGAACCAAACACAAGCAGAAGCAGCCCCAACTCAGTCGGGTGAGGGAAGCGCCCTTCCTTTTATGCCAGGGGAGATGTGTATGCGAAGACCCTTTCTTCTCCGAGGTGAAAGGGGCCGACCAGAGTGTTGATGGTCACCAGGACTGCGCTCAAACTAGAAGGTAGACCCGATTGGATGCAGTAGAATGAGAGGATTCTCTTGCTAATAGTGACAGCTTTGAACGGGCTGGTGGTGGGGGGGGGCGTTGCAATGAGGAACCCAGTAACACAGCACACCCGCTTCCTCATAATTTATGCGTTTGACTTATGAATATGGACGTTGCAACATCATATCAATTGGTGGAATCTGCATGACCATACCCATGCACGCTGGTTCTGTAATACCATTAGTACCCATCCCATTTCATCAAAGCAAGATCAAAGTCTATCGGTCCTCTATGGAAGGTTATTTTGAATCCTGGTTATTTCGGAAGAACAAGAATATATCAGGGGTTGGGGTATATTATCAATATCCAGTATCTTTATATTGGCTACGAGGGCCCGGTATTACCACCATTAGTCTTCGGCGAGACAATCAGTTTGAGGAATGGTGTATTCCCCGCGATGACCTGACCAATCCTGGAACCCCAGTGTTATAACTGATACCATGGAAGGTTGACCATTATTAGTTTAATGGAAATGGAAACAGTTTTATCTACGGAAGAAAATGTGCTAAGCTAATGGGTTGATGGGACCAATAGTTCCATGGGGGTCCCATGGATTTTGAATGACAGTGATCGGGCATACCCTCGGTTCCCATGAGAATGCGGTGTGCTGATCTATTGAGTATGTGGTACTATATCTACATGTACACCCACCATTAAGCACGATGGCTACCAGGATGAATGGAAGCACTCAAACAGTAATAGAAGAAGAGGGCTGTCTCAGAGGTGAAAACATTTGGATGATTATGTCTCCCCGTTGGAAAAGGGGGTGGATCACCTCGGAAGTTATAAAATCAGCCACCGCCCAGGCGAAAATACTTAATGATACCGCCGCGGCCTTGGGAGAAACACAGCAGCAAATCGGGGACCATACGGCCGAGGTAGTAGCGATTTGAAAAGTCGCTCGACAGAACAGGATGGCCCTTGATTTTATATTAGCCGAGACGGAGGAAGTGTTCGCCCTTATAAGTCAAGGGGGCTGCACCTACATCACTAATGAATCTCAAAACATCACCCTTTTCGCGGACCATGTACAGACGCGTGTCGAAGAAATGGGAGAACGTGTTTGCTGCCTTTGCAAAGAAGCCGGGGAATGCTAGTACCAAAGTTTCCGGAGAGAAAATAATGCATATAACCCCGAAAACGATGAGCAAGCTTGTCTTGCTGTGCGATCTTTCCCCGCTTCTTACGAGCCACCTTTTCAGGAAGGAGAAATTGATCCGAGTGATCAAAAGGGAGGGGGCTATGAGGGCATTTAGAGGGTTAATGATAATGTGTGAATGCCGTCTGTTCTAGTGGAAGGAAATGGGCAATGTGGTTAAAATAAAAGGGAGTGTGAAAAAAACAGGTATTATTGAAACATACTAGTAAGATGTTGGAGCTAATTGGTGACAACAGTCCCCAGTCTGCAGGGCGTATGCGAAAAATTATTTATATTCAGTCTCACAGGGAAACATTGAGAACATTCGTCTCCCAAAATACTGCTCATATATTTCCAATTTCCTGATATAAATGGAGACGCCACCTTTTCCCTCGATAGAATTGGAAGTCTCAGCTGGCAGCTTCATGTTTAGAATGTTCATTTTGCCGTGCGGATCGGTCAGGTGAGCTACATCTGAACGTAGAAGCTCAGTCTTATTTCCAGTCCTCCTGTCGACTTTCAGCAAAAATTCAACCGCAGTGTCAAAAAGGTGGAGGAAACTATTTAATCCGCAGCCTTTTGAGTGCCAACGGACTTCAGTGTGAAGAGGCAAGCGGGAAAACTCTTCGTCGTCATCTTGAAATAACTGGCGAAGTAGTCGGCTAATTAAAGGATGAGTTATTATTAGCAGATATTACAAGAGGCATGGTTAACCAAATTCGCTTCTGCGAGATGTTAGCGTTGAATTACACAGCGGGTTGCAAACAGACTTGGAATTTCTTGTTTCAGAAATGCCACTAAACGAGGAATAGTAGCGCAGAGGCCATTGATGCCCCCCCCCCCCCCCACCCCCGTCTCGACCGTCCTCTGAGGTCGGAGTTCACAACGCTTCTATCGTCCATTGCATCCACAGAACAGAAGATTCACCTTTACAGATTCACCGGAGCCCTTTTGGCCAGACTTACCCTTTCCTACCTGAGGCAAGAAAATTTTTACATATAAAACACGACCTCTCATCCCCTCATATGCGGAAGAATAATATCAATTTGTCTAAAAGCAACTAAAATTTCACCAAAGAAGCTGTCATGTTGTTGCTGTAAAGTCTCAAGTTTTTGTCAGGATTCAGTCTCCAACATAGAACACTGTAACCCGTTTATCGTCGTTTCACTGGGCATCAAGGACTGGCAGTACAAAGTATCAGGAGGGAAATGTCACTTGTAATATCTGCTATCAACGAAATAATCGTCCACCCATTAACATTAAACAGCAGAATATCTCGCCAGTTGTTCCAAGATTTGCACGCTTGCTTCTTGCTGTGGGAATTCCCAAAGAAAATGTTTATCAGGAGCAGGTTCTGGAATAAAATATTGTTGGATTGGAGATAACAGAAACCTGTCCGACATCATTTGTTGAAAATATAATGAAGCCATGGGACTGCACACACACACACACACACACACACACACACACACACACACACACACACACACAATGTTAGTTGTTAGTGCGGGTGGAGGATATTATCATTTCAGGCCGCTTATTCGTGATTATTATGCATTTCCCTTATTTAGATACAGTAGACAGATAGAGAGATAAATAGATACACAGTGAGCAATGAATGAAAACAATACAACTGTAAGAAATGTCGCAAGATGTCAATGGTGAGAAGGACGATGAGCTGCTGTGTCAGTTGGAGAAACCCGAATACATTTCAGCGCTGGGAATTCCAGGATTTAATCTGCCCATTTGTTTCGGTAGTTTCATGAAACCTTCTCGTTACATTAACCACAGATGACCCTATTGTCAGTGTGGATGTGGTGCTGTCCTTCGAGTAATCTAAGTATTTCAATCTTTTTGCAAAGTTGTTCTCATCCAAATTGGCCTCTGTCTAACCAAACCAACCAAACAGTAAAGAGTCGTGAATATTCCCCTTGCAGAGAAATGCTTATCGAGTTTAATAGACAAATTAAAATGCATCTCCATAACTTAAGAAAACCGCAATGTGCTGCCCTACAGTTGTGTTTGAGAGTGATAGCGCACGTTGTAAAACTAAACACAATTCAACAAAAGTGTTATTTTGTGATTTCTCCGAGCAGCGAATTTCAGTGCACCATGGCACAACTGGTATCAATTGTTTACCTGATGTGTTTGTTCAGTGGACTATCTCTAATGTGATTCAATGGGTGTCTTCGGTTTTGATGGAAATCTAAATGGACACCTGGTTTACGAAGTGGAAGAAGTTATTCAGGTACAGCTGCGAAATTGAGTTGCCGACAGAATAGGGCGATGGTTTCTGATTAGAAAAATCTGTGTGTCTCTCGCTCCCAAAATGTAAACATTAATTAAGGACACATGATCATGAGGGAATACATTGATTTGTACGTCGGAGCTACATTTCTAATATCATCCCCTCTCAGCAAGGTAAACATACACAGTGTCTGGTCCGACGAATGTTTTGTCGCCGTCTTAAACTTTCGCTTTGGAATGGGCAGCGAGCTTTCTACAGGAAAGGGCATTAATAACGTTATTTGCCCAAGTTCAGCGAGAATTGCATTATACTATCTCAATTTAAAAAACACCAGCTTCTCATTTTTCAGGCAAATTTCTACCGCTATTCCAAAGAATTACAGTCGTGTTTCAGTGTTCGCTAATCCCGTAAAATCTTCAAAATCTACCAATTCCCAGCGTGGGTTTCTTCCGGGTGCACAGGTTTTCTCCCACAGTCTAAAGACAAACCAGTTGGTACATTAACTGGTCATTATACATTATCCGGTGATTAGGCCAGGGCGAAATCGGGAGTTGTTGCTCAGCGTGTCTGGAAGGCCAGAATGGTCTATTCCCGGCTGTATTTCGAAAGAGAGAGAGAGAGAGAGAGAGAGAGAGAGAGAGAGAGAGAGAGAGAGAGAGAGAGAGAGAGAGAGAGAGAGAGAGAGAGAGAGAGAGAGAGAGAGAGAGAGAGAGAGAGAGAGAGAGAGAGAGAGAGAGAGAGAGAGAGAGAGAGATTGAAGATTGATATATGATTATAAAAAAGTCCAACTTCGCAGAAATGTGGTTTTTTGATGAATTTGCAGAATTTGGTTCCAGAAGCGAAATTCATCACGAACTGAAATGTGCTCGACTGGATAAAAGAAAGGACGGTGCAGCGATCCGGTATGAACTTGCTGCAAATCTACCAAGCTTTTTGAGAGCCGACTGCTCTGAGGAAGAATGGATGTAACGTCAGCTCGGTGACGAGGAAGTGGAACGTCGTTGACTGGGCTGATTCCCGGAATGGCAGAGATATTTTCTCTGTAAAGACGGAATCCGTGGATGACAGATGGATGCGAGGGGATCACATGACAGCTCACCTCTAGATTTTACAACTCTTGTATAACTCAGACTCACGCCGTGATCAGGGAATTGGCAGCTATTCATTATAAAGGTGATGTTACTGTCAGTAATAGGAAATTGTTGTGATGTGAAATTATGCCGGTTATTTTACGGGAATAAACAATGAATCGTGAGGGAAATTGAGCATATTTAAACACATTGATGAAAGGAATCCTGTCTGCTCACTGGTATTAAAGAAGACAAACGCAATGCTTACATAAAACCACTTTTTATTATGAACTCGAAGTTCAAAATCAGTGCATAGGAAATTTTGTGCAGCGTAGTTTAACATTCGATAGAAACGCGGTGCGGGAAGTCTACTTTTAAGATGGCTCCAAAATTATTCCTCTTTTTCTTACAAAATACCACATTTCATTTCCCTATTTAAATGAAAAACAGTCATTAATTTCCGCAAAGAACATTTCTGTCTGACTTGGAGAAATTTGTCTCTGGAACACTGTCTCTAACACTGAATTTCCAACACTGGATTCCACATGGGCAGATAAAAACAGTAAAAATAAAGATTAAAATATAATGCGGGAAAGACAACACAAAAATCCACGCTTCCAATTTCCTTCCTTCAGAAACTTCGCAAACAACTGAAAGACTTAGAATAATCATTACAGCGCAGTGATGGATCACTCCTACTTCGACTCCATTTTACTATCATCTATTTCCGTGTGGACACTTTGATAAAAAATTCTCGAAAGTATCTGGACCTATCACCTCCCCTGGGAGAATGTTCCACGCAGACACTACTCTGCATTAGCTGCTTTCCTCTGACAGTCGCCATTATACTTACTTCCTATTACCTTAAAATAATGCCCACTTATATTGGCTATTTCCACAATTGGAAAAAATAACTGGGTATATATTCGATCAATGGCTGTCATGATCTAGTACATCTGTAATAATTCACCCTTCATTCTCCTTTGTTCGAAAAGAAAAGTTTTAGCTCTGTTAACTTAGCTTCAAAGTCGAAACAGCATCCTGGTGAATCCCTTCTGCACCCTCTCTAAAATTAACAAGTCTTTCCTGTAATAAACTTCTATGAACACAGTAATAATATCCGCAATACCTCGCTGTATGTTCCAGTTTCCGATCCAAATTAAACTAAAGATGCAACCTTCGGCGGATGTAAGAGGACGGCAATGGACAAGGGATGCCTTCATGAATTAATATATTTACGTTGGAAATGGACAGGAAACATGGTGCGTTCAGCTTATAGCGATGCCCGGAAATATGTCAACACTACGATTTATCATGCTAAGAAGGTAAGTATTTCCAAAGAAACATTGGTGAATTGATGAAACGAACTGACAGTACCGGTAGAGATAAGTCAAACTGTGTTCATGAACAGACATTTGGATAATTATATGGATAGAATAGGTTTATCTAGATAAGACTGACAAGCAGCCTTGAGATTAGTGTAAACAGATGTTTTGGCTATAAAGACCAGTTGGGTGAAAGTGCCTGTTTCAGTCTTTATAAACCCACAAATCTCTGATTCAGGAATAAATGACAGACCTGCGAAACGCCATCCAAACTGAAGTAATGATGAAAACTTCATCGGATCCAAGTGTTTCCCAAAGGCCAAGCGGATACCTTCATCAATTAATTTATTTACTTTGGATTGAGACAGGAAAAATGTTGTGTTCCGCTTGTAGCGATGCTCTGAAGTATGCCAACACGACGAGTTAACATGCTGAAGAGAAAATTATTTTCACACAAAAGTTGTTGGATGTATTGAACGAACCGGTAAAGATATGTAAAATTGAAATGATTAACAAACATTTAGACAGTTATGCTGCCTATGGCTGACAAACAAGCATGGGATTAACGAAGATTGGCGTCTTGACCATAAAGACCAATTGGGCGGAAATTTCATTCTGTGTCTATAACCCCATGAATCTCTGATTCAATGAATAAATGGCAGACCTGCCAAACGCACTAATGTTTCACAGATTTAGTCTCCACACTCTGCCACTGTGCAACGTAAGTCACGTGTTATCTGTACAACAGCCGACTGAATGTCAACATGTACTTCATTCCATTCTTCAGCTCTTCCCTGAACTTTGCCTGCATTAGCCCAAAGATACACGTGTTTGCCCCATACTCATCATTTGCAACATACATGAGAGCTGTTGTTTGGTAACTGCCAGATGATGGAAGATACTAACTAGGTTTGTTGAAATTGGCTGACAGAACGAACAACATCATCATTATAACCACAGTGGTTGTTCTCCTGGTGCAGTTTCGTTCCCGCAGTGTTTGTCAACAAGCTGCGATAGAGCAATTGAAAGTGAAGCCCACTGTTACTCAAACGGCACTGTCCCTACTTACAACTCTTGGTACAATGGCCGAAGCGAAAATATAAACAATCATTACAGATCGAATATGCCTGAATAATCGCAACGAAGACATTTCCAGCTGCTCCGGGTGATGTATTTCGAAATTCCTCATGTTCCCCGAGACAATCGCAGTTAAGTTAGACAGAAAGGAATGTAAAGTTATTGCAGCAGAGACAAAGCTTAACAAATTGACTTGAACAAATGGCTGTGTAATTCAGAATGGTTCCAGTTCCTCTGATTCGGTGTTGTCAATGGTTCGTTAAGAAACCAAGCGTTCCGGAATTGAGAATGGTAAAACTTTCCCCTTGGGCCTGAAATATTTAGGAAATGTGTAGAATTGCAGGTCCGTCTTTCATTCGTGATAACTTACGAAAATTCTCTGGTTTCTCGGCAGATCCCGGCGGATTGGAAGAAAGTGAATGTCAAGTCATCTCTGAAGAAAAGCTGTAGACAATGGGTCGGTAACTATAGGCCAATTAGTTTAACATCTGTAATTGGAAACGCATGAAGCTATCGGTAAAGAAGGAATAGCAAAGCGTCTGGAAACAAATGGATCCGTCATGCAGATGCAGCCGGGATCCGGCTTAAGCAAGCCCTGTTTGACAAAGTTACAAGAGTTATTTGAGGCTACAGCGAGCGGAGAGTTTACAGGGGAACAGACAGTTGTTATTTACTTTTACTTTCAGAAGGCGTTCGATAATGTGTCACATAAACAACTTGTTTCCGTAAGATAAGGATGCATAGAGTTGGGGTGACTTATTAGCGTGGATAGAGGATTGGGATACGGGGGTGTTACTGTGGTTGTCAATCAGTAGTGAGCGGTTTGCCCCGAGGTCGGAGCTGAGGTCACAACTGTTCACGATATACATGAACGGTCTGGAAGAGGGGACTGAGTGTAGTGTATCTAAAGATGCTGATGACAATAAAATGAGTGCGAAAGCAAATTGTGCAGAGGATACACAGAGTCTGAAAAGTGATATAGATCGGTTAATTGAGTGGGCAAGAGTCTGGCAGATGGAGACCAATGGTAGTAAATATAAGGTCGCCAGCTTTAGAAGGAAAAGAGGAAGTTCAGTCGATTGTTTAAATGGTAAAAGTTTACAGCATGCCGCTGTGGAGGAGAACTTGTGATTGTTTGTGCATGAATCTCAAAATGTTAGCTTGCAGCTGCAAAAAGCAATCGAGAAGACAAATGGAATGTTGTCCTTCATTGCTAGAAGGATTGAATTAAAGAACAGAGAGGTTATGCTGCAACTGTACAGGGGACTAGTGAGGCCGCACCTGGAGCACTGTGTGAAGTTCTCGTCTCCTGATTTGAGGAAAGATACACTGGCGGAGGAGTTTCACCAGTTTGATTCCAGACACGAGGGGGTTAAACTATGAGGAGAGATTCAGTCTCTGGAATTCAGAACGATGAAGGGAAATCGTATAGAAACATATAAAATTATGAACGTGACAGATAAGATAGAGCAGGAACGTTGTTCCCCCTGTTGCTGAGACTCGATCTAGGAGACATAACGACAAGATTCTGGGGAGTAGTTGTAGGGCGGAGATAAGGAGGAACAACTTATCACAGAGTGGAGGGCCTGTGCAACTTTCTGTCCAATGAAGCAATGGAGGCTACCTCATTAAATAGAGTTAGGAGTGGGTTGGATAGATTTTTGCGTAGTAGGGGAGTTAAGGGTTATGGTGGAAGGGCGGGTAGTTGGACATGAATACAGGGTCAGATCAGTGACGATCTTATTGAATGACGAAGCAGTCTCGGACGGCCAGGAGTCCTACTCCTGCTGCTATTTCCCATGTACTTATGCTGTTCTTTGGAGAACATGACCGGCCGTACGGTGTTCCATGTGGATATAATCAAGGCGTGAGACGTTCAATAGGAAGTTCTCCGTGGTGGTCCAGAGGGCACAGCCTCAGAATAGCAGGGCGTCCTTTTGAACGGAGGTGAAAATGTATTTCTTTGGCCAAATCTGTGGGCTTCTTTGCCTCATGCAATTGTTGAAGTCAATTCGTTTGGTGTATTAAAAGCTCAGTTTGATTGCTCAGGGCAGGAGGTTGGCGCTGAGAGGAAAATTGGATCAACTGAAATGGCGGGGAAGACGTGATGGTACAAATGGCCAAATCCTGCCCCTAAATCCCATGTCTGAATATTGAAACTCGTGAAAGAACCCGAGAGGGGAAAACTTCATTATGAATAACGAATTTGAAGTGAGGTTTGGACACGAGTTCTCATTTGCGATGGAAAGACCTGCTAGACTGAAGTCAAAATGAGATTTCATCGAAAAAAAAACGTAGATTTGTCGTGGATGCTATATACCCCCAAATTGTTCGAAAGTTGCAAGCTGTGACAAAGATATTATCTATGATAATCGGTCTTTCGTTACACAGCACGATTGGCCGTACAGTGTTTCATTTAGATATAATCAAGGCATGGGAATGGAGACAACAAAACCGTCCCGACATGATTTATTGGATATATAAAGAAAGAATGGGACCTCCATACACACAGGCACAGCGCGATTATAAGTTATTGTTATTTTGTCACTTTGTTGTGGCGAATATTAAATCATTAGACTTAAATGCAACGTGTCTGATTCCAGTGAGGGAAATATGGAGCCCGCCTCATCAATGCATAAAGCACAGTCTGAGATGTTATTTGCCTTCCCACATGAGACACCGCGAGCTGTGTACAATTTGCAAGTTAAAATAAACAGAATGCAAGTGAACAATGTATGAAAATATCACATCTACAAGAATTGGCACACAATATCAGTGGAGAAATGGATGTATGTTGCAACTACTTCGTGTTAAGCAATGCAGTTCTGTGCAAAAAAAAATGACATTTAGTCTCTCCATGTTTAAGGATAGTTTCATGCAACAGAGCCCTTCCATAAATGATAGATGACCCCGCTACTCCAATATCAAGTTAGAATTTAAGTTGACCTTAGAGATACGTAACTAATTTAATCGTTTACTAAATTAGTTCTCATCCAGATTGAAAACTATTGCTGCACCAAACCAATCTGAAAGCAAGAAGGAGGTGTGAACATTCCCCTTCCGGGAATAGATGATTGAATTGATCAATCAAACTAAATCCCCTTCCTTAACCTCAGAATCTTAATACGCTTCGCCTATTTTTTAATTGTTTTCAAATGATTACAGAAAGAAGAAAACAATTAGCAACCATTCCCCCTCCCCTTAACCCCTCCCCCTAACATCCTTATAGCAGAAAAGAAAATGAAAAAGAAGAAAAAAGAAAGAAAGAAAGAATGCCTGGATATAGGAAGATCCCCACCTGCTCCACGGAGTTCATAATAGCTTTAATATATATATATTCATTTATTCCCCCAGATAAACATTATTTTAACATCGGAGCACGTATATATTTAATCCCGTCTTTTGTAAATAAGGGCGCTAAATTTTCAAAAAGATTTCATATTATCTCTTAAAATATATGTAATTTTTTCAAGTGGAATATTGCTGAAAATTTCGTTCTTCTAACGATCTATACTTAAGTATGAATCCGATTTCCAAATAACTGCAATAGACTTTTTGGTTACTGCCAGTGCAATATTTATGAATTCCTTCTGATATTTATTCAATTTGGGTTTCAGATTTATCCCTTCAACATCGCCTAATAAAAATAATATTGGATTATGTGGAAGTTGTGTTCTAATAATGTGTTCCAGTAAAACTCTTACATTTGTCCAAGAAGGTTGAATTTTAGAAAAAGACCAAGTAGAATGTAAAAAAGTACCGATTTCTTGGTTACATCGGAAACACTGATCAGATAAATTTGGGTTTAATTCATTTAATTTTTGTGGTGTAATATATAATTGATGTAAAATGTTATATTGCACTAATTTTAACCGGACATCTATTGTATTTGTCATACTATCCAGACATAGTCTTGACCAGTTTTTTTCTTCAATTTTAATATTCAAGTCAACTTCCCATTTTTATCTTGACTTATTGATTCCTTGTTTAATTGCCTGTTTTTGAATCAAACCATACATACAAGAAATAAATTTTTTAGTTTTTCCTTTATGAATTAAATTTCCTATTTAATTAGATTTTGGCAATAACATTGTTTGACCCAATTTTTCTCTTTAATAAGCCAATAATTGGAAGTAACAAAAAAGAGTGTTGTTTGATATTTTATATTTATTATTTAATTGATCAATTGACATTAATATACATCCTTCAAAACAATCTTCTATATATCTAATCCCTTATTGAAAACAATTATATAAAAGTTGATTATCCATTGTAAAAGGAAAAAGTCTATTTTGAATTAAAGATCTCTTTGCTAATAAAGATTTGTTTATCTTATCATCAACATTCATCTTATTCCATAAATCAATCAAATGTTTTAATATAGGAGATTCTTTCTTTTCCCGTATCCATTTAGATTCCCATTTATATATAAAATCTTCTGGTGTATTTTGTCCTATTTTATCTAATTCTATTCTAATCCATGCCGCTTTATCATTATCACAAAAAGATGCAATCAATCTAATTTGCTTTAAAATTATTAACATTTGGAAGTTGTAACCCTCCTAGATCAAATTTCTTTCTCATTTTTTCTAACGATATTCTTGACATTTTACCTTTCCAAAGGAACTTCCTCACATATTTATTTAACTCTTGAAATAAATTCTGGGGTAGTTGTATTGGCAGTGATTCGAATAAGTATTGTAATCTTGGGAATATATTCATTTTTACGGTATTTACTCTACCTACTAATGTTATTGGTAATATCATCCGTTTATCAAGATCTTCTTGAATTTCTTTCAATAATGGTAAATAATTTAATATATATATAAGTTCTTTATATCATTATCAACTCTTAAACTTAAATATTTTATACCGTTTATCGGCTATCTAAATTGAGTGATTAATCGACATTGACTATAATCTCCTTTAGTAAGAGGTAACATTTCACTTTTATCCCAATTTATTTTGTAGCCTGATATTTTCCCATATTCTTCTAATCTAGAGGATAATTTACGCAACGAGTACAATGGGTTTGTTAAATAAAGCAGAACATCATCAGCAAATAAGTTAATCTTGTATTCCTCCTCATTAACTCTGAAACCGTTAAATTCTGGGTGCATTCCAATTAATTCTGCTAATGGTTCTATCACCAACACAAATAAAGCAGGTGATAATGGACAACCTTGTCTAGTTGACCTTGTTATCTGAAATGGTGTTGTAATTTGACCATTTGTCACTACTTTAGCTTTGGGATTAGTATTTAAGGTTTTAATCCATTTTATAAAGTATACTCCTAATCTATATTTTTCCAATACCGTAAACAAAATATCCCATTGCAATCTATCAAATGCTTTTTCTGCATCTAAAGCAACTTTTGAGCAAATTTCGCCTATTTGTATAATTAATGATCATTTGAGAGTAAAATAATTGTTATTTTTGTGATTCCTTCGAGGGAGAGATTTTAATTCCACGATGACGCAATTAATATAAATGAAAACAATCCGGGACTGTTTGTTTAGCGGGCTGTCACTAATGTGGCTAAATACGTTGTATGATTAATTGTCAGAGGGCACTTTCCTCTCCTGTATAAGAGCTTGCAAAAAATTCAGCAGTAGATATCGGCAGCTGGACCATTTTGAACTGATCACCGATTCACACAGAAAATGGGATACCCAGCAATTTTCTACATCGCGAGTATTTACTATCCTGTTCTAGTAGCGATTGGTATCCCTGGTAAGTAACTGGAATTGGCTACTGTTGTATGTGTGTGTTCTGTTCTTGTAGCATTTGTTACAGATGGTTCCTCATCTGGTGAGTGTTTTAAAACTGTTCAGGTTTAAGTATATATTTATTTTATTCTTCCATCTTTCTCTGGAATTGTTAACCCGTTCTCATGTCCGACCAATTTTGTCAATATAATCAATTGATTGAGTGTTACGATCGATACTGTTCTAGCATTTTACCTTACTCGGCCTTCCATCGCACATTGTTCCAAATCCGATTCTGCATCAATGTGGAAACTCAAATGTTTACTAAAATGAAAACAAAATCTTTAGTGTCGCTGCTGCTCTCTCTGCGAGCTCCCCGGTTTCTCGGCAACTCGCTGTTCTTTCCGCTCCGTCTTCATGCAACTAAAGAGACTTTTTTCTGTACTTATTTGTCGAAATGTCTTTGAATTTGCAAAAGTACCCCGCGAAACTTTTCCGTTTTAGCGCGTTATTCTTCTTTGGACAGTTTTAATTTAGATAAGAACAGATAAGGCGAGATTTATTTTAACTCTTACATCCATCTCACGACATGAGAGGGTAGAAGCCTTTATGTTGCGTTTCGGTCGCAAAGTACAAGATTCAAGTTTATTTGCCAGCTGGACATCCAAACATTCATTTAGCTCTTCCGATCCTCCACTCCAAAATGTTATCGCCGAAGAAACAGTCTCCGAGTCTATTTTATTTCCCCAATATATAAAATCTTCAGCAGTCGCCGCTACAATGATGGGTCTGCCTCGATGAGTGGATCGATAAGCCTAACCTTTTCTTTGCTTCCTTAGTTAATTTAATGGCGATTGTGATCCTGTCTCTGAGAAACTGCGGACTCTCTAAATGCATCTCCCGTTACCTGGTGGGAATGGCAGCAGCCGATTTATTGGTTGTTATTGTATCTGTTGCAATCGAACAAATCAATAATATTTATGTTTATGCCCTTCCTTTGCTCATTACACCGGTTTGCACCGTGACGATTGTCCTGAGGCTCGCAACCGTGGGCTGCTCTGTTTGGCTCACGGTGGCTTTCACGTTCGATCGCTTTATTGCAATCTGCAGTCAAAAGCTGCGGGAACGATACTGCACCGAGAGGACAGCGACTATTGTGATAGTAATTGTGTGTTTAGGATGTTGTGCGAAATGTGTTCCATTCTACTTTGCGATAGAACCTTACCGTATCATTGACAACATACCCTGGCGATGCGTTTTGACAATGGATTACCGAACTTTACCAGCGTGGAAAGCATTCCAGTTGTTTAACATTATCAATACACCTTTATTGCCGATCGGTTTGATTCTACTTTTTAATGCTTTAACAGTCACTCATATTATCGCGGCAAACAAAGTTCGCCGCGGGCTCAGGAACAGCACAGAGAAAAAGAATGATCCAGAGGTGGAGAACCGGAGAAAGTCAATAATTTTGTTGTTCGTTCTGTCAGCCAATTTCATATTGTTGTGGATACACGACATTGTATATATTATGAACTGGCAAGTTCAGAATTACTCATACACTGACAGATATTTGAACACCCCGACGTATATCCTGCAACAGTTTGGGTTCATGTTGCAGTTTCTCTCCACCTGCACCAACACGTGTATCTACACTCTGTCACAGAGGAAATTCAGGGAGCAGCTGAAATGTGGAGTCAAACATCTGGTTATGTTATGTGTTCGGCTCTGTAGATGAACCCAAATCGAGTTGTAAACTTTGAAGGAAGTTTACAAGCATTTCCATGTCAATTATATGTCTGGTTAAAATTTCCTGCAGCCAGCTGAGCGAATGTGAATAGTTTGCGGCGTTTATTGAAGTCCGAAAAATTAATTCAATTGTGCGACTCCAGAAACACCTAAACTCAGAGATGTGATCGCTATACCGACAGAAATCGTATTCAAAAATTTGCATCAATTCCAGGAAATGGGCCAACGATTTTCCTTATACTGGTAGAATTCTATTCTAATTCACTGGACTATAGACCATTCCAGGGATTGATGTGACAACTGGAGAAATATTCCCGAAACCTGGAAAACTGTTGTCCGATAAAGTGAGCTCGGTTGCCTACAATTTCCATTGTAACAGTGCAAAATATGTAACTACTGCCTTTTCATTCAAAAAGCACGCGTCCCCTTCCTAAATGGGAAGATAAAGCTGCACGACGCCCCAGTCTGTCCCATCAATGGAGATGTGTAGCTTCCCCTCAGACTGAGAGGGGATGGTATCAGAAAGGCAGCTGTGGCGTGCAAAACAATTCTTCCCAACTCTTCGCCGGTAGTTTTGTCAAAGGCTACTGAGAGGGGTTTGTATCAGAAATGCAGCTGTAGACTTCCTTTTTCTGTTACTTTTCCCCGTCATTAAAACGCGAACTGCAGAGAAGCGTTGAATCGAATGTATTATGTCTACTAATGTTCCGAATTAAAGCGTGACATCGGGTTGGAGGCAACCCAGATGGGTCCACTGCACGGTCTGGCCTCTCCTTTCCCTCGGCCTGCGCGGTGATAGAAAACTGACACATACCCTTCACCCCGGATGCAGGAACGCTCTCCCACTCCTCGTCATTCCCCAGGTTCTCATGTCTCCGTGGAGACAAAGTGTCTTATCGTCATTCCGTCTCCCCGGCCGGCACTTCAGGATAAAATCATATGCAGACAGTGTGGCCAACCACCGATGACCGGTGGCGTGCAGTTTCGCCGAGATTAGGATTTAGGTAAGCGGGTTGTTGTCCGTCCGCACCTCATGCTTGGCCCCGTAGAGATTGTCACTCAGCTTGTCTACAACCACCCATTTCAACGCCAGAAACTCCAAATTGAGGGTGGGACAGTTCCCCTCGGAAGGGTGACAAACTCCGGCTGGCAAACGCTACCGAACGTCAGCCCGGCGCACTGATCCTGATACAAGACGGCCCCTAACCCCGCTGACATAGGACAATCGGGGGTCCGCAGAAGCCAGAAACGACTCCCAAGTCAGCATCTCCTTCAGGGACTGAAAAGCCGCTTCACGTTGGCCATCCCATCTCTGTCCGAAGGGGTCTGCCCGGTCCAAATATTCTCCAGCCTCCCTTCCTCTTCTCCTTTTCCCTTTCTGTCCCAGAGGAGGGTCGCCACGCAGAAGCTGGTTCAAGGGATGGCTCACCTTGGCGTAGCGCTTCACGAATCTCCGGTCGTATCCACAGAACCTCGGGAACGAGCGCAGAGCGCTCACAGTCCGGGGCCTCGGCCAGGTGGTCACCGCTTCGATCTTAGCCGGGTCTGTAGCTATATATATCCAGCATTACTAACAGACATCTGGCAAAACTCGCACTTGTCCAGGGGAAGTTTTAACCCCTCATCCTTCAGCTGGTTGAGCGCCTTCATTAGTCTCGCTTCGTGTTCTTCCAAGGTGGATCCAAACACTCAGGACGTCCAAATATACCAGCACTTCTAGCAGGTTCATATCCCCCACGGTCTTCTCCATGACCGTCTGGAAGGTGGCAGGGGACCCCATATGCCCTGGGGCAACTTTTAGAACTGGTAAAATCCTCCAGAGGGCATATAAAGGCCGTCGTCTCCTTATCCGCCTCGCTCATCGGGATCTGGTACTATCCACTCCTCAAATCCAACCCGCCGAACCACTTCGCTCCACTCAGACAGGCCGGCGCGTCTTCGAGCCTGCGGACTGTATACTGATCAGGGATGGTGCGCCTGCTCAGGGTCCTGTAGACCACACATACGGATCTTCCTATTTTACTTCCTGGCCTCGACTATCGGGGACGATAAGGGCTGCGGCATTCCGTAATGATCCCAGCTTCCTTCACCTTGCACAAATGCTGCCGCACATTCTCCATTTTTTCAGGGGCCATTTGCCGCTACCTTTCTCGAAACGGGGTGTCTTCAGTGATCCGGATCGTGTGACGAGTGCTGCTGGAACAGCCCACATTTCACTCGTTTAGGGGAAAAATATCTTTCAGCATCAACATCTTCTCCACCATCCTCCGCTTCCAACCCGCAGGCACAGGCGATGCCCCAGAGTTAAACGCCCCAGCAGTCAACTTATCCCTATTTTCCAACTGCCCTCCCTCAGCGAGCCTCACGGGGGCACTATGTCATCAGGAAAAAATGCGCCGGGGCATCCCTCGTTTAAAAGTGACCTCCCGTTGCGTGGTGTTGCTGGTGTTCACCAGCACCCGGCGTGTCCCTACCACCGAGAGCTTCTGCAGATCAGGTCTCACCACCACCCGGCGTGTCCCTACCACCGAGAGATTCTGCAGCTCAGGTCTCACCACCACCCGGCCTGTCCCTACCACCGAGAGATTCTGCAGCTCAGGTCTCACCAGCACCCGGCGTGTCCCTACCACCGAGAGCTTCTGCAGCTCAGGTCTCACCACCACCCGGCCTGTCCCTACCACCGAGAGATTCTGCAGCTCAGGTCTCACCACCACCCGGCCTGTCCCTACCACCGAGAGATTCTGCAGCTCAGGTCTCACCACCACCCGGCGTGTCCCTACCACCGAGAGCTTCTGCAGCTCACGTCTCACCACCACCCGGCGTGTCCCTACCACCGAGAGATTCTGCAGATCAGGTCTCACCACCACCCGGCGTGTCCCTACCAGCGAGAGCTTCTGCAGCTCAGGTCTCACCACCACCCGGCGTGTCCCTACCACCGAGAGCTTCTGCAGATCAGGTCTCACCACCACCCGGCGTGTCCCTACCACCGAGAGCTTCTGCAGATCAGGTCTCACCAGCACCCGGCGTGTCCCTACCACCGAGAGCTTCTGCAGATCAGGTCTCACCACCACCCGGCGTGTCCCTACCACCGAGAGCTTCTGCAGCTCAGGTCTCATCACCACCCGGCGTGTCCCTACCACCGAGAGCTTCTGCAGATCAGGTCTCACCACCACCCGGCGTGTCCCTACCACCGAGAGCTTCTGCAGCTCAGGTCTCATCACCACCCGGCGTGTCCCTACCACCGAGAGCTTCTGCAGATCAGGTCTCACCACCACCCGGCGTGTCCCTACCACCGAGAGCTTCTGCAGATCAGGTCTCACCAGCACCCGGCGTGTCCCTACCACCGAGAACTTCTGCAGATCAGGTCTCACCACCACCCGGCGTGTCCCTAACACCGAGAGCTTCTGCAGCTCAGGTCTCACCAGCACCCGGCGTGTCCCTACCACCGAGAGCTTCTGCAGCTCAGGTCTCACCACAACCCGGCGTGTTCCTACCTCCGAGAGCTTCTGCAGATCAGGTCTCACCAGCACCCGGCGTGTCCCTACCACCGAGAGATTCTGCAGCTCAGGTCTCACCACCACCCGGCGTGTCCCTACCACCGAGAGCTTCTGCAGCTCAGGTCTCACCAGCACCCGGCGTGTCCCTACACCGAGAGGTTCTGCAGCTCAGGTCTCACCACCACCCGGCCTGTCCCTACCACCGAGAGATTCTGCAGCTCAGGTCTCACCAGCACCCGGCGTGTCCCTACCACCGAGAGCTTCTGCAGCTCAGGTC
The DNA here is from genome assembly GCF_030144855.1 of Hypanus sabinus. NCBI lineage: Eukaryota > Metazoa > Chordata > Chondrichthyes > Myliobatiformes > Dasyatidae > Hypanus > Hypanus sabinus. The sequence goes on from NW_026778984.1 coordinate 523,840, forward strand.
TCACCACCACCCGGCCTGTCCCTACCACCGAGAGATTCTGCAGCTCAGGTCTCACCACCACCCGGCCTGTCCCTACCACCGAGAGATTCTGCAGCTCAGGTTTCACCACCACCCGGCGTGTCCCTACCACCGAGAGCTTCTGCAGCTCACGTCTCACCACCACCCGGCGTGTCCCTACCACCGAGAGATTCTGCAGATCAGGTCTCACCACCACCCGGCGTGTCCCTACCAGCGAGAGCTTCTGCAGCTCAGGTCTCACCACCACCCGGCGTGTCCCTACCACCGAGAGCTTCTGCAGATCAGGTCTCACCACCACCCGGCGTGTCCCTACCACCGAGAGCTTCTGCAGATCAGGTCTCACCAGCACCCGGCGTGTCCCTACCACCGAGAGCTTCTGCAGATCAGGTCTCACCACCACCCGGCGTGTCCCTACCACCGTGAGCTTCTGCAGCTCAGGTCTCATCACCACCCGGCGTGTCCCTACCACCGAGAGCTTCTGCAGCTCAGGTCTCACCAGCACCCGGCGTGTCCCTACCACCGAGAGCTTCTGCAGATCAGGTCTCACCACCACCCGGCGTGTCCCTAACACCGAGAGCTTCTGCAGCTCAGGTCTCACCAGCACCCGGCGTGTCCCTACCACCGAGAGCTTCTGCAGCTCAGGTCTCACCACAACCCGGCGTGTTCCTACCTCCGAGAGCTTCTGCAGATCAGGTCTCACCAGCACCCGGCGTGTCCCTACCAGCGAGAGATTCTGCAGCTCAGGTCTCACCTCCACCCGGCGTGTCCCTACCACCGAGAGCTTCTGCAGCTCAGGTCTCACCAGCACCCGGCGTGTCCCTACACCGAGAGCTTCTGCAGCTCAGGTCTCACCAGCACCCGGCGTGTCCCTACCACCGAGAGATTCTGCAGCTCATGTCTCACCACCACCCGGCGTGTCACTACCACCGAGAGCTTCTGCAGCTCAGGTCTCACCAGCACCCGGCGTGTCCCTACCACCGAGAGCTTCTGCAGCTCAGGTCTCACCACCACCCGGAGTGTCCCTACCACCGAGAGCTTCTGCAGCTCAGGTCTCACCACCACCCGGCGTGTCCCTACCACCGAGAGCTTCTGCAGCTCAGGTCTCACCACCACCCGGCGTGTCCCTACCACCGAGAGATTCTGTAGATCAGGTCTCACCAGCACCCCAGCCGGGAATCTCGAATCCCCCTCGAGATACTCCGGGTTGTCCACTAAAAAGGCTTCACCCTCAGGCACTCCGCAATATCTGGGGATCCCCAAAACACTCGCCACTTCACCGGTTTGTACCATCCTGGTCTTCTACTGGGCACACCACACAGTTCCTCTTTCCAATTCCCTGTCCCGCCCGGTGTGACCACAGACATCCTTACAGGCAGCTTGAAACACTGGGTGCACCGACAGGGTCCCCAATAAGTCCTCACCCGCCTTCTCCTTGCAGGGCCCCAGGAGTCTCCGCACAATAGGGGTGTTGGTCCCTATCAGAACTGACACACCTCCAGTCGCAACTGGGTCCAGGCAAACCGGCACCAAGGCCTCATGAGTCTCAGACACTCCCACCTCGGCCTCGAGGAACTCCAGCCTCACGGACAAATAACCGTCGTATGGGTAATCACCAGCAGTGATACCCCAAATTTCCAGGTCACTGAAGGACTTCAAGGGTAGATGCGACAAATACTGTTCGTGGAACGACCGGTACAATAGCGTGACCTGCGACCCAGCGTCGATTCTGGCTTTTACATCTATTCCCTCTATCCGGATCGAGACACTGGATCGGCGTCCCACCAATATTTCGGGGATAGGATCCTCTCCTCTCGGGGATCCCTGGCAGATTGCGGGGAACGTGTTTTCCCAGAGACTCCAGGCCGTTCCCTCACTGGGTCTCCTCTAATTTACCGAACCCCTCTTCCTGCTGGGACTCCCGTGTAGTCTCCTCTGAGTGGCTTCCGACCTGTCACACTCCCGCCTGAAGTGCCCCTCCTCCCCACAGTTATAACACACCTCGTCTCGCGGGACCTCGGCCTCCCGCGGGCCTCTGTGCAGTCGGTCCCTTCAGAGAGAGGCCCTCTCTGCCAGTCCCCTCACTAGAGACTCCAGCTGCCGCGACCCCCCTCACTATCTCCCGATTGGAGCTGGCCCCAGTCACTTCACTACAAGGGGCTACCACGGAGGACTGCATCGTATTGACCGAACCCTCTTCCGACTCCAATGCGTCCTCCTCCTCCCTCAGCTCACTGAGCAACTGTGGAGGCTGGCCGCGATCGACAGGACTGCCGGAGACTTGTAGCAATCACATCATGCCTCCGGACGCCCCGGGCAACCTGACCTATCCTGATCTGGTTCACCTCCGTCTCCGAAATGACCCTTCGCCTCAAACAGTTCAGCCTTCGCTCTACCCGGAAAGGATACTCAGAGAGCTTGTTCCCTTTCTCCTGACGCAGGCTCCGGAGCCCCCATTAAAAGCTCCACCATGCCCCCCGTCAGACCAAAAGCATCCAATGTTTCTGGATATCCCCTCCCGGAAGCCAAGGGTTTGCCAGCTTCACTACCTCAGTGTCCACTCCTCTCAAACTGTCAACCAGCCTCTGCCGTTTCTCTTCCTCAGAACACTGCCGCTCACCCAGCAGCCCGGAGACATGGTCTCAGAATCATCCTCCCCTTCGGGGTGGGAGCGACCCAAGAGAGAATCCTTAACTTCTGTCCAGGACCCGCCGCGCTATTCACCAATGAGTTACTGGCTGATGCCAGCTCCGAGCCTTTACCCCTTCCGTGGGAGAGGGGAAGTAATTAGAACCACAGACCCCCTCCTGCCTCCATCTCCGGGTCACTGCGGTTCTTCATCTTGCTCTGACCTTTCAGTCCCTTACGGACCCGACTGGCCACTAAAATGTGCCTGACTGTCAGAGCGTTGAGCAGCAGGATCGCAGCGAAAAGGAGGAACGGGGTTAAACCCGTATCGAGCCATTGATATTCCACCTAACAGGGCTCAGTAAAGACATTGTCCATGAGCTTACAGAGCCAAGGTACCTTGTCCATTATTACCCAAGGTCCGTTGTGAAGCAGCGGGGAACGTTTCTCAGACAGGACAGTACGCCGGTTGTTGTCAGACCACAGCCGCAGTTTTCCCGGAGCAATATTTTGTTTTCAGTTTCTGGCAGCAAATGGCGACAAACCGATCAAAGGTGAAAGTGAAGGTGAACCAGACAGAGCAGTCTCTGGCTGTAAACTTCAGTACGTTGGTAACATTGCACACAAGACTGATGTCCAGAGAATTCCTTGGGAAGTAACCCACATTGATTCGAAACAAAAAGACCGGGGTTACAATGGTCAGTACATCCACTGCTGCCATGGCCACCAGGTAGGGAGCGGTGGAGGTGGAGAGTCCGCACTTTCCCCCGAAAATGATCACAATCGCCACTAAATTCACGAGAGAGAGAGAGAGAGAGAGAGAGAGAGAGAGAGAGGGAGAGAGAGAGTCACCATCAGAACATTTGTGGCCAGGTGCAGGACTCAGCCATACTCTAACATATGTCCATCAAACTCAACTGTTTCTTGGGGCGGGAGGTGTGGTTGAGTAGTTTTAATCATATCACACCGTATGTTTCAAGGAACACGACTGAGCGTTGTGGAGACGAATAAGGAAGTATAGTTATGAGTGTGTGTGTGTGTGTGTGTGTGTGTGTGTATCTGTCTGTCTCTGTGTCTTTGTGTGTGTCAGTGTGTTTCAGTGTCTGTGTGTGGATAGATCCATTTTCTCCGCCTGACCCAGCCTGCTTAGACACGTGTACGCATACGTCGAATTCAGTTTAACTCCTTGTTTCAGTCCCCTCTTATCTGTCTCAGCAAATTGCACGTACTCTCAATCACTCAGTTCAAACACTTCACGAAATGGCTGAGTGAACCATAAAAGTCAAGAATAGAGTTCAAAATTAAAATTCTATTTAATATTAATGTATGTGGAAATGAAACAACCTTTAGAGTCGTCACAGCTCCAAATCAATAGACACCCCCACATGCACATTGGATAACCCAAGAGCAAGACTCAACGAAACATAGAAAACCTATAACACAATGCAGGCCCTACAGCCCACAAAGCTGTGCCGAACATCTCAGTACCTGAGAAATTACCTTGGGTTACCCAAAGCCCTCTAGTTTTCGGAGTTCCATATACCTATTCAGGAGTCTCTTAAATGACCCTATCGTCTCCATTCCACGCACGAATCATTTCAATAATTTCAGAAAAAGGCTGACTTCACCTGAGAAAATGACTAGAACAAAGTTCAATGTCCATACTTCATTTATTATCAAAGTATTTCTTCATAAAACAACTTGGAGAGTCGTCACATCTCCAGATCCTGTGAACCCTGAAATACAAACTTACCCCCAAATCCATGAGCATGCTCCACAAATACAAATTCCCCAAAATCCGAAATTCTCGAATCCGCCGACACTCCGGAACTCTATACACATCCAGATCACAACGCGCAGACAAATACATGTGTACCCCGAAATCCTAAAGTGCCTTCACATCCTCCGACACCCCCAAACCCCGACCACCCGAATATTCCCTGACAGACACCCATTTCTGTGCACATCCCCAAATCCCTGTGCATCCCCATATTCTGCAAAACAGCAGAAAATTAGTGCATATTGTCAAATCGGTCTGCAATCCCAAATACCTCCGCACTTCTGAACCTGACAACACTCAAACACATTGGATTATCGCAGAGCAGCAATCATTTTAAACTGTTCATAAACTGGCTGTCATTTAAAAACAAAGACAGGATTCAAACTTCAAATTGCATTTATTATTAAAGTCTGGATAAACGTAAGAAGCTTGACACTCGTCACAGCTGTTAATCCAAGGCAGTGTTCACCCCCAAATCAGCCAACACACTCAGCTCTGCACATATCTGATTATCAGTGTGCACACACACACAGGCCTTCTAAGAATCCAAGTACACGACAGCATCTAATTCTCTGTTATATCTCTGATAACAGAGGAATATCTGATAATGCAGGATTCTCAGCTATCCTGCTTGTTATTGCTTCAAAGAATTCCAACAGATGTCAGGCAAGTTTTTCTGTCAAAGAAACTCTGCTAACTACGCATTATGTTATCATGTGCTTCCCCGTAGCTTAACAATCAACTTCAATAACTAGAATCCCATAAGACCAGAAGGTATTGGAGCAGAAGTACCCATTTGATCCCTTGAGTCTGCTGCTCCATTCAATCATGGGATGATCCAATTGTTCTCGTCATTCCAACCACCTGGCCAGCTCCCCAAACGCTTTGATGCCCTGCTTTGATAACCAAGAACCTATCTATCTCTGCCTTAAATGCACTGAATGACATAGCCTCCACAGCCGCTCATGGAAAGAAATTCCACAGGTGTACCACCCTCTGACTGAAGTAATTTCTCCGCGTCGCTGTTCTAAATGGACGTCCTTCAATCTTGAAGTCGTGCCATCTTGTCCTGGACTCCCCCACCGTGGGAAATAACCTTGCCATATCTAATCTGTTCAGGACTTCTAGCATTCAGAATATTTCTATGAGAATTTCCACCACCACCACCGCCCCTCCCGCCATTCTCCTGACCTCTAGGGAATACAGCCCAAGAGGTGCCAGTCGTTCCTCATACGGTAACCCTTTCATTCCTTGAATCATTTTCGTGAGCTTTTCAACATCCTGGACAAGCGCACCCAAATCTCTTTGTATCTGCATGTTAAATTTCCTCCCCATCTAAATGATAGCTTGCCCGTTTGTTTCTTCCAACAATGTGCATGGCCATACATTTTCAACATCGGATTTCATTTGTCACTGTTTTGCCATTCCCCTAAACTATCTAAGTCTCTCTCCAAGCTGTCTCTTTCCTCAATACTACCCGCTCCTCCACCTATCTTTGTATCTTCGACAGATTTAGCCACAAATCCATTAAAACCGTTTTCCAAATCATTGACATTCATTGTAAAAAGCAGCGGTCTCCACTGCTAACCGGCATAATAGGCATAATAGCACCCCGTTATTACCATTCTCTTCTCAGCCGATCAGCCAATGCTCCACCCATGATAGTACCTCCCCTGTAATTCCATAGCCTGTTAACCTGCTGAGCAGCTTTATGTGCGGCAATTGTCAAAGGCCTTCTGAAGATCCAGGTACATCTCACCCATTTCATCTCCTTTGTCCACCCTGATTGTAATTTTCTCAAACATTTGCAGTAGGTTAGTCAGGCAGGATTTTCCTTTCAGGAAAACATGTTGGCTTTGGCCTGTCTTGTCCTGTGCCTCCAGGTACTCCGTAATCTCATCCTTAACAATCGTTTCCAGCAGCTTCTGAAACACTGATATCAGGTTAACTGGTCTGTAGTTTCCTTCTTAAATAGCGGGGTAATATTTGCAATTTTCCGGTCATCCGGTACAATGCCAGAATCTATCGATTGTTGAAAGACCACTGTTGATGTCGCCGCCAATCCTCCAGCTACTTCCTTCAGAACCTAACGGTGGATTCCATCGTGTCCAGGAGAGTTATTCACCCTCAGACCATTAAGCTTCCTGCGGAACTACTCTGTCGTAATTCGCACTGCACATACTTAACTCCTCAATGTCTGGTACACTGCAGATGTCTTCCAGTGTAAAAGCTGATGCAAAATACATTCAATTCCCCGGTCATCTCTGCGTCCGTCATTACAATATCTCCAGGGCCACTTTCTATTGTTCCTTTGTCTACCCTGAACCCTCTATTTCCCTTTATATACTTAAAAAACATTTCGCATCTTCTTTGATATTTGTCGCCAGTGTCCTTTCATAATTTATCTTTTCCTTCCTCATGACCTTATTATTTTTGTTCTGCAAGCTTTTAAATGTTTCCCAGTCTTCTGGCTTTCCACTAGAAAGATTCCAGATTTCGATGCCAGGTATGTCCTCTCTTTTGTTTTTACTTCGGCTCTGACCTCACTTGTCAGCCACTATAGTGCCCTTATTCCATTTAAAATAATAAGAACAAATTCTGCTGGATATACCGATAAATGGTTGAAACGTTTTTTTTTTACCGTTATCTGTAATTCAGGCGCAAAAAAACAGCTACCCCAACATTTCCATTTAAAGTCTTTTACGATTCGTATGAATTAATTGTTGACATATCATAATTTCCCTTAATATACTGATGAAAAAACAGACTGTCAGGCATTAGTGAATCCTTAGACTTTATTAAACTGTGGGACCTAAAATGAAACAGTGACAGACAGAACAAGATGGGGACTTAGAGACTGTGACGGTCGGGTATATTGCATAATCCAGAAACCCAGTCTTCCCAGCGTGAAAAGATCCCTGCCACCCAAACATAAAAGCACTTGGTGTCGAACATAACAGGATCATCATTTCTTTGCCCGCTCATATTAATCCAATATGTTTACAGCAACTGCATTCCCTGCAATTGTAATGGCATTTGTCACACTTCAACCAGTAAAGACGAACGTCCTTGTTGCACCACAAAATAGTCTCAAAACCTGATCTAATTCAAAAGCTAAAAATGGTCAACAAAGGTTTTGGTGTAGCACCCCAGAATACCCTCAGAGACACGTGGGAATATTTAATGCTCCTTTACATTTATCAATATTTTACTGATTTCGTGCTTTCAGGTCAGTTTATTATACATTCATGTGTATGGAAATCCTACCACTGGCACGTTTTCATGAGTTTGAACATATAATTTCAAATCATCTGCAGGTTTATTAATCCTCTTTGTAACGCACATAACTTGTGCAGTAGCCACTAAATCTTCACATTCGTGCCTACTGTTCAAACATTGTTTGATAATTGCATCCAATATACAGCATAATTGAAATGTCTGCCTCTCATCCACAAAGCTCCAACTTCTGAACATATTGATTCATACGTCCCAGTGCCGATCTCAGAGAAAATATAATTAATCATAATATTAAATTAAAAAGGGCTACGAATACTACTTTATGGTTCCCTAAAGTCTGTCTCATGGAAATCTAAATTTAACTTAACCACCCGCACCAACACAGGTCGTCCAAATATAAAACTTTGAACAAATTATGCAATCCCCCCCCCAAACCTCATTTTCATAATTCAATCGAAAGTCCTTCCTTGCAGTAACATCAATGCTTTTTCAAGATCAAAAGATACTGCTATTACAACATTTTTATTTAACTGTGCTTTCCTAATATCATCTTCCAGACCTAAAACTAAATCCAATGTCAGGCTACCTTTCCGAAGCCTGCTCTCATAAAACGATATCTCACATATTTTATCCGAATAAAAATCAAGGAGGAGAAGATGGCGGCGCGACGCGGCCTCTTGGAGAATGGAGATCTGTTCCGTGTTAAGTAGGGATCCGTGCACAATCTCGATTTGATGGAGGCAGACGTGAGAGCGTGGAGGAACATCTGGAGAAACTTCTGAAATTCCCACTTCGCTGCCGCTGCTACTGTGCGGTCCGGAATCTCCGGAGGAGAAGGCCTCCGAGACCTCGGCTTTGCTTGTTTCGGCGGCCGGGACGAGGTCGAAGGCGCTCGTCAGAGGATTGCTCTCGGGAGGCTGTATCGGAGGGGCTGGTCAGAGGATCGAAGATTTCGGACGGTCTCAGTGTCTGCTGTCGTCGGGTGCTTCCGAGGCATTAATTGTCAGTGCCTGGAGGTTTACGGCAGAGAGGGATTCTCCCTTTTGCTGCCTGATGATTGGACTAGTGGAGTATATCGGGACTTTGAGACATTTTAACCGCGTCCATGGTCTTCGTTTATCGAATTACGGTATTGCTTTGCACTGCTGTAACTATTTGCTATAAGGATGTGGTTTTGTCAGTGTGGCTCTTGGTTTCTCCGTTTTCTATTTTGTGACAGCGCTCCGAAGGAACATTGTATCATTTCTTAATGCACGCATGGATGCATTTCTCAATGACAATAAACGAGGACTGAGTGTCCTCATAATCTAAACAATCTAAAAAAAAAAGCGCTTGATACTCAAGCCTTCCATAAGTTTAGATAAATGAGATTTCAACGAGACAGGCCTTGAACAAGAAGGTCAGGCGTGGACCTCACAGGATTTAGAACTGGACCAGCTTCTGCCATTTTCCACGAGGAAGAAAGATTTTCTAACCTACAAATAAGATTTCAAAGTTTTATCAAGAGAGATATCAGCCAGATGTTTAATCATACTCGGTCCTTTCATGGAGACGTCTGACGTGCATTAATAACAATCCAACCACAAACGATAGAGAAACTGCAGATGCGGAAATCCAAGCAACGCAGACAAAATGCTGGAAGAACACAGCAGACTAGGCGGTTATTCTCCAGTCCTGCTGAAGTGCCCCGACTCAAAGCGTCAACTGTACGCTTATCGAATGATTCTGTCTGGCTTCCTGAGATCCTCCAGCATTTTGTGTGTGTTGCCTGCAATTATAATAGCCTCCGTAAATTCACAGAAAGAAAACTCTGTATCAGTGATACTACAGTTGACTTCCAACACCTCAGGGTATTCACTGGGAACCTTACCCCTACATTGTTTAACCTCATCACTTAGATTGTCTTGATTATGCAATGCTGCAAATGACCCACCCAGTAACCCACCGATCCCTATTTCAGTGGCATATTATGAAGCCTACAAAACCTAACCCCTCATGTTATTAATTATTCTGAAAACCACCAGGTTTAATATCCTTTCCAAAATTAACACAAAATGACCTATAGTAAACATGTTTCAAAAACTTCACCACTTTCCTTATTACGACCTGTGCTTTTTTGCTTAACAATAGCACACGGAGATGGCGACTTATTAACTTTCCTAAACGCATAACTTTTCATCACAAAAGTCCACAACATCTCCAACATTCAGCCCAGTCTGTCTCAACCAAATGGTTCCTTTGAAGTACATATTTACAGTTGAAGCACATTTAATTGATAAGACACCTCGGACGGTTCATTCACTTTGTTGTTACACACTAACTCCCACAAATGCTCTAAATATCATTAATTTAATCTCAATCTGTCATCGCAGTGATTGCACCTCTCTGACGTAATTGTTTTGTAAATAATTTAAACACCTTTCTTTTTCAAATCTGTTGAAATCTGTCCCTGTGGAATTACTAAATGGCTTTATAAAACCCAGGCATGTGCTGCTTTATCATTTAATTCCAAGAGATCGCCTGTCGCACAAAGAGACAAATCACTGGCCAGACAAAATGTCTGCAATCTTCGATAGGTATATCAGTGTGGAGAAAATATTGTACATGTTCATTGCCGTCATTGGAGTTCCTGGTGAGTGAGCAGAGCATTTCATATTCGGTATTTCTATGTGTTAACCGCTGTGAACCTGCTTAAGATAATGTTACAAGCTTACAACCTGATCATCATTGCGCAAATATCCAGAGAGATATCGATCCTGTCAATGTCACATTCTGAATTTTTATACTTAATAACAAGTGGAACTAGGTCTGAGTTTCCCCTCTAACTCACGGAATCTAATTGAATGCTGTACCTGCCTTGAATGACACCTTGTCCAGAGATGTCCCAGTCCTGGGGCCAGGGATCTCTCCGGGAAGTTGTGACTGGAAGATGTTTGCATTCTGAAGTACACTTTTCCTAAGTTATTGATCAGAGGGAAACCATAGTCCTGCGCTTCACGTCTCCCTGTGGAGTCTGTCAGTGTCGGATCCTACAGTCCGTTGGTAAATTATTGGGTCTGATCGCCTGAACCGGTGTTCACGGATCTGCTGCCCTGGGTTATCGAATTGAACTGCGCTGCAGAATTAATCCATTAACGGAGCAACTCAGCCACAGGTCACTAAGTGTTTCCTTATTTCCATCTGAAACCCGTCATAAATCGAGGCAGCACTTCGTCCAGCGTTTCGTTTCTCGACCCGAAACGAAAGATTATTCAATTCCATGGATGCTGCCTGACTTGCTGAGTTCCTCTAGTATTGTGTGTATTGCTCCTCTCTGTATACCTTCTCGGCCTCATCAGATGATGATTTTCCAGAGTCCTGGTCAGTCACAGTTAATTCAATGAAGCCGGTCCCATCAGCGTCTGGAATGGGGATCAGCACAGATCGTTGTTGTTCATGCAGATCGCTTTTATCACCAACGATTCCCCACACATCGTTTTCTCTCCACACTGAAGAAGACAGGTCAGAGACAGTGTGACCCATTTCTGGTGTAAGATTAGCATCCATTTTTAGGCTCTAGCACTCCCGAGTTTTAGCGAAAGCCCGATCCTGTGTTAATTCCAGGAGAATGTTTTTAGTAACGCGCAGTGTCTGTTTTCTCTCTCCAGTGAATTTACTGGCGATTGTGATTCTGTCCCGGGGAAAGTGCGGCCTCTCTACCTGCACCACTCGCTACCTGGTGGCCATGGCAGCGGCCGATCTACTGGCCATTGTCACGAACGTCATTTTGTTTCGAATCAAATGGCACTTCTTCCCATGGAGTTTTCTGGGCATCACCCCTGTGTGCAGTGTTATCGATGTACTGATGTTCACAGCCACAGACTGTTCTGTCTGGTTCACCGTCACTTTCACCTTTGACCGGTTTGTCGCCATTTGCTGCCAGAAACTGAAAACAAAATATTGCACCGGGAAAACTGCGGCTGTGGTTCTAACAACAACCGGCGTACTGTCCTGTCTGAGAAACATTCCCCGATACTTTGTACGGGAACCCAGTGTGATCATCGACAACGTACCGTGGTTTTGTATTACCAAGGACAATTATTTCACTGACCCCTGGTGGGTGGGCTATGACTGGCTCGATACGGTTTTAACTCCGTTCCTCCCTTTCGCTGGGATCCTCCTGCTGAACGCTCTGACAGTCAGACACATTTTAGTGGCCAGTCGGGTCCGTAAGGGGCTGAAAGGTCAGAGCAAGGGGGAGAACCGCAGTGACCCGGAGATGGAAAGCAGGAGGAGGTCTGTGGTTTTACTCTTCACCCTCTCCGGCAGTTTCATCCTCCTGTGGTTGGCAATGGTTGTAAATTTCATATATTATCAGGTCTCAGGAAAAGGATTCGAATTCAATGATTCCGAATGGATCTTTATGTACGTCGGGTTTTTCCTGATGGATTTCAGCTGCTGCACGAACACATTTATTTACGCGGTGACTCAGTCGAAATTCAGGGAGCAGGTGATCAGCGCGGTGAAATATCCCGTCACTTCGATGCTTCAGTTCATTAACGGCGTCGCATCCTGACTCGTCGCAGAGGCGGCGGCAGAGTCTCCAGTCCGGGCTCCAGCTCCTCCGATTCACCGCCTGATCTCCCAGATGTTATTCCCGGGCGGATTGTCCCATCGACCGGCAGCCCGGGACGTTAAGATAGTGTGTGTGTGTCAGGAGGGGCAAAGCTCCGTCCAAGAGAGTCAGAACCTCATTCTTCCCGTCAGATGCCTGACAAAGAACTAATCCGGAATGCCGCCCGCTCATTTTCCTGCGGATATGTCCGTCTGTTCTCATTCCGCTCACCAACTTCACTGTCAGTCATTCCCCCAAGACGGCGCGGGTCGAGTCAGATGCTCATTTACTAACCCAATGTGAATCACACCAGTCTCCGCCATCCCGTTTAATAATTGCCAAAATTAAGACACTCCATCTTAAAGGCGGATTCCGGTTATCAACTGGACTGGACTGTGATGTAGAGAATTGGGAAATGAAATCCTTACTGCTTCTGTCTTCTAATGAAAGCTAAATGACCCACAACAAATCCTATCGATAATACGTAATGAAATGACAATACTGCAAATTAAATTGAAGTCACCCCCATGACTTATGAAATCGGTTAAATTATATCAATCAAGCCTTCCAAAATTACAATGAAGCGTGCATGATTTCTTTCCTGATATGTTTCACCCTGGAATAGCTTCTGTTTAGCCGTTACATAATGAAAAAACCTACACGATCCTGAAGCATATTTTGCAACATGACAAAAGGAACAATTAAGCATAGTAAGTCATGGCGATATAATACTTTCCCTTCTTGTTTCTCCCATAAACCCAGCACTTTCATGTTCCCATTCTATTTCATGTCAATATAATTCCGTCCGTTCTTTGTTTTACGCCTTTCTCCCCATACACGCAACACGTTTATGTACTCTGTAAAGGCGTACCCATTTTTCCATTAGTCTTTCCATGATCTCCTAAATCGCTCTCTTTCTTTTTCAATATTTTTATTATTATTAATAATATGAACACAATACAATTGATATATTAATAAAGGGATTACAAACATACAAATTCCCATTGCACATGAAAGAATACATAAGCAATGATTACAGTATAACTGAGTATTCCCAAAACATGAACCATACAGTATATGTATGAACAAGGTAAATCTAGGTATTTCATAATATATAATATAAAAAAACAGAAAAAAGAAAAAAAATGTTATGCAAAAATAACTAAACTACTAATCTAATAGCTAATAAAGAAGAAAAAAAGCAAAAAAAAATGAAAGAAAAAACAGGAAAAGAAAGAAAAAAAGGGCTGTTTATAATATCACACAGGAGTACATAATCATCAGTGTCATCTACTCCGATCCGCTCAACATAAATACGATTAAATCTGGAAAATCAAATAAGCTTGGAACAGGGTCATATTACATCATATGAAAATATTGAATAAATGGTCTCCATATCTTTTCAAATTTAATAGAAGTATCAAATACACCACTTATAATTTTTTCTAAATTTAAACATAACATGGTTTGAGAAAACAAATGAAATACAGTGGGAGGATTAATTTCCTTCCAATTCAGCAAAATAGATCTTCTAGCCATCAGAGTGAGAAATGCAATCAATCGACAGGCAGACGAAGGAAAATGCAGTAAGACCATCATTGGTAAACCAAAAATTGCGGTAATAGGATGGGGTTGTAAATCGATGTTCAATACCGCAGAGATAATATCAAAAATATATTTCCAATATGTTGTCAAAAGCGGACATGATCAAAACATATGAGTTAGAGATGCTGTATCAAATGACATCTATCACAAATCGGATTTATATAAGAATAAAAATGAGCTAATTGATCCTTGGACATATGGGCCCTATGTACGACCTTAAATTGTATTAATGAACGTTTGGCACATTTCGATGATGTATTAACTAATTGATGAATTCTATCCCAATTCTCAATAGGAATAATAATATTAAGCTCTCTTTCCCAATCATGTTTTGTCTTATAAAGGGGCTCTGAACGTATCTTCATAATTATATTATAAAGTTTTGATATAAGCCCTTTTTGAAAAGGGTTTAATTCAAACAAACTCTCCAAAATATCTAAAGACGAAGAATTTGGAAACGGAGGAAGTACAGTACTTAAAAAATGCCTAATCTGTAAATATCTAAAAAATGAAAACTAGGCAAATTATATTTATTAGATGATAATTGCTCAAAAGACATAAATCACTTGTCCAAAAATAAATCAGAAAATCGTAGTAATCCCTTAGTTTTCCAAGCCGAATAAGCTTGATCTATAATTCAAGGGTGGAAAAAGCAATTAGATACAATATGAATATTTAAAACGAATTGAGTCAACCCGAAAAATCTCCGAAATTGAAACCATATATGCAATGTATGTTTAACTATCGGGTTGTCAATTCGTTTCGGCAATTTAGAAAGAGCAAAAGGGAGAGAAGTCCCTGGAATAGAAACCAGAGCATAACCTGGTACCGATTTAATTTACAAACTCACCCAATGAGGGCTAAAAGATCCATCCCAGTCTTTCAACCAACATAACCAATATCTAATATTAACTGCCCAATAATAAAATCTGAAATTAGGTAATGCTAACTCACCTTCCTTCTTTGTCTTCTGTCAGTATATTTTACCTAACCTGGGATTTTTATTCTGCCATATATATGAGGAAATTTTTGAATGAACATCAGTAAAAAAAGATATCGGAATAAAAATTGGTACCGCGTGAAAAATATATAAAAACTTAGGTAAAATAACCACCTTAATAGCATTAATCCTACCTATCAGAGATAAAGATAATGGTGACCACTTAGTAAACAAGCAGTTAATCTGATCAATTAACGGTAGAAAATTAAACCTAAATAATTCTTTATGGTTTTTTGTGATTTTAATCCCTAAGTAAATAAGAGTCATTAATTAAGTTAAAAGGTAAATATCCATAAATTGGGGCCTGTCTATTCAAACGAAACAATTCGCTCTTATTAAGATTTAACTTATAACCAGCAAACTCACTAAATTGAGCCAACAATGATAGAACTATTGGAATAGAATTCTCAGGGTTAGAAATGGATAATAACAAATCATCTGCATACAAAGATAACTTATGAACATCTGTGCCACGATTAATATCCGAAATATTCTGTGATTCTCTGATGGCAATTGCCAAAGATTCTAAAGCAATGTTAAATAATAATGGGCTCAGGGGACAGCCTTGTCTAATGCCCCGAAATAAACGAAAAAAGTGAGATCTTTAATTATTAGTAAACACCGAGGCTACTGGAGTGTGATAAATCAGTTTAATCCAGGAAATGAAGGTCGGACTAAAATTAAACTTTTACAACACATTAAATAAGTAAGGCCATTCAACTCTATCAATTGCTTTCTCCGCATCTAATGAAATAACACATTCTGAAGTGCTATGTGAAGGAGTATAAACAATATTCAGTAATCTCCTAACATTGAAAAAAGAATAGCGATTTTTAATAAAACCGGTTTGATCTTCCGAAATAATTTGGGGTAATACCTTCTCCAATCTGGATGCCAGTAACTCGGAAAAGATCTTGGAGTCTACATTCAATAAAGATATTGGTCTATAGGATGCACAGTCAGTAGGGTCTTTATCTTTCTTCAGTAGTAAAGAAATGGAAGCACTATAAAAAGACTGTGGCAAATTCCCCAATCTAATTGCTTCTTCAAAAAACCCTGCATAACCAAGGAGAAAGAGTAGCGGAAAAACATTTAAACAATTCTACTGTATACCCATCTGGACCTGGTGCTTTCCCAGAATTCATTGAGGAAATAACCCCTTTGATTTCTGCATCCGTAATAGGAGTATCTAATATTGAAAGATCATCTAATGATAATTTTGAAAATTCAATTTCCCAAGAAAATCACACATTACGATCCTGAGGGAATTCAGATTGATACAGGGAGGTATAAAAGTCTTGACATGATTTGTTTATCTCATCATGGTTAACTGTGAAATCCCCATTCCGCTGACGAATCTTAGTGATTTGACGTTTAACCAAAGCACTCTTTAACTGAATAGCTATCAGTTTACCTGATTTATCAACATGTATGTAAAAATCAAATCTGGTTTTCATTAATTGATTTTCAATCGGAGGTGTAAGTAATAAACTATGTTCCGTTTGAAGTTCAACCCTTTGTTTGTAAACCTCCTTACTTGGAGTGATCGAATATTTCTTGTCAATCTCTTTAATTTTATCAACCAATAAAAGAGTTTCCTTCTTAATGCGTTTTCTCAGGCCAACAGAGTAAGACATAATTGTCCACGTATATACGCTTTAAAAGTGTCCCAAAGTGTTCCGCAAGAAATATCATCTGTGGAATTAGTTGAAAAGAAGAAATCGATCTGTTCCTTCATAAATTTAATAAAATCCGGATCTTGCAGTAAGGTAGAGTCAAATCGCCATTGGCTAACATTAGAAGCTGTATCCGTAAATTTAATAGGAAGTTTTAATGGAGCATGGTCAGAGATAGCTATAATATCATAATTACAACCAATTAACGATGGAATAAAACAAGAGTCAATAAAAAAAATAATCAATTCTCAAATAAGAATGATAACCATGTGAGAAAAAAGAAAACTCTTTATCGTTAGGATGCCGAAATCTCCAAATATCTAAAACTCCATTATCAGTCAAAAAGGATTTAACACAAGTGGCCGACTTATTGGGTAAAGTCTGAACAGATATAGATTTGTCCATCAAAGGATTTAAACAACAATTAAAGTCACCACCCATTGTTAACTTATATTCATTTAGGTTAGGTAAAGAAGTAAATAAGGACTTAAAAGAATCAGGACAATCCACATTTGGAGCATAAACATTAACCATAGCAACATTTTTATTACAAAGTAAACCCGTAATTAACAAAAATCTACCATTCGGATCCGAAAAAAATATTGTGTTGAACAAATGCAATAGAGGGGTCAATAAAAATTGAAACTCCCTTTACTTTGGCATTCGAATTCGAATGATACTTCTGACCCTGCCAAGACCTAAAAAAGCGATATTTGTCCTCATTCCTCACTTGAGTTTCTTGTACAAAAATGATATGAGCATTAAGTCTTTGGAATACTTTGAAAATCTTCTTTCGTTTAATCGGATGGTTAAAACCATTAGTATTCCAAAACACAAAATTAATGGTCTGAGCTATAATTCTAAAATCAACCCTTTGGCATAAAAAGGGTTAACCAAATTATAAACTCAAGCACCCGGAAGAGAAACAAAAATAAAGAGCGGACCCGGAAGTGACGACATGGTAGACATATTTGAAGTTCAAAAACAGCCCAAATGAAAAAAAGAACTAAAACAAACCGGTAAAAGAAAAATAAAATTAGAAAACCCCCACCCCCACAAGAAAAAGAAAATAAGCCAAAATATGGCTAGAAAAAGGAAAAAATGAGACTAATTCTACCCCCATATCAGCGGAAGACCACTCCGTATATAAAGGATATATATAAAAAAACAACCCGACTTCAAAAATTATAATCACTATACTAAAACCACACTTCTTAATATACTTAGTTGTAAAAAAAACAAAAAGAATATAATCACTAAAAGCTTATAAATCGGGTTATAACCCAAACAAATCAAGAAATATTTAAACTATGATAAGTGATGCATTGTAGGAAGAAGACGAGAGAAAAAAAATATCGCCATCTTAAACAAAACCAAGAATATTTTTCCAAAAAACCACCATCTTAATAAAAAAATAATTCACCTTCGAAGGGTTAAAAATACTCCTTCGAAGGAACAAAAATAATAGTCAAGAATATAGTACAATGGTTAAAGTGTATAAAACAGAGCGATTAATATGACGAAAACACACTTTAACTTAAATATAAAGTACTGGATAAACCTACACCAATAACCAGAGACTAAATCTGGTTTGAGGAATCGAAAACCGTCTTACACAATCGGAATCACTCATTTATTAGAGATGAGAGTCTGTAACAGTAGGGAAGTTCTCCTCCAGATAACTTCTCGCTTCAGATGTAGAAAGGAAAATCTGGCGTGGAGCATTCGGCGGAGAGATTCTAAGCTTCGCTTGGTATAAGAGCGCAGGTATTAGATTTTTCTCATAACATTCAGACATCAGAGGTTTAAAAAGAAGTCTTTTCTTCATAACCTCAGGACTAAAATCTTCAACCAAACGGAAATAGTAATCTGGAAATTTAACCATTCCTTCCCGCCGAGCCACACGATTAAGTTGTTCTTTGTCGTGTACATAATGAAACCGGCCAATTACAACCGAAGGTTTAGCTGGAGCACTCGATGATCGACGCCAAATTCTATGTGCGCGATCAAGTAACGGAGGGTTATCTGGGAAAACCGACGGAAACGCATCTTTTAAAACTTGAGCAAAACATTTCGAAGGGTCGTCTTTTTCTATGCCGTCTGGGAGACCACGTATACGTAGGTTCTGTCCTCTGGAACGATTCTCAAAGTCGACACTCTTGGCTTTAAGTGTTTCCAGCAGTTTAGTGGTCGAAATTAAATCCCGTTGCAGTTTTTCAATAGTCAAATCTCGTTTCCGAGCGTCTTCTTGCAGAGATGCGATAAGAACTTGCTGCTGGTTAATTACTGAATCCGTCTTAACCATAATCTTGAAAAGCCTGTATATCTTGTTTAAAAAATTGTGGTAGTTCATCAAATTTTTTATCCAAAACCTCCATAAACAATTCATAAGTTAATTGAGTGTGTTGCGTGTTGCGGATGAGCTTGCTTCTTTCCATTACCGTTCGGGTTCCGCCCAGGTTCCCGTCCTTTAGATCTAAGAGACATTTCTGTTTGCATACCCTCAAAAATTCACATTAAACTCTTAACAATAAGTTCAAAAACATAGCAAAAAACTTTTGATGTAGGTAAAAATAAGTTGGATAAGGGTGATCAAAGGTTAAAAAAAATAAAAAAAAACAGTACTCATTCCATGAGCGTCTCCCGCTGACCGAGCGATTTCTATAGAGAGCGGAGAGTTGCGGTGTATGGGATGGGCTGTGGGACGGATAGATGGTGGAATCCAGTTGGAGATGGCGGAAGATACAGAAAATAGATTGAGTATCAAATTCGGGTTAGTTTTACCTTGTAGATTTTAACAGCTTCTTTAATCGGCCTGAAGCGGTGCTCTCTGTGTTCCTCCGCCACCGCACAGATCACAGAGATCAGTGTCTTGTCCGTTTCACAAAACAGGTTCAGTTCTTCCTCATGTTCCTCGCAGTGACATTTACTTTCCTTCCCTTTCGGATTCAGGTTTAGATTTCGAACTTTTTGTGTCAGATTTGCTAAGGCCTGATTCACCCTGAGCGTGCGGTCAGCAATCACCTCTCGACATTCCGGGCAGGAGTTTCTCTCCACCTTTTCCCAACACCGTGTGATACAGGAGCGACAGAAGTTGTGTCAGCACTCCAGTATAACCGGTTCTATGAAGAAATCCAGGCAGACGGGACGAATTGCCTCCTCTGTCCAACTCCCGTCCGGTCCTTTCGAAGCCATGTTAACTCCCGTCACTTCCTGATTCAGAATGCTTTCACTTTCGGGGAGCTGCTGATCCTTTGCAGTACCGCGATTGTCCACTACGCGCGATGCAGACGCAGGGAATTAAAATTATGTTGTCTCTGGGAAGTTATTGTGGTATCTATATCAGGGACGGATTAAAAACAGATTAAGCAGGTCGGAAACTCGGCCGTGGACTTCCCAAGCACGGCTGTAAAAGGAGCAGGAGTTTATGAGTTTAGAGTTTAAACATGAGTTTAGCAACTCCCTCCCGTAAAAACCCAGCGTGACAGAAACATCAGCTGAATCTCCAAAAGCCTCATACCTGTGATCGGAAGGACCTTCCCCTGGAAGACGATTGAAGTCCTATGGGGGAAGCAGAGGCCACAGGGCTGATCAACCCTCCGAGAGCTGCAGGTGGCTACCTGTGTCCCAATAGGCGTGATAGTCTAAAGAAGAAGCAGAACAGAAATGAAACCGGAGAAAAGAGCCTGAGGCGGGACTGAAAGGGACAAGTTCTGAAAAGAGAAGCACAAGAGACTGCAGATGCTGGAATCTCGAGTAGGAAACATCATGCCAGTGTAAGTCAGCGGGTCAGGCAACATCTGAGGAGAGAAATGTACAATCGACTTTCCTTCATCTGCACTGTCTCAACCCGAAATGTCGATTCTCCATTTCCCTTCACAGATGCTACCTGACTCGCTGAATTCCTCCAGCAGCTGGTTTTCATTTTTAATTTTTCCAGAGGCCTGAAGAGAGTCTGGCCTCGTTGTAAAACGGTAGTAAAGTAAGGATTTGTAGTCACTGTTAAAATAGTTCATGCCATGAAAGTGGGAGTGTGGAGAGAATTTTGTGCTGTGAGGAGGTCGATACAGTGGGGATGACCGACATGTGACTGCCGGAAAAACACGGGAATGTACATTCTACGTCACAGGGTGGAAAATATTATTATTTTGGGTGAAGTCTTGAGTTCAACAGACCTTCGTGCCGAAACTTCCTGACTTAACCCTTGTCCGTCCCGGCTCCAATGGAAGGCCCGGTTCCATCAGTCTGGACAGAGCCCAAAAGTTGCTACTTTTATCAAAATAAACTTTATTCACCATGAAATACATGACGGGTGGATCCCTCCCAACCATTGACCACATCTACATGAAACGCTGTCGTAACAAAGTAGCATCCACCATCAGAGATGCTCACAATCCAGGCCAGACTCTCTTCTCGCTGCTGAAATTGCCGTAGTTACTTAAAATGACTTGGAGACACAGACAATTCTTCAAGAAAAACAAACCTTTATTTGCAAACAAAGGCTGAGGCAATCAATGAACTTGTCACCGAAAGCCCACCGAGCTCCGGTGTACAGCATTCTTTATACTAGTTACATCAGTAACTACTCAGTTACTCAGTTACATTTCTCAGTTACATTTCGGTTTTATTAGCATACCCAATCAATTTTTAGTTGCATATCATCTATATATGAATTAATTAACCGCTCTTGCCTAGCCCGCGGTACGTCACCATTGTTTTTCACCCGTTCGCATTGGGGCCTTATTCGTGGCCAAGATTATGTTTTCCAGACAACCCCCCTCACATTACATTCCTGCTCGCAGCATCCTGTCCGCCACCTTTATCTCGTACTAAACAAAGGTTGAGTGTAATACATGGGATACATCGCAGCTAATAGTGTTGCAAAACAAGCAGGCGTACTGTAAGTGCTATAATATGCAGCTAAGAGAGTACAAAGTATCTAGTGAAAACAACACATAACAAAATGAGCCTTGTAAAATAATACATATTAATATTCGGTACCTAGAAGTGATTACATAGTATAGTAAATAGCTAATACGTAGTGATTTTAGTTCAGGTATATATAATGATTATGTTTCAGGTATATTTCTCAATATAATCCCCCCTTTGAGACCCACAGAGTCTCACACAGAAAGAGAACTCCCAGAGGCCGTGCACCAAAGCCAAAATAAATTCCAGCATTTTAATCCCAAATTTAGGTCAACTACAATTTCCATACTCAAAATGATCTCTCTCTGTTATCCTAGGCTGTTGAGCCAAAAACCTGCCCCTCCGTAGCTGAGACAGGAATAAAGACTCACACACCCTTACAGACTAGTGTCCACATTATTAACCCCTTCCAGTCCGCTTGGTGCATCGTGCAGACTGTAACAGTATATCATCGGCCTTTTTCCCTGTCTAGGGTCAGATTCAACAATTACCAGGAGCATCGGCAATTGTTTTGCTGTCGCACGCATTATGAAAGTCTTGAGACATGGAAGAAAACAGCACAGAATAAATGCACAACTTATCAGCACAATGCCTGCGGTCATTGCCAATTTAGTCAGCCACGCACCCCATCCGCCTCGTTTGATTTCGAACCAGTCAAACCACTGATGCCCAAATCCCGCATTCTGCTTGACCTCCTTCCACAGATCCTTTAACTTATTCATTGCTCTGGTGAAAGACCCTTCTGGGCTAGAATTGTTCGGTACGAAAGTGCAGCATTGATCACCAAACATCACACACACACACACACACACACACACACACACACACACACACACACACACACACACACACACACACACACACACACACACCCTTTTTCTGCCAAAAGCCAATCCAGTACCTGTCTGTTTTGCGACCTTCCCTTTGGACAGTCTCCGGCTCTTTCTGTTTTTCCTGCGTATAAATAGACTGATGTATCATAGTTAATTGTCGCACGTATTGTCTTAGTTCAAGTTCCAATTGCTCTAAACTGGGTCCCTTATATGGTTCTCTCCACTGGGGCACTGGCATGTGCCTTCCAGTCAGCATTTCATGTCGTGTCTAGCATGTTACCCGATTAGTCTGCATACGGTAACTCATTAATGCTAACGGTAATGCATCAACCCAATTTAGTCTAGTCCCTGCACAAATTTTGTTCAGCTTGGCCTTCAGAGTGCCATTGATCCGTTCCACCATGCCCTGTGACTGTGGGTGGTACACACATCCAAACCTTTGTTTTATTCTCGGTACTTGTAATACCAATTTGACCATCCTTTGGATGAAGGCAGAACCGTTGTCCGAGCTAATCTCCGTAGGTATTCCAAATCTTGGGATCACTTCATTTGTCAGGAACTTTACCACTGTTCCTGCCCCTTGATCCTTCGAGGATATTGCCTCTACGCATCTGCTGAACCTGTCAATTACCACCAACATGTATCTTTTCCCTCTTACCGTTGTTATCATATCTATGTAGTCGATCACCAGATGTCGAAATGGTCCTTCAGGCACGGGTATGTGACCTATTGGGGTTGCAATCCCCCTTCGAATATTATTCTGTGCACAAACCTCACATTGTGCTAAAATATAGTCGACCGAAGCCTGTAGGTAAGGCGACCAGAAACCATCCTTTTTTATTTTCCTTATTACTTCCCCCCTTGCACAATGGTCCACTCCATGTGCTTCTGAAATCAGAATCGTCAGTAGAGGAGTGGGCGCTACCAACAAACCGTCCTCCGTGCTCCACAAGCCTTTCGGGTTCTGCTTGGCCCCCCGTCGCCTCCACATTGTCAGTTCTGTCAACGATGCCCTACCTTGCATTTCAACCAGGTCCTCTATCATGGGTTCCGGCTCTAGGCTTACCTGGGGTGCATAATAACTGATGTACACCCAGACGCTTTCCTGGATGCTTCGTCTGCAGCTTGATTTCCTTTTGTTATCATACCATTCCCTTTCTTGTGTGCCTGGTATTTCACTATAGCCAGTGCTTGGGCTTTCATAAGTGCTTTTATTAAGTCTGAAATTTGCTGACAATGTTGAATGGGATCTCCGCTACTTCTCCTGAAACCTTTCTGTTTCCACACTGCCCCAAACAGATGACACACCCCATTGGCATATGCCGAATCAGTGTAAATGTCTACTTTATCACCTTCCATCATCTCACATGCTGCTGTTAAAGCCTTGAGTTCTGCTAATTGGGCGGAGTTGTGGACAAGCTTTCACTCTGATGGTCTTGAAGCTGGACTGGTCCTGCTGTACTACTGAGAATCCTGGATGATTTCCATCATAATCCCTATAGCAAGAACCATCTACAAACAAAACCTTTTGATCCAAATCCTCTAGTGGCTCTGACCGTAAATCTGCTCTCAGCTTGGCAAATGCCATCGCTTTCCCTACACAATCATGGTGTTCTCCTTCGCAGCTCAAAGGGACATAATCAGCTACGTTACTGGTGGTACATATTTGTATGGCTACATCTGGAAATGCCAACAGCATCTGATACGCTGCTTTCCTGGCTGGTGTTAACACAAACTTCCTTCTATCCAGCAATTCTGCTACCTTGTGGTGTGTACAGTATCATAGTTACAGGTGATGCCTTCTCATACGCATAGTACAGAGCTGCCAATCCCTGATAACAAGGTGGATACCCCTGGGCCACCTTGTCCAGTTTTGCACTGTAGTACGCTATTGGCTGCTTCGTCTTCCCTGTACCTGTCACTTGTGTCAGCCCTGCTGCGACACAGCCTTCCCATCGATTATATACATACAAATGGAAAACCCTTTTCATAGTCTGGAAATGCTAATGCTGGAGCTGACTGCAATTCCTGTTTAATAGTATTGAAAGCTATTTCCGCCTCCTCATTCCACTGCAGGCTAATTCTCAAATTGGTCTGGCCTGCTTCCTTCATTATCTTCCTCAGTGGTGCTACAAGCAGCATATTCTCCAATCCAGTCTGAGCTATATCCTGTCATTCCCAAAAACGTCATCATCTGCCCTACTGTTTGGGTTTTGGAGCCATCGTTATCGCCTCAATTTGACTCGGCGCTACAGCCTTCACGCCTTTAGGCACCATCCTTCCTAAATATTCCACCTGCTGCTTACAAAATTGCATCTTTTTCTTAGATACTTTATGTCCTCCATACGCCAGTTTCTCTAAAAGTATCACAGTATCCCGTTCACACTGCTCTTCACTTTCAGAGCAAATCAACAAATCATCCACATACTGTATCAATGTACTTTCCAGCGAAATGCCATCGAAATCTTCCTTCAATACTTTATTAAAAACTTGTGGTGAATGCTTAAATCCTTGTAGCATTCTAGTGTAGGTGTACTGCTTGCCTCTGTTTGTAAATGCAAACAAATACTGACACTGTTCGGCTAGAGGAATGCTGAAGAAAGCCGAACACAAATCAATCACTGAGAGGTAGCTCGCTTCTGGCGGGATATCAGTTAGCAGTGTGTGTGGATTCGGGACCACTGCTGCCAAATCCTCCACCACCTCATTCACTGCTCGTAAGTCATGCACCAGTCTCCATTTAGACCTGCCCGCTTTTGGGACAGGCAACAGCGGAGTATTGCAGGGGCTGTTTACAGGGGCTGTAAGCACTCCTGCCGCTAACCGTCCCTGTATTGGCGGCGCTATACCTTCCTCTGCTTCCGGTCTTAAGGGATATTGTCGTCTCCTAGGTGGAACTGTTCCTTTCTTCAACTTGACCTCCACCGGACTGGCTGTTTCTATTTTCCCCACGTCGGTGTCATGTTGCGACCACAGAATAGACGGCAACTTCTCCAATATTTTATCTTTCTGCTGACCCTCTGACTTCCCCAACAACGGTATGTGTGGCTGAGGAGTTACTTCAACCTCCTTCATAGATCCTGTCACATCTATGTTTACCCCTATTTTAATGTAGTTGTTGTCTCCGGATATCAATACCTCAAGCATAACCGTCCTGGATGCCGTTGGTGAGAACGACCGACCGGTGTGAGCCACGGTGGCAGGGCCGCGGGCACTGAGTCTGACCCTGTGGTGCAGAAGGATGGGACGGAGAAGAGGAGAGCTGTCGTCATTGGAGACGCTATAGTCAGGGGAGCAGACAGTAGATTTTGTGGACGTGAGAAGGAAACCCGCATGGTTTGTTGCCTCCCGGGTGCCAGGGCCCGGGATGTCTCTAACCGGGTGCATGAAATCCTAGTACGAGAGGGAAAGCAACCAGAAGTCGTGATACACGTAGGTACTAAGGACATAGGCAGGAAGAGGGATGAGGTCCTAAAGTGTGAGTTTCGGGAACTGGGCAGAAGGCTGAAGAACATGACCTCAAGGGTGGCGTTCTCAGGATTGCTGCCAGTGCTACGTGATAGTGATGGTAAGAATTGGAGGAGATGGCAGCTGAATGCGTGGCTGAGGAGTTGGTGAAGGGACAGGGTTTTAGATTTTTGGATCATTGGGAAATCTTCTGGGGAAGGTGGGACTTGTACAGATTGGATGGGTTGCACCTGAACTCGAGAGGGAGCAATATCCTTGCAGGTAGGTTTGCTAGCATGGCTCGGGAGGGTTTAAACTGATTTGCAAGGGGGATGGGACCCGGACAGAAACAGCAGTGAAAACAGTGCATGGAGTAAAGCCAGATCTAACATATAAAGAGGCTTTGAGGAAAGAGAAGCAGAATAAAGGGCGTAAAGGTAGTAAGGTAGTGCCACAGTTTGTTGACAGGCTGACTGGGGGGGGGGATGCCATACTAGATCTAGTCTTAGGTAACGAACCGGGTCAGGTCACAGATCTGTCAGTTGGGGGGCATCTGGGGGACAGTGATCTCCGCCCCCTGGCCTTTAGTATTATCATGGAAAAGGATAGAATCAGAGAGGTCAGGAAATTTTGAATTGGGGAAGGTCAAGTTATGAGGCTATAAGGTTAGAACGTGCCGGTGTGAATTGGGAAGATGTTTTTGCAGGGAAACGCACTATGGAAATGTGGTCGATGTTTAAGGATCTCTTGCAGGATGTTAGGGATAAATTTGTCCAGGTGAGGAAGATAAAGAATGGTAGGGTGAAGGAACCATGGGTGACAAGTGAAGTGGAAAATCTAGTCAGGTGGAAGAAGGCAGCATACATGAGATTTATGAAGCAAGGATCATATGGGTCTATTGAGGAATATAGGGTAGCAAGAAAGGAGCTTAAGAAAGTGCTGACAAAAGCAAGAAGGGGGCATGAGAAGGCCTTGGCGAGTAGGGTAAAGGACAACCCCAAGTCATTCTTCAATTATTTGAAGAACAAAAGGATGGCAGGAATGAATGTAGGACCGATTAGAGATAAAAGTGGGAAGATGTACCTAGAGGCTAAGGAAGTGAGCGAGGTCCTCAATGAATACTTCTCTTCTGTATTCACCACTGAGAGGGAACTTGATGACAGTGAGGACAATATGAAAGAGTTTGATGTTCTGGAGCATGTTGATATTAAGGGAGAGGAGGTATTGGAGTTGTTAAAATGTATTAGAATAGATAAGTCCCCAGAGCCTGACAGAATGTTGGTCAGGCTGCTCCATGAGGCGTGGGAAGAGATTGCTGAGCCTTTGGCTAGGATCTTTATGTCCTCTTTGTCCACGGGAATGGTACTGGAGGATTTGAGGAAGGCGAATGTTGTCGGCTTGTTTAAAAAAGGTAGTAGAGATAGTCCAGGTAATTATCGCCCAGTGAACCTTACGTCTGTGGTGGGAAAGCTTTTAGAAAAGATTCTTAGAGATAAGATATATGGGCATTTAGAGAATCATGATCTGATCAGGGACAGTCAGCATGGCATTTTGAAGGGCAAATCGTGCCTAACAAGCCTGAGAGTGTTCTTTGAGGAGGTAACCCGGCATATAGATGAGGGTAGTACAGGGGATGTGATCTACGTGGATTGTAGTAAGGCATTTGACAAGGTTCCACACGGTAGGCTTCTACAGAAAGTCAGATGGCATGGGATCCAGGGATGTTTGGCCAGGTGGATTCGGAATTGGCTTGCCTTCAGAGGCAGAGGGTTGTGGTGGTGGGAGTACATTCAGATTGGAGGGTTGTGACTGGTGATGTCACACAAGGATTTGTTCCGGGACCTCGACTTTTCGTGATTTTTATTACCGACCTGAATGTGGAGGTAGAAAGGTGTGTTGGCATGTTTGCAGACAACAAAAAGTTGGTGGTGTGGTTCATAGTGTAGAGATTGTCGAAGACTGCAGAGAAACGTGGATCGGATGCAGAAGTGGGCTGAGAAGTGACAGATGTAGTACAACCTGTAGAAGTGTGTGGTGATACATTTTGAAAGCACAAACTACAAGGCAGAGTCCAAAGTAAATGGCAGGATACTTCGCAGTGCAGCGGAGCAGAGGGATCTGGGGCTACATGTACACAGATCCCTGAAAGTTGCCTCACAGGTAGACAAAGTAGTTAAGAAAGCTTATGCGGTGTTAGCTTTCATAACTCGAGGGATTGAGTTTAAGAGTCGCGGTGTAATGATGTAGCTCTATAAAACTCTAGTTAGGCCACACTTGGAGTACTGTGTCCAGTTCTGGTCGCCTCACTATAGGAAGGATGTGGAAACATTAGAAAGGGTACAGAGGAGATTTTCCAGGATTCTGCCTAGTTTACAGAATATGAATTATGATCAGAGCTTAAGGGAGCTGGAGAGAAGGAGGATGAGAGGAGACATGATAGAGGGTGTATAAGAAATTAAGAGGAATAGACAAAGTGGACAGCCAGCGCCTCGTCCACAGGGCACCACTACTAAGTCCAGGAGGACATGGCCTTAACGTAAGGGGAGGGAAGTTCAAGGCGGATATTAGAGGAAGGTTTTTCACTCAGAGAGTGGTTGGTGCGTGGAATGCACTGCCCGAGCCAGTGGTGGAGGCAGATGCACTAGTGAAGTTTAAGAGACTACTAGACAGGTATGTGGAGGAATTTAAGGTGGGGCGGTTATATGTGGGGCAGGGTTTGAGTTTAGGCACAACACTGTGGGCCGAAGGGCCTGTACTATCCTATGTTCTATGTAACCTGCAAGACTAAGATGTCTTCCTGAGCATGTCCCATTTGTGTGAGTTCGCCCCATACCCTCTAAACAGTTCCTATCTGTGTACATGTTCAAATTTATTTTAGTAAGTTTTATTTTACCTGTTTCTACAGCGTCTGACGGCAAATTCCGTTTCCCCACTATGGGAATGTTACCCCATAGACAACTCATAAAAATTTCCTGTCACACTTTCAATCTGAACCCTCTGGTTCTGTACCCCCATTTCTTGGAAAATGAAACTTTATTTGAGCCCCTTATGAATTTATATATCTCGATAAGGGGTCATACCTGAACATCTTACACTACAGCTGAATAGCCCAAGATTATCGACTCTCTGCTTTTAACCCAAGCCCCAAGTCCTGGTAACATCCTCCTGAAGCCTCCTGTCCATTGTAGTGACATCCTCTCCATATTCGGGAACCGGAAATGCAGACAATACTCCAAGTGTGGTCTATCATCGACATCAAAGACATTGCTTCCGTTCAATGGACGTGTGGAATAGGCTGATGAATACAGGACTGAAAGTGTTGTATTTGAATGCACCAGTATGCGGAATAAGGTAGATAATGTTGTAGCGCAGGTGAAGATTGGCAGGTACAAAGCTGTTGGCATCACTGAGTTGTGGTGGAAAGGAGATCCTGGCTTGAAGCTGAACTTTCAAGGATACACCTTTTATTCAAAGGACAGACAGGTAGGCGGAGGCGCTGGGGAGTCTCTGTTGGTAATGAATGAAATGAAATCCTTCGGGAGTGTTGACATAGGATTGGAAGATGTCGAATCATTGTGGGTAGAGTTAAGAAACTGTCAGGGTAAAAAAAGACCCTGATGAGAGTTATAGTATATACAGACCTCCAAATAGTAGTCAGGATGGAAATGGGATACAAATTACACCACGAGATGGAAGAAAGGGCAGGGTCACTATCGGAATGGGGGATTTCAACATGTAGGTAGATTGGGAAAATCATGTTGGTACAGTATTACAGGAGAGGGAATTTGTAGAATGCCCCCGAGATGGCTTTTCAGAACAGCTTGTGGTTGGGCCCAATGGAAGAAAGGCAATTCTCCAGAGGGATTTGTGAAATGAACTACAAATGATTTAGGAGATTCAGTTAAAGTAACTTTTAGGAAGCAGTGGTCATAAAATGATAGAATTCACCCCACATGGGGAGATAACGTCAGATGTATCAGTATTAAACTGGAGTAAAGTTAGTTACAGAGGAATGAAGGAGGAGCTGACCAAAGTAGATTAGAAGGGGACACAAGCAGGTATGATTGGAGAACAACAAAGACTGGAATTCCAGGGCAAGTTGAACAGGTAAATATCAAGATGAAGAAGTATTCTACAGGGAGGATGAGGTAACCGTGTTTGACACTGGAAGGCAAAGACAGCATAAAAGCAGAAGAGAGGGCATACAACAGAGAAGAAATTAGCAGGATGTTGGAGTATCGAGAAGGTTTTGATAATCTACAGAAAGCAATTACAAAGCCATAAAGGCAGAAAATGAGATATGAGAGAAATCTTGCCTACAATACTCAAGAGGACACAAAAATGTAAAGAGTAAAAGATAAGCGAGAGTGGATATTGGACCCCTGTAAAATGATACTGGAGAGGAGAAATGTGACAAAAGATATGGCAGAGGAACTTATTTAATATTTTATATCAATTCTCATAGTGAAGCAATTCTCTGTATGTCAGAAATGTGAGAGTGGCGGGGTACAGATATGAGTGTTGTTGCTGATACTGAGGAGAAGGTGTTTGGGACGATTGAAGATCTAAAGGTATCTGGACCAGCTGGAAGACACCCCAGGGTTTGGAAAAAGTTAGCTGAAGGGAAGATGGGGCCAAAATTGATGATCTTTCAAGAATCACTAGACACCTGTTTATTCAAGACGACTGGAAATTGCAAAGGTCACTTCACTCTTTAAGAAGGTAGAGCAGCTGGGGAAAGAAAATTATAGATGTTTTAGTCTGGATGTGGTGTGGTTGGGAAGATGTTGGAGTCCAGCATTAATGACGAGCTTTTGGGTACATGTAGGCACATGATAAAATAGGGCAAAGACAGCATGCCTTCCCTTAAGGCGAAATCTTGCCTGACAAATCTGTTGGAATTCCTCGAGGAGCACAAAGCAAAGATCGACAAAGAATGATTTGGATGACAGAATTGTTGCCTTTGTGGCCAAGCTTGCAGATGATATGAAGATAGGTGAAGGGGAAAGTCGTGCTGCAGAAGCTCGGAATCTGGGGAAGGACAGAGACAGATCAGGAAATGGGCAAATAAGTGATAGATGGATTATCGGGTAGGGAAGTCGTGCATGCAATTTTGTAGAAGGAATAAGGGCAGCATAGACGATTTTGTAAATAGGGAGAAAATTCTAAAATCAGAAGTGCAAAGGTACTTGGGGCTTCCGGTGTAGGATTCCCTAAATGTTAACTTGCAGTTTGTGTCAGTGGTAAGATCGGCAAACTCAGATGCAGCGTCGTTCATCTTCGGTCCAAATGTACCGTTTGAGCCGTCGGGGTCACCAATTATAGCGGTGTGCTGCACACAGCGTTGGGATAACGACAAGCAGACGGTGAGTGGCAGTTGCGTTGCGGGCATGAATGCTGTACAGGGCGCATATTCACAGTCCCATCCCGCGCGCGGGTTTTTCCCCTTGCTGGTGAAGAATGCCTGACGCCCTTTTTGGGGCCGGCCTCCCTGCCGGCGCGCACCGTTTTGTGAGCCAGTTCCAGTGTGCTGGAAAGAGGGTCGCCACAAAGTATTATTATACAGGGAGGATGAAGTAACCGTGTTTGACAGAGGAAGTCAAATACAGCATAGAAGTGAAAGAGAGAGCTTACAACAGAGCGAAAGTCAGCAGGATGTTGGAGAATCGAGAAGATTTTGACAATTAACAGAAAGGAATTACAAAGCTATAAGGAGAAAAAATGATATATGCGGGAAAACTTACAAACAATACTGAAGAGGACACAAAACTGTAAAGAGCAAAAGAGAGGTGAGAGTGGATATTGGACCCCTAGAAAATGACACTGGACAGGAGAAACGTGAGATAAAGGCATGGCAGAGGTAATTATTTAATATTTTGTGTTAATCCTCTCTGTGAATGATATTATCTGTATGTCAGAAATGTGAGAGTGTCAGGGGACAGAAATTAGTTTTGTTGCTGTTACTGAGGAGAAAGTGTATGGGACGATTGAAGGTCTGAAGGTACCTGGACGAGATGGACTGCACCCCACTGTTCAGAAAGAGATAGCTGAAGAGAATTTGGCGACATTAGTAATGATCTTTCAAGAATCACTAGCTACTTGGTCATTCAAGACGATTGGAAATTGGAAAGGTCACTTCAAACTTTAAGAAGGCAGTGCAGCTTGCGAAAGAAAATTATAGGTGAGTTAGTCTGGATGTGGTGTGCTTGGGAAGATGTTGGAGTCCAGTGTAAAGGACGAACTTTTGGGTACATGGAGGCACATGATAAAATAGGGCAAAGACAGCATGCCTTCTGGTGACCCCTGTTTCCATCCAAGCGGTCAGTGTAGACATGGTGAAGGATTACAAATACCTGGGGATAGGAATTGACAATAAACTGGACAGGTCAAAGAAGACTGAGGCTGTCTACAAGAAGGGGAAGAGCTGTCTCTACATCCTGAGGACACTGAGGTCCTTTAACATCTGCCGGACGATGCCAAGGATATTCTACGAGTCTGTGTTGGCCATTGCTATCATGTTTGCTGTTGTTTGCTGGGGCAGCAGTCTGAGGGTAGCAGACACCAGCAGAATCAACAAACTCATTCCTAAGGACAGTGATGTTGTGGGGCTGGAACTGGATTCTTTGATGGTGGTGTCTGAAAAGGGGATGCTGTCCACGTTGCATGCCATCTTGGACAATGTCTCCCATCCACTCCATAATGTACTGGTTAGGCACAGGAGTACATTCAGCCAGAGACTCATTCCACCGAGATGCAAAACTGAGCGTCACAGGACGTCATTCCTGCCTGTGGCCATCAAACTTTAAAACTCCTCCCTTGGAGTTGTAGGTACCATGAGCCAATAGGCTGATCCTGGACTTATTTCCACGGCATAATTTACTTATTATTATTTAATTATTCATGGTTTTATATTGCCATATTTCTACTCTATTCTTGGTTGGTGCGACTGTAACTAAACCCAATTTCCCTCGGGATCAATAAAGTATGTCTGTCTGTTAAGGAGAAATCTTGCCTGACAAATCTGTTGGAATTCTTCGAGGAACACAAAGCCAAGAGAGACAAAGAATGATTTGGATGACAGAATTGTTGCCTTTGTGGCCAAGCTTGCAGATGATATGAAGATAGGTGAGGGGGCAAGTAGTGCTGCAGAAGCTCGGAATATGGGGAAGGACGGAGACAGATCAGAAAATGGGCAAATATGTGATTGATGGATTATTGGGTAGAGAAGTCCTGCATGCACTTTGGTAGAAGGAATAAAGGCATTTTCTAAACAGTGAGAAAATTCAAAAATCAGAGGCTTGCATGTCCTTGTGCAGGATTCCCTCAAGGTGAGCATTCATTTCGAGAGGACTAGAATACAAGAGCAAGAATGTAATGCTGAGGATTTATAAGGCATTGGTCAGACAACACTTAGAGTATTGTGAGCAGTTTTAGCTCCTTTATATAGGAAAGGATGTACTTGGCATTGGAGAGGGTCCTGGACATTCACAACAGTGATTCCGGGAATGAAAGAGGGAACATATGAGGAGTGTTTGATGGTTCTGGGCCTGTACTCATTGGAGGTTAGAAAAATGGCTAATGGCTGATTTATTATCCCCCTCAACCCTATTCTCCCGCCCGCCCATAACCTTTGAGACTCTGACAAATCAAGATGATTACTTATTTAACTTCTGCTTTAAAAATCAAACACGAGAAAATCTGCAGACGCTGGTAATCCAAGCTTCACAGGTCCTGATGAAGGGTCTCGCCAGATCTCTCTGACACCTGTCTGGAGAGAGTTGATGTTGTGAGGATGTGGTTGAGTCGGGAACGGTAAGAACAGCCTCCGACTATAGGCATGTCCATTTAGGACAGAGATGAGAGGAATTCCTTTATCCACAGGATGGTGAATTTGCTACAGGCAGCTGTGGAGGCCAATATACGCCCGTGAGTACATTTAAAGCAGAGTAACACACACAAATTGTTGGGAGAACAGCAGGCCGGGAGTTTTTTTTTACGGAAAAGAGTAAACAGTCGACGGCTCAGACTAAAACACTTCATCAGGACCTGTGTTGCTTAAGGGTCCCTGCAATTTCATCCCTGTCCTAATGAGGGTCTGCGGGGGATGGGAAAAGGGGACAAAGGGATCCTTATCTTCCATTTTTGTCCCCTCCACCTTTTCGTTGCCTCTACACAAACAGTTCACCCTCAGGCGTTCCACCGCTCGCCCAACTGGTTCTGGCTCAATCTGTCTGTCATCGCTCCCTTAGCGGTTCCCATTATCAGCTCCTTTACTGTCTCGAACCTTCACACTGCCCCACTTCATATTCACAAATGAATGTGAGTATTGAAGTATGTGAAGTAAAGTTAGTATGTGAAGTATTGAATGTGAGGAACAAGCCTGTTCGTGTGCTGTAATATTCAACATTCTCTGTTGCCTGTTTAGAAGAATGAGAGGAGATCTCAGGGAAACACAAAATTCTTTCAGGGGTCAACAGGCAGGAGTCAGGGAGGATGTTTCCCCTGTCTGAGGAGTCAAGGGTCAGGGGTCACTGTGTTTGGAACTCTCAGCACCCGTAGGGGTGGAGGGGCTTGGGGGTTCTGAGCCATTCAGTTCACAGAACCATCACCGTACAGCATAACCCATCACCTCTGTGCTAACCTATTTACCCATCTACATTCCTCCCATTAGGTCAGTCTCCCTCTGGGCCTTGCCTATTGAAGTGTCTGTCCAAGTTTCTCTTCAGCACAGACGACTGGAGGCCTGTGACCTGCAGAGGTCGGTGCTGGAGCCGGGTTGTTTGTCATTTCTATTAATGATTTGGATGAGAATGTATGTGACAAAGTTGGTAGTTTGTGAACGACACTGGAATTCATGGTGTAGTGGAGAGGGAAGAGGGTTATTTAAGTTTACAAACGGCCCCTAGGTCAACTGTAGAGGTGGGTACAGTGACAATGTTTTAAAATAAATCTTGACAGGGACGTGGATAAGAAAGTTGGAAAAGAAGAATGGGCAAATGGGACCAGCTCATTAAAGTAAGCTGGTCGGCATGAACAAGTTGGGCCGAAGAACCTCTGTGACCTCCAGTTTAAATCCATTCACTCACCCACGTCCAATCTTAATCCACCCCTTTCCCACACTCGTTTCTGCTGTCTATCTCCCCTATTTATTTTTGCTCAAGGTGAGACGTTAGTTGTCCATCCGCTTTCGTCGGGTCAAACCACTGGAAAGGTTTGTGCCGGCCAGCCGACTGCGCCTGATGCCCAGCGACCTTCCCCAGATCCCCGGGGCCGCGCTGCCCGTGTCTCTCCCCCGATGCACAGGGCCGCGCAGTTCGAGTCTTCCTCCGATTTCCGGGGCCGTGATGCCGGTGACTCCCCCGATCCCCGGGGATTCTCCAATTCTCTGCTTCTCCCCCCCTCCCCAGTCTCTGTCACCCTGGATGTGGAAACGGCGAATCCGTGTATCGAGGTGTCCGAGGAATTGGAAGAGTGTGATATTGGCCGGGACCTGGAGGGATCTCCCTAACACCGGGAAGTGATTCACAGACTGGACTTGTGTGCTGGGATCGGAGGGATTCACATCGGGGAGACATTACTGGGAGGTGGACATGACGGGGAATTTCATCTGGTTTCTGGGAGTCGCCGCAGAGTCTGTGGAGAGGAAGAGTTGGTTCAGTTTGAGTCCGGAGACAGGATTCTGGGTCATCGGGCGGGTTGATGACGTCGCCAAGCAGGTTGATGACGAGACCCAGCAGGATGATGACGTGATCATTGTTTTCACCTCACCTGACCCCCGTCTCGCTGTCGGTCCCATCACCAGGAGGGTGGGAGTTTATCTCAGTTACGAGTCCGGGACAGTTTCATTTTACAACGCGGAGACCAAGTCCCATCTCTACACCTTTACTGGGAATAAATTCCCGGGAAAACTTTATCCTTTCTTCGCGACTGGGGATGAAAATCAGTGGCTCACAATCTGCTCCGTTTCCGCTCCGGGTCTTTGAACGGTTCGAGTCCCGGGACCGGCGTCAGGAGTAAAGTCCCTGTAAATATAAATGTGCGCAGAGTGAAATTAAAACGAGATGAGAACTATCGATCCATTAATTTTAATTTGTTCACCGCATCGGACAACAGAACAGAAACACCGCAGAATAATCTGCAGTCACAGGGTCCCTACTCTCTGGCTGAAACTTTTCCTCCTTACCTCTGTTCAAAAAGATCTCTTCTCAATTTTGAGTCTGTGCCCTTTAGTCTGGATGCCACCCCCCCCCCCACATGATGAAACAACCTGTCCGCATCCACCCTACCTGGTCCTTTCAATGCTCGGTAGGTTTCAATGAGATCCCCCTTCCTATCTGAGATATCAGACCCAAAACATTGTCAAGACTCCAAGTGGGTGTGAGTGTCTCTCTATCCATGAGGGAGAACAAAGAATGTGACCCACACATCAGACCTATCCTCCATATCCGGCTTCCGTCAGATTAGGGAATCGTTCACTGTCTCTTAACTTTTTCAGATGAGTTTCACATGGGATTATATTCCACTCTCCATCATATACAGGCCATTCCATCGGTATTCTTGTATCTATTTCCCTACTTCATAAGCCACCTTCCACCTATTCAACACACTCAGCAACAGTGTCTGACCTCCATGGTTCCTTGTGCGTTTATCCGGTTTCCCTATTATATTCAATCTCTGCTGTTCCTTCCGCTTCAAACACTCCTGTGACAGTCAGTTCCACATCCTTTGCACTAAATTCTTCAGGGATTAATTAAATTCCATCTGGAATTTCATCTCCCCACGTCTCCCCATAAATGGAGGTATCTTCTCCATTTGCACACAATCAAATCCATCATTGATCTTAAATGCCTCCATCTTATCACCCGGAACTCATATCGAAATGAAAATGCACAGCCTGTCCTGTCTTTCCTGTAATCAGTGATTATCTATATCTGAGAGACTGTGGGAGTGGGAATTTTCAACACCTTGTAATGATTTGGATGAAATTCAGGATGTGGAGAGTAAGTCCAAGTCGAATCAGATTTGTGCTTTATTTATTTCAGGAGGAAGCTCGTCGGAACAGGAGGTAGGACAGGCTCTGTACTGAAACCCTGAATGGATTTGTAAAGTAGTTCAGAATTCCAGTTTATCACCAGCAGTTTAATAGATACAGGATTAATGATGATGTCCAGGATTTGTCAGTGACAGATGAGGCCCTACTGGTTGAAAAATTTGATCACCTCTATTTGATGAGCACAATGGGACCCAAAATGTTGGCAAAACTCCACGTGCGGCCTGACTTGTCTCTCATAAAGGCTCAGCATTATCTCCTTGCTTAAGTTATCAATTCCTCTTCAAAGAAAAGCCAACATTGCATTTCCCTTCTTAACACAGACTCAATCTGCGAAATAACCTTCTGGGACTCTTGCTCGAGAACTCTTAAGTCGCCCTGCACCTCTGATGTTTGGATTTTCTCTCCATTTGAATAATAGTCCACATTATTCTTCCATTTGAGCAAAATGCATGATCATACAATTCCCAACACTGTATTCAATCTGCTACAGTTTTTTTTTCCCATTCTTCCAATTTATCTCAGTCCTGCTGCAATGGCATGCAATGACAACTTACCCGTTCACCTACCTTTGCATCATGCACAAGCTTTGCAACAATTGCATTGTTTAAATCGATGGCAAATAATGTGAAATGTAGCGGTCCCAATACTGAGCTCGGAGGAACACCACTAGTCACTGGCAGCCAACCTGAGAATGTCCTTTTTATTCCCACTCGCTGCCTCCTGCCTGTCAGACATTCCTCTGTCCATGGCAGTATCTTTCCCGTAACGCCATAGGATTTTAACTTATTCAGCAGCCTCATGTGCGGCACCTTATCAACGGCCTTCTGAAAATCCATGGAAATGATATCCACAGCCGCTCATTTGTCCATCCTCCTTTTCACTTCCTCACTGACCTCTAACAGGTTTGGCAGGAATGATTTCCTTTGACAGAAACCATGCTGACATTGACTTGTTTTATCATCAGTCTCCAACTACCTCGGAAACTCATCCTCGATAAAAGACCAGAATACTTTCCCAACCACTGAGGTCAGGGTAACTGGCCAATAATTTCCTTCCCTGTTGTCTTGCTCTCTTCGTAATGAGTGCAATTTTCTATTTTCCAGTTCTCCCGGACCATATTCTTGAAATATCATGATGTGTGCATCCATTATTACTTGTGCAGCCTATCTCAGGGCTCTGGAATATAGTCCGTCCGGTCCAGGTGACTTGTCCACCTTAAGACCATTGAGTTTGTCCAGCACGATTTCCTTTGTAATACCATAGGAATTTACTCCTGCTGTGTCTTCCACGGTGAAGACTGATGCAAAGTATTCATTAAGTTCAACTGCATTTCTTAATTCCCCCATTATTAGCAAACCAGCATCATTTTCCAGTGGTCCAATATCAGCTCTCATCTCCATTTCACCTTTTATGTAACTGGAAAAAACTAGTATCCCATGTGTATTATGGACAAGTTTGCTCTCATATTTCATCTTTACCATTCTTATGGCTTTTTCAGTTGCCTCTTGTTGTATTTTAAGAGCATCCCAATAATCGAGCATCGCACTCATTTTTGCATTATATGCCATTTCCTTAGCTTTTACGCAGTCCTTATCTTCTCTTGCCAGCCACGAATGCCTACCCCTGCCATTTGAGAACTTCTTCTGTGGCACATGTCTAGCCTCTACCTTGTATAATATACCCAGATACTTCAGTCACCTCTGTTCAGCCGTCATCCCTGAAGTATTCTCATCCAATTCAACTGGGCAAGCAACTCTTTTTCTTTCTTTTTCAATCTTTTTATTGAATTTCATATATAAAAAGCATAGTAATAAATAGGTTATAAATGCATAAGACTTGAAATTGAATTAATAGTAGGATAACAATATCCTATTAAAATATCAACAGAGAAACATAGTACATTATCAATCAAGTCTACAATAATTATATGAAAAAATAAGAATAATCATCAAAAGAAAAAGAAAAATAATAAAAATGCAGACAAAAATATACTAAAAAAAACTAAACTAAAC
Organism: Hypanus sabinus; assembly: GCF_030144855.1. Taxonomy (NCBI): domain Eukaryota; kingdom Metazoa; phylum Chordata; class Chondrichthyes; order Myliobatiformes; family Dasyatidae; genus Hypanus; species Hypanus sabinus. Next base: position 562,649 of record NW_026778984.1, read on the forward strand.
TAACATGGGAAATAATAACAGTTTATTTGTATATGGTAGTGCCAAAAACTCCGGAACTCCATACCTGAACAAGAATAAGTAAAGAGAAGGTCTGGAAGAGGCCAAATTAATTCATATGAAAATGTCGAATGAACGGTCCCCAAGTTTCTTCAAATTTATTTGATGAGTCAAAAATAGTGCTTCTAATTTTTTCCAAGCTCAGAAAAGAAATAGTTTGAGAGAACCACTGGAACGTGGTAGGAGGATTTACTTTTTTCCAATTTTGTAGTATAGACCTTCTGGCCATTAATGTTACAAAAGCAATCATTCGTCTAATTGAAGGGGAAAACTGATTATCATCCTCATTTGGTATAGCAAAAATTGCAGTAATAAAATGAGGTTGTAAATCAATATTCCAAATTGAGGAAATGGTAGCAAATATGTCCTTCCAATAGTTATGTAAAGTGGGACATGACCAAAACATATGGGTCAATGAAGCCACATCTGAATGATATCTGTCACATTGAGGGTTAATATGAGAACAGAATCGAGCAAGCTTATCTTTAGACATATGAGCTCTATGTACAATTTTAAATTGTATTAAAGCATGTTTAGCACATATAGAAGAAGAATTAACCATTTGTAATTTTTTTCCCATTTTTCTATTGATATATTATATTGAAGTTCTTTTTCCCATTCTTGTTTAATTCTACTTGATATTTCTGGTTGTATTTTCATAATCATATTAGAAATAAAAGCCATTAATCCCTTCTGATAGGGATTTAAGGTAAAAATCATACCTAAAAAGTCCATTGAAGTTGAATTGGGGAAGGATGGTAGAATTTTATGCAAAAATTTTCCAATTTGTAAATATCTAAAAAAGTTAGATTTAGGTAACTCAAATGTGTTGGAAAGTTGGTCGAAAGACATCAAACTACCTTCAAAGAAGAGATCACGAAAGCATTTTATACCTTTCCTCTTCCATATCTGTCAAAGAAGGTTTGAAAAAAAAAGTAAAATAGGGCTATCAAGAACAAAGTTTTTCAGAGTAAAAAAATTACGAAATTGAAACCAAATTCGTAATGTATGTTTGACAACAGGGTTGGATACCTGTTTATTGAATTTAACTAAATCGGCAGAAAGAGAAGAACCCAGAATGGAGAATAGAGAACATGCCTTTGCCTCATTGCATTCTAAATTTACCCACTGTGGGCATAATGGTCAATCCAAATCTGATTTCCAATAAATTAAGTTACGAATATTATTCGCCCAATAGTAAAATCTAAAGTTAGGTAGAGCTAAACCACCATCTTTTTTAGATTTTAGTAATTGCCTTTTACTTAACCTAAGATTTTTATTTTGGCACACAAATGAAGAAATTTTTGAATCAATGGTATCAAAAAAAGATTTAGGAATAAAAATTGGTAAAGCTTGAAGTAAATATAAAAATTTCGGTAAAATCATCATTTTAATATCATTAATCCGACCAACTAATGATAAGGATAAGGGAGACCATCTTGTAGTAAGTTGTTGAATTTGATAAAGCATAGGTAGAAAGTTCAATGTAAATAAATCTTGATATTTCTTAGTAATTTTTATACCTAAATAGATAAAGTTATCATCAACAACTTTAAATGGTGTCCTTTCATTCAATAAATTTTGCGTGTTTAACGGGAATAAATCACTCTTATCCAAGTTTAGTTTGTAATCAGAAAAACTACCAAATTGAGCCAACAAAGATAAAATAGCGGGAATAGACCTGTCAGGATCAGAAACATATAACAACAAGTCATCAGCATAAAGTGATAACTTGTATAATTTCTCATTACAGGTAATACCAAAAATATTAGGAGGTTCACGAATAGCAATGGCTAAAGGTTCTAATGCAATATTAAACAATAAAGGACTTAAGGGACAACCTTGTCTCGTACCACGAGATAATTGAAAAAAAGAAGATCTGTAATTATTTGCAAGAACAGAAGCAACAGGTTTATGATGCATTAGTTTGATCCATGATATAAAATTAGGACTAAAATTAAAATATCTCAAAGTGTTAAATAAGTATACCCATTCAACTCTATCAAAGGCTTTTTCAGCATCTAGTGAAATAACACATTCTGGAATTGTGGGTAATGAAGTATAAATTATATTAATCAATTTTCTAATATTAAAAAAAGAATACCGATTCCTAATAAAACCAAGTTTGGTCTTCTGAAATAATCTATGATTATACCTTTTCTAACCTAATGGCTAAAATTTTTGTAAGAATCTTAGAATCTACATTTAATAGTGATATAGGGCGATAAGATGCACATAGTGGGATCCTTAACTTTTTTTAAGAATTAGAGAGATAGTAACTTCATAAAAAGACTGAGTTAATCTCTTCTTAACAAATGCATCATTAAAAATTTCACATAGCCAAGGGGAAAGCAAAGAAGAAAAAGTTTTAAAAAATTCTATAATATAACCATCAGGACCAGGAGCTTTCCCTGAGTTCATTGTCCTATTTCGGCCAGAGAGACAGGAGCATCAAACAAGCTACGATCTTCATATGTCAGTTTGGGAATATTCAAATTGTTAAAAAAAGTTATCCATCATGGACAGATCGCCGTCAAATACTGATTGATATAAAGATTTATAAAAATCTTGAAAAGTGTTATTGATTTCTTTATGATCAGTAGTCAGATTGCCGTCTTGTTTACGAATGTTAATAATTTGTCGCTTAGTTGAAATAGCTTTTAATTGGTTATCTAATAATTTACCAGTTCGATCACTATGGATATAAAATTGGGCCCTGGTCCTAATTAATTGATTCTCAATTGAAGAAGATAATAATAAGCTATGCTCCATTTGAAGCTCAACTCTTTTCTTATAAAGTTCTTTGGTAGGAGTCACGGAATAAATCTTATCAATTTCTTTAATTTTATCCACTAATAAAGCAATATCTAAATATCTTTGTTTTCTTTTACCGACAGAATATGAGATAATTTGTCCACGGATAAAAGCCTTAAAAGAATCCCAAAGTATTCCTCTGTCAATCTCTTCTCTATAGTTTGTTGAAAAAAACAAGTCAATTTGCTGTTTTATGTCGGTGATGAATTCTGGATCTTGAAGTAAAGTAGAGTTAAGTCTCCAAGATCTATTATTATTGGAAAAGTCCGAGATCTTGATAGATAACTTCAAAGGTGCATGACCCGAAATAGCAATAGAATCATATTTACAATCAATAACATCTGTTAATAAACGATGATCAATAAGAAAATAATCAATTCTAGAATAACTGTGATATACATGTGAAAAAAAACGAAAATTCTTTATCTTTAGGGTTCAAAAACCGCCATATTTCAGTAATTCCCGAATCAACCATAAAAGAATTAATAAGTGAGGCTGATCTATTCGGAAGAATTCGAATAGGTTTAGATCTATCCATTGAAGGATTCAAACAACAATTGAAATCTCCACCCATTATCAACATATATTCATTTAGATTAAGAAGGGAAGTAAATAAACGTTTACAAAATTCAGGGCAGTCAAAGTTTGGAGCATAAATATTAACTAGAACCACTTTTCGATTAAAAAGTGAACCAGTTATCAACAAAAATCTGCCCTGTGGATCAGAAATAATTTCATGATGTGTAAACGAAATTGAAGGGTCTATAAAAATAGACACACCCCTAATTTTGACGGTAGAATTCGAGAGGAATTGTTGATCTTTCCAGAACCTAAAGAAACGTTGATTATCCTCCCTCCTAATATGGGTCTCCTGTGCAAAAATAATATTAGCATCTAGTCTATGGAATACTTTAAATATTTTTTTACGTTTAATCGGATGATTTAAACTATTAGTATTCCAAGAGATAAAGTTAACAGACATCCATCATGCCAATATTAATTGTGTATATCATAAAAGGTTAAAAAGACACATGACCCATAAATCAGGAAGAAGGTAAAATGATTCAGGAGCAACCGGAGAACATGACATCTCAACAATATTAATAATTTAAAGTCGGCCCATAAACTAAAAGCAAAAAAATAAAAAGCAAAATCGTGAAAGAAGATCCCTACCCCCTCCCCCAACCCCACGGAAAAAAGCCAAGCGGCAGGCGCACAAACTAACACTAATATTAGCCCCATTTTCAAGATGGCGACTTCATGAAAAGAAAGAAAAGAGAAACTATATAACACCCAGATATAAATACAGGGTTGTAAACAAAAAGAATATATATCAATCAAAATGAAAAAAATAATATAAAAAAGCAAAAAAATCATTAATAAAAAAGGATAACCATTGAAGTTTAAAAGAGTGTAATATGCCTTTAAAAAAAATTCCATATTCAAATATAAGGAAATGACGTTTCAAAAACAAAGATTTATGGGAAGAAAAAACGACATTTTGAAAGGACCATATTACAAAATATAGATGTAAACTCATCAATCCTTTTATTTTAAAAAAAAGGTTATCAAAATAGAATTAAAAAAGGGTTCAATAACCACTACAATATATATAAAAAAAGGTTCAAAAATTCAAAACATTCGTCCCATTCTCAAATACAGGCAAATAAACGCTTACGGAAAGCAAAGTCTTATGGGAAGAAGAAACGACATCTTAAAAATAAATCATTATTACAAAGTCTTAACAAGTATATCTAATACAGAGGGAAAAAAATTAATAAAGAAAAAAGACATTATAGTAAAGTTAAAAAAGCATCTGTAAATCATGATAATAATTAAAAAAAATAAGGTCTGCAGACCAAAATAAAAAGCTATACCGCAGCTTCAGAAGTTAAAGCCTAAAACGGAATGGCGTCTTCTCTCCAAAAGTTCTTCCACTTAACACATAGTTCAAGTTGGACTAGAAGAGCGATGTTCTTCAACGAATTTCTTCGCTTCTTCCGGAGTATTAAAGAAACGCTGACTTTTGTCGCTCAACATAATTCTGAGATTCGCTAGATATCTTAAAGCTTGTTTAAGTCCAATCGAATGAACCTCCGCCATCACCGGTTTAAAAGCAATTCTTGCCCTCATTACCTCGAATGAATAGTCCTCCACAATACGAAACTTGTTGTTTTTGTGAGAAATCATACCTTTCTGGCGAGCTAATCGAATTAAAAGCTCTTTCTCCCGAGGATAATGGAGACGGACAATTACAACTCGTGGCTTGTCTTTCGCAGCCGAAAATCTCGGAACTCTGTGGGCACGATCAATAGTAGGTTTAACCCGCAAAGCGTCCTCACCAAAAATTTCCCACAATAAATTAGAGAAATATTCAGTTAAGTCACCAGACTCGAGATTTTCGGGAAATCCAATAATACGCAAATTCTGTCTGCGAGACCGGTTTTCAAGATCGGTGATTTTAAACTTATTCTGCTCCACTATTTTAGCGGTCGATCGTACCTTCCCCTCCAAAGTTTCGATTGTACGTATTTTTTCAAAAATTATCTTGTCAAGAGCCGCAAACTTTTCTTCATGGCGTTCAATAACTGCTGCCTGCGATTGAAGCTTGATATCAAATGATTTAACGACTTCTTCAAGCTCCGATATTTTCGCAGTAAGTTTGTTTTCCAGACTTGCAAGTTTAGTATCCAGAAGATTGGAGATTGCATCGAGAGTTATAGGGTCTTTAGACGATTTCTTAGGTACAGACATTTTAAGTTTGAAAAAATTAATTCCAGTGTTATTTTTAAAAAAGAAAAATAAATCATAGATATCAACCCATATGATTAAGTACGAAAATATTTGATTAAAGGGTGATTATAGCTTAAAAAATGAAGAGCGCCTAAAAGGCAGATGTCTACGTCGCCATCTTGAAACTCCACCCCCTGGGCAAGCATCTCTGTGATGCCTCTGTAATTCCCTTTATTTCATTGCGCGACTGATACACGTGGCTTAGGCTTCTGCCTCTCAATTTGCAGCATGAATTCAATTATATTATGATCGCTGCCTCCTGTGGGTTCCTTTACATTAAGGACCCGAATATGATCAGGGTTATTACACAACAGCCAATCTGAGATGGCCTTTCCCGGAGTCGGCCCCAACACCAGCTACTCTAAAAAGCTACCTCATAGGCATTCAACAAATTCCCGCTCTGTGATCCGACACCAACATGATTTTCTGAATGCCCTTGCATATTGAAGACCCCCTATACAATTATGACATTACCCTTATTACATTCCTTTTCCTGCTCAATACTTAAGATCACACCCATAACTTAATAAAGTTTTTAATCTGAAAACTATCTACACCCCGAAGATTGTAATGAAGTATGCATTTGTTTTCTTTCAGCCTTATATGCTTCACACTGAAATGGTCTGTGTTTAACTGTTTCATAATGGCAAAACTTAGACGATACAGACTAATGTTGTCCAACTAGATCCAAGGCATAATTAAGCACAGTCTGGTCAATTCTAAGTCGTGACAATGTAATTACTTCCCTTTTTGTTTGAACCCTTTCTTCTAAACCCAGCAGGTTTATGTACTCTGTAAAGGTCTTTGCTCTTATGTCCACCATTCTACGTCTTGCCAAATGCCCCTAATCCTTAACTCTAACAAACCCTTAGCTTCTGATTTGCTAAGTGGAAGATCTATATCCGTGGTTGAACATTTAACAGCTTTTGTTGCTAAACAGTCATTCCCATCATTTCCCTCAACAGTGTGATGTGCAGGGCACATAAGGTGCAGACATATAAATCACTCTTTCATGAGTTTCATGAGTAAATCTGACACCTGCTGCTAAAATGACTTGTTTAAGACTCATCAAAACGGGGAAGGATTCTGAACAAATTGCAAGTTTACAAGGACCAATTTCCTCCACCCACTGTAGCGCTAAAATGTTGGCGAAGAATTCTGCTTCATATACAGGTAAATGGCCGGAAAGTCATTTCTGCATCATTACCTGTAATTAAGACACAAAACCCGCCACACCAACATTCCCAGTTAAATTATCTTCTGATTCATCTGTAAAATGGTTACAGTATGATAATAAATGTCATTAATATACTGATGAACCGACAGACTCTCAGACAGAACCGAATCAAATCGTGTAATCTAAAATCAAATGAAGTCATTCGAAAAAAATAAGCTGGGGTTACAGAGAAAGCTGCAGTGGGACATACTGTATCATCAAATCCACCCATATTCCCAGCGTGGTCAGAACCCAGCCACCCAAAACTAAAAACATTCTTCTTCTGATGTCCCTAGCCGTCCTCTAACACACCTTTCACAGGATAATATTTGTTCACCTTCAAATTAATCCAGTATGTCAACATCAACTGCACCCTCTGTGATTGTCAGGGCAATTGTCCCATTTGAACCAGTGAAGACCAAACAGGGGACGAACTTACTGCACCACAACACAATCTTAAAGCCTGTGCTGGTATCACACCCAAATATCCTAGAGTTGAAGATGAAGCCTCAAAACCATAATTGAGAACAGATCTAATGAAACAAATACACTGGTCAACAAAGATTCTCGTGTTGTACCCGAAGAATACCTACAAAGATGTCTGAGGAGATTTAAAGCTCCTTGACAATTATCGATTATTTTGCTGATAGGTGCTTCCATGTCAGCTTATTATCAACCCACCTGCCTGGAAATCTTACCATTGACCCTTTCCAAAGAGACTAATCATATAACTTCAAATCAGGTGCAGGTCTATTCATCTTGTTTGTAAATGCATAATGTGATTTAGAGACGGAAAGCTTAAAATCTTCATCTATTTTCCCACTGTTTATCGCATTAATTGTAAATTGCATCCTACTTACAGTAGAATTGAAATTACTACCTCTAATCCATAAAGCTACATTATCTGCATATAGTGATTTACCCACCATGGTAATTTCAGAGAAAATATCATTAGTCCTAATATTAAATAATGAAGGGCTACAAATACTGCCTTGTGGGGTATCATTCACTATCTCGTAAAAACAAAAACATAACATGCCGACCCGTACTTGCACATTCCATCCACACAAAAAAAACTCAGAAAAATTATACAATCTCCACTCACTCCTAATTGTCATAATTTAATCAAAAGTCATTCCTTCCATAACACATTACATTCCTTTTCATATCAAAATTCGACTATTACTATATCTTTATTTTACTGTGTTTTCCAAATATCATCTTCCGAACCTTAAACTGAATCTAATGTCATTTTCCCCTTCCGAAATCGACTCCAATAAAACACTATGTCACTACTCTTTCCGAAATATAACTCAAGCGCCTGATTACCATACATTCCATCAGTTTACATAAATGAGACTTTCACGATATAGGCCCGTAACTAGAAGGATCAGACGGGGATCTCCCAGGGTTTGGAATAGACACGACTGCTGCCAATTTCCATGAGGAAAGTAGATGGCCTGACCTCCAAGCACGATTCGAAAAGTTAATATTTTCACAAAATGGAATTAATACAATTACAATTACATATCTCACCCTTTTCCGGGGACACCTGACCTGCATTATTGATAAACTTCTTGAATTCCTATAAAGCAATCTCTACATCAGTGATATTATCATTGTCTCAGCCGACTTACAACACGTCAGATTATTCACTTGGAAACATATCCATACATTGTTCAACTTCTTCACTTATATTATCCTGATTATAAGTCTCGGCTGTTCATCCAGCCAGGAACAGAGCACTCCCTGTTTCAGTAACAATCATCTTGCCCTCATTAATCAAAACTGGAATATTATGACCCCTACAAATCCCCCCATTTTCTGAATCATACCCCAAACATCCCCGTAATATCCCTTCAAATATTATCTCAATATGATTCCAGTAAACTACTGTCTTTCTCACCACGGCCTGTGCCCTTTTATTCTTAATAATGTCAACCAGGTTCTGAAACACCATCACATAAAAACTGACATTTCTCCCAAATTGCTTCCTGACCCCGATATAAATCAAAACTCAAACTCATAAAGGCAGGAAGGCTGACTGACGTTCACATTAACTAATCACCGTACGGGTACCCATTTGACTGACTTGCACTACAACCAATGATGAAAGGGGTTAGTTTTGGGTCTGAGCTACGATAGGCTGGTGGAAGAATGCACCATTATCAGCCCTTCCTGTTCCGCTCCATCATCATGGCGGAGATTAGTGAGTCGCTGCTGTCGGTGGTCGACGGCCTCGGCGCTCACAAGGACGGCCGTGGTTTTCCTTCGCGCCTCGGTGAGTTTGTTTCGGCGATGTCTGTGGTGTCTGAAGAAAAAATATTTTTGCAGGGAACGAGCGAGAAGGCGAGATTCATGACTACATCTCCCAGAAGGCCCAGCGGAAGACACACGTTGGGGTCAACACGTACAAACAAGCTGGATGAACTCGACAGGACTCGCGGGGAGCTTCGCGCGAGCGCACGGCGGACCAAAGGCTCTTGGAGACTCGGCGCAGGAAGGAGCGGAGATCCGGGCGGATTGTTATCAAGTCAAGTCAAGTCAACTTTTATTGTTATTTCGACCATAACTGCTGGTACAGTGCATAGTAAAAATGAGACAACGTTTTTCAGGACCATGGTGTTACATGAAACAGTACAAAAAACTAGACTGAGCTACGTAATTAAAAACACAGAGAAAGCTGCACTAGACTACAGACCTATACTGGACTGCGTAAAGTGCATAAAAACAGTGCAGGCATTACAATCAATAATAAACAGGACAGTAGGGCAAGGTGTACGTCCAGGCTTCGGGTATTGAGGATTCTGGTAGCTTGGGGGAAGAAACTGTTACATCGTCTGGTCGTGAGAGCCCGAATGCTTCGGAGCCTTTTCCCAGACGGCAGGAGGGAGAAGAGTTTGTATGAGGGGTGCGTGGGGTCCTTCATAATGCTGCTTCCTTTGCGGATGCAGCGTGTCGTGTAAATGTCCGTGATGGCGGGAAGAGAGACCCCGACGATGTTCTCAGCTGACCTCATTATCCGCTGCAGGGTCTTGCGATCCGAGATGGTGCAATTTCCGAACCAGGCAGTGATGCAGCTGCCCAGGACGCTCTCAATACAACCCCTGTAGAATGTGATGAGAATGGGGGTGGGAGATGGACTTCCCTCAGCCTTCGTGAAAAGTAGAGACGCTGCTGGGCTTTCCTTGCAGAGCTGGTGTTGAGGGTCCAGATTAGGTTCTCCGCCAGGTGAACACCAAAATATTTGGTGCTCTTTACGATCTCTACCGAGCAGCCGACGAGGTTCAGCGGAGAGTGGTCGCTCCGTGGCCTCCGGTTGTTGACTTAACAACCATCTCTTTTGTTTTGTTCACATTAAGAGACAGGTTGTTGGCGTCCGAGCCGCGAATGGTCCAATTACTGTGAGCACCGGCTACACCTTGCCTCCGCAACCGGGGACAGTTCAAGACCTTTCCCTCTCTCTGTACGCGGGCTCCGGGGAACTTTCTGCTGAGGAGCGAAGGCGCTGGAGCCGCGGTGGATAGGTGGGTCTTTTGTTTGTGCGGGATTCTGGGTAAAAAGGCAGCCACAGAAGACAGGACAGCGTTGTCCCTGTCAGTCCGTAGGCTTTATTTGGAAGCGCAGGGGGAGGAAGGGGGGCAAATGAATCACTCAGGCACCACCGAACACCTTCCAGTCAATGAAAATATCAATGTATACAGCATGAAAACAAAATCCTGACATCAACTTTATTCCATGAGGATATCACCATTGTTCCATCTTTTTCTGCACCTTTCTAGCTGTGAGAACATGTTTAGTACCATTCGCTTTGGGTACATAATGATACCGATTACCATTGGCCTGTGCAACAAGTGACCTATAGAGTTTTCATCACAAATATGCCACACTCCAATGAGAACAAGGACTGCCCTCCCCATCATGTTCATTGGCATTGCCTCTGATGGGCTCTCCACCGTCAATCACCTGTGCGGAGGGGCAGAGTAATTTGAAACTCTCCAGGGTTTGCCATGTAACATCACATGCTCTTTGTAGTGTTGTTGTACATGACCAGAGCTTGAAATACTTTCTCTAATTTATTTTCAACACATTGTATAGACCGACCATTTGTCTGAAAGTTAAATGTTTAAACAGCCTGAAAACAGCACGGCATCAACAAAACACCAGCTGTGCAGCAGCAAAGGCTGTCTCTGTGGGAACATTTCAGTCACTGCGCAGCTCGGAATAATATGGGACAGAGAATAAGACTAATGGAAGGAATCAGACTGGGCCAAGTCACAGATTGAATGTCCCATTCTCACACAGACAGGAAAACTGTCGGGGAATTAGATGGACAGACCAGTTGCCGGCACCTTGAACAGTTAAAAGGTGAGTTCTTACCCCAACTTGGGTTGAGCCTCCTTGCGATGTCAGAGCTCAGAAAGGAGACTAAAATTATCTCATAATATATCGCCTGTGAAAATTAATCAGATACAGGAGCAGAATGAGGTCCTTTGGCCCATCGAGTCTGCTCCACCATTTCATTACAGCTGATTCATTTTTCCTCCCAACCCACTCTCCTGCCTTCTCCCCCTATCCCTTCATGCCCTGACTAATCAAGAATCCATCACCCTGTTCCCAAAAATATACCCAATTACTTGGCCTCCAGAGCAACTCATAGCAACAAATCCCACAGATTCACCACGCTCCGGTTAAAGAAATCCCTACTCATATCCTTTCTGAAAGAACAAAGCTCGATTTTGAGGCTGTGTCCTCTGGTCCTAGACCCCCCCACTCTAGTAAACATACTCTCCACATCCACTCTATCGAGACTTTTCAATGTTTGATCGGTTTCAATTAGGGCCCCTTCATTATTCTGAACTCCAGTGAGTAGAGGCCCCGAGCCATCAAATGTTCTTCATCAGACAAACCTTATAATTACAGAAATATTTTTGTAAACTTCCTTTGAACGCTCTCCAATATAAGTATCTCTGTTCCAGATAAGGGGCCTGTATCTGCTCTCAACAGTCCAAGTGAGGACAAACTTTATAAATACTCAACAACACATCCTTGCTTTTATATTCTCGTACTCCTCAACAGAATTTCCTCTTCATTGAGAAAACAGTCTGCACTCTCATTGCCTCTAACAAAGTGGATGACCATACACCTCTCTGAACGATGACGTTCACTCGTTGATGTCAACTGTAAATATTTTTACAGGTTAGAAATGGCAGCAAAATTGTGTGCGGGAATTCTTAACAGAACATGTCAGTTTTGCTGTCTCTGCCCACCTACTTAAGGAAGAATTATGTTATCACAGCTGGAAAAGCGCTTTGTGTCTGTTATGACGTTTGCTTTTGTAACTCACTGAAATCCACTGGAAACGGGGAGCTGAGAACAGCATTTGTTCACTGGAGATTAGTTCTTCAACGCATTGATTGTGTAGGGGATTTACTACATCTGACATTTGACTTATGAATTGACACAGAACTGTGGGAAGGGATTAACTTTTCACTCACTCATCTGACCTGCATGCACACTAGCGAGTTCACACTGATAAGATGTCGTTCACCTGCGTTGATGGTTGGAACGGATTCACTTGGTCATCCAGCCTACTGACACTCCAGCAAGTTCACACTGGTGAGAAGCCGTTCACCTGCTCAGACTGTGGGAAGGCATATACTCGGTCATCGCAAGTGATGGTACATCAGCGAATTCACACTGGGGAGAGCCCATTTTCCTGCTCTGAATGTGGGAAGAGATTCATACATTTATCTGACCTACAGGTGCACCAGCGAGTCCACACTGGGGAGAGGCCGTTCACCTGCTCAGTCTGTGGGAAAGGGTTTATTCGGTCATATCAACTGAAGGTGCATCAGCGAGTCCACTCTGGGGAGGGACCGTTCACCTGCTCTGAATGTGGGAGGAGATTTATTCATTTATCTGACCTGCAGGTGCACCAGCGAGTCCACACTGGAGAGAGGCCGTTCACCTGCTCAGACTGTGGGAAGCCCTTTACTCGGTCAGTTGAACTGAAGACACATCAGCGAATTCACACTGGGGAGAGGCTGTTCTTCTGCTCAGACTGTGGGAAAGAGTTCATTCGGTCATATCAACTGAAGGTGCATCAACGAGTTCACACTGGAGAGAGGCTGTTTACCTGCTCAGACTGTGGAAGGGGATTTACTCAGTCATCTCAACTGATGATACATCAGCGTATTCACACTGGTGAGAGGCCGTACGCCTGTTCTGAATGTGGAAAGAGATTCAATCAGTCATTCGACTTACGGACAGACTGACGAGTCCACACTGGAGAGAGGCCATTCTCCTGCTCCCAATGTGGGAAGAGTCATCCCACCTTGTGACGCACTACCGAGTTCACACTGGGGAAAATGTTTAAACAGGCGACAGGCTACAGGCTGGATATTTCACCATCGCAGTTACTGAATAAAGATCAAAAGTGACTGTTGGTGCCGAAACCGGCAATTACTGCTGCTGTTTATCAAACCCAGTTCTGCACTCTGTTCACTGGGCCTGGGAGGTATTCCTCGGCTAATGTTCACGTTTAATGGGATTGGAGTTTAATGGTTTGGATCTGTGACACAGAAATCTGTTCTCATTTAAATTCCTACCACATTGACAGAATCTCCTTTCTCTCCACTGACTATCATCTCCTATAACCACCGCAAGGCCTGAATTTACACTTCCCTGTGAAGCTTCAGAGCCAACAGTGCAACCAGCCTTTCTGTTGCTGCCGTGCCGCAATGGTTCACCCACCACCCACCCAGCAATATCCAACAAGGTGTTTTGCTGAGGAGAATGCCCACAGGACAGCCCTGCACTGTCTTCCTAATGACCCTTACCTCTGCTGGTGGTCACGCTTCTCCTGTCCGAAGCTTGTACTCTGGGTGTGGCCATCTCTTCAGATGTTTCATTGATAGTATCTTCAGGTTCCCGAATGATCCTGAGTACATCCAACTCCCTGAACCAGTCGTCAGACGCTGTGATTGGGTGCACATCACACAAACAATCATGAGGGAAACTGTTAGATATCCAGAATTCCCACATCTGACAGGAGGAGCATCCCATCTGCTCTGCACTAAAATACACCACTGTGGGTCGGGAAGGAATTAACATATGCAAAAAAAAAATCAAACCTGAATTGGTCAGTGACAGTGTAAGCAGAGTGATCAATTCTCTGTGTTTTTGCCATGAGGTCAAAGGAATAGAGGCTGCCATTTTGTGAAGTTGCTCGGTAACCCCCATTTTGTGAACTGATTGCTATGGGATAACCTAATCAGATCAACTGAAAAAGAAGTTGCTGGTATTCCCATTCTAAGCCTGAAATCACTCTCACATATACTGTCAGGTGTGCAGAAGTAATCACGTTATCTCTGAACCTGAAGTAACTCTGAGATAAGGTGTGTATTATGTACAGTGGCAGGATTACAGTAGGAATCTTGATATTTTTGCTGAGAGTCTGAGCGACGCAGTTTGTCTGTTTGGAACCATAATGGAGGAGAACAAAATAAATCACCTCCCACATGAAGTTGTGTCGCACTTGGACTACACCCAAAGGAAATCTGTTAGTCATCAGCCTGATCGACTTCAGACAATAGGAATGAGATGTGTCCTCTGAACTGATAAGAGTTGTTTCAAATGATTCAAATAAGACTTGTGTCAAAGCAAGTTAAGAGTTCCAAATTCAAAGGTGTGATAACTCCTGAGACTAACTATCACAAGGAAGAACCCCCAAGGAAGGGACTGGAGAAGAAATGATCGATCATTTGGATGCAGTGGGATCCCTTGTTTCAGTGTTGTGAAATTCAGAAGTGGTCAGATTGTATATTACTACAGAGGGAACAGTGGAATTCATGTTTTAAGTTGTTAGCCTGGGGTGAACATAGTTACTTCGTTGTTTGTGCAGGAACAATAAAGTGCGAGTTTTGATTAATTACGAGTTGCCTGATGAGTTTCCAAACTGATCTCAGTTGATGAACGGTGAACATATTTTCGCGCCCTGGGGTGCACTCGAAAAGAAAGAAAAGTGGTCTGGGACTCTGGTGTCGAGTTGAACCACACAGTAGGTTAGGATATTAAACTGTGAAAGGGAAAGGACAGGAGGAACCCAGGAATGCAGAGGATTTCAGAGATTTCTTTCTTGGTTAATTATGAAGGAAATGGTCAGATTATGAGGAGTGGTTAGGAAAGTTTCAGAGCCAAGGGTCCGGAACTGTGGAGGAAGAATTGTGGAAAATAGTTAGCGAAAAATAAATTAAAGAAATTACAAGGGATTAGAAATGTTATAATGTGATGCTTGTTGGATGATCTATTTGAAGTGAAGAGAGAAAAAAACTGAAACTGACAGAGGAATTGTGTAAGTGTAGGGAAGAGTTAGAAATTCTGACGGAGCAGCATCAGGTGAATTTGATCCACATGAATCAGTTTCAGGCTCAGTGTGAACCGTTAACAAGAGAAAATGAGAAAACTGAAGAAAATTATAAACAGGCGGATACAGAATTAGAGAAAGGAAAAGTCAGGGTCGGGATTTACGGCTGTTGTGAATGTCATGAAGAAATCGGCAGCTGAGAAGAAAGGCTGCGCTGATCGCAAGTGTTTAAAACAGATGGAAAATCTGCAATCTGCAATCTCTCAGCTCGGAGAGGAGTGATATGTGCGAGGACGGACGATGATGGTGATGCAGTTTGGGGTGATTTAGCTAATGCAGAGACGCTTGTATCACACACCGGGTTGCTCACTTTATTCTCCTGATGAGGTAATCGTAGCCTTTGCCCAGGGGCAGATATGGTCAGGTAGTGCCCAACCTTCTCAGAGTGTTTCAACCCTTAACCACTACACTGTCCAGCTGGTGGATCAGAAGTAAGGGCCAAGTCACTGCCCAACTATTCCTGACCTCCAGCTCAACCCCTCTCCCCAGCTCCATACCCAGTCAGGGGCTCCTTCTGCTGCCTCCCCCATCCTGCCAGCTGCTTGCTTCTTGCTCTTTTCATCAAGGCCCAGCACAGTCAGCCACCTCCATGCTGGCCGTGCTGGGACCCCACTACAGTCAATCTCCATGAGGAACAGCCACGCCTACCATTCTTTCTCCCTGCTCTCCGGGACTAAAAGTGTCAAAGCCAGGATTATTGGGGAAGTGACCCGCCTCCCAGCAGATTTTTCCGTGAGTGGGTGGAACCTTCAACACCCAGTGCCCCAATGGCGCCTGTTGTAATGGAGGGACTGCAGGACACACCAGAGCCGGGGGTGTGGGGCGTGTGTGACACGGTATTCTGTCCCTTTGACGTGGCCCAATTGATAGATGTGAATGAGAGATAATTCTCGGAACCTTTCCCAGTCCATTCAGCAGACAGGATAACTCACGGTTTATATGACGGAGGAGGGGACGTTAACCCTTCTCTGTCTAACTTCAGCTTTCCCTTCAGCCCTGCCGGAGGAACAGGCACCCGCCCAGGCGACACGGGGTGATTTACAGAAGGCACCATTAGAAGCTGCTGGACTAATAGAGGTGACAGTGGAGGTTTTGCATAACTGCAGACAGTGGAAAGGAAGGAACCTTCTATATCTGTGACGAGGTTGTGGCCAGTTTTCACGAGTGTTTTTGGTCCTACTTTGGATACGCAGAATTTGACTCCGTGACAGAGTAGGAACTGGCCGAGGAACTTGGTATCGTACAGTACCGAGGAGAGCAGAAGGGTGTGTGAAATGATTGATCCATTCAAATCCCACACATGCTGAAGCATGGGCTCCCAGAAGGATGATGTAAACGAGGGAAAAAGGATTCAGGGATGAAGGTACAGAGGAGGGTTAGGGGAAACAAGGTTCTAAAACGACCCTATAACAGAACAAGGTGTGCAGTGGCAGAATGAAGGGAGACGGGATGCTGAACAGGATGAGCTGCCGCCGAGCTCCACAGCTCCGCCTAATGGCTGGGTAGTCAAACACGTGGTTGAAACACTTAACGTTCCCTCTGTTATGAGTACTGGATCCCCAACGAAATGATGCAATTCTAGACACAAAGTTTATTTTGCCGTTGATTGCCCACAGCCCAGGTGGGTTAGGGTTTGTCAGGATGTAACAATGTCCCATTGCCCCTGGAAGGACAACTGTGTTACCTACAATGCATTGCCCATGATGCTGATGAAAAGCCACGACTTGTATCCAGAGTTACCTATGGGGAGTCCAAGTTGTACATGTGTTCACCACATGGTTGGATGGTGCAGCTGGATTGCTTGTAGAAACTAAAGTAGGAATCCGCCCCATAATCTTTATTTGGAATGCCGGAGACTCTTGAACCACCCTAAACATGGCCACGTTCAATGCAACACTTTGGGAAAGAGAAAATACGGGACTGAACCGAGGGGATAAATTGAACTCGAGGTCTATGGATACGTGTATAGTCAGGGAGGGTCAGGGAGAGACAATGAGTCGATCCACACAGAGACACAGAAACACGCTACACACTTTCTTATCCGCCTCTCCAGCGCTCCGCCGTGTTCTTTAACGCATACGTGGAGATATGATTGAAACATACTCATCCCCCTACTAGACTTTGTGCCCATGTATTAGGGTTAAGGGTGGGTCCCGGACGAGCACCGAAATGTTCTGACTGTGACTTAGTCACTGAAGATGCGGAGGGTTCTGTGGATATGAAACTGTTTATTCACCATGACCAGCAGATCTTTTCTTGGCGACCCCCTCGCTAGAGTCCCCGAAACACAAACTAATTAGAGTGTTTATACTCTCGAGGAGAATGGTAACAGCAGGTGATTCAATAAAATTTTACAAGCTACAATGACATAATTTACTTCAGTATTCTGTGTCTCTCAATTGGCTCCATTGAAGTACATATTAACAGTGGGATCACATTGAATTGATAAGAAACCACTGAAGGTTCAGTCACCTTTGTTCGGACAAAGTAATTTACACAAACAGTCCAAACATTGCACTCGTTCATTATTTAATCGCAATCTGTCACCACGGGGATTGCACCTGCCTGACATAATTGTTTTGTAAATAATTTTAAAACAGTTATTTAAATCTGTTGAAATGTGTCCCTGTGGAGCCGCTAAATGGTATTAAAACCGCAGGCATGTGCTGCCTCCAGATTTCATTCCGAGAGATCGACTGTAGCACAGTGGGGACAGGTTACTGGACAGAGAAAATGCCTGCAATGTTGGATAGGTACAGTAGTGTATTGTACGTGTTCATCGCCGTCATTGGAGTTCCTGGTGAGTGAGCAAAGCAATTCATGTTTGGTATTTCTGTGTGTTAACCATGTGAATCTGTTCATGGTCATTTGACAAGCTTCTAACTAGATGATCATTGTACAAATATCCGTCAGAGATATTGATCCGGTCAGTTCAACACTCTGATTTATCATATTTAGTGACAGGCGGAGCTAAACTTCTGTCTCTCATCTAACTCACGGGATCGACTCGAACGTTGTTCTTGCCTTCAATGTCACCTTGTCCGGAGTTGTCCCATTGTGGGGACAGGCAGATCTCCCGCAAGGTGTGACTGGGAGTCGTTTACATTGCAAAGGTCACTGTTTCTGAGTTATTTACCAGAGAGAAACCCTGGTGCTGTGTTTCAGGTTTCCCTGTGGAGTCTGTCACAGTCGGATCTCACTGCCTCTCGGTCAATAACTGCGTCTGTAAACGCAAAGTACACATTGGAAACGAGCAGTCAACGTTTCGGGCCGAGACGCGTTTCTACGGATGCTGTCCGACCTGCTGAGCTCCTCCAGCTTGTTGTACGTGTTAATAATTGGGTCTAATCATCTGAACCACTGTCCGCGGATCTGCTGACGAGAGTTATCGAATTGAACTGCGCTGTGGAATTAATCCATTAACGGAGCCGCTCAGCCTCAGGTTACTGAGCTGTTCCTGCTTTCCCTCTGAGACGCGTCGTAAATTGCACCGCTTCGTCCTGTAGAAATGTCTCTGTCCAAAACCGAAGTTTGTTCAATTCCATGGATGCTGCCGGAGCTGCTGAGTCCCTCCAGTACTTTTTGTGTGTTGCTTCCCTCCGTATCATTTCAGGGCCCCGTCAGATGTTGAGTTTCCAGGGGCCTGGTCTGTCACGGTTAAATTAGTGAAACCGGCCACGATAGTGACTGGAATCGGTATTAGCACTGACCGTTGTTGTTCACCTAGATCGCTTTTATCGCCGACGATTGCCCACACATCGTCTTATCTCCACACTGACGAAGGCAGGTCAGAGACAGTGCGAACAGTGTCTCAAGTTAGATCAGCAGCCGTTCACAGTCTCGAGAACTTCTGATCTTTAGCTGAAACCCGATCCCTTGAGGAATTGTTTCAATAATGCCCTTTCTCTGTTATATCTCTCTCCCTCACTCTCTCTCCCCCGTCCCCCTCCCCCATCCCATCACCCTCCCCTCCCGTCCCCTCTCCCCGTCTCCCTCCCTCCCTCCCTCCACTCTGCCCCTCACCCAACACGCAGTGAATTTAGTGGCGATCGTGATCCTGTCTCGGGGAAAGTGCGGCCTCTCTACCTGCACCACTCGCTACCTGGTGGCCATGGCAGCGGCGGATCTACTGACCATTGTCACCAGCGTCATTTTGTACCGAATCAGAGTGTATTACTTCCGGTGGAGTTTTCTGGGCATCACTCCTGTGTGCAGTGTTATCGATGTACTGAGCTACACGGCCACACATTGTTCTGTCTGGTTCACTGTCACTTTCACCTTTGACCGGTTTGTCGCCATTTGCTGTCAGAAACTGAAAACAAAATATTGCACCGGGAAAACTGCGGCTGTGGTTCTAACAACAACCGCCGTAATGTCCTGTCTGAGAAACGTTCCCCGATACTTCACGTGGGAACCCTGGATGATCATCGAAAATGTACCGTGGTTCTGTATTACCAAGGACAATTATTTCACTGACCCCTGGTGGGTGGGCTATGACTGGCTCGATACGGTTTTAACTCCGTTCCTCCCTTTCGCTGGGATCCTGCTGCTCAACGCTCTGACCGTCAGGCACATTTTAGTGGCCAGTCGGGTCCGTAAGGGGCTGAAAGGTCAGAGCAAGGGGGACAACTGCAGTGACACTGAGATAGAGAGCAGGAGAAGGTCTGTGGTTTTACTCTTCACCCTCTCCGGCAGCTTCATTCTCCTGTGGATGACACTGGTTGTAAATTTCATACATTATCAGGTCTCAGGAAAAGGATTCGAATTCAGTGATTCTGAACGGATCTTTCACTACGTCGGGTATTTGCTGAGTGATTTCAGCTGCTGCACAAACACATTTATTTACACGGTGACTCAGTCAAAATTCAGGGAGCAGATAATTAGGTCGGTGAAATATCCGGTCACCTCGGTGTTGCAGATTATTCATAAAGCCGCGTCCTGATCACAGCCGGAGGCGGCCGCAATTTCTGCAGTCCCGACGCCAGCTCCTCACATTCTCCGCTTGATCTCTCAGTTGTTATTCCGGGTTCGAGTTTCCCATCGACCGGGAGGTCTGGGACATTAGGATAGTGTGTTTCTGGGGAGAGGCGAAACAGCGTCCTGGACTCGCCAGATGTCAGTCAACGAATTACTCTGGAATGATAGCCACCCATTGGTCTGTTTGTATGTCCATTTATCCCTATTACCGCCCACCAACCACACAGACCGACTTTCCCACAAGGCAGCGGGAGTTCTAGTCTGATTCTAGTTGGCTAATCCAATATCAAACACACCAGTTTCCGCCTTCCTCTTGAATGATTGGCTAACGTGAATATAAATAGGGCGGGTTTTGGATACGTGGTGGTTGTCACTCCAAATTAATACACATTCCCGCCACGAACGGGACTGGAATATGGTGTAGATAATTGGGAAATAATACCCTCGCTGCTTCTTTGTTCTAATGAAAACTAAATTATCACCGAAATCCTACCGGTTGTATCAATTGAAACCCAATAGAGAGAATCAAATTAAACTCATTCCCACAACTGAAATGAAAGATATCCGCCCCTAACGATTTAATTTCATTTCTATCTACCTGATCACCTTCATCCTGAAATTATATGTGTTCAAATGCTTCATAATGATAACATCTAGCATGTAGTTTTCTAACACGACATAAGGAATAATTCATTGTACTCTGGCTAATTCAGGTCGTATCCATATAATTCCTTCCCTTCTTGTTTTTACCCTCTTCTCCCATGAACCCAACACTGTTAAGTATTTTTTAAAGCTGTCTCCCCTTGTGCCCAGTGTCCCACTAGATTTACCAGAAGCCGCTAATTCTTAACCTGCAAACCCTGAAATTGGTTCTGATTTGCAAAGTGGGAGGTCTTTATCCGCATTTAAACATTTAACAGCTTTTGAAACTAAACAGTCAACCCGCTCATTCCACTCAGTACCTCCATGTGCAGGGTCCCGTGCGCGTGTAAACTAATACTTTGCTT
The DNA here is from genome assembly GCF_030144855.1 of Hypanus sabinus. NCBI lineage: Eukaryota > Metazoa > Chordata > Chondrichthyes > Myliobatiformes > Dasyatidae > Hypanus > Hypanus sabinus. The sequence goes on from NW_026778984.1 coordinate 583,941, forward strand.
ATGAAATAATGTTTGATGAGTTTCCAACAGTAACTCTGACCGACTGCTGGTGTCCAGCTAGTTCCAGACTGACCAACCCCTTTTGAAATTAATCAGAACCGAAAAAGCATCTGAACAAATTACAAATTTACATGGACAAATTTCCTCCACTCAGTGCACGCCTAACATGATGGCAACATATTCTGCGGTTTATACTGATAAATGGTTGGTAAGTTGTTTTTTTTTATTTCGGACACAAATAACAGCCACACGATCATTCCCAGTCAAATTGCCTTTTGATTCCTCTGCAACAATGGCAAACTCATCAAAATAATTTTCTTTAATATATTGATGAACTAACAGATCCTCAGGCAGAACAGAGTCCTTGGACTTTATTGAAATGTGAGACCTAAAATGAACTAGTCACAGGCAGAACAAAGTGGGGATTCGGAGAACGTGCCAGTGCGGCATCTTGCATAATCCATCAATCCCATCTTCCCAACATGTGATTTTGGTTCTTTGTTGAAACAGCTGGAGAAACGCACAGGACATACAGATGACATTGAACAACAGACCCAGATCCGATCCCACCAGTCAGAGAGCTAACTATCTACTAGCAACCTCGGGCTTCTCCCACAAAGCTAATGTCTAACCCTATCTGGAAAGCTAAGTTGAACAAACGCCCTTGCGGGACCATGTCAGACGTCACACTAAATGCCATGTAGAGAATATGAACTGCAACGCCTTCTTTAAGTTTCCACGCAAAGCACAGAGTGGTACCATACATAAACCCACGCCCATCCCAATCAGTCCATATCGATCCAAACACTAATACATACGGTCCTTAAAATATCTTCCAATTACTTTACCGCCATTGATATCAGGCTTTCCGGCCTATAACTTCCTGGTTTACTTCTAGAGCCTTTCTTAAGCAGAAAACACAATTCTCCAACTCTCTGGTCACTAAGGATAATTGTAGAGTGCATTAGGATTTTTGCTTTATTTGACAAGGTGAGGAGAGAGATTGATGAGGGCAGGGCAGTGGATGTTGTCTACACGGATTTTAGTAAGGGGCTTGACAAAGTCCCCTACGGGAGTAGATCTAGAAGATTCGAATGCATGGGATCCACGGCAATTTGGCTGTTTGAATTCAGAACTGGCTTGTTTACTGAAGACAGAGGGTAGTGTTGGACTTATTTAGGCTGGAGATCTCTAACAAACGGAGTTCCGCAGGGATCTGTGCTGGGACCTCTACTCGTTGTAATGCATACAAATGCCTGGATGAAAATGTACAAGTGTGGAGTTGTGTGTGGCGCCGAGGACTGGCAAGCAATACAGCATCAGTTGCAGATTCGAGTTAAGAAATGGCAGCTGGAGGTCGACCCAGATAAATGTGAGGTGTTGCACCTCAGTCGGGCAAATGCAAGGAGACAGCTAAGCACACGATCATTAACAGAGCTGCTGAGCAGACAGAGCTTGGGATCGAAGATCATCACACTTTGGAAGTGGATACGCACGTCGATAAGGATAAATTGTGTTGCTTTCTCTGGCGGGGGCTGAGGGGAAACCAGAGAGAGGTTTACAAAATCACGAGAGACATAGAGGGTGTGGATAGAGAGTATCCGTATCCGTGGGTTGTAATGTCTAATACCACAGGCCATGTATTGAACGTGAGAGACATAGAGGGTGTGGATGGAGAGTATCCGTATCCCAGGGTTGTAATGTCTAATACCACAGGCCATGTACTGAACGTGAGAGTCATAGAGGGTGTGGATGGAGAGTATCCGTATCCCGGAGTTGTAATGTCTAATACCACAGGCCATGTATTGAACGTGAGAGAAGGTATGTTGAAGTTTGATATGAGGGATGTTTTTACTCAGAGAGCCATGAATGCATGGTATGATGTTAGAAGCAAATATATAAGGGAAGTTTGGACAGGCACATAGATGAAAGGAGGATGGGGGTATATGGATGTTGTGTAGGTCGGAGGGAATAGTGTTTGGATGCTTTTGATTTGCTCTGTAGCTTGTTGAACACCATACTGCGGGCCGAATGGCCTGTTCATGCGCTGTAGTGTTCAATGCTCTAACTTAAATATTTCTGCCAATGTTGGCCTCCCACGGGGCCTCAGCGAACAGTTTGTCAGTTCCTGGGTATTCGTACACCCTCATTTGCCTCACCACAGCAAAGTCCCTCCCCCACCCCCATAATCAGTCGGTGGTTCATGAAGATGATGCTGTTTTGTCGAACTTCTATACACCCTGTGATCATCTCCTAATTAAATACAAATGCAGAAAACTATCTACGGTCTCCCCTATCTCTCTCGTCTACAGAAATTGATTACCGATCTGATCTTGTACTTCTCTCCCTTGCAACCCCGTTGCTCTTAACGTATCTGTGGAGTCGCTCAGGATTCACCTTTCCTCGGGCTATTGAGACCGAATGAAATCACAGGAGAGACACTGAACCTTGTGGACATAGAAGGGTCTGTAATCAGCAAAGAGAATCAGACACCCTTTGGAGTTAGCACCTGCCCGAACCAATATTACACGACATTATTATATGCTGAATATCAGCAGGACTGTTTTGCATTTCCAATGTTTTCATAATGCTTCCTTTAAATTACATATACTTTTCAAGTACCGCAATCTCCCCTGCAACACTCACGACACCGAGAATGAATTTGAATCGCCGCTGACTCTGGGCTGCATTCATGAATTTGCAGCATCTCAGGACCACGGAGTGTTTCTTTGCTTGCGATCAGCCAGTCTGTCCAGGAACACTATTGTTCTGGTCTGCACTTTAAGCTCATCAACAATTGATACTCAGGTCTGAAAACCGTTTCCTGGTGAAATTAACATTTGCTATACTGTATACCATCACTCCGGAATTGCCCTAACAGGGATACACCACGCCTTCGTCCAGATACCTGGATACTTTAAAGCGGCCTCTTGCATGCCTTCTGCTGCAACCATCCCTCATTTGTTACCACCCACCTACAGCTATGACGCAGCTCCGTTCTTCATAACCAGGGCCTCAACACCTCTTCAAAGCCAATATTCCCTTATACTGTTTTATTTTTTTTTCTGACAGACACATGCAAGATTTTCACTCTCAAAACTTCACATATTTGCAGGAAAACCACTTGTCCCAGTCCTTCACTTTCCAGATCTCTGCTGACAGCGGTAAAATTGATCTTTCTTCAATTTAGTATCTAAGCATGTGGACCAGAATTGGAAATGTGAAGCAGCGGGTATAGGCTCGAGATCGCAGCGTACCAGCGTGGCGCAGATCTTAGAGCAAGGGATGACCGGGGATTTGGATAACTTAAGCAATGGGCCTAATAGAAAACGCCAGCAATTGGAGTTGGAGGTGAGGGACGGGCCAGTATTTACTTTTACTCTTCCCTGTGCTGAACGAAGTCTGTCCCCTGCAAATAACGGGCTCCTACAGCAGCACCTGGCTTTATGTGTGTGGAATCACTTCCCTGAACTTCAGTTCTGAATGCTCTGTGCTCACTGTTATTGTTTGAGCAATTTTATTTTTTCTGTACAGAGGGTGTTTGACAGTTTTTTTTTGTTTCCAGAGGGTTTCTTTGTTTTGTGATTGCCTGTAAGGAGCCAAATATCAAGATTGTAAATAGTACCCACAGCTTGATAGAAAATATATTTTGCCCACTGGTGGACTGCCCTGGAGGTTGAGGTCACAGGGAATCCAGGGATAGCTGACTAAATTGATACACATTTGGATTGATAGTAGAAAACAGATGACAAAGGTGATTGTAGACCTCTCACCAGGAGCGTGCCGTGGAGACTGCAATTGAATAATTCGTAATGTTTGGAATATATCCATCCTGCACCTTCCACATTTCCCCCAGAAACCCATTCCACTGTTGCTCTGCTGTCATCACTTCCAACATCTCCTTCCAATTTACATTGGCCAACTTCTCTCTGATACCACTGTAATTTATTTTACTCCACTGAAATACTGCAACATCGTACTTCACTTTCTCCTTGTCAAATTTCAAGCTGAAGTCAATCATATTGTGATCACTGCCTCCTAATAGTTGTCTTACCTTAAGCTGCTTATTCACTCCCGCTTCATTACATAGCACCCAGTTAAGTATTGCTTATCCCCAAGTAGGCTCAACACCAGTCTTCAGTAAAAAGCCGTCTCATAGGCATTCAATAAACTCACTCTCTTGACATCCATTTCCAACCAGATTTTCCCAATCGACCTGCATGTTGAAATCTCCTATGACTATCATTACATTTCCCTTTTGACACACCTTTTCTATTCCCTGTTGTAATCTGCAGTCCACTTCCCAGATAGTGTTGTGAAGCCTGTATATAACTGCCATCATGTTTCTTTTACACTTATGGTTTCTGAACTTAACACACAAGCATTTGACATCTTCCAATCCTGTGTCACATCCTGCTACAGATCTGATGAAATTCTATACCAGCATATCCATGCCGTCCTCTCTGCCTTCCTTCCTATCCCTCCATTACGAGTAACCGTGGACATTCAGCTTCCAACTACAACCATTGTTCAGCACGTTTCAGTGATGACCACAACATCAAACCTGACAATCCGCAACAGTGCAACATGATCATCCTTATTTCTTAAACTCTGCACATTGCAATATAGCACATTGTGTAAATTATTTCCGAACCTTATTGATTTTGCATCCCTAATGCCCTGCTCGCTGCAATTATGTCCTATCATAATTATGCCTTCGTGACAGTCTGACTGCACACCAATTTTGCTTCTTTAGCATCCATCCTACCATGAGTTTCCCACCCGCCCCCTGCCGGATTATTTAAAACCATCCCCAATGGCTCTTACAAACTTGCCCATGAGAATATTGGCTCCCGTCGGGTTCAGGACTAATCCATCTCTTTTGAACAGGAGAGATCCCATTGATCCAAGATCTTGAATCCCTGCCACCTGCACCAGCTTCTCAGCCATGCATTAATCTGCCGAATCAACCTGTTCCTACCCTCACCGGTACGTGACAGATGCAACAATCCAGAAGGGATGAGAATATACAAGACAGGTTTAGTAAGTTTGCAGATGACACTGGAATAGGTGCTATAGTCGACAATAAAACAGGTTATCAAAAATTGCAGGGCAATCCTGACCAGCTGAGTACATGGGCTGAGGACTGGCAACTGGAATTTACTTCTGATCAGTCCAGGATGTTGCATTTTGGGACGTCTAATTCAGGTTGGACTTTCGTAGTGGAAGGGACTGTCTTGCGGAGTATTGCAGGGCAGTAAAACCTTGGAGTACACATCCATGGCTTACTGAAACTTCAGTCAAAACCTGACAGGGTGCTGAAGAAAGCTTTTGGCACCCTCACCCTCATACATCAGGGCACTGAGAGTAACGGGTTGGCTGTTATGGTGCAGTTGCTTAGGGCACTGTTGAAACCACACCTGGGGAATCATAAACACAGGTGATTCTGCAACAATTCGAAATCCAGAGCAACACATATGAAATGTTAGACCACATAAGGTCAGGCTACATGAATGGAGGGGAATAAATGGTTGACTCTTTGTGTCAAGACCCTTCATCAGGACAGGAATGGAAGGGGGAAGAAGACAGAATGCAAATAATCAGAGACTAAATGTTGATGCTCAGTCATTCATTGTCGTTTTCCCTCTCATCTGTTTCCCTGGTCCTCATCAGATGCTCTTACCCCGACTACTGTCCAGAGCCAGAAATCTGCCCTCTGCTAACCCGTCTCTGGTTTCTGACTGAACATCCAACTTATGGTTCCCCATTCTGCTTTCAGACGCTGTCGGGCAGGGGAGTATTCTCACACAGCGGTGTGACACGTAGTCCTTTAGAAGCAGTTAAAATGACCCACAACATTGAAATGAGCTGGGAGCAAAGTAGTTAATTACTGGTGTTGTTCATCCTGAAGTAGAGTTTCTCTCTGGGCTCAGCAAATTTGAAGATTAAATATCCGGCACGCAAATTATTTAAACCTTCTTGCCAGTGTGAAATCTATAGTGCCACAAGGTTGGATGACTGAGTGAATCTTCTCACATACAGTCAGAAGAACGGCCTCTCTCCAGCATGAACACGCTGGTGTGTCTGTAGTGTGGTTGAGTGCGTGAATCCTGAGCAGGTGAGTGGTTTCTCACCCATGTGAACTTGCTTGTGCATCTGTAGGTTTGTTGACCGAGTGAATCCCTTCCCGCACTCTGAGCAGGCGAATGCTTTCTTCCCAGTGTGAACAGACTGGTGTGCCAGGAGAGCAGTTGACTGGGTGAATCCCTTCCCACAATCTGAGCAGGTGAACGGCCTCTTCCCAGTGTGAATGCGCTTGTGTACCTTCAATTGTGATGACTGTTTAAAACCCTTCCCACGGTCTGAGCAAATAAATGGCTTCTCCCCAGTGTGAATTCGCTGGTGTGTCAGTAGGTCAGATGACTGAGTGAATCCCTTCGCACAATCATAGCAGGTGAACGGCTTCTCTCCAGTGTGAATTTGCTGCTGTAACTTCACTTGGGACGGCTGAGTGAATCCCTTCCCACAGTATGAGCAGGCAAAAGTTCTCTCGCTAGTGTGCATTCGATGGTGTGTCAGTAGGGCAGACGACCGAGTGAATCTTTTCCCACAGTCTGAGCAGGTGAACGGCCTCTCCCCGGTGTGAATTCGCTGGTGTATCAATAGGTCACACGTCCGAGTGAGTCCCTTCCCAGAATCAGTGCAGATGAAAGGCCTCTCACCAGTGTGTATTCGCTGGTGAGTCAGTCGGCCAAATGACCGAGTGAATCCCTTCCCACAAACAGAGTAGGTGAATGGCCTCGTCCCAGGGTACATTCGCTGATGTACCTTCAGTTTAGATGACTGATGAATCCGTCCGTGTTACAGTGACGCTCAACCCAAGTCGGTGGAAGAAGACATTTTCCTCCCATTCATGGCTTCGGAAACTGGACAGTCTTCCTGCCTGTTAAGTATTGGGACATCTTTATGTGTCTCGGTTTGATTCTCTGGGTTGGTATTATTCACTACTCCCTCACAACTACGCAGGTGAGTTGCTGCCCACTCAGGGAAACGCTCTGCACCGATTGCCTGACTTGCCGGACAGATGGAATGTTAGTTTAAAGTGATTTGCGGTTTTTCGGTTGTGCAGAAATTTCCTGTGCAGACCGATGGTCGGTCCACACACTTATTTAAAAATAGAGGGAACATCAGTAACATTTCAACTTCTGGTTCTTTCTCACAGCACCGTTAAAAGGCTCAGAGATTACATGGGTAATGATGGATTCTTTCCAATTACTCTGATGACCTGTTCCCCACAGGTGACTAATGGTGGCGAACTCATCGATGCACTTCTGTGATGTGAAAGCTGCAGGTCACCTGTTACCCAGGAAAGGGTATTTGCTGTCGAACTGTACCCAGAGAGAGAAACATGCTGTCACGGGTAGAAAGGTCCGGAAATAGAGGAGGCAGAGCAAAAGTGAATTTCTGTAGATCTAAAGCTGATGGAAGGACGTTGTTGTTTTTTTATTCAACACTAGTTGACATTTTCACGGACTTGAAGGCAAACACTTCATCTGTACTTAACTCAGTACTACTTTTGCTCCAAGTTCCTAATACAGTATTTGGATTTAAATATGTGGAGCTCAGCAGCGTTTGTGAGATCCATCCGCTCTCCTTCCCTTCCCTCTGTTCTTCCAAACACGCCATACTAACTGATAGGAAAATCACTGATATCAGCCATGCCTGCCCCTTTACCCAGTAAACCCCACGAAACAGAAAGCTGTCTCTCGGCCTCGGTCGCAGTGATGCGCATGCGTCACAAAAAGGCACCAGCGCTTTCGCTCATCAAGGTTACCCGCGGCCTGTTTACGAATCGTGCGACTGAGAGAGAGGGAAAGGACCGGGACTGTCCTGGGGTGCGGAGCCTCAGTGTGTCCGGAGATCATAGTAAGTGTATCTCAGTCACAGTTCGGTCGTGGGTACCGATAAAATTTCTGCCAGGAGTTCCGCTCCAACCTGCTGCCAATTCTGAGACCTTTGGCCAAAATGCGCATGCGCTGCTTTCCGGAACTGTCAGTCAGTTTTGCTCATGCGCACTTTATCGTCTGGTCACACACACGGAAATCTGGATCGAACAAGAGAAAGCCTGCAGATCCAAAGCAATTCACACGAAACGCTGCAGGAACTCATAGCACAGTCAGCATCTAATTACAGAAGCAGAAACTCAGAGTGGGGAATAGAGGGGGACGGGTCTCTGTTTACCAGAAGGAGAAAACGATATTCATGCCACCAGGTTGGAGGGTACCCAGATGGAATCTGAGGTGTTCCTCCTTCACACTGTCATCTTGACACAAGTGGAGGCCTTCGATCAACACGTCGGAACGAGAATGGGAAGCGAATTTGAAACGTTCAGCCACCAGGAAGTGCCCCTTGTGCTGGATAGTAATCATAAGACATATAGCAGCAGAACGTCGTAGTTTAGAATTTAATCCTCACTAACGCCCTGTGCAACTTCAACGTAAAATCTCAATTCCTGGTATTAATAATGTGACTAAATGAGAAGCGAGAGTGTATATGGAACCTCTGGAATTTAATGCTGGAGAGGTAGCAATTGTGAAGAAGGAAATGGCAGAGGAACTGAACAGTTGTTTGGGACCAGGCTTCACTGTGGGAGACACCAGCGTTATGCCAGAAGATCGACTGATCAGGAGGCAGAAGCGTGAGAAGTTGCCATTACTAAGGGAAAGGAAATGGTGCTGAAAGAAGTGGCTGACGAGATTGTGGAGGCATTAGAAATGATATTTCAGGAACACTAGATTCTGGAATGGCTCCAGAAATGTTGGGAAAATTATAGCTGTCACTTCAGTCTTCAAGGAAAGGAGAGTGGTGGAAAAAAGGAAATTAAAGGCCAGTTAGTCTGACCTCAGTGGTTGGGGTGATGTTCCGGTTGATTGCTCAGGATGTGGTTTCACGGTACCTGGAGGCACATGATAATATAGGCCTCAGGCGGCATGGCTTACTGAAGGAACGCCCTTGCCTGATAAATCTATTGGAATTCTTTGACGAAATAATAAGCATGATAGACAGAAGAGAATCGCTGGATGCTGTGCACGGATTTTGAAAAGGCAGTTGACATGAGTGCGCTTAACAAGTTAAGAGCAGATGGTATTACAGCAAAGCCGGTAGCATGGATAATGCATTGATCGTTTGGCAGGAGGCAACAAATGGAAATAAAGGATTGGTTGGTCTTTATTGGTTGGTTGCCGATAACTAGTGGTGTACAACAAGGGTGTGTGTTGGGACAGCTTATTTAATACATCATATGTCAATGACATGAGGGATGGCATAGTTGGCTTTGTGTCCAAGGTTGTGGATGACGTAAATGTATGGGGAGGGGCAGGTAGTTTTGAGAACGCAAAGTGGTTAAAGAACGTTTTAGACTGATTAGGAGAATGGAGATATAAGAGAAAGATGGAATATGTTTTCGGGAAATGAACGGCAATGAAATTTGGAATATAAGCTTCGACTATTTTGCAGATGGAGAGGAAATTCAAAGTTTGAGGCGCAAAGTTACTTGAGAGCTCCCGTGCAGGATTCACAAAATTCTAATTTGCTGGTCGAGTCTGTGGTGAGGAAGGCAAATGTGAAGTCAGCATTCATTTCGCTGGAACTGCTATACAAACGTAAGGATATAATGTTGAGGCTTTATAGAGAACTGCTTAGGCCGCACATGGAGTATTGTGAGCAGTTGTGTGACCCTCGACTGAGAAAGGATGTGCTGACATTTGACAGGTTTCAAACGAGGTTCAAGTAAGTGAATCCAGGATTGCAGGCCTTGACATACTAAGCGCCACTGTGTCTCTTCACATGGTCTATGTGCCAAAATCCCACATTATGATTCTCTCCAGGAATTATGGAACTTCCCAGATCTCTCTGTCCTCCGGCACGCCTCAATTCCATGTCATTCACTCAAGTGCTACCTTGCCTGGTTTTCGCAAAATGTAACATCTCACACGTGCCTGAATTGAATTCCATCCGCCATTTTGCAGCCCATTTTCCATCTGTTTTCCTGATGCTCCAGGAATTGATCACATACTTCGCCATCCACTGCCGCTCTGAATCAAGGTGTCATTTGCAAAGGCAGTTTACCACATTGCCATTGAAATACGTGTACTTACATCCAGGATGGTGTCCCTTAGAATGTCTTCCAACGAGTTACACACGACTGATGTCAGATTCACCTGCCCCTAATTTCCCGGGTTATTCTCAGAGCCCTTCTTGACTAATGGGAGTTAACCCCCAACATTCCGCCCGTGGCTGAGGCGTTTTGAATATCTCTGCCAGTGCCCATGCAATTACTACACTAGACACCAAGAGGCGAGGGGAAACCCAATCTGGGCCTAGACATTCTTCATCCCTAATTTGCGTCAGGTTGGCAAAAACCTCTTCCTTTGTAATCTGTACATTGTCCATGACCTCAGGGCTGTTTTTGGCCCATTTCCTTCATTCATGTGTCGATCACCCAAGCAAAAACAGATGGAATCGTTTAAGATCTTCCCCATCTCTTTCGGCTCTATTATTGCATGATCATTCTGATGGTCAAGGGCACCATTTTTGTCCCTTGCAATCATTTTGCTCGTTATACATCTGCAAAGGTCCTTGGGATTTTCCTTTACCATAACCGCTCGATACAACTCATGCCCTCGTTTAGCCCGACCCAATCATCTCTTAAATATTGCATGCATTTCATATACTTCACAAGACAGTCATTTAATCCCAGGTGTCGATGCCTGATATGCCTCTCTCTTGTTCTTAAAAAGGCCCTCAACGTCCTTCTAAATCAAGATTCCCAAAAGTCTTGCGATTTATTCCGACAGGAACCTACACGCCCTGAACTCTCAATACTTCACATCTGAAAGTACCGCACTTAGAAGGGATCCTAACCAAGTCCACACCAGCCTGAACTCTTTCGATGACATCGAAATTAGTCTTCTTCCAATCTAGAATTTCAATCCGTGGACCATTTGTGTATATCATCATAATTATGTTAAAGGTATGCAGAAATGAGTTCAGTGGACCTTGACACTGTCTTATACACCCTTTTTCAATTTATTCCCACCTACGTTCTTGACACTTCTCATGCTTTGAATTTTTTCAATGATTTTAAATTCCCTGGCCCCCCAATGTCTTACTTTCACCATGGACGTCCAGTCCCTATATACATCCACCCCCACCGAGATGGTCCCAAAGCTCTACGCTTTTTTCTTTTTTTTTTGGATTCCAGACCTAACCAATTTCCCTCTACCACCACTCTCCTCCGTCTCGCGGAATTAGTTCTTACTCTCAATAATTTCTCCTTTGGCTCCTCCCACTTCCTCCAAACCAAAAGTGTAGCCATGGGCACCCGCATGGGTCCCAGTTATGCCTGCCTTTTAGTTGGCCTCGTGGAACAGTCCATGTTCCAAGTCTGTACGGGTATCGGACTCTTTTCCTTCGGTACATCGACGACTGCATTGGCGCTGCCTCCTGCACGCATGCTGAGCTCGTCGACTTCATTAACTTTGCCTCCAACTTTCATCCTGCCCTCAAATTTACCTGGTCCATTTCCGACACCACCCTCCCCTTTCTTGTTCTTTCTGTCTCCATCTCTGGAGATAGCCTATCTGCTAATATCTGCAATAAGCCTACAGACTCTCACAGCTCCCTGGACTATTCCTCTTTCTACCTTGTCTCTTGCAAAAAAGGCTATCGCCTTCGCACAATTCCTCCGGCTATGCCGCATCTGCTCTCAGGATGAGGCTTTTCATTCCAGGACGAAGGAGATGTCTTCTTTTTTTTAAACAAAGGGGCTTCCCTTCTTCCACCATTAACTCTGCTCTCTAACGCATCTCCCCCATTTCCCGCACTTCAGCCCTCACTCCATTCACTCGCCAACCCACTCGGGATAGGGTTCCCCTGGTCCTTACCTACCACCCCACCAGCTTCCAGGTCCAACGTATAATTCTCCGTGACTTCCACCACCTCCAAAGGGGTCCCACTACCAGACACATTTTTCCTTCCCCCCCCCCCTTTCTGCTTTTCGCAGGGATCGCTCCCTACGCGACTCCATTGTCCACTCCCCCCCCCCCCATCCCTTCCCACCGATCTCCCTCCTGGCACTTATCATTGCAATCGGAACAAGTGCTACACCTGCCCTTACACTTTCTCCTCACCACCATTCAGGGCCCCAGACAGTCCTTCCAGGTGAGGCGACACTTAACCTATGAGTCGGCTGGTGTGGTATACTGCGTCCGGTGCTCCCGACGTGGCCTTTTATATATTGGTGAGACCCGACGCAGACTGGGAGACCGTTTCGCTGAACACTTACGCTCGGTCCACTAGACAAAGCAGGATCGCCCAGTGGCCATACATGTTAATTCCAAGTCCCATTGCCATCCTGATATGTCTATCCATAGCCTCCTCTATTATCAAAATGAATCCAAACTCAGGTTGGAGTAACAAAACCTTATATACCGGCTGGGAAGCCTCCAACCTGATGGCATGATCATTGACTTCTCTAACTTCCGTTAATGCCCTCTTCCCTTCTTACCCCATCCCTGATATACTTATCCGTTTGCCTGTTCTCCATCTCCCTCTAGTGCTCCCCCTCCTTTCCTTCTCCCGAGGCCTGCCTCCCATGATCCTTTCCCTTCTCCAGCTCTGTATCACTTTCGCCAATCACCTTTCCAACTCTTAGATTTATCCCACCCCCTCCGGTCTTCTCCTAACATTTCACATTTCTCCCTCCCCCCACCACCTTCAAATTTCTTTCTATCTCTTCGGTTAGTCCTGACGAAGGGTCTCGGCCTGAAACGTCGACAATGCTTTACCCTATAGATGCTGCCTGGGCTGCTGTGTTCCACCAGCATATTGTGTGTGTTGTTGTTTGATTTTCCAACATCTGCAGATTTCCTCAAGTTTAATCAATCTGATGGCCTGGTGGAAGCCGCTGTCCCGGAGCCTTATGGTGCTGTTTATTTTTGCTGCGGTACCATTTCCCAGATGGTAGCAGCTGAAACAGATTGTGGTTGGCGATGACTGAGTTCCCCAATGAAACATCGAGCCTTTTTACCCACCTGTCTTTGTAAATATCCTGTAAAGTGATCATTGGATGCAAGTTCTTCCCAATACACTGCTGTCACCTGTGAACTTCGCCCACTGACCCTGGCAGACGAGTTTCAACACATCTTTCCGGGGTTTCATTCTGGGGCGCACGATCGACGTTCTGTCCCACTGACCAGTGAATGCCCTGTACTGTTAAAAGGAGCTGCAAACATTTGGTAAATTATGGCCTGACGAGGACACAGAAAGATGCGATAGAGTAACCGGAAAGTATCTCAAAACACAGGCCGTCGTGCTCCCCTTGAACGTTTCACCTTTTACCGTTATGGGAGCTGCAGTTAATAAGTGAAAATTTAAAAACACCCTCTGTCACAAACATCTTTCTTGCAGGAATCTGTGATCTCTCTCCATTTTCTTTCCTGGAACTCGCTCGGACTGTTCGGTGCTGTCTGTAGTATAATCCCATTAACATTGTCAAACGTTCCTGTTTTCTCAATTACACCGATAGCGCCTCACTGTTGAGTTTTCCAGTCTGTCCTGACTGAGAACGGCTGTGACATTTTCCATGACTAGTAACACCACCTCTCCCCCTTTAATCCCGCCAGCTCTGTCGCGTCTACAACAACGAAATACATTGAGGTGCCAGCCCTGGCCTCCTGAAAATGTCTGACTGATGGCTGCAATGTCACAATTCCAAGTGTTGATCGATGACCTGCGCTCCTCTGTCTTTCCTGCGACACGTCTTGCATTGGAATATACGCAGCTTAGGACTCTAGGTGCGCGCTCAGTCTTTTGATTCCTGCGTTTGTCTGAGGTTTTACCGACATCTGTGTCCACAACCTCTCCAGTAACTGTTCTGGCCCTCGGGATCGCATTCCCCTGAAACTCCAGCTGAGACCGCACCATGGAGCAATGGCCAACCCTCCCGCCAGGACTTCTTTATCATTTCAGTGATTCACCTCCCCCCACAGCGTCACTTGTACAAATCCCATCCCAGCTCTCTGGATCAGGCTTTTCATTCCAGAACTAATGAGAGTTTCTCCCCCTTCAAAGAAATGGGCTTTTCTTCCTCCACATCAACGCTGCCCTCACCCGCATCACTACCAGTTCGCGCACTCCATCCTCTCGCTATCCGAACGGAGAGAGGGTTTCGCTAGTCCTCACCTACCGCACATTGGCCTACGGGTCCAGCTCATAAATTCTGTAATTTCCGCCATCCTCAAGGGGATTTCAGTATCGAGCACGTTCCACCCCCCGTCCTCCACATTCTGCTTCCCCTGGGGATCGCTCCCTATGCGAGTTCCTTGTCCATTCGTCCTTCTCCACTGGACTCCCTCTTAATACTTGCACATGCAAGTGGAACATGTGCCAAACTTGCCCCTGCACCTCCACCCCTCAGGTCCCCAAACAGTCCTTTCCGCTGAGGCGACATGTTACCTGTGAGTCTCTTTGGGTCACGTTCCCGGTGTTGCCTCTTGTGTACCGGTGAGATCTGTGGTAGACAGGGAACTATTTTGCTGAACTCTCACAGTTCGTTTGCCAGAAAAATAAAGCGTGTACTCCCGTTGGCCACCAATTTCATTTATAGTTCCATGTCCATTCTGACTCCGGGTGGAGGAGCAACGCCTTCAATTCCGCCTGGGTAGCTCCAATCTGATGGCATGAACTTCGATTTCTCCAACTTCCGGTAATTGGCTTCAGCCCCTTCACCATTCCTCCATTCCCATTTCTCGTTCTTACCTCAGCGCCTTTCCTGCCCAACTCCTCCCTCTGGTGCTCCACCGCAGCCATTTTCTTCTATGCTCTTCTCTCCTCTCCTGTCGGAATCCCCCATGTCCAGCCCTTCATCTCTTTCACCAAACAACTTGCCAGCTCTTTACTACACCCCTCCCCCTCATCCTGTTTCACCAATCACAAACCACCTTGTAATTCTTCCTATACACCGCCAGTTTTTTGCTCCGACTTCTTACCCCTGTTTCTAGTCCCGATGGACGGTTATGGCATGAAATGTCCACTGCTCAATCGTGTCCACTGATGCTGTCTTGTCTGCTGAGTTCATTCAGCATTTTGTATGTGTTGCTGTCTATTTCCAGCATCTACAGGTTTTCCCGGCTTTCCCCGAGGATATCAATCCCCCTCCATTTCAAGCGAAAACCATCTCTCCTGTACATGTCTCATGTTCCGTGTAAGAGAACCCAATGATCCAGACATCTTAGGCTTTCCCTCCAACAGTAACTCGTTAACCAGATGTTAAACTGCATAATCATCTTATTTTCCTATCGCCCATTGTTCTGCGTCCTGAACCTTGGGATGTAATTACATATCTGCATGTTGAGTCTATCACCCCCTCTGCCTCTCTGTGTTATAAGCGACCTTGTTCGCTGCAAGCAGCATCTTACTATCTTTGCCGAGTTTCGCGAGGAGCTGATGAGGAAGACAGAGTTGTTGATGTTGCCCACATGGAGTTTAGTAAGGTTGTTTTCAAAGTACCGCAGTGGAGTCTCTTCCCAGATCATGGTGCAAAAGATCCACAGTGAACTGGCCATTTGGATTCAGAAGTAGCGTTCCCGTTGAAGGCAGTGAGTAGTGTTGGATGGGACTTATTTTGACTGAAGGTCCGCGACTGGAGCTGTTTCACAGGGATCTGAACGTGGAGCAGAGAGAACCCGTCCCATTCCGCACTGACGTGACGGAGGGCTCGAGTTTGAAAACAAATCCTTCTCGTACGTGGAGAAAGCGAAGGTGGCGATGAAGCTGTGGCCTGTAAGTGTATATAAATGACGTACATGGAAATGTAGGTGGGTGGGTTAGGAGGCTTTTAGGTGGCGTGTAGAGTGGCGGTGTTGTGACAAAGGGCACAGAGGTATTTAGATCGGAGAAATTACAGATGGAGCTTATCCCAACCTGATTTGAAATCTTGCATTTAGTCAGATCAAATATGCAGAGAAGAGGTACTGTTAATGACCAGCCTCTGAACCGTGTTGATGACAAGAGGGATCTTGGGGTCCAAGCCCATAGCTCCCTGAATGTGGCCTCATAGGTCAATACTGCCCTCCAGCGCGTCTGCCGTATTTCACGCACCTCTGCCCTCACCCCATCTCCCCACCAGGGATAGAGTCCTCCTGGATCTCAGCTATACCCTACCAGCCTACAGATCCAACGTAACTTCCGCCACCTCCTATGAGATCCCACCACTAGCCACATCTTCCTCTCCCCCCCCCCCACCCCCCCTACTGTCGGCTTTCCGCAGGGATCGCTCCCGACGCGATTCCCTTGTCCATTCAATCCACCATCCCTCCCAACCGACCTCCCTCCAGGCACTTATCCCTGCAAACGGAAGAAGTGCTACAGCTGCCCCCACACGTCTTCCCTCACCACCATCCCAGGCCCCAGACAGTCCTTTCAGGTGAGGCACCACTTCAACTGCCAGTCAACCGGGTCGATATACTTTATCAGGTGCTCCCGATGTGACCATTTATACATTAGGCAGACCCGCCGCAGGCTGGGAGACCGTTTCGCAGAACAACGGCGCTCGGTCCTCAGGCAGTGGCGGGATCACCCTGTGGCCACACACTTCAATTCCACAGACCACTCCCTCTCCGATATGTCTGTCCATGGCCTCCTCTACCGTCAAGATGAGGCCACACGCAGGTCGATGGAGCAATACCTTATCTCCCACCTAGGTAGCCTCCTACCTGCCGGCATTAAAATTCAACTCACAGACGTCCGTTGATACCCCTGACCCTACCCCCCTTACCCCATCCCTATCTATAATTTTAGTCTGGTTCTCTTTCTGTCTCTTTTCCCCCCTCACTATAATCTCCCCCCACCCTACCGTTCTTTCTCTTTTATTTCCCATATTCTCCACCTTTCTCCATCCCATTTCCCTTCAGCCTATCACTTCCCAGCCCTTTACTTCATCCCTCCCCCCACTTCTTATCCTCCACTCCACCTTCCCAGGGTACTTCACTCCTGATGAAAGGTTTCGGACAGAAACGTCGTCAGTACCTACTCTCATAGATGCTGTCTGGCCTGCTGAGTTCTGCCAGCATTTTGTGTTTTTTATAACACTGCTGAGACCGTATCTGGCTAATTGCATTCAGTCTGGTCGCCCATTACAGTACGGATGTTTTTGCTTTGGAGAGTTCAGCAGAATGCTGCTTGGATTAGAGGGTGTGTCACAAGGAGTGGTGGGATAAGTTGTGTTTTTCAATGGAGTGGTGGAGGCTGAGACGATCTGCGGGAGGTCTATAATCCTATAAGGTGGACATATAGAGGGTGTTGACCCTTGGCCAAGTGGTTAAGGCATTCGTCGAGTGATCTGAAGGTCGCTAGTTCGAGCATTGGATGAGGCTGCGTGTGTGTCCTTGAGCAAGGCACTTAACCACACACTGATCTGGGACGACACCGATGCCAAGCTGTATAGGTCCTAAAGCCCTTCCTTTTGACCACGTGAAGAAGGGAGACTTGCAGCTTTGGCATTTTTCCTATAAAAAAAAACCTTGCCCAGTCTTGCGCCCTGGAAACCTTCCAAGGCGCAAATCCATGATCTATCGAGACTAACGGAAGCCTACATACGGCCAGTACCGTTTCTGAGAGTGTTGAAGTGTTTCATATCAGAGGGGATGCATTGAAAGTGAAACATAATCATTTCAAAGTTGATGTGCGGGGCAATAACTTTCTTTTGCACGGAGAATGGTGGAATGCCGGGAACACACAAACTGTGCTGTGCCGAGAGGCAATAAGAATAGAAGTATTCAGGATGATCTTTGAAATGTATGTGCAGGAAACGGACGGTTATAGACGTTATGCTGGAAGAAGGAATTGGTTTAGTGGGGCATTTCATTACCAGAGTAATTCCTGTGGTGTACTGTTCACTGTTCCGTGTTCCGAAAGCGCCTGCTTTAGGTACCGTGACCGGGCAACTAGCTCCAGTTATGCACCATTCCCTGGAAAAAGACTTTGTCCCCCCCCCCCCCGTGAACACTTTAAATCTTCAGATTCCTACGTTAAGCGCAATTCTTATTTACATCGGTGGAACATTACAACCTTCTCGTGCTGACGACAAACGTGAATTTAGATAATCAAATGTCAATGCAAAAACAGACTAGACCTGAAACATCTGGCTGAGCTGATGAGGATTCGGACGTGTCTTTCATATGGATGAGAAAGTAATCCGGACAGCGTTTACAGGCAATGGATTTGTAATAAACGCAGATGGGATAAAGGTTTACACACTGCTTAATATTGTTGTGTTACCTTTAAGGCATTTGTTTAGTTTATCATATTTTCGCTTTAGTAATTCGATTGTTATCATTTTCTAGTTAAAGGTAAGATTGTTTAAAGTAAATTCGTTGTCTGTGATACATGGCGGCATGCGATGACGTCACACCCGGTTTCGCCGCGTTTGGAGAAACGGGAAGGAGAGGGCTCACATGTGTGCAGGGTCAGCGCGAGAAAAGTTTTCTTTCTACGCACTAGAAACATTACTGAAGCAACGCCGTAAGTTCATAAGATAATCGATATTTTGTATTTAAAATATTAACGCTGATTCTGTTAAAATGAATGACGATTGATAAAGTTTATGTTTTTTGTTATTTGAAGAGTTGCGGATAGTTTGTGTTGAAGTGTATTTAAAACCAGTCGATGATGTAGGTAGATTCTGACTGTATGTTGCACTTTAATATAATATAGTTGTTGTAGTTTTACTTTTGCAAGTATTTATGATGTAAATGTGATGTCAAGAAGGTAACGAATACTGTACAAATCTTGTATTGTTTTATCAACAGTTTTCACCATACGTTAATGTGGAAGAGTGAACAGTAAACGATTAATCTTACTGGGACCGCCTCATTGACTGGTTTAAGCTTCGAGTTTCGTTCAGAGTTCTCTTACACCTGCGCGAGAACACTACAGTGAAAAGTCGGCATTGCCAGGTGTTTCAAGTGCTGCAGTGACAACACGATCCAGCATCAAGTCGTTGCCATCCATCGACAGGGGCAGTAGGGCATCAACAAGTAAGGCCGCCCAAGCAAGAGCTAAAGCAGAAGCCGCCAAGGTCAGAGCGTTGGACGCAGAACAAGAAACAAAATTGAAAAAGGAAGTGGCTGCCAGAGAAGCAGAAAACCAAAAGGAAAAGGCTGCCAGAGAAGCCAAAAAACAGTTGGGAAAGGTAAGGATAGAGTCAGAGTTAGAAGTGCTGACTACACCGAAAAGCAGAAGCTGCCAGGGTGGATGCAGAGATAATAGAAAGTGCTGAAGAAATGCACGTTCTGGTTGACGTAAAATCTACTTCAGAAAGGTCCAGATTGGAACGCACAAGCGACTATGTCCGATGTCAAATAGACTGAAGATTCGCTCTTCCTCTCCATACTTAGATGCTCACATCCCACCTCTCGAGGAGTCTCAGGAAGGCCCAAATGCATCACATTCACCTGAGGAAGACAATGTACCCTTGCAACTCCGCGACGAATTCAAGTATGAAAGGGCTCAGGACAAATACTTCTCGACACCAAACTTACCAGATTTGGCGAGAAATGAGGCAAAGGCCGAATTCAGAACAGCGAATTCCATAACAGATGTACATCCTCGGTCAGATACCCGCCGACATATTCCCCCAGCCAGCGTGCCACTAGCAGTTGAACCCATGGCACAGCATTTAGCAGGTCGAGATCTCGTCACAGGGCTATACCAATTTGACGATAAGCCTGGATATTACCGTGCATGGTACTCCTCATTCGCCAACGCTATCGACGAAGTCCAGCTCAGAGTAACCCAAGAGTTGGATCTTATGACGAAATGGCTGGGAAAAGAATCACGCGAACAGGTGAGACGCATACGTTCAGTGTACGTCAACAACCCCAAGCTAGCCTTAAGCAAAGCGTGGGAGAGACTTCGGGAGGACTATGGGGCCCCCGAAATTATTGAAGCGGCGCTATACCGACGTCTGGAAAACATTCCTAAGGTGTCAGCCAAGGACCACACTAAGTTAAGAGAGATCTAAGATTTACTCATGGAGATTCAAGGCGCCAAAGAAGATGGCTATTTAACTGGTCTATTATACCCAGATACTCCATCCGGGATTAGACAAATCGTGGACAAACTTCCATTTGGGCTGCAGGACAGGTGGCTGTCTGTTGCCTCAGAGTACAAGGAAGAGAACAATGGTCGATTTCCTCTGAGTATTTTACTAGGTTTGTGTGCAAGGACGTGAAGAAGCGAAACGCCCCTAGCTCATGAGTCCAGGTAGCAGTACAATTTACACCAAGCCAGTTAAATCCACTTCGAATAATTTCAACATTAATAAACCTGTCTCAGTGCGTAAAACTGAAGTCTTTACAACTAATAATGACCCTAGCAAGAATTGTCCATTGCACAACAAACCCCACCCCCTCAAAAATGCAGAACGTTTAGGAAAAAAACCCTTTAAGAGAGAATGGCCCTTCTCAAGGAGAAAAAAAATGTTTTAAATGTTGTTCCTCTACCTCTCACTGCGAGAGAGTGTACGATCTCCTTGAAGTGTCCGGAATGTAATAGCACTAATCACCATGCATCCCGGCCCTTTACTGCAAACCGACAAAGCTCCTTCAGCCTCACAACAGGACGGCGGGGAGGGAGAGGCTCACTCGAAAACAACTGTTGTCAGCTCCAGCTGTACAGAGGTTTGCGGTCAAGCTCAGTCAAGCCGTTCTTGTTCCAAGATCTGCCTCACTAAGGGAGCCAAAGACAAGGCCATCAAAGCCTACGTAATTCTGGACGATCAGAGCAATCGCTCACTAGTCAGATCAGAGTTCTTTGACTTGTTCAACATTGAGAGTAATCAGTTCCCATACTACCTTAGAACTTGCTCAGGCAGCGTGGAAACATATGGAAGGAAGGCAGAAGGCTTCCAGCTCGAGTCCCTGGATGTTAAAGTTGTTATCTGTCTCCCTCCGCTCTTAGAGTGCGATGAAATTTTGAATAACCGCACTGAGATCCCGACGCCAAGTGCGGTGCTACACCAGCCACATCTCCACTACATTGCCAAGCACATCCCAGAACTGGATCCAAAAGCAGAAATACTCCTGCTATTAGGAGCAGATGTTCTCCAGGTGCACAAGGTTAGGCAGCAGATCAATGGACCACACGACGCCCACTTTGCGCAGCGCCTGGATCTGGGCTGGGTGGTGATAGGAGAGGTGTAATGGCAATGTACACAAACCGACAGTTTGCACACTCAAGACCAATGTGCCAGAGTTTCATGTGTATCAGGGAAGCACGACAAGGCTTTAACAAATGTAAAGTAACTGACGAGACGCTGGTTCAGTCAGTCTTCGCTCAAACTGAGCATGATAATAAACTTGCTCCATCAGCTCAAGACGCCATTTTCTTAAACATAATGGACACCAAAGTCTTCAGAGATGAAGCAAATAATTGGGTCGCCCCACTACCTTTCAGAGAACCATGCCAGTGCTTGCCAAACAACAAAGAGCAGGCAGTCAAGCGGTTCACGTCCTTGCCAAAAACCCTGAAAAAGGAAACCTGAGATGCAGCAACAATACGTAGCATTTATGAAGAAGATCTTCGCTAATGGACATGCTGAAGTAGCACAACCACTGAGGGAAGGCGAGGAGTGCTGGTACCTCCCAACGTTTGGGGTTTACCACCCACAAAAGCCCAATCAGATCAGGGTGGTCTTTGGGTCCAGTGCTCAGTGCGCTGGTATCTCCCTTAATGACGTGCTCCTTACAGGCCCCGACCTCAACAATACCCTTCTCGGGGTCCTGCTGCGCATCCGGAAGGAAAAGTTCGCAATCTTAGCGGACATCCAGCAGATGTTCCATTGCTTCTTAGTACAGGAGGACCATCGCAATTTCTTCCTTTCTATGGTACAAGGACAATGACATTAACAAGGAAGTTATCGAGTACCGGATGAAAGTCCACGTTTTTGGCAATAGTCCATCACCTGGCTATCTATGGGCTGCGAAGAGCCATCGGAGAGGGCGCACAGGAGCACGGCGATGACACCGTTGAGTTTGTAGAAAGGCACTTCTATGTCGATGACGGCTTGATATCACTACAGACAGAAGAAGAAGCAATCGATCTGCTCCGACGTACTCAAGCCTCACTCGCAGAGTCAAACCTCCGCTTGCATAAGTTCGCATCAAACCGTCAGGCAGTAATGGAGGCCTTTCCACACGATGACTGTGCTCCAGCAATCAAAGACCTAGATATAGATGGAGAAACCGTACTCACACAAAGGAGCTTGGGTCTCCTTTGGGAGATTACGACTGACACATTCACGTTCTCCGTGCCGACCGTGATCAAGCCATTCACCCGCCGTGGAGTTCTCTCCACTGTCAACAGTGTTTTCGATCCCTTGGGTCGACTGGCGCCAGTTACGATCCAGGGCAGAGTCCTTCTCAGAGAACTTACATCTGAGCTCTCCGACTGGGATACACCCCTACCAGAAGACAAGCTAAGCAAGTGGGAGGCTTGGGGAGATTCAATCAATATCTAAAACAGGTTCATATCCGACGTAGGTACACTGCGACCCCACTCACTGAGGCGGCGCACACAGAATTGTGTGTTTTCTCGGATGCGTCTACCAAGGCCATCGGTGCCGTGGCTTACTTGAAAGTAGTCGGGAAGGATGGTCAAGTTGAAGTAGGATTTGTAACCGGTAAGGCGAAGCTCATTCCTCAGTCCGAGCCGACAATTCCAAGGCTTGAACTGTGCGCAGCTGTGCTGGCTGTGGGAATGGCGGATCATATCCAGGACGAGCTGGACCTAGAGCTGGACGATATCAAGTTCTACACAGATAGCAAAGTCGTGCTTAGTTATATTTATACCGAATCAAAACGCTACTACGTGTACGTTCATAATAGGGTTCAAAGTACCCGGCTGTCATCAAAGCCTGAACAATGGCATTATGTACGTACCGAGGATAACCCTGCAGACCATGCCTCGAGATCCTTACCTGCATCCCGCCTGGCTCAGACATCCTGGTTCACCGTACCCCACCCCCCCACCAACATAAAAAAACTCAAATGAGCGAGACATTTGAGCTGATTGAACCCAAAGGAAATTCGGAAATTCGGCCGCAAATACAAACAGGAGTCACCTACCTCGAAGAATCGATACGTACTAACGAACGCTTTCAGCGGATCTCCACTTTGAATTCTTCAGTGAGAGGACTTGCGTTCCTCATTCACGTGGCCAGATCACACAAACATTCATCCCGAGACGGTAAATGAAGGGGATGGCACAATCGTAACTTACCTCGCACTGCGGAAGAATTAACCCTGGCAAAGAACGTCATCTTTAAAGCAACTCAAAGAGCAGCTGTTGCAAGGGAGTTTTCGGCTCTCCAAGCAAATAAACAAATACCAAAGGACAGCCCTTTGAGGAAATTCAAACCGATCCTGAACAACGATATCATTTGCATTGGAGGCCGGTTAATACACTCCCAACTTCCAGCTGCAGAAAAGAGTCCAGTAATCCTGCCCAAAGACAGCCATGTATCCTTACTGCTCACTCGCCATCACCATGAACAGGTAAGGCATCAGGGTCGTCACGACGGAAGGAGCAATCAGGGCAGCGGGACTGTGGATCTTGGGAGGTAAAACACTGATCAATTCAGTACTCCACAAATGTGTAACCTGCAGGAAACTGCTAGGCAAGTTGAAAACTTCTGACCAAGGTGATGTGAAAACTTTCCAAAGGCCAGTTACAGAAGTCATTCTACTTCTAGCTAAGGACTGATTTAGAGACTGAAGTTTTGTATTATGTTCATAATGGCCTTACGAAGCTCAGGCGAGGAGTACCTTATAGGCATTTGTTTAGTTTATTATATTTTCGCATTAGTAATTCGTTCGTAATCGTTTTCTAGTTAAAGTTCAGGTTGTTTAAAGTAAATTCGTTGTCTATGATATATCGCGGCATGCGATGACGTCACCCCCGGTTTCACCGCGTCTTGTGGGAAAATACCCATTTGAAGAAACGGGAAAGAGGGGGTTGTGTGTGCAGGGTCAGCGCGAGAGAAGTTTTCTTTCTAAGCACTAGAAACATCAGAGAAGCAACACCATAAATTCATAAGATAATCGATATGTTGAAGTAAAAATGTTAACGCTGATTCTGTTAAAAGTAATGACAGTTTATTACTTAGATTTGAGGATAGTTTGTGTTGATATATTTAAAAGCAGTCGATGGCGTAGGTAGATTCTGACAGTATGTTAGACTTTATTGTAATATAGTTGTTGTAGTTTTACTTTTGCAAGTATTTATGATGTAAATGTGATACCAAGGAGGAAACAAATTCTGCATATATCTTGTATTGTTTTATCAACAGTTTTCACCATACATTGATGTGGAAGAGTGAATAGTAAACGGTTAATCTTACTGGGACCGCCTCATTGACCGGTTTATACTCGGTGTTTAGTTCAGTGTTCTTACACCTGAATGAGAACACCACAATGGTTACACCTTTACAGAATACATAAACGTGTAGGGTGTAAGGGGTAAAATGAGAATGGACTGAATTATATTGACATGAACTAGAATGGGAACATAAAAATAATGGGTTTATGGAGAACCTAGGAGGGAAGGAATTATATCGCCATGACATACTATGTTTAATTATTCCCTTTGTCATGTTGCAAAACATGTCTCCGGATCGTATAAGTTTTTTTTTATTGTGCAACAATTGAACACGGGGCATTTTAGCGTGAAGCATATCAGGAAAGAAATCATGCAGTCTTGATTGCAATTTTGGTGGTCTTAACTGATTTCATTTATCCTCTTTCTTCAATTAAAGTGTGACTAATTAAATTCGCAATGCTGTGTTTCATTACGTATAATCGATAGGATTTGTTGGGGTAATTTAGCTTTCCTTAGAAGACAGAAGCAGTGAAGATTTTACTTCCCACTTCTCTTCCCCACAGCCCAGTCCAGTTGATAACGGGAATGCGCCTTTAAGTTGGAGTGTCAACCGCCGTTTATCCAAAGCCTGACATACTTAATTAAGCCAATCAGTAAACGAGCTGGCGGAGACTAATGTGACTCACATTGGGTTAGTAAATGAGCATCTGACTCGACCCACGCCGTCTTGTGGAAATGTCTGACAGTGAAGTTGGTGAGCGGAATGGGAATAGATGGACATATCCGCAGACGGATGTGCGGGCGGCATTCCGGAGTAGTTCTTTGTCTGGCATCTGGCGGGAAGAATGAGGTTCTGAATCTTTTGGACGGGGCTTTGCCCCTCCCCACACACACACTATCCTAACGTCCCGGACTGCCGGTCGCTGGGACAATCCGCTCTGGAATAACTCCTGGGAGATCAGGCGGTGAATCTGAGGAGCTGGAACCCGGACTGGAGACTCGGCCGCCGCCTTTGGCGACTGCTCAGGATGCGGCGCCGTTAATCAACTGAAGCATCGAAGTAACGGGATATTTCACCGCGCTGATCACCTGCTCCCTGAATTTCGACTGAGTCGCCGCGTAAATAAACGTGTTCGTGCAGCAACTGAAATTCATCAGGAAAACACCGACATAATGGAAGATCAATATAGAATCATTAACATCGAATCCTTTTCCCGAGACCTGATAGTGAATGAAATTTACAACCATTGTCATCCACAGGAGGATGAAGTTGCCGGAGAGGGTGAAGAGTAAAACCACAGACCTCCTCCTGCTCTCCATCTCCGGGTCACTGCGATTTTCCCCCTTGCTCTGACCCTTCAGCCTCTTACGGAACCGACTGGCCACTAAAATGTGCCTGACGGTCAGAGCGTTGAGCAGCAGGATCCCAGCGAAAGGGAGGAACGGAGTTAAAACCGTATCGAGCCAGTCATAGCCCACCCACCAGGGGTCAGTGAAATAATTGTCCTTGGTAATACAGGACCACGGTACATTGTCGATGATCACTTTGGGTTCCCATGTGAAATATCGGGGAACGTTTCTCAGACTCGATAGTACGCCGGTTGTTGTTAGAACCACAGCCGCAGTTTTCCTGGTGCAATATTTTGTTTTCAGTTTCTGGCAGCAAATGGCGACAAACCGGTCAAAGGTGAAAGAGACGGTGAACCAGACAGAACAGTGTGTGGCTGTGTAGCTCAGTACATCGGTAACACTGCACACAGGAGTGATGTCCAACAAACTCCGCGGGAAGTAATACACTCTGATTCGAATCAAAATGACGCTGGTGACAATGATCAGTAGATCGGCCGCTGCCATGGCCACCAGGTAGCGAGTGGTGCAGGTAGAGAGGCCGCACTTTCCCCGGGAGAGGATCACAATCGTCACTACATTCACTGGAGAGAAGGAACAGACACTGGGCATTACTGAAAACATTCTCCGGGTATTAACATGGGATTGGGCTTTGGCTAAAACTCGGGAGTGCTAGAGTCTGTAAACGGCTGCTAATCTTACACCAGAAATGGGTCGCCCTGTCTCTGACTTTTCTTCTTCAGTGTGGAGATAAGATGATGTGTGGGGAATCGTTGGCGATTAAAACAATCTGCAAGAACAACAGCGATTGGTGCTGATCCACATTTCAGTCGCTGATGGGGCCGGTTTCACTGAATTAACTGTGACTGACCAGGACTCTGGAAAATCAGCATCTGATGAGGCCGAGAAGGGATACAGAGAGGAGCAACACACACAAAACTGGAGGAACTCAGCAGGTCAGGCAGAATCCATGGAATTGAATAATCTTTCGTTTCGGTCGAGACCCCCCTTCAGACGAAGCGCTGCCCCAATTTATGACGTGTTTCAGAGGGAAGGAAGGTACCACTTAGTGACCTGTGGCTGAGTTGCTCCGTTAATGGATTAATTCTGTAGCACATCTCAATTCGATAACTATCGTCAGCAGATCCGTGGACACTGGTTCAGGTGATCAGACCCAATTATTGTCCGACAGGCAGTGAGATCCGACTGGGACAGACTCCACAGGGAGACATGAAACACAGGACCAGGGTTTCACTCTGATCGATAACTCAGAAACAGTGAACTTTACAATGTAAACCCCTCCCAGTCACAGCTTGTGGGGGAGCTGCCTGTCCCCACACTGGGACAACTCCGGACAAGGTGTCATTGAAGGCAAGAACAACGTTCGAGTCGATCCCGTGAGTTAGATGAAAGACAGTAGTTCAGCTCAGCTTGACATTAAATATGAAAAAATCAGAGTGTTGAACTGACAGTATCAATATCTCCGACGGATATTTGTACAATGATCATCAAGATAGAAGCTTATCAAATGATCACAAATAGATTTACATGGTTAACACATAGAAATAACAAACATGAATTGCTCTGCTCACTCACCAGGAACTCCAATGACGGCAATGAACACGTACAATATTTTCTCCACACTACAGTACCTATCCAACAATGCAGGCATTTTCGCTGTCCAGTGACCTGTCCCCACTGTGCTACAGGCGATCTCTCGGCCTGAAACGTTGAGGCAGCACATGCCTGGGGTTTTAATACCATTTAGCGACTCCACAGAGACACATTTCAACAGATTTAAAAATAACTGTTTTAAAATTATTTACAAAACAATTGTCAGGCAGGTGCAATCCCCGTGGTGACAGATTGCGATTAAATAATTAACTAGTGCAATGTTTGGACTGTTTGTGTGAATTAATTTGTCCCAACAAAGGTGACTGAACCTTTAGTGGTTTCTTATCAATTCAATGTGATCCCACTGTAAATATGTACTTCAATGGAGCCAATTGAGAGACACAGTATATTGAAGTAAATTATGTCATTGTAGCTTGTAAAATTGTATTGTATCACCTACTGTTACCATTCTCCTCGAGAGTACACATACTTGGATTAGTTTGTGTTTGGGGGACTCTAACGAGGGGGTCGCCAGGTAAAGATCTGCTTGTGATGGTGAATAAACACTTCCATATCCACAAAATCCCCCCGCATCTTCAGAGACTTAGTGACAGTCAGAACATTTCTGTGCTCGTCCGGGACCCACCCTTAACCATAATACATGATCATAAATTCTAGTAGGGGGATGAGTATGTTTCAATCATATCACCACGTATGTGTTAAAGAATACGGCGGAGCGCTGGAGAGGCGGATAAGAAAGTGCAGTTTTGTGTAGCGTGTTTCTGTGTCTCTGTGTCGATCGACTCGTTGTCTCTGCCTGACCCTGCCTGACTATATACATATCCACAGACGTCGAGTTCAATTTATCCCCTCGGTTCAGTCCCGTATCTTCTCTTTCCCAGAGTGTTGCATTGAACGTGGCCATGTTTAGGGTGGTTCAAGAGTCTCCGGCATTCCAAATAAAGTTTATGGAGCGGATTCCTACTTTAGTTTCTACAAGCGGTCCAGCTGCACCATCCAACCATGTGGTGAACACACGTTCAATTTGGACTCCCCCTAGGTAACTCTGGATACAAGTCGTGGCTTTTCGTCAGCACTATGGGCAATGCATTGTACGTAACACAGTTGTCCTTCCAGGGGCAATGGGCCAGTGTTACATCCTGACAAATCCCAACCCACCTGGGTTGTGGGCGATCAACGGCAAATAAACTTTGTGTCCAGAATTGCATCGTTTCTTTGGGAATCCAGTACTCATAACAGTGTTTCAACCACGTGTTTGCTAACCCAGCCATTAGGCAGCGCTTTTGAGCTCGGTGGCAGCTCATCCTGATCAGCACCCCGTCTCCCTTCATTCTGCCACTGCAAACCTTGTTCTGTGATAGGGTCGTTTGGGAACCCTATTTCGCCTTACCCTCCTCTGTACCTTTCTCCCTCAATCATTCAGCATGTGTGGGATTTGAACGGATCAATCATTTCACACGCCCTTCTGCTCTCCGTACTGTGCGATACCAAGTTCCTCGGCCAGTTCCTACTCTGTCACGGAGTCAAATTCTGCGTATGCAAACTGGGACCAAAAACACTCGAGAAAGCCGGCCACAACCTCGTCACAGATATAAAACTTCCCCCATTTCCACTGTCTACAGTCATGCAAAACCTCCACTGTCACCTCTATTAGTCCTGCAGCTTCTAATGGAACCTTCTGTACATCACCCAGTGTCTCCTGAGCGGGTGTCTGTTCCGCCGGCAGGGCTGAAGGGAAAGCTGAAGTTAGACAGAAAAGGGTTAGCTTAACTTCCTCTGTTTCATATGAACCGTGAGTTGTCCTGTCTGCTGAATGCACCGGGAAAGTTTCCGAGAATCATCTCTCATTCACTGTTCCAGCACTCAATTGGGCCAAGTCAAAAGGGAAGGAATAGCGTGTCACACTCGCCCCACGCCCTCGGCTCTGATGTGTCCTGCAGTCCCTCCATCACAACAGGCGCCATTGGGGCACTGAGTATTGAAGGTTCCATCCACTTTCGGAAAAATCTGCTGGAAGTCAGGCCACTTCCCCAATAATCCTGGCTTTTATACTATTAGTCCCGGAGTGCAGGGGCAAAGGATGGCAGACGTGGCTGTTTCTCATGGAGCTCGACTGTAGTGGGTTCCCGGCACGGCCAGCATGGAGGTAGCTGTCTGTGCTGGGCCTTGATGAAAAGAGCAAGAAGCAAGCAGCTGGTAGGATGGGGGAGGGAGCAGAAAGAGCCCCTTACTGGGTATGGAGCTGGAGAGAGTGGTTGAGTTCGAGGTCAGGAACAGTTGGGCAGTGACTTGGCCCTCACTTCTGATCCACCAGCTGGACAATGTAGTGGTTAAGGGTTGAAACTCTCTATGAAGGTTGGGCACTACCTGACCATATCTGCCCCTGGACAAAGGCTACGATTACATAATCAGGTGACTGAAGAGAGCAACCCGGTGTGTGATACATGCGTCTCTTCATACGCTAAATCACCCCAATCTGCTTCACCATCATAGTCAGTCCTCGCACATATCACTCCTCTCCGAGCTGAGAGTTCACTTTGCAGATTTTCCATCTGTTTTAAACACTTGCGATCAGCGCAGCCTTTCTTCTCAGCTGCCGATTTCTTCATGACATTCGTAACAGCCGTAAATCCCGACCCTGACTTATCCTTTCTCTAATTCTGTATCCGCCTGTTTATACTCCTCTTCAGGTTTCTCATTTTCTCTTGTTTACGCATTCACACTGAGCCTGAAACTGACTCATGTGGATCAAATTCCCCTGAACCTGCTCCGTCAGAATTTCTAACTCTTCCCTACACTTACACAATTCCTCTGCCAGTTTCAGTATTTTCTCTCTTCACTTCCGTTACATCATCCAACAAACATTCCATCATAACAATTTTAATCCCTTGTAATTTCTTTAATTTATTTTTACTAACTGTTTTCCACAATTCTTCCTCCAGAGTCCAGGACCCTCGACTCTCAAACTTTCCTAACCACTCCTCAAAATCTGACCATTTCCTTCATAATTAACCATGAAAGTAATCTCTGAAATCCTCTGAATCCCTGGGTTCTTCCTGTCCTTTCCCCTTCACATTTTAATATCCTAACCTACAGTGTGGTTCAACTCGTCACCAGGTTCCCAGACCACTTTTCTTTCTTTCCGAGTGCAGCCCAGGGCGCAAAAATATGTTCACCGTTCATCAACTAGATCAGTTTGGAAACTCACCAGGCAACTCTTAATTAATCACAGCTCGCATTTTATTTTTCCTGCTCAAACAACAAAGTAACTATGTTGACCCCAAGCTAACAGCTTTAAAAATGAATTCCAGGGCTCCCTCTGTAGTAATACACACCTTGACCACTTCTCAACTTCACAACACTGAAACAGGGGATCCCATTTTGTCCAAATGATCGATCATTTCTTCTCCAGACCCTTCCGTGGGGGTTCTTCCTTGTGATAGTCAGTCTCAGGAGTTATTATACCTTTGCATTTGAAACTCTTTACTTGTTTTGAAACAAGCTTTATTTGAAACATTTGAAACAACTCTTATCAGTTTAGAGGACGCATCTCATTCTTGTTGGCTGAAGTCCATCAGGCTGATGACTAACAGATTTTCATTGGATGTAGTCCAAGGGCTAAACAACTTCATGCCAAAGGTAATTTCTTTTGTTCTCTTCCACTATGGTTCCAAACAGACAAACTGTGTCGCTCAGACTCTCAGCAAAAATATCGAGATTCCTTCTGCAGAACTGCCCCTGTACGTAATACACACTTTACCTCAGAGTGACTTCAGGTTCAGAGAGAAGGAGATTACTTCTGCAAACCTGACAGTGTACATAAAACACAGATAATGTGAGAGTGATTTTAGGCTGACAATGGGAATACCAGTAAATTCTTGTGTTCAGTTGATCTGATTAGGTTATCCCATAGCAATCAGTTCACGAAATGGGGGTTAAAGAGCTGCTTCACAAAATGGCAGCCTCTATTCCTTCGACCTCATGGCAAAAACACAGACAATTGAACACTCTACTTCCACTGTCATTGACCCATTCGCGTTCGATGCTTTCTTGCATATGTTAATTCATTCAGACAGTGGTGCATTTTGGTGCAGGGCAGTCAGGATGGGATGCTCCTCCAGTCAGATGTGGGAACTCCGGACATCTGACAGTTTTCCGATGACTATTTGCAGGAAGTGCACCCATTCACAGCGCCGGACTGACTGGTTCAGAGAGTTGGATGTACTCAGGATCATTCGGGAGCCTGAAGATACTATCAATGAAACATCTGAAGAGGTGGCCACACCCAGAGTACAAGCTTCGGACAGGAGAAGCGTGACCACCAGCAGAGGTAAGGGTCATTAGGAAATCAGTGCAGGGCTGTCCTGTGGGCATTCTCCTCAGCAGAACACCTTGTTGGATACTGCTGAGTGGGTGGGGAGTTGATCCATTGGGGCATGGAAGCAACAGAAAGGCCGGCAACTGTCCACTCTAAAGCTTAACAGGGATGTGTAAATTTTGGCCTTGTGGCAGTTATAGGAGATGATATTCAGGGGAGAGAAAGGAGATTCTGTTGATGTGGACAGGATTTAAATTAGAACTGATTTCTGCGTCACAGATCCAAACCATTAAACTCCAGTCCCATTAAACGGGAACATTAGCCGAGGAATACCTCCCACGCCCAGTGACCAGAGTGCAGAACTGGGTTTGTTAAACAGCAGCAGTAATTGCCGAGTTCGGCACCAACATTCACTTCTGAACTTGATTCAGCACCTGTGATGGTGAAATATCCAGCCTGTAGCCTGTCGCCTGTTTAAACAGTTTCCCCAGTGTGAACTCGGTAGTGCGTCACAAGGTGGGATGACTGAGAGAATCTCTTCCCACATTGGGAGCAGGAGAATGGCCTCTCTCCAGTGTGGACTCGTCGGTGTGTCTGTAAGTCGGATGACTGACTGAATCTCTTTCCACAATCAGAACAGGCGTACGGTCTCTCCCCAGTGTGAATACGCTGATGTATCATCAGTTGAGATGACTGAATAAATCCCCTTCCACAGTCTGAGCAGATGAACAGCCTCTCCCCAGTGTGAATTCGCTGATGTGTCTTCAGTTCAACTGACCGAGTAAATGCCTTCCCACAGTCTGAGCAGGTGAACGGCCTCTCTCCAGTGTGGACTCGCTGGTGCACCTGCAGGTCAGATAAATGAATAAATCTCTTCCCACATTCAGAGCAGGAAAATGGCCTCTCCCCAGTGTGAATCCGGTGATGTAACATCACTTGAGATGACCGAGTAAATGCCTTCCCACATTCTGAACAGGTGTACGACCTCTCTCCAGTATGAACTCGCTGGTGGGCCTGTAGCCTGGATGAGTCAGTGAATTTCTTCCCACAGTCTGAGCAGGTGAACGGCCTCTCCCCAGTGTGAATTCTCTGATGCACCTTCAGTACAGATGAATGAGTGAATCATTTCCCACAGTCTGAGCAGCTGAACGGCCTCTCCCCAGTGTGAATTCGCTGATGTTCCTTCAGTACAGAAGACTGAGTGAATCCTTTCCCACAGACTGAGCAGGTGAACGGCCTCTCCCCAGTGTGAACTCGCTGATGTACCTTCAGTTGAGATGACCGAATAAACCCTTTCCCACAGTCTGAACAGGTGAATGGCCTCTCCCCAGTGTGAGTTCGCTGATGTATCTTCAGTTCAGATGACCAAGTGAATCCCTTCCCACAGTCTGAGCAGGCGAATGGCTTCTCCCCAGTGTGAAGTGACTGGTGTCTCCGTAGTTGCGATGACTGAGTGAATTCCTTCCCACAGTCTGAGCAGGTGAACAGCTTCTCACCAGTGTGAACTCGCTGGTGTGTCAGTAGGCTGGATGACCGAGGGAATCCCTTCCCACAATCAGCGCAGGTGAACGACATCTTATCAGTGTGAACTCGCTGTTGTGCATGCAGGTGAGATGAGTGAGTGAAGAGTGAATCCCTTCCCACAGTTCTTTGTCAATTCATATATCAAATATCAGATGTAGTAAACCCCTTGCACAATCAATGTAGTTGAAGAACTGATCTCCAGTGAACAAATGCTGGTGTGTTCTCAGCTCCCCGGTTCCAGTGGATTTCAATGAGTTACAACAGAAAACTTCATTTCAGACACAAAGCACCTTTCCAGCTGTGATGACAAAATTCTTCATCTCCAAGGATCAACAGTGATACTTTGTTAAATATCTAGTAACTCCTTAAATATCTGGGCAGAGACAGCAAACTGACATGTTGTTCTGTTTAAAATTCCTGTACACAATTTTTGTCATTTCTAACCTGTAAAGAAGATTTACAAAAGACACCAATGAACGAAAGTCATCATTCAGAGAGGTGTATGGTCATCCACTTTGTTAGAGGCAATGAGAGTGCAGACTGTTTTCTCTATAGAGAGGAAATAATGTTGAAGAGTAGGAGAATATAAAAGCAAGGATGTATTGTTGAGTATTTATAAAGTGTGGCCTCACTTGGACTGTTGAGAGCAGATTCAGGCCCCTTAAGTGGAACAGATGTACTTACATTGCAGAGCGTTCAAAGGAAATTTACAAAAATATTTCAGGATTTATAAGGTTTATCTGATGAAGAACATTTGATGGCTCGGGGCCTCTACTCACTGGAGTTCAGAATAATGAAGGGGCCCTCATTGAAATCTATCGAACATTGAAAAGTCTCCATAGAGTGGATGTGGAGAGTATGTTGACAAGAGTGGGGGAGTCTGAGACCAGAGGACGCAGCCTCAAAATCGAGCTTTGTTCTTTCAGAATGGAGATGAGGAGGAATTTCTTTAACCGGAGCGTGGTGACTCTGTGGGATTTGCTGCTATGAGTTGCTCTGGAGTCCAAGTAATTGGGTCTATTTTCGGGAAGAGGGTGATGGATTCTTGATTAGTCAGGGCAGGAAGGGATATGGGGAGAAGGCAGGAGAGTGCGGCTGAGATGGAAATGGATCAGCTGTAATGAAATGGTGGAGCAGACTCGATGGGCCAAACGACCTCATTCTGCTCCTGTATCTGATTAATTTTCACAGCCGATATATTATGAAATAATTTTAATCTCCTTTCTGAACTCTGACATCACACTGTTACAGCGAGGATCAACCCAAGTTGGGGGAAAAACTCCCCTTCCAACTGCTCATGGTGCCGGCAACTGGTCTGTCTATCTAATTCCCCAACAGTTTTCCTGCCTGTGTGAGAATGGGAATTTCTGTAAATCTGTGACTTAGCTCAGGCTGATTCCTTCCATTAGTATTATTCTCTGTCCCATATTATTCCGAGCTGCGCAGTAACTGAAATGTTCCCACACAGACAGCCTTTGCTGCTGCACAGCTGGTGTTTTGTTGATGCCGTGCTGTTTTCAGGCTGTTTAAACATTTAACTTTCAGACAAATGGTCGGTCTATACAATGTGTGAAAAATAAATTAGAGAAATTATTTCAAGTTCTGGTCATGTACGACAGCACTACAAAGAACATATGATGTTACCTGGCAAACACTGGAGAGTTTCAAATTACTCTGCACAGGTGATTGACGGTGGACAGCCCATCAGAGGCAATGCCAATGAACATGATGGGGAGGGCAGTCCTCGTTCTTATTGGAGTGTGGCATATTTGTGATGAGAACACTACAGGTCACTTGTTACCCAGGCCAATGGTAATTGGTATCATTATGTACCCAAAGCGAATGGTACTAAACATGTTCTCACAGGTATAAAGGTCCAGATCAAGATGGAACAAAGGTGATTTCCACAAGGACTAAAACTGATGTAAGGATTTTGTTTCCTTCTTTTCATACAGTAAAAATTGATATTTTCATTGACTGTCAGGTCAGCTCCTCAGTGCTCGGTAGTGCCCGAGTGATCCATTTACTCCCCTTCCCTCCCTTTGCGATTTCACATACGGCCTACGGACTAACGGAGAAAACGCTGGCCCTGTCATCAATGGCTGCCTCTTGACCAGAAACCCCCACGAAGAATAGACCCATCTATCCGCCACAGCTCCAGCGCCTTCGCTCCTCATCAGAAAGTTCCCCGGAGCCCGCGTAGAGAGAGAGGGAAAGGACTTGGACTGACCCGGGGTGCGGAGGAAAGGTGCGGCCGGTCGCGGTTCGGACGCCGGTACCAATAATAATCCGCCCGGATCCCCGCTGCTAACTGCCGCCGAGTCTCCGAGCCTTGTGTCCACCGTGCGCACGCGCGAAACTCCCCGCTCCCCTTACGCATGCGCATGTGATCGTCTGGTCGCTGACGGCGATTTCTGGAACAAACAGGAGGAAGTCTGCAGATGCTGGAAATCCAAAGCGTTTCACACAAAACGCTGCAGGAACTCAGCACCTCAGGGAGCATCAATAGAAAATTATAAACAGACGGCGTTTTTTTGGCAGAAAGCCATCTGCAGGGTAAAAAAGCACGGGGGAAGATGCCAGAATAAAAATGTGGAGGGGGAGGGGAAGATGCGAGCTGGTTGCTGATGCCGGGTGTGTGGGAAAAGGTCGAGAAAGGCTGGGCTGGAGAATAAAGAATCTGATAGGAGAGGAGAGTGGACCAGAGAGAGGGCAGGACGAGGGTCCCGGGAGGAGTATAGGCAGGTGAGAAGAAGTACAAGATCAGAGTGGGGCATAGAGGAGGGAGACGGTAATTTGTTCTCCTGATTGGAAATCGATGTTCATGTCATTAGATTGGAGGGTACCCAGACAGAATATAATGTGTTGCTCCTCCACCCTGGGGGGGGGGTTCACCTTGGCACAAGAGTTCCCAGCATGTCCAGAGTTCCCAGCATCTCTAGCTCTCATTAAACCTCTCCGGCTGGGGATCGACCTGCGGATGACAGATGACAGGGTGTAGGCCTCAATTTCCCAGCCCCCAACATACCCAATATCTCGTAGATGAGCTTAATCACAAAGTCTCGTCCCTGGTCACTATGTGCCCTCCATAATGCACAAAATACTTCTCGCATAGGACTTTCACCACCGTAGTCGCCCTTTGCTCCTTGATAGGGAACGCCTGAGCATATCTGGTGTAGTGGTCTTTGAAGACAAAGATATTCGCCGAATTGCTGGCATCGGGTTCAATGACCAAGAAATCGGTACAAACCAGGTCCAGCGGCCTCTCACTTTGCAAGTGTGACACAGGAGCAGGGGCAGGAACACTCTCCCACTCCTCGCCCGTCTCCTGTTCCTCATGCTCCCGTCGTGACGAAGCATCCGCAGCGACATTCCTGCTTCCCAGCCAGCACTTCAGGCTGAAATCAAATACCAACAAGGCAGCCAATCACCGATGGCCTGCAGCATCCAGTTTCACCGAAGTCAGGATATAAGTAAATGGGTTTTTGTCCGTCCTCACCTCAAAGCAGGCTCCGTAGAGATAGTCACTCAGCTTATCCACCATTGCCCACTTCAACGCCAGGAACTCCAACTGATGGGTGCGAGAGTTTCTCTCTGAGGGCGACGAACTCCGGCTGACAAACGCGACAGGTCTCAACCCGGTGTCCTGAGCTTGATACAAGACGGTCCCTAATCCCTCTTGGCTGGCATCGGTGTGCAGTACATAGGGTAAACGGGGTCCGCAAAAGCCAGCACCGGTGCCTGGGTCGGCAACTTTTTCAGCGATTTAGAAGCCTCCTCCCATTTTGCCTCCCACCTCTGTCCGAAGGGCTCCGACGGTCCGAGATATTCTCCAACCTCCCGGCCCCCTTTTCCTTTCTTCCCCATGGGAGGGTAACCACGCAGAAGCTGGTTCAAGGGGTGACTCACTATGGCGTAGCCCTTCACGAATCACCGATAATAACCACAGAATCCCGAGAACGAGCGCAGAGCGCTCACAGTCCGAGGCCTCGGCCACGAGGTCACCGCTTCTATCTTACCTGGGTCTGCAGCTACTCCAATCTGCAAGATTATGTGTCAAACTTAGTTAACAGACGTCTTGCAGAACTAGCACTTGTCCAGGAAGAGTTTTAACCCTTCCTACTTCAGCCGTCTTTGCACCTTCAGTAGCCTCGCTTCGTGTTCTTCCAAGGTGGCTCCAAACTCTACCAAATCATCCAAATACACCAACACTTCAAGCAAATTCATATCCCCCGCCGTCTTCTCCATGACCTTCTGGAAGGTGGCAGGAGCTCTCGATATGCCCTGGAGCATTCTTTAGAACGGGAAAAATCCCAGAGGGCATATAAATGCCGTCCTCTCTTTGACGGCCTCACTCATCGGGATCTGGTAATATCCACACCTCAAGTCCAGCACACTAAACCAATTCGCTCCACTCAGACAGACCAACGCGTCTCCGACCCTGGGGACCGTATACCGGTCAGGGACAGTGCGCCGGTTCAGGGTCCTATAGTCCACACACATGCGTACCTTTCCGTTCTTCTTCCGGGCCACTACTATTGGGGACGCATAGGGCCTTCGGGACTCAGTGATGATTCCAGCTTCCTTCAATTTGCACAAGTGCTGCCGCACGTTTTCCACAACGGGGTCGTTCGCCGTGACCTCTCCCTGAACGGGGTGTCCTCAGTCACTTGGATGATATGGCGAGTGCTCTTGGAACAACTCACATCAAACTCACCAAGAGCTTTCTCATCTTCCTGCTTCAACATCTTCTCCACCGGCCTGCGTTTCTACTCCGGCGGCACAGGAGAGTCCACAAAGTTAAAGGCCTCAGCGGTCAGCTTTCCTCTGTTTTCCAATCCTTCCCCCTAAGTGGGCCTCACAGGTGCGCTAGACATTGCCGTCACCGGGAGCAAATGCGCCAGCGGCATCGCTCTCTTAAAGGTGATTTCTTAAAGGTGGTTCCTAACACTCACAATTATCCGCCTTGCCTGTACCACCGAGGGCCTCTGCACTTCGGGCCTCACCAGCTCCCCAGCCGGAAATCGTGTCTCCCCCTCGAGGTCTTCCAGGGCGTCCACTAAAACGACATCGCCATTAGGGGGTTCCCATCACTCTTGCTACTTCCTCGGGCCTTATTATCACAGGCTTGGACTGGGTGCACCTTACAGACCCTCGCTTAAATTTAATTTCCAGCCCAGGGCGATGCCGCAATTCTTTAAAATCATCAGGAAACGCTGGGTGCACTACCCGGGCCCCCAAGCAGTTCTCACTCGCCCTCTCCTGGCAGGCGCCCATGAGCCTCAGCACCACAGGCGTGTTGGTCCCCACCAGGATTGAAGCAACCCCCCCGTCTCAACTGGGTCCGGACAAACCAGCGATAACGTCTCCAAAACTTCAGACACTCCAACATCGGCTTCTGAAAACTCCAGTTTCACCGACAAATATCCGTCATAACGATAATCCTAGCTTTGACGTCCCAAATCCCCACTGCACGGAATGGGGTCAATGGCAAATGCATTAATTACTGGTTGTAAAACGAACGGTATAGTAGGGTGACCTGCGTGACCCTTCCGGAATTGGGTCTTTTGCTTTCGGGGGTTCCTAGGTACATTGCTGGGAACGTGTTCACTTACAGACACCAACCGTTCCCTCACTTGGTCTCCTCTAGGTTTCCCGAAACCTCTCCCTTTTTGGATACCCGGGGACTCGTCCTCCTAGAGGCTCCCGGCCGCTCACATTCCCGTTGGACGTGGCCCTCCTCCCCGAAGATACAGCACACCCCCTGCCTCTCAGACTCTCCTGAAATGTCCTTCTTTCCCGCAGTTGTAATACACTCTACCAGCCGCCCCTCTTCTCGCAGACGTCCCGCCACTTGCAGCGTCCTGCGCTCTCCGTCCTCTGGGAGGGCGGGGGGGGGGGAGGGGGGGGTGAAGCCCTTCCTCCGACCCCACAGCCCTCAGCTCGGCCACCACTTCCTTTATCAGTTGCGGGATGGAGCCGGCTCCTCTCCCATCCCCACCGGTGGCTACAACTGAGGATTTACCCTGCTGACAGAGTCCTCCCGCGGCTTCAACGTGCGCTCATCCCCCCTCACATCTCTGATCAGAAGAACGAACTGTTTTATAAGACAGCCGGAGACACCAAGCAATCTTGTCCTCGGCCTCGGCACCCCAAAATCCAATTTCTGATCCAGCTCTTTCAGTTATCCTCACTCCCCTGCTTCTCCCCATAACCTTTAATTCTCTCCATAAACCTTTAATTTAACTTTTAATAGCTAATCAAAAACCTATCTATCTCTGCTTTAAATGTACCTAATGACTTGCAGCTCCTGGCAAAAATTCCACAGATTTACCACCCTCTGACTAAAGTAATTTCTCCGCATGCCCTCTTTTCCTAGGTTCCCTTTTCATGGAAAATAACCTAGCCATATGTAATCTGTTCCTGCTTTTTACAATTTGGAGTCTTTCTATGAGATCCCTCCTTACTCTAGTGAACTCCAGCGAAATCAGTCTTAGAGCTGCCAGACATTCCTCATACGGTGACCCGTTCATTCCTGTAATCCTTCTTGTGAATATTCTCTGAACCCTCTCCAATGTCATTATTACGTTTTTAAAATAAGGAGCCCAAAACTGCACACAATACTCTAAATGTGGTTTTCGAAGTGCTTGTAGAGCATGAACATTGCATCCCTGTTCTTACATTCCAGTAAAAAACACCTGCACCCGGTGTATCGAGCTGCAACTCTTTAGAGACCGCGTTGGGGAACTGGAGCTGCAGCTCGATTACCTTTGTCTGGTCACGGAGAGTGAGCATGTGATAGAGAGGAGCTATAGGAATGTAATCACCCCGGGACCACATGAGACAGAGAAAAGGGTAACCGTTAGGAGAGGAAAGGACAAGAAGCCGGTAATAGAGAAACACCGGTTGTTGTAACCTTAACAATAAGTATTCCTGCTTGAGTACTGTTGGGGTGTGATGGCCTACCTGGGGGAAGCAACTCTGGCACCAGAGTCCGGTCCAGTGGCTCAGACGGGTAGCGAATGGAAGAGGGTGACAGCAGCGATAGGGGTCAAATAGGCGATTCTGTGGACACAGGAAAGAACCGCGGATGGCAGTTTCCCTCCCAGGTGCCATGTCCGGGATGTTTCTGATCGCGTCCACGAAATCGTGAGGTGCGAAGCAGAATAGCCGGAGGTGGTGGCACATATTGGTATCAACGGCAAAGGTAGGAAAAGAGAGGAGGTCCTAAAAAAGGACGACACGGAATTAGGAAAAAGTTAAGAAGTAGAAACCCAAAGGTAGTAATCTCGGGATCACTGACTTTAAGTTCAGGAATAGAATGAGATGGAACATAAATGCGTGGCTGAGGGATTGGAACAGGGGGCAGGGATTCAGCTTTCTGGATCATTGGGACCTCTTCTGGGACAGTGTGACCTGTACAAAAAGGACACT
Source organism: Hypanus sabinus (assembly GCF_030144855.1). Taxonomy (NCBI): domain Eukaryota; kingdom Metazoa; phylum Chordata; class Chondrichthyes; order Myliobatiformes; family Dasyatidae; genus Hypanus; species Hypanus sabinus. The sequence continues at coordinate 624,637 of NW_026778984.1, forward strand.
TTGCACTTGAATCCGAGGGGAACTTTCCTGGCGGGAAAGTTTGCTCAGGCTATTGGGGAGAGATTAAATTAGAATTGCTCGCTGGTGGGACCCAAACTGAAGTGATGGAGGAAAGGGAGACTGGCTCAAAAATGGAGTAACTTTAGAGACACGATTATGTGGTAGAGAGCGACGCACTCGTTCCGGTGATTGAGATGCGTCTATTTTAATGCTACGAGTTTCATAAATGAAGTGGATGAGCTTAGAACGTGGATCAGCACTTGGAGCTATAATGTTGTGAACATTACTAAGAATTGGATGGTGCACGAGTAGGAATTGCTACTTCAAGTGCCAGGTTTTAGATATTTCAGAAAGGACAGGGAGGGAGGCGAAAATGAAGGTGTCAGTAACTCAACTGGGTGTTTTCTTTTTATAGATTACCGAAAAGCAACAGGAACATCGAGGAGCAGATGGGAAGACAGATTCATGAAAGAAATAAAAAAACAGGGTTGTTTTGTTGAGAGATTTTAATTTCCCAAATATTGATTAGCATCTCCCTAGAGTGAGTGGTGTAGATGAGGTGGGGTTTGTTAGATGTGTTCAGGAAGGTTTCTTGACACAACATGTACACAGGTCAGTCTACTAAAGGAAAGGATGTAGTTGATCTGGTATTGGGAAATGAACCTGGTCAAGTGTCAGGTCTCTCAGTGGTAGAGTATTTTGGATATCGTGATCGCAATTCTATCTCATTTACCATAGCATTGGGGAGAGATAGGAATAGACAAGTTAGGGAAACGTTTAATTGGAGTAAGGGGAACTATGAGGCTATCAGGTAGGAACTTGGAAGCATAAATTCAAAACAGATCTTCTCGGGGAAACGTACTAAAGAAATGCGGCAAATGTTCAGTGAATATTTGGTGGGGTTCTGCGTAGACACTTTCCAATTACGGTGTATTGGCCTTCATCAATAGTGGAATTGAATTTAGGAGCCGAGCGGTAATGTTGCAGCTCTATAGGACCCTGGTCGGACCCCTCTTGGACTGTTGTGCTCAGTTCTGGTTGCCTCACTACAGGAAGAACGTGGAAACCATAGAAATTGTGCAGAGGAGATTTACAAGGATGTTGCCTGGATTGGAGAGCATGGCTTATGAAAACAGGTTGAGTAAACGCGGCCTTTTCTCCTTGGAGCGACGGAAGATGAGAGGAGACTTGATAGAGGTGTATAAGATGATGAGAGGCATTGATCCTGTGGATAGTCAGAGGCTTTTGCCATGGCTGAAATGGCTAGCACAAGAGGGTATAGTCTTAAGGTGCTTGAAAGTAGTTACAGAGGTGATGACAGAGGTATTTTTTTTTCGCAGAGAGAGGTGTGGAATGGGCTGCCGCCGGCGGTGGTGGAGGCGAATATGAGGATATAGAGGACTTTTAAGACACTTCTGGATGTCTACATGGGGCTTAGAAAAATCGAAGGCTATGGGTAATTCGAAGGGCCTGTATTCTGCTGTGTGTTTTGTATGTTTCTATACCGATAGAAATGTATGCCAACAATAATTTGTTTCTTCACCACCGACTCAACTGGAGGTTAACCTTTAGGGTTTCCTGCACAAGGACTCCGAAGTCACTTTGCATCTCTGCATTTTGAATTCTACCCCATCTAAATAATAGTCTGCCTGTTTATTTCTTCCACCATAGTGTATGACCATGAACATTCCTTCGTTTGCCACTTCTTTGCCCATTTCTCTGAACTACCTAAGTCTCTTAAGGAGAGTTGACGGACTGGAACATGCGAATTTAGATTTCAGACTATGATTTATACATGCGAATTTAGATTTCAGACAATGATTTATAGACAAACATGTGGAGTGTTTCAGGTCTGATTCGCGTTTTGGGATCGGGATATGTCTGGGTTGGAGGTCACATTATACTGAAGGTTGGGGATGTGGGGAGGTAGGGGTCATATTGGCGTTTGGGGACATCGCTCTGGTGGGCGAGATGTCTGGGTAGAGATGAGGGGTGTCGCAATTTGTTAGAGCTCAGATTATAGTTTAGGGACGGCGTTGTCGGATGTAGGATGTTCTGCACCCTCTCTCAAGCACGCACGCACACACACACACACACACACACACACACACACACACACACACACACACACACACACACACACCACAATCTTTCACGATCTCCCAGTCACTCTTTACACAGCCCCCACCCAAGCACTCCACTCGGCCAATCCCAGACTTCTCTCTCTTGCAAGCACTTTCCAATCTCCCTCCATTTTCTCGCGGTCCACAGCACTGCTGCTTCCAATGCCCCTTTCAACAGGACAACCGAACCGGCAACAACAGGTTGGAGAGTAGACGTTTGATGAGAGGATCTGGAACCTGGACCGGGTACATTGAAACTGCATCCGGGTTGCGCTCAGGGCGCGACTTTATTAATGAATTGAACCACCGAGGTGATCGGGTATTTCACCGCGCTGATCACCTGCTCCCTGAATTTCGACTGAGTCACCGCGTAAATAAATGTGTTCGTGCACAAGCTGAAATTCCTCATCAGAACGCCGAACTCATGAAATATCCATTCGGAATCACTGAAATTAAAACCAAGAGCTTTGACCTGATAAAATATGAAATTTACAACCAGTGTCATCCACAGGAGGATGAAGCTGCCGGAGAGGGTGAAGAGTAAAACCACAGACCTCCTCCTGCTCTCCATCTCCGGGTCACTGCGGTTCTCCCCCTTGCTCTGACCCTTCAGCCCCTTACGGACCCGACTGGCGAGTAAAATGTGCCTGACTGTCAGAGCGTTGAGCAGCAGTATCGCAACGAAAGGGAGGAACGGAGTTAAAACAGTCTCCACCCAAGCCTGTCCTACCCACCCGGGGTCAGTGGCAATATGGCCCTTAAGTTCACAGAACCACGGTACATTATCTATGAACAATTTGGGTTCCCAGAGGAAGTACCGCGGAATGTTTTTCAGACAGAACAGTACACCAGTTGTTGTTAGAACCACATCCGCAGTTTTCTCGATGCAATATTTTGTTTTCAGCTGCTGGCAGCAAATGGCGACAAACCGATCAAAAGTGAAAGTGACAGTGAACCAGACAGAACAGTCTGTGGCTGTCATCCTCAGTACCTCGGTAACGCTGCACACAGGGGTGATATTCAGAAAACTTGACATATAGTAACGCAGTTTCATTCGAAACAAAATGATCTCGAAGACAACGGTCAGTAGATCCGTCGCTGCCATGGCCACCAGGTAGCGAGTGGTGCAGGTAGAGAGGCCGCACCTTCCCCGGGACAGGATCACAATCGGCACTACATTCACTGGAGAGAGAGAGGGGGGGGGGCAGAGAGAGAGAGAGGGTGAGAGGGACAGACAGAGATAGAGAGAGAGGGAGAGAGAGCAGAGGAGGAGAACGGACACTGGGCATTACTGAACACCATCCAGGATTCGGCTAAACAATGTGTAAACAGCTGCTAATCTGACATCTGACACGTCTCTCACTCTCTCTGAAATATTTTATTCACTGTGCAAATAAGGCGATCTGTGACTAATCTTCGGTGCTAAAAAACCAGCTGCATGAACGACAGCGATCGATGCTAATCCTGATTCTATCGCTGAGGGGCCGGTTTCTCTGATCGACGGTTCTCAGAGGGAATGCCGGGTCAACTTAGTAAACAGAGGCTGAATGGCTCCGTTAATGGATTAATTCTACAACACAGAACAACTCCATAACACACTTCAGTATGTCCGAGGACACTGATTCAGGTGATAAGACCCAATTATTGACCAGCAGACAGTGGGATCCGACTATGACAGATTCAGCAGGGAGACATAAAACACAGGACCAGGTCTTCAGTCTGATCAATATCTGAGAGACAGTCAACCTCACAATGTAAAACCCTCCCGGTCGCCCAGTCGCATCTTTGGTGCGGGGAAAATGCCTTTCTCCAGCATGGGGCATAACTCTGGACGAATTCCCAGTAAAACCCTTCCAATCACACCTTCCCGGAGACCTGGAGCTTCACTGGGACTACTCTGGAAAAGGTGTTATTAAAGGGACGAAAAACGTCCGAGTCGATCTCTGCTGGCGGAGGAGAGACAGAAGTTTTGTTTCATTGGTCATTAAATATGAAAAGAAACATTTGTCGAATTGGCAGGATTGATATTTCTGACGGATATATGTACAATAATCGTCAAGTTGGAAGCTGGTAAACTGATCGGAAATGGGTCCGCATTGGTTAATACACAACAATACCAATCACTCACCAGGAACTCCAAAAACGGCAATGACCACGTACAATATTTTCTCCACACTCCTGTAACTATCCAATATTGAAGACATTTTCTCTGCCCAGTGATTCGTCCCCTGTGCTACCGGCGATTTGTCGGAATGAAATGTTAAAGCAGCAGAAGCCTGGGGTTTTTACTACCATTTAGCGAATCCACAGGGACAGGTTTCAACCGATTCAGAAATAAAGATTTTCAAACTATTTACAAACAGATTACGTCAGACACGTGCAATCCCCACGGTGATAGACAGCGATCAATTTAGTTAATTAATTGTGAAAAGGCAAACAATGAATAATGAGAACGTATTAAGGGCTGTAAAATGGGAGTAGCATTCTTCCAGCAAAGGGAACATTGTTTCCCATCTTGTACGTGTTGTTTTGAATTGACCTTGACTCCTCTTTTCTGATGATCACTAACCCCCCCCCCCCCCCATCAGGGTACCGGGGGTATATCAAACTTTGTCCTGGGTCAAAAACATGTCTACGTTCATCGCCTTTAAAATAAGTGTTTGCTCTGAGACAAGATACGCTGTTGCTTTCCATTTGAGTTACTTCTACATGGAACAGAGAAGCGTAAAGCGCAGGCACTGACCCTTCGGCCCACGGAGTCTGTGACGCCATAACGCCATGTTTAAAGGATCGTAACTACCTCTACATGATCCGTCTCCCCACATTCCCTGTCTTTCCGTATGTCAGCCCTCACAACCGTAACCGTGGGCATTTGGGTCTCTATTCACAGATACCTTTAACAATTTGTGTTAATTAGTTGCCCCCAAAAGGGTGTCTGAACCGTCTGAGCTGTTGTATCAATTACCTGTGATTCCACTGTAATTATGTAGTTGAAATGAACCATTTGTCAGACACAAAATATTGAAATAAATTATGGCATTCTCGTTTGTGAAATTGCATCGAATTATCGACTGCTCCCATTCTCCTCAAGCGCATAAATTCGTTATGTAGTTTGTGTTTTGGGGGACACTACCAAGAGGATCTCCAAGGAAGTGTTTGTTTGTGGTGATGAATAAACACCATCACCATCAACCCCACCACGTCCCATCCCTAACCCTACTCCCTGGCCTGCACACTCAACTGTCTCATATTTACACTTAGTCCAGCGGTCGTGGAGCATTTCTGGAACCTCCAGAAAGTACCCACAGGAGGGTGATTGAAAAGTTCGTAGCCTAAGTTAGACAGCTTAGTTATACAGCTCTCCTTACATGTACACGGAGTTATACGTGTGACAATGTGTGTGTTCACAAGTTGTTTACAAGCGTGAGTATGTGCTTCTATTTGCCTGTATGTGCACATAAACACATAAACGGACACACATCGACACACAACCACACACAGACATCCACACATAGACACTGACGTATGTTTGTTAATTTGTTGTACTATGCGTGTTTGTCTGCTTGATGTACGTATATGTTTGTGTGTCTGTGTATACTACAGTATTTGCGTCAATGTTTATTTGTGTGTGGGTGAACCGCTGTGTGCGTCTCTGTCTGTCTCTGCCTGTGGGAGAGTCTGTGGTAATGCTGGTGTTCCTGATACCAAGTCTCTGTGCGCATGCCTGTGCCAGTGCCAGTGCCCGTATGTGTTTTGCTTCTGCTCAAATATGAGATTAACTTTATAAGTAAAGTACTTACATGTCAACTTATACTACATTGAGATTCGTGTTCTTGCAGACATTCGCAGTGGAGTAGAGAAATGCAATAAGATCAGCGAGAACCTACATATAAGGACCGTCAAACTAATACTATCCACGCGGATTTAGGGTACAGATGGATTTGCAGTGGGTTCCACAAGGATATCGGTGTTCTGACAGATTTGAGGTGTCTGCGTTTTTGGAGTTGTGACGAATCTCAAAGCTGTTTCATTTATAGATGCTTTAATAGTAGATGCACTTATGAACTTTGTTCTTACTATGTTTAAGGTGGAGACAGAGATCTTGTTGGAATAGTTCTTGTTTGGGATAGTCTAATTTGCATGTGGGTGTATCAGCAGTTTCGGGATGTGGATGGATAAGGGGGTGCATACGGATTTGAAGGTGCGCACGGAATTCCGGGTCCTCACGGATGTGGGGTCTCTGCAGATGTGGAGTGTGACCAATGTCAAATTGCTTTCATTTATAGACACATTAATAATACTTTTAAACTTTGATCTCAGCTCGTAAATTTTTATGGTTCAGTTTGTGAACTGTTTGAAATTATTCTTACTCTGTGAGAATCTGATGTGCCTGTGGGGTTGTCAACGGGTTGGGGTGCTCCCTTATTTGTCGATGTGCGGACACCTGGGGACAGTCAATGATTTGGGGATAAGCAGAGCTTCAGCGGTGGGTTGTCAGATATGCTGGTGGGCGCCAGGGTTGGTGATGTGCGGACACCTGGGGATGGACATTGATTTGTGGATAAGCAGAGCTTCAGCGGTGGGTTGTCAGATATGGAGGTGGGCGCAGGGGTTGGTGATGTGCGGACACTTGGGGACGGACATTGATTTGGGGATACGCAGAGCTTCAGCGGTGGGTTGTCAGATATAGTGGTGGGCGCCAGGGTTGGTGATGTGCGGACACCTGGGGACGGACATTGATTTGGGGATACGCAGAGCTTCAGCGGTGGGTTGTCAGATACGGTGGTGGGCGCAGGGGTTGGTGATATGCGGACACCGGGGGACGGATAGTGATTTGGGGATACGCAGATCTTCAGCGGTGTCTTGTCAGATATGGTGGTGGGCGCAGGGGTTGGTGATGTGCGGACACCGGGGGACGAACATTGATTTGGGGATACGCAGAGCTTCAGCGGTGACTTGTCAGATACGGTGGTGGGCGCAGGGGCTGGTGATGTGCGGACACCTGGGGACGGACATTGATTTGGGGAGACGCAGATCTTCAGCGGTGACTTGTCAGATATGGTGGTGGGCGCCGGGGTTGGTGATGTGCGGACACCGGGGGACGAACATTGATTTGGGGATACGCAGATCTTCAGCGGTGACTTGTCAGATATGGTGGTGGGCGCAGGGGTTGGTGATGTGCGGACACCTGGGGACGGACATTGATTTGGGGAGACGCAGATCTTCAGCGGTGACTTGTCAGATATGGTGGTGGGCGCAGGGATTGGTGATGTGCGGGCACCTGGGGACGGACATTGATTTGGGGATACGCAGAGCTTCAGCGGTGGGTTGTCAGATATGGTGGAGGGTGCCAGGGTTGGTGATGTGCGGACACCGGGGGACGGACATTGATTTGGGGAGACGCAGATCTTCAGCGGTGGGTTGTCAGATATGGTGGTGGGCGCCGGGGTTGGTGATGTGCGGACACCGGGGGACGAACATTGATTTGGGGATACGCAGAGCTTCAGCGGTGACTTGTCAGATAACGGTGGTGTGCGCAAGGGTTGGTGATATGCGGACACCGGGGGACGAACATTGATTTGGGGATACGCAGAGCTTCAGCGGTGACTTGTCAGATACGGTGGTGGGCGCAAGGGTTGGTGATATGCGGACACCGGGGGACGAACATTGATTTGGGGATACGCAGAGCTTCAGCGGTGGGTTGTCAGATATGGCGGTGGGCGCAGGGGTTGGTGATGTGCACAGTCTCAGGGGTGCGTTGTCGAACGTGGGGTCCACACCAATTTGGGTTTAACTCAGATATGCGTGTCTCAGAATATCAAGATTTGCAGAAGAATTTTCGGCTCCGTGCGGATTTTTAATGTCGAGGCAAATATTTTCTGAAATGTTTGAAAAGATTCTTGCTCAGGGACCATCTGACGTGCATGTGGGTGTCACAGCGTGATTGGGGATAATCCGAGGTGAATGTCGGTATATCTGTGGGTTTGGACGTGTAGCGGATTTGCGGAGGCACACGGATTTGCGTTCCACAAGGATTTTGAGCCCGTGTGGATTTGTGGATGTGCTCAGATTTATCAGCGCATCGGCGAATACGGGTGCGTACGGACTTCGAGGTGTCGGTTCACTGTGCGCGGGGAGGAGAGTGACAAATCTCAAGGATGTTTCTTTTATAGAAACTTTAATGATAATTGCACTTTGAACGTTGTAGGTTGGTTGAAAGTGTGACACAAATTGTTCGTAACTGAAGCTGTTGTGCATAACTCAGAAACACGCGATTCGCATCGGAACTACAACTCCCGTTGCTCACCGTACAAGATGGACTCACCTTCACTATGAACTACATTCGGGGCCGCGGGGCCATATGGAAGTTGTAGTGCAAATCCTTCGACTCCTCACTCGATCACAGGTTTAAAACTCTTCCTCAACCGACTAAACATCCGCCGGAACGACTCACCAAGACATCGAAAAAGAACCACGCCCGCTGTTGGGGACGGCCTGGCCAACACCACCAAAGGCAGCAACTCTCTGAACTCCGCGATGGATGCTAACAGCAAATGAGGAGGCGCCTATCATAGTTCAGACTACTGCCTTTACTAGCTGTCGCTGGTTGAGGCGCCTGTCTGTCAAAAAAGAACCTGCACTGTGATTAGTTAATATGAACGTCAGTAATGGAGAGTGAACTTGCAAAGAATTAGAGTGCTGCCAGTCAGAGAAAAGACGGTGACGTCAGTGGATACACGTCCACATCACGTACGTGGTGTTTGAGATGCCAGTATTCATTTCTTTTTGCCGGTTTTAACTGGAAAATATTTCTATTTCAAATGGGGAAGCATACTTGAAACATGGAAACTGGTGTCAGTTAAAGTGTGCTCGGACACGTCCAATTTCCATTGTAACGGTGTCCGTTACAGTGAGTACAGTAAGTACAACAACTGAGTACAGTACTCGCTTTTTTTCCAGAAAGCGAATGGCCCCTTCCAAAGCGAATGTCGATAACTTCACTCCTCCGAAGTCTGACACATAAGTGAACATGTGTAGACTGTCACTGAGAGGGTATGGTATGGGAAATGTAGCCGTGCAGTGAAAAACAATTCTTCCCATCCCTTCTCGAGTGAGGTTGTCAAGGATCACAGAGAGAATACGTTAGAATGGGGTTGACAGGGACAATAAATGAAATACGATGGAATTATGCAAGGATGCGATATTGTTGACGTGAAGTGATGTCACACCGCGTTATGAATCAGCGATGTGACATCACTTGGAGAATTGTGATCAGGTTTGGATATCTTATGTCAGAAATAATGTACTGAAACCGGTGAGTTTTCAAAGAGGTCTCGCGCAAATGATTCCCAGATTAATTGGCTCGTCATAGGAAAAGCCTTTGATGGCTCTGGCCTGCATTCACGAGAATTCAGAAGAATGAGGGGTGACCTGTTGGCAATCGGTCGAATGGTGAAAGTCTCTCACGTTTTCTATATTGAGATAGACTAAGACTAGAGGAGACAGACTCACAATAGATGGACTTTCCTTTACAATGGAGGTGCAGAGGAATTTCTTTAGCAAAAGAATGGTGGATCAATGGAACTCTTTCCCAGAAGAAGCTGTGAAGGCCAAGTTTTAATCTGCAGTATATTTACTACTGAAGGGATACGGCGACAGGCAAGAAAGTTGATTCTGAAAGGAAAAATCTACCCATGTATCCTGTGGACTGAGGGAATGGCGGAACAGATGATGGATCGAATGGGTCAATTGGGGTCAACATTTCAATGATGAGGAAGTGCAGTTCATTGTCGGTATGCCCTTTTATTCAAGAGCCTGATGGTTGAGGATAGTAACTTTCCCTGAACCTGGTCTGAGCCCTGAGGTTAGGGATCTCTATTGCTCGATGTTGCCTTCCTGCGATAGCGTTTCATATACCTGTGCTCGATAGTTGGGACGGCTGTAAGCGTGATATACTAGGCCAACTCCACCAATTTTTCAATGATTTTTCCTTCAAAGGCAGCGTTTCCATACTAGGCTCTGTTGCAACCTCTCAATATACTCTCCACTGAACATCTGTAGAAGTTCCTGGTACGGGTGAGGTGCCGAAGGATTGGAGGATAGCTAATGTTCTTCTGTTATTTAAGAAAGGCTCCAAAGAGAATCCGGTAACACTGACAATATTGTATTCTAAGGAATAAAACATATAAATAGCGTATTACGCGTAACTGTGCGATTGGTTAAGAAAGGTAACTGCTTATTCGGGACAACTCTCAAAGAACAGAATCTAATAGAGAAAATAGCTGGGCTTTCCTAGGCCGCTTAATTGGGACAGATAGTTTCCAACTAGCGTCAGTCATTTGCACGTCTGTGGCCGTTAGAATCTACACCGTGCATAGATCAAAAAATTCTAAAATAGCTTCCGTTGTGTCTGCTTGTGTTACGTTAATCATCTGTGTCAAAGGAAGCAGAATTAAAAGAACGGGTCTATTTTGACTTCCTCGATTGGAGCAAGTCGATAAATAGGCAAATAAAAATTTCAGCATGGTATAGATGGGCCGAAGGGTTTGATTCTGTGCTGTTCACTTCTATGAAGCTATGACTGCAATTCTAATCATTCGACTGCCTAGCCCCGTCACAATCTCACTAATCGCTGAATCTACTTGTCTACCAGCTGTCTGATCTTTTGTCCGAACTCGCTGCTTCCCGTTCCCCTGACAAGTTAGCTTGAACTCTCGACAACAGCTCCCGGAAAATTGCACGCCAAGATATTGGACTCCCTCCAGTTCAGGGGTAACCTATCCTTTTTGTGCGTGTCATAGCCATTCCCAGAAGAAATCCCAATGACCCAGAACCGTGAAACCCTGCCCCTTGCACCAATTCGTCAGCCACATATTCATCTGCCAAGTCATCCTATTCTTCCCTCAGTGGAGCACGGCATAGACCGCCACCCAGCGATTACTCGCCCTGTAGTCCTGCGTTTCAGGTTGCTGCATTGCTCCCTATATTCTCCATCCAGGATCTCCGTCGCTATCTTCCCCTATCATTGGCGCCAAAATGTACCACGACTTCTGGCTGCTCGCCCTCCCGTTTTAGAACACTGTGATCCCAATCTGAGACATCTCCGACCCTGGCATCTGGGAAGCAACATACCACCCAGAAGTCTCTCTCCATCTCCAGTGCTCTCATTGTCTCGGTCATTTGTTTCCGAACCACAGAGCCAGACTCAGTTCCAGAGACCTGGTTCATACAGACGGTATTGGGGAACGGAAGCTGCAACCGGATGAGCTTAGGTTCGTAAGGAGAATGAGAAGATGAAGGGACGGAGCTGCAGAGAGATAATGCCTTCCTCCACCTCCTCACTATCAGTTCCAATATTAGTGCTTGATCGTGTTGATGCCACATGTTGATGTCAAGAGCGACTGAGGTCATAGTAAGTTCCGGCTCTCCAGCCATTACAGTTAAAATGCTCAGGGATCTTGACAAGGTGAATTTGAAAACGCAGTTTGCTCTTTTGTGTGAAAAGACTCGCAGGATCTTGGGGGATATCACAATGGTCCATGCACCCATGAACAATACATTATTATTCATTTTTTGCCATATTTTTCTGTGTAATTTATGGTAATGTTATGTATTTGCACACTAATCCTGTCGCATATCAGCAAATTTATATCATATAAGTCAGCGGTAATAAAACTGATTCTGATTTTGATTCTGATCTAGAAATAGAGGTATGATTGTTGGCAACGTGCTTCTTCAAAGGACAGAAGAGAAAGTATTTGAGTACATTTAGAGATGGATGAATTAATGATCGGCTCAAAGATGAACAATAACAATGGGAGAACAGAATGCATATTTCAGGTCGCAATTCGATCACTCGTGTGCGTATTAAACAGGTCATAGACTCTCAGAAAAGAACAGCAAGGAAACAGGACCTTTGACTCATCAAGTCTATGCTGAACCATTCAACCTAACCACACGCATTGAGTTGCACTGAGAACATAGCCGTCCAGATCCCCACCATCCATATACCATCGGAGTGAAAATGGTTCCCCTTATACTTTTCATCAGTCACCCTTAACCCATGACTTCCGTTTGTAGTCTCACCCAACCTGAGTGGAAAAGGCCTGCTTGCATTGGCCATATCTATACTTCTCATTCAGTGTACCTCTATCAAATCTCCTCTCAATTGTCTACGTTCCCAGGAATAACGTCCTGAACTCTTCAATCTGTCATTATGAATCCGGTCCCCTAGACCCGACAACATCCTTGTAAATCTATACAGCATTTCTGTAACATATTTTTATCTATCCTTACATAGATGACCAAATGTGCACACAATTCCCCGGATTAAGCCTCAACGATGTCTTATACAACTTCAACGTAGCATCCCGTCTCCTGTAATCTACACTTTGATTTATGATGCCCAATGTGTCAAAAGCTTTCTTTCCCGTTTCTACCTGTGACTGAATATCGAACTGTATTCCTCGAAGCGGAACAACATAGGCTATCCTGTAATCCCCTGGCGCCTCACCTGTCGCTTAGGATGATTGAAATATCTCTGCTAGTTTCCTAGCAACTTGACTCTATTGGGTCCGATGGATCCTTGTCAGACAAGGGGATTTTATCCACCCTAATTTAGCACAGGACAAGCCCCTCCTCCTCATTAATCTCTGTAGAGTCCATGAATTTAATATCACTTTTATAGACTCTGGGTCGGACTCCCGAATATATAAAGACGCAGACAATATTTTAAATATCCTCAATCACTTTTGGCTCCAAGAACGAATTACCACCCTGGTCTTTCAGAGGACGTCTTTTGTCCGCTGGGCGTTTCTTCAATATTCTCCTGCATTTCTTATAACACACATGCGCATCGCTTGTTCCTATCTGCTACGGACCTCCTTTTATTTTTCTTAACCAAGGCCGCAATATCTCTTGAAAACCAGGGATCCCTACACCCGTTTAGTTTAGTTTACCTTTCATTATGAGAGATACCTACAAGGTTTGAACTATCAGAATATCACTTTTAAAGGATTCTCACTTGCAAACCGCACCTTTGCTATAGAACAGATCGTTTCTGATACCATCAACATTGAACTTTGATGGTCAACACGCCCCACCTTTTTTTCATATTGACTTTGAAACTAACTGCATTGTGGTCACTCGATGCAAAGTGTTGTTCTACAGAAAACACCTGCTACCTATCCTGTTTCATCTCATAGCAGCAGGTCAAGTATCGTTCTTTCAGCAGCTGCAGTTATTTCTACATTCGCAACAACATTGAATCTATTTCAGTTCCGCATTAGCCCGGCAGATGGCAGTCAAAGAACTGCTTCGGAATGCCACGCACAAGTTACTCGTTGCAGATGTCCATCTGATCCCATTTCACACTCTGACCTTCCCAAACCTGGCCACCAAGCCAAAAATTCTGTGATCCAACTCACTGAAGTAGAGGTACAGGGCCCGGTCCCGAGACAGACCTCAGTGGAAATCCACGAGAGATTATCAGACAACCAGAAAAGATTCCCTTTCTTCCCACTTTTTGTGACAGATGGCAGGTGACAGATGTGTGCAAGGGAACACTTTGGGACCTGAACACATGAGACGTTTTTCAGCTGAACTACAAGGGAATTAAGACCTAATTTGTATGTGATAGTTTCCTTCACGAGTCACACCATTCCTCCTCCTTCAATCCCACCCGATTTGTTAAATGTGAAACAACGTAACCCCATAATATGGAGATGCCGGTCCTATCCCTCCTGCAAACAAGTCTGAATAATGGCTACAATATCACAATTCCAGGTGTTGTTCCATGCCCTGAGCTCATCTGCCTTTCATGCAATACTTCTTCCAGCTCAAAAGTCTAGTCCCACCATGTCAAACCTTTTGAATCCTGACTTCGCCTGAGGTCTTATCAACATCTGTCTTCAGAACCTCTCCACTGGTACTCTGGTTCCCGTCCCCCGAACTCTAGTTTCAACCCTTACGTGCAGTTCTAGCAAGCATCTGTCTAGGATATTAGAGCCCCTTCAGATTAAGTGGAATGCACTGCCTCGGAAGACGGTGGAGGCCATTTCTCTGGATGCTTTCAAGAAGGAGCTAGATAGATATCTGATGGATAGGGGAATCAAGGGATATGGGGACAAGGCAGGGACTGGGTATTGATAGTGAATGATCAGCCATGATCTCAGAATGGCGGTGCAGACTCGAGGGGCCGAAAGGTCTACTTCTGCACCTATTGTTTATTGTCTGTTAAGCGCAAACCCTTTCTCCTGTGTAGGTCTTACATTCGCGGGACGAGAACCTAAAGATCAATATATTGTATGCCCTCTCCCCCCAACAACCCCCCCCCCCCGCCTCGCTTCAAGCACTAACTCCCGAGCCAAATGTTAAACCATATAAAGTGCCTACATCTGGCCTCACTGGCCTGTGGTACCAGTAGCAATCCCGATATCATAACCCTGGAGATCCTGCCCTTTAAATTACCACCTTGCTTCCAAAACTTCACAGTGAATTGCCCATTTGGATTCAGAACTGGCTTGCCCGTAAGAGGTAAGATACTGGTCGACGGGAATTATTCTGGCTAAAGGTCCGCGAGTAGACGTGTTTCACATTGATCCGGAAAGGGATCCTGTCACATTCCACACTGGAGTGAAGGAGCTTTCGTCTTCGACTCCAAATCCTTCCAGTACGCGAATGACGTGAGGGTGGTAATGAGGCGGGGATCGAGGATTGCAAGTGACCAAACTGGTGATCCGAAATATAGGAATGTTTATCCCGGTGTGGTGCAAAAACAGATGAGGGAGGACTTATTGTTACTTATTTTTGGCGGTTTTATTTACTCAGCAGACGGACACTGAGTCTGCAGAAGTGAAACAAAGTGGCATCGACTTCACGGACAGGACACAGATTACAGAAAAGAACCCGAGTTATACGGAAAGTCTGAATATCTCTCGAATTCATTGCTTGGAAAGTAGGCGATCAGGAGAAAATTTAAAGGACATGCTCAAGATTATGAGCTGTGAATTATTAAATTATGAGATAGGATATGTGCAATGGAAGCGCGCTTTTTCGATTGAGGTTGCGTGGGACTACAACCAGAAGTAATGGATTCATAGCGAAGGATGAAAATTGTAAAGGGAACATGACGGGAAGCACGATCAGCAGGTTGCTAGAAGATGGAATGAGCTGCCAGCATAAGTGGTGAACGCATGCTCGGTTTCAACGTTTGAGTGAAATTTGAATCGGTACTTGGGTGGCTGGGGCATGAAGGGCTGTGGTCCCGGTGCAGATCGACGGTGAGGGCGCATTTAATGGTTCGGCATGCTTAGATGGGCCGAAGAGCCAGCTTCTGTGCTGTACATTTCTGTCACTCTATAATTCTGTTTCCTGTCCCTAACGTGGCCATAATGGTTATTAAAGATTCAGTAGTGTTGACGGGGGATCTACTGGTTAGAGGGACAGACTATGAAACCGGTGGATAAGAATGAGACACGGAAAGGGATATTAAATCTTTTGTGCCAGGGTCAGAGACATTTGGATCGATGACTTGGTATTCTTCAGGGGGAGAATGAGAAACCAGAGGTTGCAGTCACAGGTGACAGGAAAGCCTGACAGGGAAATCTTTATCTCAAATGATCACAATTTTGTAATTTTATAGGTAACTTTGGAGAATGATATCCTGGTCCTTGGATTGAGATTGGGAAAAAAAGACAATTAAAAGAGTTCAGGATCGAGTGTATTGCATTAGGATGCTTTGTTAAGTGGGAAACATCCAAAAGTGACTTATTGAGTTTTATGTTCCTATTAGAATACAAGGTAACAGCTTCACGAATCCTGATTTTAGAGGGCTATTGAGGAGCTGATTAAGCAGAGGAAAGCGGAGCATATCAGAAATCAGCAATTAGGATCTAATGAGTCACTTCGGAAGTGTAAGCAATATATGCAATACTTCAAAGAAAATTTGGGATGGCTAAAAGAAGGCATAAGCTTTCTCAAGTAGATAAGGTGAGGAGCATCCTTCGTGTGTCCAGAGATATGTGAAGAGTAAAAAGGATTGCAATGGACAAATGCGGTGCTTTTGACGATCAGAATACTCATCTACGGATCGAAGTAAAAAAGATGGAAAAGGTAGTAAAATGTTTTGCATCTGTATTTGTTTGTAAGACAGACACATGGACAAAGGATTTGGGACAAAACAGTAGTAAGGTCATTGAAAATATACAGATTACACAGGAATAGATGTTTGATGACTTTAGGTAAATTAAAGAGGGTGAATGCTCAGGTCCTGTAATTATTGCAGTTGGAGAGTGCAGAAATTGCAGACACCTTGACAAAGGCACTTAGAATTTATTTAGCCAGGGATGCAGTGATGCAAGTTAGATTTCGTTATTCAAGAAAGGCTCAAAGGATACGACGGGAAATTAGGAGTAGATAAGGAGGTTACCAGTCTTGGTTCAATTATAGGAAGATCTTCTTAGGGACATGATATGTAGGTACGGTAAGCAGTAGTACGGTAATCTGGATTTGCAGATAACACCTGGATTCAGAGCGGTGTGGACAGCAAAGACACTTGCACAAAATAAATGACTGAAAAGTGGAATTTAATTCAGACAAGTGTGCGGTGATGCAGATATATGGCATAGACCCATCGAGTCCTCTTCACGATTTCATCACGACCGATCTCTCTCAGCCTCCACGAGGAAATCTGCAGATGCTGGAAATTCAAACAACACACACAAAATGCTGGTGGGACACAGCAGGCCAGGCAGCATCTATAAGGAGAAGCACTGTCGACGTTTCGGGCCGAGACCCTTCTCTCAGCCTCCATTTCCAGCCTGCTCCCGTAACTCTTCATGCCCTGACTAATCGAGAATCGATCAAACGCCATATAATAAGTCTTCCAATTCCAGAATCATTTTTGTGACCCGCCTTTGGACCCCTCCCAATGTCAACACATTCTTTCTTAGATTGGGGGCCCGGATCCGCTGACAATACACCAAGTGAGGCCTCGGCAGTGGTTTATAAAACCGCAGAATACCATTCTTGCTTTTATATTCAAGTTCACCCAAGTGGCTTATCACTGATACAACCTGTAAAATTTACCTTTGAAGAAATTTCCCCGAAGAGTGCCAAGTCCCGTTCCACCGCAGATTCTTGTTTGATTTTTCTATCCACTTATGAAACAATCTACTCTTTTATTTATTCCAGCAATGAATACGCCCATACAATTCGCGGCGCTGCAGTTCTTCTGCCACTTCTTCACCCATTCTCCTTATCTACCTAAATCCTTCTGTAGCCTTTCTAGTTCCTCAAACTACTTGCCCCTCCCCCTATCTTACAAACCTGCCTACAAAGCTATCAATCCTATCATCTATGTCATTAACACATAACGTAGACAGAGGAGATCCCAGCACAGACCTCTTTGAAACACCTCTGGTCATCGGCAGTCAACCAGAAGAGGATCCCTTTGCTTCTTGCCAGTCATACACTGCTTTATCCTTGCTGGAATATTTCCTGTAATACCATGGCTGGTAACTTGTAAAGCAGCCTCATGTGTGAAACCTTGTCTAAGGTCTTCTGAAAATCCAACATACACAACATCGAAAAATTCTCCTTTCTCTGTCCAGCTTATTATCTCTTAAACGAATTCCAACAGAGCTGCCAGGCAAGATTTTCTCTTGAGGACACCATGCTCACGATGGTCTATGTTACCATGTACCTTCGAGTTCTCTGAAACCAGCGCCTTTATGATTGACTCCAACATTGTTTCTACCGCTGAGTTAGACTTTCCTCTGGCTCTCTTCCTTCTTCAACAGTCACGTGTCATTTGAAACTTTCCGTTCCTCTGGAACTATGCAGTATAAATTAATAAGTGAATTGTCATTACTAATGCCTCGACAATACCTCCACCAAACTCTTTCAGAGCCCCAGGGTGTTTCCAATCTAGACAAGTGACGTTGCTATCTTCAAACCTTTTATTTTCCCAAGAACCCTGTCCCTAGTAATGTCCACTTCACACACTCCTTCCCGCTGAAACTCTCGAACTTCTGGCATACTGGTCGTGCCATTCACTTTGAAGAATTTTGCAAAATTCTTATTCAGTTCGTCTACCATTTCCTTGTCTCCCCCAAAAAATATCCAGCTTTATTTTGTAGTGTTCCGATATCCACTCCCGTCTATCTTTTAGTCAGATTATTGAGCGCGTGAAATATCTTGTAATGTTGAAATTGTAAAGGGCGTTATTCTGGATATACTGGGAGTATTGTCTACAGTTCTCGGCACTAATCTACAGGAAAGCTAACAATAATCTTGAAAGGGTTACAGATAAAACTTATAACGAGTTTGCTAGGACGTGAGAAACAGGGAAATATTTAGTAGGTTTGGAGGGCTCCCCCTCGATTTGGATGAGACTCAAATAAGTGGTAATATATTAAGGATGAAAGGTGAAATGTTTAAGGGGGACATGAGAGGGAAGTTCTTCCATCAGAGGGCGGTTAGAGTGAAATGATTTGCCAGAGGAAATGGGGAACGCAGGCTCAATTGCAACATTTAGAAGACGCTTGATATGTACATGGTTGGGAGGGATATGCCAATCTATGGCCCTGGTGCAGGTCGATGAGAAAAGGCCAGAAAGCAGATCACAGGTTGGAAGAGGAAGGCGGTCTGTTTATGTGTGTGGTGTTCGATAAGAATCCTCTCCAGGAACTTCGCATTTTAAGAAAGTCTAAGAATTCGGTTATGCCTGATTATGTTCTCTTATGCCTGTTATGCCGTTTTCTGTTAATTCTGGTGGTTCAACAGTATATTGCGGAAATTTATAATGATATGTTAACCATTGCTGCAGAAGTCTCAGAAGACAATTTAACTGGGATGTTAGTGTGGATGTTTTTGTTTCTTAATAAACGGTAACATTAAAGAAACAATTTACCAACCATTTATCAGAAAAAAACTCGGTAGAGTTGGTTGCCATCATTTTCGACTTACTATGTGTGCAGGAAATTGATCCATGTAAAGTCGAAATTTCCTCATATTCCTTTTCGGTTTTGATGAACCTTCAAACAGGTTAGTCTCTCAGTTGGTCAGATTTACTGTTGGAAACTCACCTGACATTATTCATATTCAATGTATTGGCTTATATGTCTTCATCTATTTGGCCCCTGCACACAGATGTGTTCAGAACAATGAGCAGGCTGTCGGTTTCGGTAGAAAAGTGTTGAAACTTCAAATGTAGATGAAGACGGGCCACTTAGCAAATCAGAAGCAAAGGTGTTCAGAAGGTTAACAATTCAGCTCTTCTGGCAAGACTGGTGGGATATGGGCATAAGGGGAGGCACCTTTACAGAACACTTGTAAGTGTTGGGTTTATCGGAGAAGGGGTAAAAACAAGTAGGGAAGTAATTATATTGACATCACTTAAAATACTCTGCTTAATTATTCATTCTGTTGTGTTGGGAAGCATCATTATTGGTCGTGCAGACAAACGAATCAAATTCAGGCTTCATTGCTATCTTTGGGGCTGAAAGCATTCATTTACACACTTTTTCTTTAAGATACAGAAGTGCCATTAATTTAATTTACAGTTTTGTTTCATTATATCCAATTTATAGGACGTTTTGGCGTAATTTAACTTTCATTTGAAAACAAAAAGAAGCTATGAGGATTTTAGTTCCAAATTCTCTTCACCACATCCAGTTCAGTTCCTAGCGGGAATCGGCCTTTAAATCCCGCGTCAACCGCTGTTTATCGAAACCCAACCCGATTTCTTCATGTTAGCCAGTCATTCAAGCGAAAGGCGGAGACTGATGTGATTGACATTGGATTGGCCAAAGAGCATCAGACTTCAGTCCGTACATCTCATGCGAAAGTCAGGCCCTGAGGATAGTGGGCTGGAATGGGAACAGATGGAGCAATTGATGTGCGGTATTCCGGAGTAGTTCTTTGCTGTAATCTGTGGTAGCCAATGAGGTAATGATTCTCAAGGACGGTGCTGGGCCTCTCCCGCCACAAATAATTCTGATGTCAGGACCTGCCAGTCGATGGAACACTCGCCCGAGAATAATGCTTGGAAGATCGGGCGGTGAATATGTGGGGCTGCAGAACGGTCTAGGGTGGCTACAACCGCTTCTGGCTTTTGCTCAGGTCGCGGCTTTACTAATGAACTGAAGAACCGCGGTGACCGGATAGTTCACCGCGCTGATCAGCTGCTCCCTGAATTTCGACTGAGTCGCCGCGTAAATAAATGTGTTCGTGCAGCAGCTGAAATTCCTCAGCAAAAACCCAACAGAAATAAAGATCCCCTCAGATTCATTGAAAGCAAATCCTTTCCCTGAGACTTGGTAATATATGACATTTATAAACTGTGTCATCCACAGGAGGATGAAGCTGCCGGAGAGGGTGAAGAGTAAAACCACAGACCTCCTCCTGCTCTCCATCTCCGGGTCACTGCGGTTCTCCCCCTTGTTCTGACCCTTCAGCCCCTTACGGACCCGACTGGCCACTAAAATGTGTCTGGCTGTCAGAACGTTGAGCAGCAGGATCCCAGCGAAAGGGAGGAACGGAGTTAAAACCATATCGAGCCATTCATATCCTACCCACCCGGTGTCAGTGAAGTAACTGCCTTTGATCACACAGAACCACGGTACGTTGTCGATGATCACCCAGGGTTTCCATGTGAAGTATCGGGGAACGTTTCTCAGACAGGACAATACACCAGTTGTTGTTAGAACCACCGCAGCGGTTTTCCCGGTGCAATATTTTGTTTTCAGTTTCTGGCAGCAAATGGCGACAAACCGGTCAAAGGTGAAAGTGACGGTGAACCAGACAGAACAGTGTGTGGCCGCGTACGTCAGTACTTCGATAATACTGCACACGGGGGTGATGCTCAGAAAAGTCCACCGGAAGTAATACCGTTTGATTTGGTACAAAATGACTTCGATGATAATGGTCAGTAGATCCGCTGCTGCCATGGCAACCAGGTAGCGAGTGGTGCAGGTAGAGAGGCCGCACTTTCCCCGGGACAGGATCACCAACGCAACTAAATTCACTAAAAAGTGAGAGCAAGCAAGCGAAGGAGGGAGGGAGGGAGGGAGGGAGAGAGAGAGAGAGAGAGAGAGAGAGAGAGAGAGAGAGAGAGAGAGAGAGAGAGAGAGAGAGAGAGAGAGAGAGAGAGAGAGAGAGAGAGAGAGAGAGAGAGAGAGAGAGAGAGAGAGAGAGAGAGAGAGAGAGAGAGAGAGAGAGAGAACATTACTGATAACATTCTCCGAGACTTAACAGGGAATGGGGTTTCAGCTCTATATCACACTGTTTCTGCCCTGCCTCCTTCAGTGTGGAAATACAACGGTGAGCGGTCAGTCGTCGGCGATAAAAACGAGCTGCATGAACAACAACGATTTTTGCTGATCCCGATTCCAGAGGCCGGTTTCACTGATTTTTCCGTGACTGAGCAGGCCTCTAGAATGATTCAGCCGGGAAGGGATACAGAGGGGGGTGGCAACACACACAGAATACCGGAGGAATTCATCTGATCAGGCTGAGACCCTCACTCAGGAGAAGCTGTGCCCCAATTTCCAACGGGACTCAGAAAACAAAAACAGTTTATCAATCCGAGATTGCGTGGCTCCGTTAACGGATTACAGCGCAGCTCAATTCGATAACACTAGTCAGCAGATCCGTGCACACCGCTTCAGTTGATCAGACCCATTTACTGACGAAGAGGCAGTGGGACTCTGCGATTTCACAGGGATATGTGAAAACCAGGACCAGGGGATCGATAACGCAGAAAGTGAACTTCAAAATGTAACCACCACCCCCGGTCACACCTTCTTGGACAGTTGCCTGTTCCAGGAACTGGGACAACTCAGGACCAGGTGTAATTGAAACCCTCCTTGTCTCACCTACCTCCAACACTGGGACAACTCTGGGTAAGGCCGGATTGAAACCCAGCCAGTGACACCTTTCGGGAGAACTGCCCATCCCCAGCACTGGGACAAATCTGGAACAAGTCTCAATAAATCGCTTCCAACACTTCTCCCCGGAGAGCTGTCTGTGCCCAGAACCGGGACAAATCTGGACAAAACTTCAATAAAGCCCTTCCAACACTTCTCCCCGGAGAGCTGTCTGTGCCCAGCACCGGGACAAATCTGGACAAAACTTCAATAAAGCCCTTCCAACACCTCTCCCCGGAGAGCTGTCTGTGCCCAGCACCGGGACAAATCTGGACAAAACTTCAATAAAACCATTCCAACACTTCTCCCCGGAGAGCTGTCTGTGCCCAGCACTGGGACAAATCTCAATAAAGCACTTCCAACAATTCTCCCCGGAGAACTGTCTGTGCCCAGAACCGGGACAAATCTGGACAAAACTTCAATAAAACCATTCCAATCACCTATTCCCGGAGAGCTCCCTGTGCTCAGCACTGGGACAAATACGGACAAAACTTCAATAAAACCATTCCAATCCCCTCTCCCCGGAGAGCTCCCTGTGCCCAGCACTGGGACAAACCCGGACAAAACTTCAAGAAAACCACTCCAATCACCTATTACCGGAGAGCTCCCTGTGCTCAGCACCGGGATAAATCTGGACGAAGCTTCAATAAAACCATTTCAATCACCTATTCCCGGAGAGCTCCCTGTGCTCAGCACTGGGACAAATACGGACAAAACTTCAATAAAACCATTCCAATCCCCTCTCCCCGGAGAGCTCACTGTGCCCAGCACTGGGACAAACCCGGACAAAACTTCAATAAAACCACTCCAATCACCTATTACCGGAGAGCTCCCTGTGCTCTGCACCGGGACAAATCTGGACAATAAAGCCCTTCCAGTCATCTCTCCCCTGAGATCCCTGTGTGCCCAGCACTGGGACAAATCTGGACACGGTGTCATTAAATGCAAGAACGACGTTCTGACCTATCCAGTCAGTCAGATAGGAGACAGAAGTTCAGTTCTGCTTGTCATTAAAGATGAAAAAATTCAATGTTTTATTTACAGGATCTATAGCTCTGACAGTTATTTCTACGATATTCATCAAGTCGGAAGCTTGTAAAATGGTCGTAAATAGGTTCACAGGTTAACACACAGAAATCACAAACATGAATTGCTCTGCTCGCTCACCAGGAATTCCGATGACGGCAATGAACACGTACAATATTGTCTCCACACTTCTGTATCTATCCCACATTGCGGACATTTTCTCTGTCCAGTGACCTGTCCGCCTGTGATACAGGTGATCTCTCGGAATGAAATGTCGAGGCGGCACATGCCTGGGGTTTTTCATAACACTTCGCTACTTCACAGGGAGAGATTACAACAGATTTAAAAACAAAGGCTTTTAAATTATGTACAAACCGATTACATCACACGAGTGCAATTCCCACGGTGACAGAATGTGAATACGTTACTCAATTAATATTTCAACCATTTCTCTCAGCTGGTTTGCCCGAACAAAGATGATTGAACCTCCTCAGTTGCATTATCAATTAAATGTGCTTCCACTGTAAATATGATGCTTCAGAGGAGCCATTGGTCAGACACAGGATACTCAACTAAATCTTGCAATTGTTGCTTGTGAAATTGTATTGAATCACCCGCTGTTACCATTCTCCTTAAAAGTATGAACTCTTGATACAATTTGATTTTGGGGGGACTTTACCGAGAGCATCGCAAGAAAATGTCAGTTTGTGATAATGAACGAACACTTGTATATCAATTAAATCCTCCAAATTCTTCCGTGACTGTTCTCAGCCAGAACATTTGGCGGCTCGTACAGGACCTACCCATAACTGTAACATCAAACTCAGTAGTCTCGTAGGGGTGGGAGGAGAGTTGAGTATATTTTAAAGGTGTCACCCCATATGTGATGTGTCACAGAGCACGGCTAAGAGTTGTGAAGACGGATAAGAAAGTGTAGTTGTGTTTGTTTGTGTGTGTGTGTGTGTGTGTGTGTGTTTGTCTTTTTCTCTGTCTCTGCGACTTAGTGTGTGTCAGTGTGTTTCTGGGTAGACCCATTGTTTCTGCCTGACGCTGTCTGAATATACACGTGTAGGTATACCTCGAATTCAGTTTATCCCTTTTTGTTCTGTCCCTGCCTATTTGTCTCTGCAAATTGCACGTCCTCTCGATCTCTCATATCAAACACTTCACAAAAGTTTTGCCTGAACCATTAAAACAAAACAAGAGCAGACGTCAAACTTAGAATTGCATTTATTATTAATGTCTGAACATATTAAACAACCTAGAGATTCGCCATTGTTCCAAATCAGCAGACGCCTTACAGGCACATTGGGTTATCACAGAGCAAGAATCTGTTCAAATAGTTTACAAAACGATTGACTCCAGCTGAGAAAATGGCAACAACAAATTTCAACCTTCAGCGTGCATTTATTAATAAAATATCTCATAATAATACAACTTTGAGAATTGTCGCACCAGCAAATCCCGAGAAGACTGAAATACATACGCACTCCCGCATTCAAAACCATAGACTTGCATGCTCTAAAAACTATATTCCACAAAATCCATGTGCACTGTCGAATCCGCCGTCTTTCCCAAACTCTACACACACCGAAATCCTCATGCACTCACTAATAAGTGTGCAACCCGAATTCCCTGTGCACACCGAAGTCATAAACGCCAAATCATTCTCCAACGCCCGCAAATCTGGATGCACCCGAATAATCCCAGACGACCACACATTTCTGTGCACATCCCCAAATCCCGGTGCAACTCCATATCCCCAAATACACCCCAGCTCTCCCGTAAACCCGCAATGAACCTTTGAATCAGCCACCCAACTCTGCACATATCTGCAAATCAGAGTGAACCAACAAAGGTGTGCTCATCAGCAAGCCCGCATTGAACCCTCAAGTCAGTGTGTACCCTACAACAACTGACACCACAAAATCCCAGTGCACTCACACATTCGCTGACAGCAAATGTTAGCACGTCCGTTAAGCCACATGTGCCACACAATCCGTCTGCAGCCGCAGATTCACCGCCAACTCCGAAAGCGGCGTATATCTCCAAATCCGTGCGCAGCCCAATCCCTTCATACCTCTACACAGTAGACTATCCCGGAGCGGGAATCATCTCAAACATTTCAAAAATAGATGCCTTGACATTAGGAAAAACAAAGCAAGAACAGTCCAATATCCAAACACACGTCCACGTGCGTACTTACCCACACAATCGTTGTCGTCGCCGTAAATTAGGGCATATCCCAAATATGTAGGCATCGGCATTCCGTGTGCACCCGAGAATCAATGCACAATCCTAATCCAGTGTCACCCCAATTCCGTGCGCACCCTAAACCAGCTGACACCACCACATGCATATCAGATTATCCCAGAGGAGGAATCACTTTCAGCAGTTCCCCGTTAATTATATAACAAGAACAAGCAACAAACTTCAAACTACATTTATTATTAAAATGTCTATAAATGAAACATCTTGTAGATTCCCCATAGCTCCACATCCCGAGACGGCGAAATACCCGCCAAATCCATGAGTAACTCCAAATCCGCTGACATTTCCCAATCTGTGCACCTCCACAAACCCAAATTCACCACCGCGTCAGTGGGTTCCCCGAAATCCAGAGATACCTCCAGATTCGTTGACAAAACCCTATTTCTGAGTACATCCTCCAATCCCTGTACATCCCCAAATTCACCAAAGCACTCGCAAATCAGCGCAAATCTCAAATTTGTCTACACTCACAAATCCGCGCGTAACTCCGATCTTGCCGACCCCTCCACATGCATGTTAGATTATTTCAGAGCAAGAAACATTTCGCTCCGTTCACAAAATATCTGTCTTCATCTCAGAAGAAGAAAGAACCGACATCATGGTTTAAATTACATTTGGTATCAAATTCTGTATAAATGAACCGACCTTGAAATTCGACAGACCTCAGAATCCACTGATATTCCCAAATATGTGTACATCCTCAGTCTTCACACCCAAGTCAGTCTACACGCAGCCCCAAACCAGCCGACACCCCCAGATCCCGTATCAGTGCGCACCCCAAACCTGTTGACTCCCCCATACGCACTTTAGATTACACAGAGCAATAATCATTTCAAACAATTCAGAAAATAGCTACCTCCACTTTAAACCAAACAGCAAGAACCAAGTTCAACGTTGTAAGTGCAATTGTTATTAAAGTATCAATAAATGAAACAACCTTGAGATTTATCCACGGACACGCCTTATCGGTCTGCATCCCCAAATCCGCCGACACATCCAAATCTGTGCGCAGCCCCAAATCAATATGAACTCCCAAATGCCCGTGCAAACTCCAAATAGGCGTTCACCCCTCCCAAAGCATTGTGTAACCACACATTAACCAACACTCAGAAATCCCTGTGCACTTCCGTATTCGCAACACACAGCGCTGTCCGAGATTTCCCACGGTCCCTTGCGGGTGTCGGTGGACGAATGGTCTGACGAATCTGAAAGTTGCTTCCTTCGTCAGTGAGCTGATTGAAATAATTCTTGCTCTGAGAATAATTAATGTGCATTTGGGGTATCAGCGGGTTTGGGCTCAGCACGAATATTGGTTTGCACATCCCCATATCCACCTCAAACATCTGCTGGAAGCACTTACACAGACGTCGAAAGGGAACCGCGTCCATCCTCAGAAACTTATCCCGGATTTGTGAAATCTTCCCGATGTTATGTGCATTCAGAAAGCCTGGTACTTCGTACTTGTAAGTTATTCTGCGAATGATTATACTGTTACGTGGCGTGATAGTTTATCTGGTAGAGGGGTGGTGTGAACTGATACTTGCTGTGGGATACAATACTGTGCATATGGCGGTTTGAGCGGGTTTAGAGTGCACATGGATTTGTAGGTGCACACTTACACGGGGTGTCGGTAGATTTTGTAGTGTGATGAATTTGAAAGGCTACTTTTTCCAGTTTTCTATGTGTGCGGGGTAAACAACCCCGGGACTGGCACGTGACCTCGGCATAGACTGGAGCAGCGTTTACCACATTACTGCTAAAGTTCGAATACTTACATATCCTGTTCTTTAGAATGTGCTTCAGTAAGTTTGGAGTGCAGACAGATCTGCTGCTGCACACGGGGTCGGGGCCGCGTGTGGATTTGGGTACGTGCTGGTCGAAATAGATGCACGTGGAAGGCAGTATGTCGGTTGACTTGGAGTTATGACAAATCCCAATGATGAATCGCTAATAGATACTTCAGGTTTATTCAATATGGACTGTGCCTTTAAAAAGAGAGCGGGAGAGCGTGTGTGTACTGATTCAGAGGGAGACCACCGAACAGCCCGTGAGTTGCCAAAGTCACGGCGGAGCTGAGCTATATGATAGACAGCATATTTGGGATAAGTACAAGGTCAGCTGGCTTTTCAGACAGACACACGGAAGGCACAGATAGAAATAGACACTGTATGAGCTTTGTATGCCCACGAAGGGTGGGTTTCGCTCGCAGTGTGGAAAAGGGATGACCAGTTGAAAGCTTTCTGTGTTTAACCCTTGCCTGGGTTGATAGCTTTACCGCGTGAAGACGGTACCCTTTTGTGGGGTCACAGTCGGTGTCTTTAACAGGACTTCGGATTAAAACGTGGGAAGAATCGACGGCATCGGCTTACTCGGAGAACTAATCACCTCTCTCTCTCTCCACAATTCTACTCAACTCAATATCACGAACTGAACTGACTTCATTCCTACAACATCGTATCGTTTACCACCTGAGCTTGAAGAAGTTTAGGTTTTATGTTTACACACACATATGTGTATAAACTATGGTAAGCTGTTTGATGTATCGTGTTTCATATTCCATATTGACCCACAAACCACAAAATCTGCGCAATCCACAAATCAGCGTACACCCGCATTTTCGAGAACACACTCCTAAATCCGTGCACATCCCTAAATCTGTGTGTACCTACAAAACCGTGTGCACACCCATATTCGCTGTCATGTCAATAACTCTGCAGTATTGCCAATTTGGTGCGCACTTGAAACCCACTGACACGCGCTGACATGTGCAATAGATGATCTCAGAGCAAGAATTGCGTCAAGCAGTTGAGAAAATGGCAACTTCGTCACTCGTAATCCCAACGCAGCCCAAAAGTTGTGTACCAATCTTGATACGCCGACTCACCCATATCTGTGTGTAACTCGAAATAGCTCCTTCAAGTACATGAGAGAACTCCACCATAAATAGGCGCACACCACCATATTTGACAATTTAGCCATAAATCGCTCCTAAATTTGCGTACATCAATAAATTCGGTGTACCCCCAAACATGTACCCATAAACAAATAAGAGCGCGCCCAAAATCTATGTGCACACCAAACCCTCTGACAAACTCACATGCCCGTAAGATCAGATCAAAGCAAGAATCGTTTCAAACAGTACACAAAATAGCTGCTTCAACCTACAAAAAAAATCAAAGTCCTAGGTACATTTATTATAAAAGTATCTATAAATGGAACAACATTCAGGTTCGTCACACACTCCAGTCCACCGACACCCCTACATCAGTTTGCACCCACGCTATCCATGCACGCACCCAATCTGGGTGCACCTCAAAGCCGAGTGCACTCCAAAACCGCCAACATTCCCCACATACACAGTAGATTATGCCAGTGAAGAATAATTACAAACAGTTCACAAATAGGTGTCTCCACCCTAAAGACATAGCAAGGGCCATGGTTTAAATTTGAAATTGCATTTATTTGAAATTGCCCTGGTAAAGGTTTCCGTGCTGAGAGATTGGATTATTATCAGAGGTAAAGGGTGCTAAGGAGAGTGGGCCATCCAATCAGGAGAGCGGATTGGTCTTCTGCCTGACAGAGGTGGGAGAGGAAGAGAGGAGGATGTGGCGAGAAGTGGCTGTAGGTTTCGATCTGGAGGGGACCCTGATTCGATGGGGACAAGGCGTCGGAGTCTCCAGAGGATCGATGAATATGATCTTTAGGAAATTAGAGCTCCAACATGTGCATATTTGGCTGTTTGATAATAATTGGCCCTTTTTGCTGTTTCTGTTTTTCTTCTCTGCTAACTGATTAGTTGAAATAATATTCACAAATATTATCTCTTACGATCTTTCCTTTCGGTTAGTCCTGACGAAGGGTCTCGGCCCGAAACGTCGACAGTGCTTCTCCCTATAGATGCTGCCTGTCCTGCTGTGTTCCACCAGCATTTTGTGTGTGTTGTTCTTTGAATTTCCAGCATTTGTAGATTTCCTCGTGTTTGCTGTTTAAATTCACTACTGCGAAGTCTCTGGCAGTGATGCCTACACTAAAGAGGTTTAAATCTTCTCTTCAACGGGAGTTCAGTCAAACCTCTCTCGCTGCTCCCCATCTGTAATTCCTGCGGTACTTCAACTTTTCGATCACATTTTGACCCAGACCCGCTATTGCAGCCATATATCCTTCCTTGGAGCATGCCTCCGCCGCCAACTGACTCCAGTTGGCTTCAGGATCCGTTTTCGAGCTTCTCAATTTGGACGTTCCGAGGATCCCAGGTACTCACATTTAATTGACTCTGCCTCCCATCGAGCTGTGAGGGCGATACCCTCAGCCATGAGAAGGTACCTGGTGTACCTATCACAATCCCTTCCACGCCTCTGGGACACCTTTTTCTCCATTTGCAATGGACCTGTCCGTTATTTCATCCTCCGTCGGATCCATGCGTGCAAACACCGTTCCTTTGACTTTATCACGTCCTGCAAGGATCGCAAGATCTTCCATCTGCACACCCCAGAGCATGCTCTTCGTAACGCGTCCCCGGCCCCGGATGTCGATCTCGGCTACTCCAGCGACCCAGGGCATTTTGATAACCCGGACTCCAGCGCCATCAAAGCGGGTTCCAACGACCATGGACAGCTTCAAAGCGATTTCGAAACCACCGACTGCGACTCCAGCCTTGAACTCCAGGCCGGGTCTTCACGTGCTGCGATTGTGTCTCCCGTCTCCCCTTCCCCACCACTACTCTGCAATCCCCTCGGGTTATCAACCGTTTTGACATCACCACACCCTGTTCCAATTCCAACCTAACTCCTTCCGAACGCTCTGCTCTCCGCTCCCTCCGCACCAATCTCAACCTCACTATAAAACCCCCTGATAAGGGGAAGCTGTTGTTGTCTGGCCGAGGTACAGCGACAACTCTCTGATATCTCCTCTTATTTACCCCTTGATCATGACCCCACTAAGGAGCACCAGGCCATTGTCTCCTATACCATCCCCAACCTTATCAGCTCTGGGGATTTCCCATCCACTGCCACCAACCTCATAGTTCCCACACCCCGCACTTCCCGTTTCTACCTCCTACCCAAGATCCACAAACCTGCCTGCCCATGTAGACCTATTGTCTCAGCTTGCTCCTGCCCCACCGAACTCATTTCTTCATACTTTGACACTGTCTTATTCTCCCTCGTTCAATCTCTTCCCACCTACGTTCGTTCCACTACTCAGGCTTTGAATTTTTTTCAATTATTTTAAGTTCCCTCGCCCCCACCGCCTTATTTTAACCATGGACTTCCAGTCCCTATATACCTCCATCCTCCACCCGGACGGTCTCAACGCTCTTCGCTTCTTTTTGGATTCCAGACCTAACCATTTCCCCTCTACCACCACTCCCCTCCGTCGTGCGGAATTAGTTCTTACTCTCAATAATTTCTCCTTTGGTTCGTCCTACTATAAGCCTACAGACTCTCACAGCTACCTGGACTATTCCTCTTCCCATTCTGTCTCTTGCAAAAATGCTATCCCCTACTCACAATTCCTCCGTCTCCACCACATCTGCTCTCAGGATGAGGCTTTTCATTCCAGGACGAAGGAGATGTCTTCCCTTTTTAAACAAAGGGGCCTCCCTTATTCCACCATCATCTCTGCTCTCAAACGCATCTCTCCCATTTCCCGCATTTCTGCCCCTCACCCCATCCTCCCGCCACCCCACTCGTGATAGGGTTCCTCTTGTCTTCACCAACCACCCCACCAGCCTGCAGGTTCCACGTATAATTCTCCGCAACTTCCGCTACCTCCACTGGGATCCCACTATCAAGTCCACCGCCCCCCCCCCTTTCTGCTTTTCGCAGGGATCTCCCCCTACGCGACTCCCTTGTCCACTCATCACCCCAACCCCCACCCCCATCCCTTCCCACCGATCTCCCCCTTGGTACTTATCCTTGTAAGCGGAACAAGTGCTACACCTGCCCTTATAAATCCCCCCTCACCACCTTTCAGGGTCCCAGACAGTCCTTTCAGGTGAGGTGACACTTTACCTGTGAGTCGGCTGGTGTTGTATACTGCGTCCGGTGCTCCCGGTGTGGCCTTTTATATATTGGTTAGACCCGATGCAGACTGGGAGACTGTTTCGCTGAACACCTACGCTCGGTCCGCCAGAGAAAGCAGGATCTCCCAGTGGCCACACATTTTAATTCCACGTCCCATTCCCATTCCGATATGTCTATCCATGGCCTCCTCTACTGTCAAAATGAATCCAAACTCAGGTTGGAGGAACAACACCTTATATACCGGCTGGGTAGCCTCCAACCTGATGGCATGAACATTGACTTCTCTAACTTCAGTTAATGCCCCTCCTCCCCTTCTTACCCCATTCCTGACATATTTAGTTGTTTGCATTTTCTCTCTCTCTGCCCATCACTCTGCCTGTTCTCCATCTCCCTCTGGTGCTCCCCCCCCCCCACCTTTCTTTCTCCCGAGTCCTCCTGTCCCATGATCATTTCACTTCTCCAGCTCTTTATCACTTTCGCCAGTCACCTTTCCAGCTCTTAGCTTCAATCCACCCTCTCCGGTCTCCTCCTAGCACTTTACATTTCCCCCTCCCACCACTACTTTCAAATACCTTACTACCTTTTGTTAGTCCTGACGAAGGGTCTCGGCCAAATAACGTCGACAGTGCTTCTCCTTATAGATGCTACCTGGTCTGCTGTGTTCCACCAGCATTTTGTGTGTGTTGATTGAACTTCCAGCATCTGCAGATTTCCTCGTGTTTGCACTGCACACCATCTGCCAACTTTTTGCCCATATTCCTAAAATACCGATTCAGTCCGCCATTTCGTTTCCCCAGTATTAAGTATCCAACATCTTTTACCTTCGGCCTGAAATTCACTCTCTCCTCCCTTTTACACGTTATGTATCTGAAGAAATGTTTGGTGTCCTCTTATATATCACTGTCTAGCTTAAATTCATATTCCATCTTTACCTTCTTAATGACTTTTAGTTGTTTTCTTTTGGCTTTAATAAGCTTCCTAGTTGTTTAACTAGCCACAATTTTTTTCTCAATTCTGTTAGGCTTTTATGCTGGCATTGACATTCCTGCAAAACTCTTCATTTTGTGATGTATTTACCCCGTGCCTTCCGAATTGCTTCCAGAAATTCCAGCCATCGCTGCCCTGCCGTGGATCCTGCCGGTGATCTTTCCAGTAAATTCTGTCCGATTGTAAACGCCTCTGTGATTACCGTCACTCTGCTGTAATACCACCACATCTGATTTCCGCTTCTCCTTCTCAAACTTCAGGGTGAATTCAAAAACATTATGCTCGCTTGCCCCTAAAGGTTCTTCTACTTTCAGGTTTCCAATCACTTTTGCGTCATTGCCCCACACCCAATTCAATAGAGCGGATCTTCCAGTAGATTCAAACGTGAGCTGCCTTTAAAAGCTATCTCGAAGGCACTCCAGAAATCCCTCTACCAGGAATCAAGCTTTAACCTGATTTTTGCAATCTGCATGCATATTTAAATCCCTCATGACTCTTCTACCATTTCCTTTTCGGTAAGCATGAGCTACCTCCCGTTTAATGTGTAGGCCACATCCTTACTGCTGTTCCATGGTCTATACAGCATCTTTCACTTTGTAGCTCCTCAGCTCTATCCAGAATGGTTCAACACCTTCCGCCCCTACATCACCTCTTTCTAATGGTTTGAATTTGTTTGAGTTTTACAAACAGAGCTACCCCACCACCTCTGTCTTCCATCCTGTTCTTTCGATGCCGTATGCTTCCTTGGTACCAATCTCCCAGTTATAATCGGCTTACACCAATTGTCGACAGTCATTGGTAGTAGCGGAGGCTGTAATTAAGATGAGGCGACCTGGCTTTTCACGAATAAATAAAAACAGTATTTATTCATACCGCGCCCTGTATTCATGGGGAGATTGGAGATTAGAGTAACTGAGAGTGGATTAGCCACCCAGTCTCACACTAGCCCTACAGTCCTTTGGGAACGTCAGATTGTAAGGTACTGAGCATGAAAGGGAATAGACAGACATATCCACAGACCAAATGGTGGGCGGCATTCTGGAGCAGTACTTTGATTGGCATATGACCAATCAATTCTCTCTATTGGGATAGGGGGAATGCCATACTAGATCTAGTATTAGATAACGAACCGGGTCAGCTCACATGGAACTGGATAGAATCAGAGAGGACAGGAAAATTTTTAATTGGGGAAGGGCAAATTATGAGGCTATAAGGATAGATCTTGCGGGTGTGAATTGCGATGATGTTTTACAGGGAAATGTACTATGGACATGTGGTCGGTGTTTAACGATATCTTGCAGGATGTTAGGGATAAATTTGTCCCGAAGAGGAAGATAAAGAATCGTAGGGTGGAGGAACCATGGGTGATAGGTGAAGTGGAAAATCTAGTCAGGTGGAAAAAGAAGCAGACACGAAGTTTAGGAAGCAAGGATCAGATGGGTCTATTGAGGAATATAGGGTACCAAGAAAGGAGCTTAAGAAGGGGCTGAGAAGAGCAAGAAGGGGTCATGAGAAGGCCTTGGCAAGTAGGGTAAAGGAAAACCCCAAGGCACTCTTCAATTATGTGAAGAACCAAAGGATGATAGGAGTGAAGGTAGGACCGATTAAGATGTGCCTGGAGGCTGTGGAGGTAAGCGAGGTCCTCAATGAATACTTCCCTTCGGTGTTCACCACTTTATGACCATAAGGCTAATGTGAATGAGTTTCATGTTCTGAAGCATGTTGATATTAAGTGAGAAGAGGTGTTGGATTCGTTAAAATACATTAGGACGGGTAAGTCCCCGGGGCCTGAAGGAATATTCCCCAGGCTGCTCCACGAGGCGAGGGAAGAGATAGCTGAGACTCTGGCTGTGATCTTTATGTCCTCGTTGTCCACGGGAATGATACTGGTGGATTGGAGCGAGGCGAATGTTGTCCCCTTGTTCAAAAAAGTTAGTAGGGATATACCAGGTGATTATAGCCCAGGGAGCCTTGCGTATGTGGTGGGAATGCTGTTGGAAAAGATTCTTAGAGATAGGGTCTATGGGCATTTCTAGACTCATGGTCTGATCAGGGACAGTCAGCATGACTTTGTGAAGGGCAGATTGTGCCTAACAAGCATGATAGGAGTTTTGAGAAGGTGGCCAGGCATGTAGATGACGATAGTGCAGTGGATGTGATCTACATAGATTTTAGTAAGGCATTTGACAAGGTTCCACATGGTAGGCTTATTCAGAAAGTCAGAAGGCATGGGATCCAGTGATGTTTGGTCAGGTGGAGTCAGAATTGGCTTGCCTTTAGATGGAAGAGTGTCGTGGTGGAGGGAGTACATTCAGATTGGAGGGTTGTGACTGTTGGTGTCCCACAAGCATCTAATCTGGGACCTCTACTTTCTGTGATTTTTATT
Source organism: Hypanus sabinus (assembly GCF_030144855.1). Taxonomy (NCBI): domain Eukaryota; kingdom Metazoa; phylum Chordata; class Chondrichthyes; order Myliobatiformes; family Dasyatidae; genus Hypanus; species Hypanus sabinus. The sequence continues at coordinate 659,381 of NW_026778984.1, forward strand.
AACGACCTGGATGTGGAGGTAGAAGGATGGGTTGGCAAGTTTGCAGACGACACAAAGGTTGGTGGTGTTGTAGATAGTGTAGAGGATTGTTGACGATTGCAGAGAGACATTGATAGCATGCAGAATTGGCTGAGAGATGGCAGATGGAGTGAGGTGTGAGTGTGAGGTGGTACACTTTGGAAGGACAAACTCCAAGGCAGAGTACAAAGTAAATGGCAGGATACTTGGCAGTGTGGAGAAGCAGAGAGATCTGGGGGTACATTTCCACAAATCTCTGAAAGTTGCCTCACAGGTAGATAGGGTAGTTAAGAAAGTTTATGGGGAGTCAGCTTTCATAAGTCGAGGGATAGAGTTTAAGAGACGCGATGTAATGATGCAGCTGTATAAAATCCTAGTTAGGCCACACTTGGAGCACTGTGTCCAGTTCCGGTCGCCATAGTATAGGAAGGAGTGGAATCATTGGAAAGGGTACAGAGGAGATTTACCAGAATGCTGCCTGGTTTAGAGAGTATGGATTATGATCAGAGATTAAGGGAGCTGGGGCTTTCCTCTTTGAAGAGAAGGAGGATGAGAGGAGACATGATAGAGGTGTACAAGATATCAAGAGGAATGGAGAGAGTGGACAGCCAGCGCCCCTCCCCCAGGGCACCACTGCTCAGCACAAAAGGACATGGTTTTATGTTAAGGGGAGGGAAATTCAAGGGGGCATTAGAGGAAGTTTTTTCACTCAGAGATTGGTTGGTGCGTTGAATGGAGCGCCTGAGTCAATGGTGGAGCCAGATACACTAGTGAAGTTTAAGAGACTACTAGACAGGTATATGGAGGAATTTAAGGTTGGGGGTTATATGCGATGCAGGGTTTGAGGGTCGGTACAAAATTGTGGCCGGAAGGGCCTGTTCTCTGCTGTACTATTCTATGCTCTATGACGGGCTACCGAGTTTCTGTGTCGCCATGACAATGTTTTACTCCCTTACGTCCACGCCCCCTCCCTCCACAACACAAACTACCATAATGCCCCGGAGCTGCCGGTCACAGGGAAAATCCGCCCGGGAATAACACCTTGGCCTTCAGGCAGTGAATGACAGGAACCAGAGCCAGGCTCGAGAACCGCATTGGCTTGTGCTCAGGACGCGGATTTATTGATGAACTTAAGTACCGATGTGACCGGATATTTCACCGCGCTGATCACCTGCTCCCTGAATTTCGACTGAGTCACCACGTAAATAAATGTGTTCGTGCAGCAGCTGAAATTCCTCAGCAAAACTCCGACGTAGTGAAAGATCCATTCAGAATAATTGAAATCAGATCCTTTTCCTGCGACCTGATAATATATCACATTTACAACGTATGTCATCCACAGGAGGATGAAGCTGCCGGAGAGGGTGAAGAGTAAAACCACAGACCTCCTCCTGCTCTCCATCTCCGGGTCACTGCGGTTCTCCCCATTGCTCTGACGCTTGAGCTCCTTACGGACCCGAATGGCCACTAAAATGTGTCTGACTGTCAGAGCGTTGAGCAGCAGGATCCCAGCGAAAGGGAGGAACGGAGTTAAAACCGTATCGAGCCAGTCATACCCTATCCATCCAGGGTCAGTGAAATAACTGTCCATGGTTCTACAAAACCACGGTACATTGTCGATGATCACGCTGTGTTCAAACGTGAAGTATCGGGGTACGTTTTTCAGACAGAACAGTATGCTGGCTGCTATTAGAACCACAGTCGCAGTTTTTTCGGTGCAATATTTTGTTTTCAGCTTCTGGCAGCAAACAGCAACAAACCGGTCAAAGGTGAAAGCGACGGTGAACCAGACAGAACAGTCTGTGGCTATGTACGTTAGTGATTCGCGGACACTGCACACCGGGGTGATGTCCAGAAAATTCCACGGAAAGTAATACCAATTGATTCGAGACAAAATGACCTCGGTGACAATGGTCAGTAGATCCGCCGCTGCCATGGCCACCAGGTAGCGAGTGGTGCAGGTAGAGAGGCCGCACTTCCCCCGGGATAGTATCACAATCGCCACAACATTCACTAGAGAGAGAGAGAGAGAGAGCGAGAGAGAGAGAGAGAGAGAGAGAGAGCGAGAGAGAGAGAGAGAGAGAGAGAGAGAGAGAGAGAGAGAGAGAGAGAGAGAGAGAGAGAGAGAGAGAGAGAGAGAGAGAGAGAGAGAGAGAGAGAGAGAGAGAGGGGTGGGGTGGGGAGAGGACAGACACTTGCATTACTGACCACATTCACTAAATACAGGAACTCGCTTCAGCTAAAAATCAGGAGTGCAAGACCCTGTGAACGGCTGCTAATCTAACATCAGATGCGGGTCACTCTGTCTTTGTCCTGCCTTCTTCACTGACGGATATCGGTGCAAAGATCATCGACTTGGAAGCTTGTCGGTTGATCATAAACAGTTTCCCACCGGTTAACACACGGAAATACCAAACATGAATCGCTCTGCTCACTCACCGGGAACTCCAGTGACGGCAATCAACACGTACAATATTGTCTGCACACTCCGGTACCTTTTCCACATTGCAGACATTTTCTCTGTGCGTCAATGTGTCCCCCTGTGCCACAGGCGGTCTATTGGAATGAAATGTTGAAGGACCACATGCCTCTGGTTTATAAATACCATCTAGCGACTCCACAGGGACAGATTTCAACATGTTTTAAAATAAAACTGCTTAGCTTATATAGAAACCTATTACATCAGACAGGTGGCATCCCCGCGGTGATAGATTGTGCTTAATTTAGTGAACTAATTTTTAGACCAGTTGTGTGAGTTGGTTTTTCCCAATAACCGTAACAGAACCTTTGATGTGTCTGATCAATAACATTTGCTTCCACTGTAAATATCTACTTCAGAGGAATCATTAATCCATTACAGAATATTGAAATAAAGTCTGTGAAATTGTTTTGAATCGCCTATTGTTGCCATTCTCCTCAACGGTATAAAGTCTTGATGTAGATGGTGTTTTTGCAGACCAAGAGGGCCCTTTGTAAGATGTCTGTGTGTGGCGACATGAATGAACTCTTTCAAATACATGAAGCCCTCCAAATTCTTCAGTGAATTAGTCACAGCGTGTGTGTGTGTGTGTGTGTGTGTGTGTGTGTGTTTTCAAGCACTTTCAAATCTTGTACATCCCCAAATCTGTACGTACCCCCAAAACGCTCAACCCCCACATTCAAATTAGATTCTGCAAGTAATGATCGGACCAATGAAAGAACCTTGAGATTCGTCACGGCTCCAAATCCGCAGGCACCCCCACACGCACATTGGATTATCCCAAACCTTCACGCACCCCAAATTCCGTGTGCACATCATATTATCAGATAAACTCCTGAATCTGGAGATCCCCAAATTTGTGGCACCTCTAAATTAACAGATACCCCAAAATGCCGACACCAAATCTGACACACCCCAAATCCGTATGCATCTCCAAGTCCGTTGGCAAAACCAAATGTGTGTGCAGCCTTCAATTTGCCAAAACCCGCAAATCTGCGCAATCCCGAGATCCGTGTACACTCAATATTCGCCAACACACCATTAAATCAGTACGCTTCTTAGAATCGGTGTGCATCTCTAAATCCACAGACACCGCCCAATCGGCTGACATCACCAAACTGGTCTGTACCCCAAATACTCCTAAACTTCACCAAATCTGCATGTACCGCTGAATTCTTTTTCATTGGCATACTCTTAACATCCCCCTAAATCAGAGCCCATCCCCAAATCCGTACGGACTGCTAAATCCGTGTGCACCCGCGAATAACTGCATGATTCCAAATCATAGCGAACCCCAATTCCGAGCGGAACCTAAAACCGATGACGCCAAACCATGCCAATCAGTATCCCAGAGGAAGAATAATTTCAAACAGCTTAAAAAATTAATGTTTCTTCCTTGAATCAAATAGGAAGAAAAACGTTCAAAGTTCAATGACATCCTGAATCTGTCGGCACACCAAAATCTCAAACATACTCAACTTCTTGTGCAACCCCATATTCGTTAACTCTTCCTTAATCAGCGAACATCCCCAAATCCATGCGCATTCCCTTAAAGTGCAAGGCTCAGTTCAAAGTGAGGGACGCCCAAACCCAAGTGCAACCAGGAATCTACCAATAAACACAAAACTGTGTACAATCGCAAATCGGTGTGTACAGCAAAATACCTATGCACTTGCGGGGAACACCCAAGTTAACTGACTCCAAATCTGTGTGCAGCTCCAAATTTAGCAACGCTCCCCCAAATCCATCTGCAAACCTTTGAGCCATCGAACCCGTTTGCCGGCACATCCTGAGATGTTCACGCTTCCACAAATCGGTATGTTTACGTAAATCTAAGACCCAAAGGGACCTAAGAACACACGAATCCAAAGCGACCTTACTTTGTGGATCCAGAATTGCCTTGCACTGAACCGGACCGGTCAGATTCTGCAGAGAGGTCGTTGACCAGTAGTTTGCTTCAGGGATCTTTTCTGGAACCCCCTTCACTTCGTGATTTTTATAAATTACAAGAAATGAGGAAGTGGAGGGATGGGTTAATAAATTAGCTGATGACACAAAAGATGTGGATGTTGTGGATAGTGTGGCTGGCTGTCAAAGGTTACACCGGGACATCAATTGGATGCAAACCTGGGCTGAGAGGTGGCAGATGGAGTTCAATACAGATAAATGTGAGGTTGTTCATTTTGGAAGGTCAAATATGACGGCAGAATATATTATTAATGGTGAGACTATACTGTTAATTGCAGTGTGGTGGATCTTGATGTCCGAGTCCATAGAGCACTCAAAGCTGCTGCGCAAGTTGACTGTGTGGATAAGAAAACATACGGTTTTCATCTGCCGTGATATTGAGCTTAAGAGCTGAAAGGTAATGTTACAGCTATCTAGGACGCTGGTCAGATACCACATAGAGTACTGGACTCAGTTCTCATCACTTCACTACAGGACGAATGTGGAAAGTACAGAAAGGGTGCAGAGGAGATTTACATGGATGTTGCCTGTATTATGGAGCATGCCCTATTAGACTGGGTTGAGTGAACTTGGCCTTATCTCCTTGGAGCCGCGGAGGATGCGAGTAACCTGATAGAGGTGTATAAGATGATGAGCGACATTGATTGTGTGGATTGTCAGAGGCCTTTTCCCAGGGCTAAAAAGAATTACACGAGAGGGCACAGTTTTATGGTGGCTGAAAGTAGGCACAGAGAAGTCTTTTTTGTCACAACATCGTGGGCCGAAGAGCCTGTACTGCGCTGTAGCTTTTTGTATGTTTCTACCCGCAAATATATGTGCCCCCCAAATCCACAAACCCTCCCAAACATGGGCTCCCCCTCAAATATAAACCCCCCCAATTCATGTGCACTCCCAAACCTGCTGACACTCCCAAATCGACCCACATTCCTAAATATGTGCACAATCCAGATCTGTGCTCACCCCAAATCCACAGCCACCTCCAGATGCAAATTAGCATATCGCAGAGGAAGAATCATTTCAGATATAGCAACCAGCACCTTAAAAATACAGCAAGAGCAAAGTTCAAAGGTTAAACTATTTATTATAAAAGTATCTACAGATGAAACATCTTTGATATTCGCCAAACATGCACTGGAAAAACATGAAATATATCTACATCCCAAATCCATGAGCACCTCTAAATCCACCAACTCCCAAATTCAGTGGGTAGCACCAAATCCACTGACGTTCCCAGATCTGCGCACCTTCACAAATCCATGTTCACCCTCGAGTCAGTGTTTGCTCACAACTCTACCGACATCTCATATCCGCTGACAAACGCCGATACCTGCGTCCGTCCGCAAATCACTGTGCACGCCCACATTCGCTAAAATCCCCTCCGTCAATGCATTCTCCAAATCTGTCTGCACCCCCAAGTCCGTGCGCACCCCTGAAGCTGCCGACATTCCTATAGTGCTCACGTACCCATATCTGTGCGCATCCAAACAGACTGGCGTCCCAAAAGCACGTTAGATTATCGCTGAGCAATAATCATTTCAAACGATTTGAAATGGGTCGATTTGGGAAATGAATCTGGTCAGGAGACAGATTTCTCAGTGGGAGAGCATTTTGGAGATAGTGATAATAAATCTATCTCCTTTACAATAGCATTGGAGAGAGATAGGAGCAGAGAAGATAGAAAAATGTTTAATTGGAGTAAGGGGAATTAAGCGACTATCAGGCAGAAATTTGGAAGTTTAAATTGGGAACAGATGTTCTCAGACAAAAGTACGGAAGTAATGTGACAAATCTTCAGGGGATATTTGTGTGGAGTTCTGCATAGGTACGTTCCAATGAGACAAGGAAGTTATGGTAGGGTACTGGAACCGTGGTGTTCAAGAGCTGTAAAGCATCTAGTCAAGAAGAAAATAAAAGCTTACAATAGGTTCAGAGATCTAGATAATGTTAGAGATCTAGAAGATTATAAGGCAAACAGCAAGGAGCTTAGGAAGGAAATTAGTGCAGCCAGAAGGGGCCATAAGAAGTCCTTGGCGGGCAGGATTAAAGAAAACGCCAAGGCATTCTACAAGTATGTAAAGAGCAAAAGGATAGAACGTGAAAGAATGGAGCTTATCAAGTGTGACAGTGCGAAAGTGTGCATGGAACCGGGGGAAACCCTTCTTAGGGATGTTCGGGATAAATTTGTCCAGGTGAGGAAGATAAAGAATGATAGGGTGAAGGGACCATGGGTGATAAGTAAGGTGGAAAATCTAGTCAGGTGGAAGAAACCAGCATGTATGAGGTTTAGGAAACAAGGATCAGATGGGTTGTTTAGGGTAGCAAGAAAAGAGCTTAAGAAGAAGCTGAGGAGAGCAAGAATGGGGCATGAGAAGGCCTTGGCGAGAAGGGTAAAGAAAAACCATTCTTCAATATGTGAAGAGCAAAAGGATGACAGGAGTGAAAGTAGGACCGAATAGAGATAAAGGTGGGAAGATGTGCCCAGAGGTTGTGGAAGTGAGCGAGGTCCTCAATGAAAACTTCTATTCCGTATTCACCAATGAGAGGGAACGTGATGACGATGAGGACGATATGAGTGAGGTTGATGTTCTGTAGCATGCTGATATTAAGGGAGAGGAGGTGTTGGAGTTGTTAAAATACATTAGGACGGATAAGTCCCCGGGACATGACGGAACATTCCCCAGGCTGCTCCACAAGGTGAGGGAAGAGATTGCTGAGTCTCTGGCTAGGATCTTTATGTCCTTGTTGTCCACGGGAATAGTACCGGAGGTTTGGAGGAGGCGGATGTTGTCCCCTTGTTTAAAAGAAGTAGTAGGGCTAGTCCGGGCAATTATAGACCAGTCTGTGTTGTTGGAAAATATTTTTAGAGTTAGGATCTATTGGCATTTAGAGAATCATGGTCTGATCAGGGACAGTCAGCATGGCTTTGCGAAGGGCAGATCGTTCCGAACAAGCCTGATGGGGTTCTTTGAGGAGGTGACCAGGCTTATAGGTGAGGGTTGTGCAGAGGATGTGATCTACATGGAATTTGGTAATGCATTGGACAAGGTTCCACATGGTAGGCTGATTCAGAAAGTCAGGATACATGGGATCCAGGGAAATTTGACCGGGTGGATTCAGAATTGGCTTGCCTGCAGAAAGCAGAGGGTCGTGGTGGAGGGAGTACACTCGGATCGGAGGGTTGTGACTAGTGGAGTCCCACCACGTTCGGTTCTGGGACCTATCGTTTTCGTGATTTTAAACTGATAAATTTATATTTAGACCACTTGTGGGAGTTAGTTTGTCCCAACAATGGTGACTGAATATTCCGAGGTGTCTTATCAGCTAAAGGTGCTCTCACTGTACATATGCACCATTTGTCAGACACAGAATATGGAAGTAATTTAAGGCATAGTAGCTTGTGAAACTATTGAATCACCGAATCTCCGACTCTTACCAATGTCCTCAAGAGCATGAAACCTTAATGACGGTTATGTTTAGGGGTCTCCACCGAGGGGTCTCCAAAATAATCTCCGTCAGTGGTGATGAATAAAGACTTTGCTATCCATGAAACGCTCAACGACTTCAGCGACTCAATCATACTCAGAATAGTTGGGGGCTCATCCAGGACCCATCCGTTACTTGACATATCGCCATCAAACTCACTAGCCTAGTGTTGAGGAGGATGCTTTAATCAGGACACCCTGTATGTGTCAAAGAACACAGATGAAAGCCGAAGAGGCGGTAAGATAGTCTGTGTGTGTGTGTGTGTGTGTGTGTGTGTGTGTGTGTGTGTGTGTGTGTGTGTGTGTGTGTGTGTGTGTGTGTGTGTGTGTGCGTGCGTGTGTGTGTGAATGCTCATTGTCTCTGCCTGACCCCCAATGACTCTAATATAATCTCACTAGGCATTTGATAAGGTGCCCCATGCAAGGCTTATTGAGAAAGTAAGGATGCATAGGATCCAAGGGTACATTGCTTTGTGGATCCAGAACTGGCTTGCCCACAGTAGGCAAAGACTGGTTGTAGGCGGATCATATTCTGCGTGGACGCCGGTGACCAGTGCTGTGCCTCAGGAATCTGTTATAAGCGCATAAGACCAAAATATTTAGGAGCAGAAGTAGGCCATTCGGCCCAATAATCAAGACGAGAGGGCAAAATTCAATTTTCTTTTATTATTATTTTCTGTACAAATGAATCAACCTTGAGGCCCGTCACATGTCCAGATTAGCGGACACTCCCACATGCACAGAGCAACATTAATTTCAAATAGTTCACAAATCGGCTGTCTCCTTTTATCTAAAACAAGAAAAGAAGTCAAAGTTCATATTGCATTTAATATTGCAGGCTGTATAAACGGAAAAACTTTGAGATTCCATACTGCACAAAATCCAAGGGCTCCCACAAGGCAGTGTGCACACCCGAATCCGCTAACACACTCAAATTTGTGCAAATCAGTGTGAGCCCACAAATCTGTGCTCACCGGTAAACGCGCATTCAGCCCTTATCAGAGTGCATCCCGAAAGCAACGGACACCTCAAAATACCCGTGACCCACCCATTCTCTTCCATACCTCTAAATCTTAGCACATCCGTAAAGCAACATCAGCCGCCGAATCACTCCTGCCTCCCCGGGTCTCCATTGTGTTCCGTTCCGTGTGCATTCAATATTCGATAGCTTTCAAACTGATTTCTCCCTCATTATGCGCACAGAACGATCAAACGCTCCTCAAAGGTTCACTCTTTCATTCCCTGTTCAACCTCCTTAGAGTTAAGCCCATGATATTGCTGTATCTCTTTACAAACAATGCAATGCTGTATAGTTCCCCGAACCAGTGCACACACATCCCTCTGTTGTCCTCGCCAAGTGTTCTCAGTAGCCAAGCCGACATGAAAAAGCGCCATAGCTGTCTGCTAGCTACTCTGTGACACAAAGACACACACGGGAACTCATATAAACACTCATAGATGCAGACACAGTAAAGATTATTAATGCACATACATTAATAATGATCATTAAGAACTTTGAACTTTTTAATATGGAGGCAGTTATTTCGCGAACTGCTTGAAATGAGTTTTACTCTAGGAAACTCTAATGTGCCTGGGGCGATGTCAGCGGGTTTCGGGGTACACATGGAAATGGGGTTGTACATTGATTTGCGGATGTCCGGACGTTTCAGGGCACGTTGACGAATACGGGTGTGCACACAGATTTCGGAGTGTCAGTGAATTTCGGGGTGCCCACAGTTTTGGCATGTGAGGGTACACAGGGTGTGCAAATCTATTTGAGGCACCGCCCAGAATTGGGAGTGTCGGCGGATGTGAGGATGCATGCAGATTGCGGCAACCTTGGATTTAGGGATGTGATGTGAATCTCAAGATTGTTTCACTTATAGGCACTTTAATAACAAATGCACTCTTAAGGTGGCGGCAGTTTTTCTGTGATTTGTTTGAAATGATTCTTGCTCTGGGATGAGCTGATGAGCATGTGGAGTTGTCGGCAGCCTTGGGGTGCGCACGGATCTGGGTATGGGTGAAATTGGGAGAGTCGGCAGGTTTGGGGTGCGCACGTATCTGGGTATGTGGGTGGATTTCGGAGTGACTGCAGGTCCGGCATGGATTTGGGGATACACACTGATTTGGGAATGAACACTGAATTGTGGTTTGCATGCGGCTTTGCGCGTGTGCACAGTTTTGTGAGAACACACAGGTTTGCAGATTAGCGCAGATTTGGGAATCCGGGTGGATTCGGATGTTGTCGAATTCGGAGGTTTGTTTCATAGATACAAACTTTAATAATAAATGCAATTTGACCTTGAACTCTGTTCTTGCTATTTTTTAGGGTGGAGGCAGATATTTCGAGAACTGCTTGAAATAATGTTAATAATTGCTTGGAGATAATGTTACTTGCATGTTGGGGATTCAGCAGGTATGTTGTGCGCACAGGTATATCGATGTATTCGGGGGTGTCTGCGGGTTCGGCGTAGGCACGGATCTGTGGCTGTACACAGATTTGAGGAATGTGCTGACTTCGGGATGTTTTTGTGAATATGAGGGTGCGCAGGGATTTGTGGCTGTGAGCAGACATCGGGGTTTGTCAGCGAATATGGGACTCGGTGGATTTGGGAAACCCACTGATAAGGGGATAAAGATAAGTTTGGTGAGGTGCGCAGATTTAAGGCGATGTCAATGATTATACGAGGAATATGCATGTGGGTGTGTGTTTGCAATTTAAACTTTGTTCTTGTTATTTTGTAAAGTAGTTGAAGAGTATCCTGCTCTGTGATAGTGTAATGTGTAGGTGTGCGCAAGGATTTGGGGTGTGCACGGATTTGGGGTGCGCGCGGATTTGCGGATGTGCGCATATTTCGGGACCTGTCGATGAATCTTGGGGTGCATACGGATTTGGCGGCGAATGTTGCTTTGAGGATGCGCACAGATTTAGGGGTATGTCAGAGAATGTGTGAGTACACTGGAATTATCGGGTGTCGGTTGCTTTTGGGGTGCACGCTGATTTGAGGGTTGAATGAGGTTTTGCCAGTGAGCACAGATTTGTGGATGCACACTGATTTGCGCAGAGTTGGGGGTGTTGGCGGTGAGGACTGGCTTGGGGGAACCAGTGGATTTGGAGGTTCCGTATTTAATGCTACAATAATTAATTCAAGATGAACTTTCACATCTTTTCTTGTTTTTTTTTTCTATGGAGACAGCTATTTTGTGATCTGTCTGAAATTATTCTTGCTCCGGGGTAATCAAATGTGCATGTGGGGATGTCTGCTCAAATGGAGCTGTGACGAGTCTCAAGGTTCTTTTATTTCTACATACATTAATAATAACATGGCTCAATTTCATGGCATGTGTTCGGGTTCGGGATGGGTCACGGATGTGTCCCCAAATGATCTGCGTGATACAAACAGACATTTTCTTCGAGGCCCTCACAGCAGAGTCCCACAAGCCCAAACTACATCAAGAGTTTACACTCTTGAGGAGAATAGAACTATAGGTGATTCAGTACAATTTCACAGGCACAGTGACATAATTTACTTCAATATTCTGTGTCCGACAACTGGTACCTTTGCATATTTACATATGTACTTATTTACAGTGGAAGCACATTTAATTGATTAGACAGCTGGACCGGCTCAGTCACCTTTGTTGAAACAAACTAACCCCGCAAATGATCTAAATATTATTCATTCATTTAATCACAATCTGTCATCGCGGGGATTTATGTCTGACGTAATTGGTTTGTAAATAATTTTAAAACCTTTATTTTTAAATCTGTTGAAATCTGTCCCTGTGGAATTGCTAAATGGCTTTAAAAACCGCAGGCATGTGTTACCTTCACAGTTCATTCCGAGAGATCGCCTGTCGCACAAAGAGACAAATCACTGGCCAGAAAAAAATGTCTGCAATGTTCTATAGGTATATCAGTGTGGAGAACATATTATACATGTTCATTGCCACCATTGGATTTCCTGGTAAGTGAGCAGAGCATTTCATGTTCGGTAATTCTGTGTGTTAACCTGTGTGAACCTGATTAAGATAATGTTATAAGCTTACAACCTGATCATCACTGCACAAATATCCATCAGAGATATCGATCCTGTCAATTTCACATTCTGAATTTTCATACTTAATAACAAGTGGAACTAAGTCCATGTTTCTCCTCTAACTCACGGGATCGAAGAGAACGCTGTCCTTGCCTTGAATGACACCTCGTCCAGAGATGTCCCAGTGCTGGGGCCAGGGATCTCTCCGGGAAATGTGACTGGGAGATGTTTGCATTCTGAAGCACACTTCTCCTAAGTTATTGATCAGAGAAAAACCCTAGCCCTGTGCTTCACGTCACCCTGTGGAGTCTGTCACAGTCGGATCCCACTTTTCTTTGGTCAGTTATTGGGTCTAATCACCTGAACCAGTGTTCACGGATCTGCTGCAGTATGTTATCGAATTAAACTGCGCTGCAGAATTAATCTATTAATGGAGCAACTCAGCCACAGGTCACTAAGTGGTTCCTATTCTCCCTCTGAAACCAGTCATAAATCGGGGCAATGCTTCGTCCCGAAGGAAGGACTAGACCTAAAACGAAAGATTATTCAATTCCACGGATGTTGCCTGATGCTGGGTTCCTCCAGTTTTGTGTGTGTTGCTCCTCTCTGTATCCCTTCTCAGCCTCATCAGATGCTGACTGTCCAGAGTCCTGGTCAGTCACAGTTAATTCAGTGAAACTGGCCCCAGCAGTGACTGGAATGGGGATCAGCACCAATCGTTGTTGTTCATGCAGATCTTTTGTATCGCCAACGATTCCCCACACATCGTCTTATCTCCACACTGAAGAAGACAGTCCAGGGACAGTGCGACCCGTTTCTGATGTAAGATTAGCAGCCGTTTACAGACCCTAGCACTCCCGAATTTTCGCTAAAGCCCGATCCAATTTTAATATCAGGAGAATGTTTTCAGTAATGCCCAGTGTCTGCTTCCTGTCTCCAGTGAATGTAGTGGCGATTGTGATCCTGTCTCGCGGAAAATGCGGCCTCTCTACCTGCATCACTCGCTACCTGGTGGCGATGGCAGCGGCGGATCTACTGACCATTGTCACCAGCGTCATTTTGAAACGACTCAGAGTGATTTACTTCCGGTGGAGTTTTCTGAGCATCACCCCTGTGTGCAGTGTTATCGATGTACTGAGCTACACAGCCACACACTGTTCTGTCTGGTTCACCGTCACTTTCACCTTTGACCGGTTTGTGGCCATTTGCTGCCAGCGACTGAAAACAAAATATTGCACCGGGAAAACTGCGGCTGTGGTTCTAACAACAACCGGTGTACTGTCCTGTCTGAGAAACATTCCCCGATACTTCACATGGGAACCCGGAGTGATCATCGACAACGTACCGTGGCTCTGCATTACCAAGGACAATTATTTCACTGACCCCTGGTGGGTAGGATATGACTGGTTCGATACGGTTTTAACTCCGTTCCTCCCTTTCGCTGCGATCCTGCTGCTCAACGCTCTGACAGTCAGGCACATTTTAGTGGCAAGTCGGGTCCGTAAGGGGCTGCAGGGTCAGAGCAAGAGGGAGAACCGCTGTGACCCGGAGATGGAGAGCAGGAGGAGGTCTGTGATTTTACTCTTCACTGTTTCCGGCAGCTTCATCCTCCTGTGGATGACAATGGTTGTAAATTTCATACATTATCAGATATCAGGGACGGGAATCGATTTCACTGACTCTGAATTGATCTTTCACTACTTCGGGTTTTTCCTGATGGATCTGAGCTGCTGCACGAACACATTTATTTACGCGGTGACTCAGTCGAAATTCAGGGAACAGACGATCAGCGCGGTGAAATATCCGGTCACGAAGATGCTTCAGTTGATTAAAGGCGCCGCATCCTGAGCAGCTCCTCAGATTATCCGCCTGATCTCCCAGGTGATAATCCCAGGCGGATTGTCCCACCGACCGGCAGCCCGGGACGTTAAGATAGTGTGTGTGTGGGGAGGGGCAAAGCACCGTCCAAGAGAGTCAGTACCTCATTCTTCCCTCCAGATGCCAGGCAAAGAACTACTCCGGAATGCCGTCCGCACATTCGTCTGCGGATATGTCCATCTATTCCCATTCCGCTCACCATCTGCACTGTCAGACATTCCCACAAGATGGCGTGAATCACGTCAGATGCTCATTTACTAACCCAATGTGAATCACAACTTCTCGTTTAATGATTGGCAAAATTAAGACACTACAACTTAAAGGCGCATTCCCGTTATCAACTGGACTGGACTGGGGTGTAGAGAATTGGGAAATTAATAGAGAACTGCTTCTGTCTTCTAATGAACGCTAAATTATCCAAAACAAATCCTATTGATTATACGTAATAAAACACAATACTGTCAATTAAATTAAAGTCACACCTATGACTTAAAGCGGTTAATTGAAATCAACTAAAGCTCCCAAAATTGCAGTAAAACCTGTATGATTTCTTTCCTGATATGCTTCACCCTGAAATGGCGTGTGTTCAACCTTACCATAATGAAAAAAGTCTGCACAATCCAGAAGCATGGTTTGGAACGTGACAAAAGGAATAATTAAGCTTAGTAAGTCATGGCGATACACTTTCTTCGCTTCTTGCTTCTCCCATAAACCCAGCACTTTCATGTTCCCATTCCAGTTCATGTCAGTTTAGTTCCGTCCGCTCTTGTTCTACCGCTTTCTACCCATACACCCAGCACGTTTATGTATTCTGTAAAGGTGCACTCACTTTTCCATCAGTCTTTTCATCCGCTCCAAATTCTCAACATACATAACTCTGAACTTCTGATTTGTTATATGAAGTGTCTTTATCCACAGTTGAACTTCTGTAACTTAAAGGCAACCCAATCATTCTCCTCAATACCTCTGTGTTCAGGAACCTAGAAGCAGAAAATATATAAACGAGTACTTGAATGTGAATTAAAAACTGGTGAGTTTAGGTTTACT